>NC_087450.1:3370934-4073668 GCF_036321535.1 Camelus dromedarius | reverse complement strand
ACAGTCGAGCGCTGCGTACTCCATTCCATACATATATATGGGGAGGTACTAGCTCCAACTCGGTTTGACAGTGAAAACTGCAGGAACTTCAAACCGGCACTAGGAAACAGACTGAGAAAGCAGAGAAAAAGTGTCTCCTGCAACCCGTTCCCTTGGTGCTAGATGAACGAACGTCTCTCCACTTGCTCAGTTCTGAGAGATAAGTGTGTGTGAAAGCCGTCCTTCACCTAGCTTGTTGGGAACACAAAGTTTCTTTCAGTTGCAAACTCCATTCCATTCATATATATGGGGAGGTACTTGCTCCAACTAGGTTTTACAGTGGAAACTGCAGGAACTTCAAACCGGCACTAGGAAACAGACTGAGAAAGCAGAGAAAAAGTGTCTCCTGCAAACCCGTTCCCTTGGTGATAGATGAACGAACGTCTCTCCACTTGGTCAGTTCTGAGAGATAAGTGTGTGTGAAAGCCGTCCTTCACCTAGCTTGTTGGGAACACAAAGTTTCTTTTCAGTTGCAAACTCCATTCCATACATATATATGGGGAGGTACTAGCTCCAACTAGGTTTTACAGTGAAAACTGCAGGAACTTCAAACCGGCACTAGGAAACAGACTGAGAAAGCAGAGAAAAAGTGTCTCCTGCAACCCGTTCCCCTTGGTGCTAGATGAACGAAACGTCTCTCCACTTGCTCAGTTCTGAGAGATTAAGTGTGTGTGAAACCCGTCCTTCACCTAGCTTGTTGGGAACACAAAGTTTCTTTTCAGTTGCAAACTCCATTCCATACATATATATTTGGAGGTAGAAGCTCCAAATCGGTTTTACAGTGAAAACTGCAGGAACTTCAAACCGGCACTAGGAAACAGACTGAGAAAGCAGAGAAAAAGTGTCTCCTGCAACCCGTTCCCTTGGTGCTAGATGAACGAACGTCTCTCCACTTGCTCAGTTCTGAGAGATAAGTGTGTGTGAAAGCCGTCCTTCACCTATCTTGTTGGGAACACAAAGTTTCTTTTCAGTTGCAAACTCCATTCCATACATATATATTTGGAGGTAGAAGCTCCAACTCGGTTTTACAGTGAAAACTGCAGGAACTTAAAAGCGGCACTAGGAAACAGACTGAGAAAGCAGAGAAAAAGTGTCTCCTGCAACACGTTCCCTTGGTGCTAGATGAACGAACGTCTCTCCACTTGCTCAGTTCTGAGAGATAAGTGTGTGTGAAAGCCGTCCTTCACCTAGCTTGTTGGGAACACAAAGTTTCTTTTCAGTTGCAAACACCATTCCATACATATATATGGGGAGGTACTAGCTCCAAATCTGTTTGACAGTGAAAACTGCAGGAACTTCAAACTGACACTAGGAAACAGACTGAGAAACAGAGAAAAAGTGTCTCCTGCAACCCGTTCCCTTGGTGCTAGATGAACGAAAGTCTCTCCACTTGCTCTGTTCTGAGAGATAAGTGTGTGTGAAAGCCCGTCCTTCACATAGCTTGTTGGAACACAAAGTTTCTTTTCAGATGCAAACTCCATTCCATACATATATATGGGGAGGTAGAAGCCCCAACTCTGTTTTACAGTGAAAACTGCAGGAACTTCAAACCGGCACTAGGAAACAGACTGAGAAAGCAGAGAAAAAGTGTCTCCTGCAACCCGTTCCCTTGGTGCTAGATGAACGAACGTCTCTCCACTTGCTCAGTTCTGAGAGATAAGTGTGTGTGAAAGCCGTCCTTCACCTAGCTTGTTGGGAACACAAAGTTTCTTTTCAGTTGCAAACTCCATTCCATACATATATATGGGGAGGTACTAGCTCCAACTCGGTTTGACAGTGAAAACAGCAGGAACTTCAAACCGGCACTAGGAAACAGACTGAGAAAGCAGAGAAAAAGTGTCTCCTGCAACACGTTCCCTTGGTGCTAGATGAACGAACGTCTCTCCACTTGCTCAGTTCTGAGAGAGAAGTGTGTGTGAAAGCCGTCCTTCACCTAGCTTGTTGGGAACACAAAGTTTCTTTTCAGTTGCAAACTCCATTCCATACATATATATGGGGAGGTACTAGCTCCAACTAGGTTTTACAGTGAAAACTGCAGGAACTTCAAACCGGCACTAGGAAACAGACTGAGAAAGCAGAGAAAAAGTGTCTCCTGCAACCCGTTCCCTTGGTGCTAGATGAACGAACGGTCTCTCCACTTGCTCAGTTCTGAGAGATAAGTGTGTGTGAAAGCCGTCCTTCACCTAGCTTTTTGGGAACACAAAGTTTCTTTTCAGTTGCAAACTCCATTCCATACATATATATTTGGAGGTAGAAGCTCCAACTCGGTTTTACAGTGAAAACTGCAGGAACTTCAAACCGGCACTAGGAAACAGACTGAGAAAGCAGAGAAAAAGTGTCTCCTGCAACCCGTTCCCTTGGTGCTAGATGAACGAACGTCTCTCCACTTGCTCAGTTCTGAGAGATAAGTGTGTGTGAAAGCCGTCCTTCACCTAGCTTGTTGGGAACACAAAGTTTCTTTTCAGTTGCAAACTCCATTCAATACATATATATGGGGAGGTACTAGCTCCAACTCGGTTTGACAGTGAAAACTGCAGGAACTTCAAACCGGCACTAGGAAACAGACTGAGAAAGCAGAGAAAAAGTGTCTCCTGCAACCCGTTCCCTTGGTGCTAGATGAACGAACGTCTCTCCACTTGCTCAGTTCTGAGAGATAAGTGTGTGTGAAAGCCGTCCTTCACCTAGCTTGTTGGGAACACAAAGTTTCTTTTCAGTTGCAAACTCCATTCCATACATATATATGGGGAGGTACTAGCTCCAACTCGGTTTGACAGTGAAAACTGCAGGAACTTCAAACCGGCACTAGGAAACAGACTGAGAAAGCAGAGAAAAAGTGTCTCCTGCAACCCGTTCCCTTGGTGCTAGATGAACGAACGTCTCTCCACTTGCTCAGTTCTGAGAGATAAGTGTGTGTGAAAGCCGTCCTTCACCTAGCTTGTTGGGAACACAAAGTTTCTTTTCAGTTGCAAACTCCATTCCATACATATATATGGGGAGGTACTAGCTCCAACTAGGTTTTACAGTTGAAAACTGCAGGAACTTCAAACCGGCACTAGGAAACAGACTGAGAAAGCAGAGAAAAAGTGTCTCCTGCAACCCGTTCCCTTGGTGCTAGATGAACGAACGTCTCTCCACTTGCTCAGTTCTGAGAGATAAGTGTGTGTGAAAGCCGTCCTTCACCTAGCTTTTTGGGAACACAAAGTTTCTTTTCAGTTGCAAAACTCCATTCCATACATATATATTTGGAGGTACTAGCTCCAACTAGGTTTTACAGTGAAAACTGCAGGAACTTCAAACCGGCACTAGGAAACAGACTGAGAAAGCAGAGAAAAAGTGTCTCCTGCAACCCGTTCCCTTGGTGCTAGATGAACGAACGTCTCTCCACTTGCTCAGTTCTGAGAGATATGTGTGTGTGAAAGCCGTCCTTCACCTAGCTTTTTGGGAACACAAAGTTTCTTTTCAGTTGCAAACTCCATTCCATACATATATATTTGTAGGTAGAAGCTCCAACTCGGTTTTTACAGTGAAAACTGCAGGAACTTCAAACCGGCACTAGGAAACAGACTGAGAAAGCAGAGAAAAAGTGTCTCCTGCAACCCGTTCCCTTGGTGCTTGATGAACGAACGTCTCTCCACTTGCTCAGTTCTGACAGATAAGTGTGTGTGAAAGCCGTCCTTCACCTAGCTTGTTGGGAACACAAAGTTTCTTTTCAGTTGCAAACTCCATTATATACATATATATGGGGAGGTACTAGCTCCAACTCGGTTTGACAGTGAAAACTGCAGGAACTTCAAACCGGCACTAGGAAACAGACTGAGAAAGCAGAGAAAAAGTGTCTCCTGCAACCCGTTCCCTTGGTGCTAGATGAACGAACGTCTCTCCACTTGCTCAGTTCTGAGAGATAAGTGTGTGTGAAAGCCGTCCTTCACCTAGCTTGTTGGGAACACAAAGTTTCTTTTCAGTTGCAAACTCCATTCCATACATATATATGGGGAGGTACTAGCTCCAACTAGGTTTTACAGTGAAAACTGCAGGAACTTCAAACCGGCACTAGGAAACAGACTGAGAAAGCAGAGAAAAAGTGTCTCCTGCAACCCGTTCCCTTGGTGCTAGATGAACGAACGTCTCTCCACTTGCTCAGTTCTGAGAGATAAGTGTGTGTGAAAGCCGTCCTTCAGCTAGCTTTTTGGGAACACAAAGTTTCTTTTCAGTTGCAAACTCCATTCCATACATATATATTTGGAGGTAGAAGCTCCAACTCGGTTTGACAGTGAAAACTGCAGGAACTTCAAACCGGCACTAGGAAACAGACTGAGAAAGCAGAGAAAAAGTGTCTCCTGCAACCCGTTCCCTTGGTGCTAGATGAACGAACGTCTCTCCACTTGCTCAGTTCTGAGAGATAAGTGTGTGTGAAAGCCGTCCTTCACCTAGCTTGTTGGGAACACAAAGTTTCTTTTCAGTTGCAAACTCCATTCCATACATATATACGGGGAGGTAGAAGCACCAACTCGGTTTGACAGTGAAAACAGCAGGAACTTCAAACCGGCAGTAGGAAACAGACTGAGAAAGCAGAGAAAAAGTGTCTCCTGCAACCCGTTCCTTGGTGCTAGATGAACGAACGTCTCTCCACTTGCTCAGTTCTGAGAGATAAGTGTGTGTGAAAGCCGTCCTTCACCTAGCTTGTTGGGAACACAAAGTTTCTTTTCAGTTGCAAACTCCATTCCATACATATATATGGGGAGGTACTAGCTCCAACTAGGTTTTACAGTGAAAACTGCAGGAACTTCAAACCGGCACTAGGAAACAGACTGAGAAAGCAGAGAAAAAGTGTCTCCTGCAACCCGTTCCCTTGGTGCTAGATGAACGAACGTCTCTCCACTTGCTCAGTTCTGAGAGATAAGTGTGTGTGAAAGCCGTCCTTCACCTAGCTTTTTGGGAACACAAAGTTTCTTTTCAGTTGCAAACTCCATTCCATACATATATATTTGGAGGTAGAAGCTCCAACTCCGTTTTACCGTGAAAACTGCAGGAACTTCAAACCGGCACTAGGAAACAGACTGAGAAAGCAGAGAAAAAGTGTCTCCTGCAACCCGTTCCCTTGGTGCTAGATGAACGAACGTCTCTCCACTTGCTCAGTTCTGAGAGATAAGTGTGTGTGAAAGCCGTCCTTCACCTAGCTTGTTGGGAACACAAAGTTTCTTTTCAGTTGCAAACTCCATTCCATACATATATATGGGGAGGTACTAGCTCCAACTCGGTTTGACATTGAAAACTGCAGGATCTTCAAACCGGCACTAGGAAACAGATTGAGAAAGCAGAGAAAAAGTGTCTCCTGCAACCCGTTCCCTTGGTGCTAGAATGAACGAACGTCTCTCCACTGCTCAGTTCTGAGAGATAAGTGTGTGTGAAAGCCGTACTTCACCTAGCTTATTGGGAACACAAAGTTTCTTTTCAGTTGCAAACTCCATTCCATACATATATATTTGGAGGTAGAAGCTCCAACTCGGTTTGACAGTGAAAACTGCAGGAACTTCAAACCGGCACTAGGAAACAGACTGAGAAAGCAGAGAAAAAGTGTCTACTGCAACCCGTTCCCTTGGTGCTAGATGAACGAACGTCTCTCCACTTGCTCATTTCTGAGAGATAAGTGTGTGTGAAAGCCGTCCTTCACCTAGCTTGTTGGGAACACAAAGTTTCTTTTCAGTTGCAAACTCCATTCCATACATATATATGGGGAGGTACTAGCTCCAACTAGGTTTTACAGTGAAACTGCAGGAACTTCAAACCGGCACTAGGAAACAGACTGAGAAAGCAGAAAAAAAGTGTCTCCTGCAACCCGTTCCCTTGGTGCTAGATGAACGAACGTCTCTCCACTTGCTCAGTTCTGAGAGATAAGTGTGTGTGAAAGACGTCCTTCACCTAGCTTGTTGGGAACACAAAGTTTCTTTTCATTTGCAAACTCCATTCCATACATATATATTTGTAGGCAGAAGCTCCAACTCGGTTTTTACACTGAAAACTGCAGGAACTTCAAACCGGCACTAGGAAACAGACTGAGAAAGCAGAGAAAAAGTGTCTCCTGCAACCCGTCCCTTGGTGCTAGATGAACGAACGTCTCTCCACTTGCTCAGTTCTGAGAGATAAGTGTGTGTGAAAGCCGTCCTTCACCTAGCTTTTTGGGAACACAAAAGTTTCTTTTCAGTTGCAAACTCCATTCCATACATATATATTTGGAGGTAGAAGCTCCAACTCGGTTTTACAGTGAAAACTGCAGGAACTTCAAACCGGCACTAGGAAACAGACTGAGAAAGCAGAGAAAAAGTGTCTCCTGCAACCCGTTCCCTTGGTGCTAGATGAACGAACGTCTCTCCACTTGCTCAGTTCTGAGAGATAAGTGTGTGTGAAAGCCGTCCTTCACCTAGCTTGTTGGGAACACAAAGTTTCTTTTCAGTTGCAAACTCCATTCCATACATATATATGGGGAGGTACTAGCCTCCAACTCGGTTTGACAGTGAAAACTGCAGGAACTTCAAACCGGCACTAGGAAACAGACTGAGAAAGCAGAGAAAAAGTGTCTCCTGCAACCCGTTCCCTTGGTGCTAGATGAACGAACGTCTCTCCACTTGCTCAGTTCTGAGAGATAAGTGTGTGTGAAAGCCGTCCTTCAAGTAGCTTGTTGGGAACACAAAGTTTCTTTTCAGTTGCAAACTCCATTCCATACATATATATTTGGAGGTAGAAGCTCCAACTCGGTTTGACAGTGAAAACTGCAGGAACTTCAAACCGGCACTAGGAAACAGACTGAGAAAGCAGAGAAAAAGTGTCCCCTGCAACCCGTTCCCTTGGTGCTAGATGAACGAACGTCTCTCCACTTGCTCAGTTCTGAGAGATAAGTGTGTGTGAAAGCCGTCCTTCACCTAACTTTTTGGGAACACAAAGTTTCTTTTCATTTGCAAACTCCATTCCATACATATATATTTGGAGGTAGAAGCTCCAACTCGGTTTTACACTGAAAACTGCAGGAACTTCAAACCGGCACTAGGAAACAGACTGAGAAAGCAGAGAAAAGTGTCTCCTGCAACCCGTTCCCTTGGTGCTAGATGAACGAACGTCTCTCCACTTGCTCATTTCTGAGAGATAAGTGTGTGTGAAAGCCGTCCTTCACCTAGCTTGTTGGGAACACAAAGT
Source organism: Camelus dromedarius (assembly GCF_036321535.1). NCBI lineage: Eukaryota > Metazoa > Chordata > Mammalia > Artiodactyla > Camelidae > Camelus > Camelus dromedarius. The sequence goes on along the minus strand of NC_087450.1, from coordinate 4,066,441 downwards.
TTCTTTTCAGTTGCAAACTCCATTCCATACATATATATGGGGAGGTACTAGCTCCAACTAGGTTTTACAGTGAAAACTGCAGGAACTTCAAACCGGCACTAGGAAACAGACTGAGAAAGCAGAGAAAAAGTGTCTCCTGCAACCCGTTCCCTTGGTGCTAGATGAACGAACGTCTCTCCACTTGCTCAGTTCTGTGAGATAAGTGTGTGTGAAAGCCGTCCTTCACCTAGCTTGTTGGGAACACAAAGTTTCTTTTCAGTTGCAAACTCCATTCCATACATATATATGGGGAGGTACTAGCTCCAACACGGTTTTACAGTGAAAACTGCAGGAACTTCAAACCGGCACTAGGAAACAGACTGAGAAAGCAGAGAAAAAGTGTCTCCTGCAACCCGTTCCCTTGGTGCTAGATGAACGAACGTCTCTCCACTTGCTCAGTTCTGAGAGATAAGTGTGTGTGAAACCCGTCCTTCACCTAGCTTGTTGGGAACACAAAGTTTCTTTTCAGTTGCAAACTCCATTCCATACATATATATTTGGAGGTAGAAGCTCCAACTCGGTTTTACAGTGAAAACTGCAGGAACTTCAAACCGGCACTAGGAAACAGACTGAGAAAGCAGAGAAAAAGTGTCTCCTGCAACCCGTTCCCTTGGTGCTAGATGAACGAACGTCTCTCCACTTGCTCAGTTCTGAGAGATAAGTGTGTGTGAAAGCCGTCCTTCACCTAGCTTGTTGGGAACACAAAGTTTCTTTTCAGTTGCAAACTCCATTCCATACATATATATTTGGAGGTAGAAGCTCCAACTCGGTTTGACAGTGAAAACTGCAGGAACTTCAAACCGGCACTAGGAAACAGACTGAGAAAGCAGAAAAAAAGTGTCTCCTGCAACCCCGTTCCCTTGGTGCTAGATGAACGAACGTCTCTCCACTTGCTCAGTTCTGAGAGATAAGTGTGTGTGAAAGACGTCCTTCACCTAGCTTGTTGGGAACACAAAGTTTCTTTTCATTTGCAACTCCATTCCATACATATATATTTGGAGGTAGAAGCTCCAACTCGGTTTTACACTGAAAACTGCAGGAACTTCAAACCGGCACTAGGAAAACAGACTGAGAAAGCAGAGAAAAAGTGTCTCCTGCAACCCGTTCCCTTGGTGCTAGATGAACGAACGTCTCTCCACTTGCTCAGTTCTGAGAGATAAGTGTGTGTGAAAGCCATCCTTCACCTAGCTTGTTGGGAACACAAAGTTTCTTTTCAGTTGCAAACTCCATTCCATACATATATATTTGGAGGTAGAAGCTCCAACTCGGTTTGACAGTGAAAACTGCAGGAACTTCAAACCGGCAATAGGAAACAGACTGAGAAAGCAGAGAAAAAGTGTCTCCTTCAAGCCGTTCCCTTGGTGCTAAGAATGAACGAACGTCTCTCCACTTGCTCAGTTCTGAGAGATAAGTGTGTGTGAAAGCCGTCCTTCACCTAGCTTGTTGGGAACACAAAGTTTCTCTTTTCATTTGCAAACTCCATTCCATACATATATATTTGGAGGTAGAAGCTCCAACTCGGATTTACACTGAAAACTGCAGGAACTTCAAACCGGCACTAGGAAACAGACTGAGAAAACAGAGAAAAAGTGTCTCCTGCAACCCGTTCCCTTGGTGCTAGATGAACGAACGTCTCTCCACTTGCTCAGTTCTGAGAGATAAGTGTGTGTGAAAGCCGTCCTTCACCTAGCTTGTTGGGAACACAAAGTTTCTTTTCAGTTGCAAACTCCATTCCATACATATATATTTGGAGGTAGAAGCTCCAACTCGGTTTGAGAGTGAAAAGTGCAGGAACTTCAAACCGGCACTAGGAAACAGACTGAGAAAGCAGAGAAAAAGTGTCTCCTGCAACCCGTTCCCTTGGTGCTAGATGAACGAAAGTCTCTCCACTTGCTCAGTTCTGAGAGATAAGTGTGTGTGAAAGCCGTCCTTCACCTAGCTTGTTGGGAACACAAAGTTTCTTTTCAGTTGCAAACTCCATTCCATACATATATATGGGGAGGTACTAGCTCCAACTCGGTTTGACCAGTGAAAACAGCAGGAACTTCAAACCGGCACTAGGAAACAGACTGAGAAGCAGAGAAAAAGTGTGTCCTGCAACCCGTTCCCTTGGTGCTAGATGAACGAACGTCTCTCCACTTGCTCAGTTCTGAGAGATAAGTGTGTGTGAAAGCCGTCCTTCACCTAGCTTGTTGGAACACAAAGTTTCTTTTCAGTTGCAAACTCCATTCCATACATATATATGGGGAGGTACTAAGCTCCAACTAGGTTTTACAGTGAAAAACTGCAGGAACTTCAAACCGGCACTAGGAAACAGACTGAGAAAGCAGAGAAAAAGTGTCTCCTGCAACCCGTTCCCTTGGTGCTAGATGAAACGAACGTCTCTCCACTTGCTCAGTTCTGAGAGATAAGTGTGTGTGAAAGCCGTCCTTCACCTAGCTTTTTGGGAACACAAAGTTTCTTTTCAGTTGCAAACTCCATTCCATACATATATATTTGGAGGTAGAAGCTCCAACTCGGTTTTACAGTGAAAACTGCAGGAACTTCAAACCGGCACTAGGAAACAGACTGAGAAAGCAGAGAAAAAGTGTCTCCTGCAACCCGTTCCCTTGGTGCTAGATGAACGAACGTCTCTCCACTTGCTCAGTTCTGAGAGATAAGTGTGTGTGAAAGCCGTCCTTCACCTAGCTTGTTGGGAACACAAAGTTTCTTTTCAGTTGCAAACTCCATTCCATACATATATATGGGGAGGTACTAGCTCCAACTCGGTTTGACAGTGAAAACTGCAGGAACTTCAAACCGGCACTAGGAAACAGACTGAGAAAGCAGAGAAAAAGTGTCTCCTGCAACCCGTTCCCTTGGTGCTAGATGAACGAACGTCTCTCCACTTGCTCAGTTCTGAGAGATAAGTGTGTGTGAAAGCCGTCCTTCACCTAGCTTGTTGGGAACACAAAGTTTCTTTTCAGTTGCAAACTCCATTCCATACATATATATTTGGAGGTAGAAGCTCCAACTCGGTTTGACAGTGAAAACTGCAGGAACTTCAAACCGGCACTAGGAAACAGACTGAGAAAGCAGAGAAAAAGTGTCTCCTGCAACCCGTTCCCCTTGGTGCTAGATGAACGAACGTCTCTCCACTTGCTCAGTTCTGAGAGATAAGTGTGTGTGAAAGCCGTCCTTCACCTAGCTTGTTGGGAACACAAAGTTTCTTTTCATTTGCAAACTCCATTCCATACATATATATTTGGAGGTAGAAGCTCCAACTCGGTTTTACACTGAAAACTGCAGGAACTTCAAACCGGCAGTAGGAAACAGACTGAGAAAGCAGAGAAAAGTGTCCCCTGCAACCCGTTCCCTTGATGCTAGACGAACGAACGTCTCTCCACTTGCTCATTTCTGAGAGATAAGTGTGTTTGAAAGCCGTCCTTCACCTAGCTTTTTGGGACACAAAGTTTCTTTTCAGTTGCAAACTCCATTCCATACATATATATGGGGAGGTACTAAGCTCCAACTAGGTTTTACAGTGAAAACTGCAGGAACTTCAAACCGGCACTAGGAAACAGACTGAGAAAGCAGAGAAAAAGTGTCTCCTGCAACCCGTTCCCTTGGTGCTAGATGAACGAACGTCTCTCCACTTGCTCAGTTCTGAGAGATAAGTGTGTGTGAAAGCCGTCCTTCACCTAGCTTGTTGGGAACACAAAGTTTCTTTTCAGTTGCAAACTCCATTCCATACATATATATGGGGAGGTACTAGCTCCAACTAGGTTTTACAGTGAAAACTGCAGGAACTTCAAACCGGCACTAGGAAACAGACTGAGAAAGCAGAGAAAAAGTGTCTCCTGCAACCCGTTCCCTTGGTGCTAGATGAACGAACGTCTCTCCACTTGCTCAGTTCTGAGAGATAAGTGTGTGTGAAAGCCGTCCTTCACCTAGCTTGTTAGGAACACAAAGTTTCTTTTCAGTTGCAAACTCCATTCCCATACATATATATTTGGAGGTAGAAGCTCCAACTCGGTTTTACAGTGAAAACTGCAGGAACTTCAAACCGGCACTAGGAAACAGACTGAGAAAGCAGAGAAAAAGTGTCTCCTGCAACCCGTTCCCTTGGTGCTAGATGAACGAACGTCTCTCCAGTTGCTCAGTTCTGTGAGATAATTGTGTGTGAAAGCCGTCCTTTCACCTAGCTTGTTGGGAACACAAAGTTTCTTTTCAGTTGCAAACTCCATTCCATACATATTATATTTGGAGGTAGAAGCTCCAACTCGGTTTTACAGTGAAAACTGCAGGAACTTCAAACCGGCACTAGGAAACAGACTGAGAAAGCAGAGAAAAAGTGTCTCCTGCAACCCGTTCCCTTGGTGCTAGATGAACGAACGTCTCTCCACTTGCTCAGTTCTGTGAGATAATTGTGTGTGAAAGCCGTCCTTCACCTATCTTGTTGGGAACACAAAGTTTCTTTTCAGTTGCAAACTCCATTCCCATACATATATATTTGGAGGAAGAAGCTCCAACTCTGTTTTACAGTGAAAACTGCAGGAACTTCAAACCGGCACTAGGAAACAGACTGAGAAAGCAGAGAAAAAGTGTCTCCTGCAACCCGTTCCCCTTGGTGCTAGAATGAACGAACGTCTATCCACTTGCTCAGTTCTGAGAGATAAGTGTGAGTGAAAGATGTCCTTCACCTAGCTTGTTGGGAACACAAAGTTTCTTTTCAGTTGCAAATTCCATTCCATACATATATATGGGGAGGTACTAGCTCCAACTCGGTTTGACAGTGAAAACTGCAGGAACTTCAAACCGGCACTAGGAAACAGACTGAAAAAGCAGAGAAAAAGTGTCTCCTGCAACCCGTTCCCTTGGTGCTAGATGAACGAACGTCTCTCCACTTGCTCAGTTCTGAGAGATAAGTGTGTGTGAAAGCCGTCCTTCACCTAGCTTGTTGGGAACACAAAGTTTCTTTTCATTTGCAAACTCCATTCCATACATATATATTTGGAGGTAGAAGCTCAAACTCGGTTTTACACTGAAAACAGCAGGAACTTCAAACCGGCACTAGGAAACAGACTGAGAAAGCAGAGAAAAAGTGTCTCCTGCAACCCGTTCCCTTGGTGCTAGATGAACGAACGTCTCTCCACTTGCTCAGTTCTGAGAGATAAGTGTGTGTGAAAGCCGTCCTTCACCTAGCTTGTTGGAAACACAAAGTTTCTTTTCAGTTGCAAACTCCATTCCATACATATATATGGGGAGGTACTAGCTCCAACTCGGTTTGACAGTGAAAACAGCAGGAACTCAAACCGGCACTAGGAAACAGACTGAGAAAGCAGAGAAATAGTGTCTCCTGCAACCCGTATCCCTTGGTGCTAGATGAACGAACGTCTCTCCACTTGCTCAGTTCTGAGAGATAAGTGTGTGTGAAAGCCGTCCTTCACCTAGCTTGTTGGGAACACAAAGTTTCTTTTCAGTTGCAAACTCCATTCCATACATATATATGGGGAGGTACTAGCTCCAACTAGGTTTTACAGTGAAAACTGCAGGAACTTCAAAACCGGCACTAGGAAACAGACTGAGAAAGCAGAGAAAGAATGTGTCTCCTGCAACCCGTTCCCTTGGTGCTAGATGAACGAACGTCTCTCCACTTGCTCAGTTCTGAGAGATAAGTGTGTGTGAAAGCCGTCCTTCACCTAGCTTGTTGGGAACACAAAGTTTCTTTTCAGTTGCAAACTCCATTCCATACATATATATTTGGAGGTAGAAGCTCCAAATCGTTTTTACAGTGAAAACTGCAGGAACTTCAAACCGGCACTAGGAAACAGACTGAGAAAGCAGAGAAAAAGTGTCTCCTGCAAACCGTTCCCTTGGTGCTAGATGAACGAACGTCTCTCCACTTGCTCAGTTCTGAGAGATAAGTGTGTGTGAAAGCCGTCCTTCACCTATCTTGTTGGGAACACAAAGTTTCTTTTCAGTTGCAACCTCCATTCCATACATATATATGGGGAGGTACTAGCTCCAACTCGGTTTGACAGTGAAAACTGCAGGAACTTCAAACCGGCACTAGGAAACAGACTGAGAAAGCAGAGAAAAAGTGTCTCATGCAACCCGTTCCCTTGGTGCTAGATGAACGAACGTCTCTCCACTTGCTCAGTTCTGAGAGATAAGTGTGTGTGAAAAGCCGTCCTTCACCTAGCTTGTTGGGAACACAAAGTTTCTTTTCAGTTGCAAAACTCCATTCCATACATATATATGGGGAGGTACTAGCTCCAACTCGGTTTGACAGTGAAAACTGCAGGAACTTCAAACCGGCACTAGGAAACAGACTGAGAAAGCAGAGAAAAAGTGTCTCCTGCAACCCGTTCCCTTTGTGCTAGATGAACGAACGTCTCTCCACATGCTCAGTTCTGAGAGATAAGTGTGTGTGAAAGCCGTCCTTCACCTAGCTTGTTGGGAACACAAAGTTTCTTTTCAGTTGCAAACTCCATTCCATTCATATATATGGGGAGGTACTTGCTCCAACTAGGTTTTACAGTGAAAACTGCAGGAACTTCAAACCGGCACTAGGAAACAGACTGAGAAAGCAGAGAAAAAGTGTCTCCTGCAACCCTTTCCCCTTGGTGCTAGATGAACGAACGTCTCTCCACTTGGTCAGTTCTGAGAGATAAGTGTGTGTGAAAGCCGTCCTTCACCTAGCTTGTTGGGAACACAAAGTTTCTTTTCAGTTGCAAACTCCATTCCATACATATATATGGGGAGGTTACTAGCTCCAACTCGGTTTTACTGTGAAAACTGCAGGAACTTCAAACCGGCACTAGGGAAACAGACTGAGAAAGCAGAGAAAAAGTGTCTCCTGCAACCCGTTCCCTTGGTGCTAGATGAACGAACGTCTCTCCACTTGCTCAGTTCTGAGAGATAAGTGTGTGTGAAAGCCGTCCCTTCACCTAGCTTGTTGGGAACAACAAAGTTTCTTTTCAGTTGCAAACTCCATTCCATACATATAATGGGGAGGTACTAGCTCCAACTCGGTTTGACAGTGAAAACTGCAGGAACTTCAAACCGGCAACTAGGAAACAGACTGAGAAAGCAGAGAAAAAGTGTCTCCTGCAACCCGTTCCCTTGGTGCTAGATGAACGAACGTCTCTCCACTTGCTCAGTTCTGAGAGATAAGTGTGTGTGAAAGCCGTCCTTCACCTAGCTTGTTGGGAACACAAAGTTTCTTTTCAGTTGCAAACTCCATTCCATTCATATATATGGGGAGGTACTTGCTCCAACTAGGTTTTACAGTGAAAACTGCAGGAACTTCAAACCGGCACTAGGAAACAGACTGAGAAAGCAGAGAAAAAGTGTCTCCTGCAACCCGTTCCCTTGGTGCTAGATGAACGAACGTCTCTCCACTTGGTCAGTTCTGAGAGATAAGTGTGTGTGAAAGCCGTCCTTCACCTAGCTTGTTGGGAACACAAAGTTTCTTTTCAGTTGCAAACTCCATTCTATACATATATATGGGGAGGTACTAGCTCCAACCAGGTTTTACAGTGAAAACTGCAGGAACTTCAAACCGGCACTAGGAAACAGACTGAGAAAGCAGAGAAAAAGTGTCTCCTGCAACCCGTTCCCTTGGTGCTAGATGAACGAACGTCTCTCCACTTGCTCAGTTCTGAGAGATAAGTGTGTGTGAAACCCGTCCTTCACCTAGCTTGTTGGGAACACAAAGTTTCTTTTCAGTTGCAAACTCCATTCCATACATATATATTTGGAGGTAGAAGCTCCAACTCGGTTTTACAGTGAAAACTGCAGGAACTTCAAACCGGCACTAGGAAACAGACTGAGAAAGCAGAGAAAAAGTGTCTCCTGCAACCCGTTCCCTTGGTGCTAGATGAAACGAACGTCTCTCCAATTGCTCAGTTCTGAGAGATAAGTGTGTGTGAAAGCCGTCCTTCACCTATCTTGTTGGGAACACCAAAGTTTTCTTTTCAGTTGCAAACTCCATTCCATACATATATATTTGGAGGTAGAAGCTCCAACTCGGTTTTACAGTGAAAACTGCAGGAACTTCAAACCGGCACTAGGAAACAGACTGAGAAAGCAGAGAAAAAGTGTCTCCTGCAACACGTTCCCTTGGTGCTAGATGAACGAACGTCCTCTCCACTTGCTCAGTTCTGAGAGATAAGTGTGTGTGAAAGCCGTCCTTCACCTAGCTTGTTGGGAACACAAAGTTTCTTTTCAGTTGCAAACACCATTCCATACATATAATGGGGAGGTACTAGCTCCAAATCTGTTTGACAGTGAAAACTGCAGGAACTTCAAACTGACACTAGGAAACAGACTGAGAAACAGAGAAAAAGTGTCTCCTGCAACCCGTTCCACTTGGTGCTAGATGAACGAAAGTCTCTCCACTTGCTCTGTTCTGAGAGATAAGTGTGTGTGAAAGCCGTCCTTCACCTAGCTTGTTGGAACACAAAGTTTCTTTTCAGATGCAAACTCCATTCCATACATATATATGGGGAGGTAGAAGCCCCAACTCTGTTTTACAGTGAAAACTGCAGGAACTTCAAACCGGCACTAGGAAACAGACTGAGAAAGCAGAGAAAAAGTGTCTCCTTCAACCCGTTCCCTTGGTGCTAGATGAACGAACGTCTCTCCACTTGCTCAGTTCTGAGAGATAAGTGTGTGTGAAAGCCGTCCTTCACCTAGCTTGTTGGGAACACAAAGTTTCTTTTCAGTTGCAAACTCCATTCCATACATATATATGGGGAGGTACTAGCTCCAACTCGGTTTGAAAGTGAAAACAGCAGGAACTTCAAACCGGCACTAGGAAACAGACTGAGAAAGCAGAGAAAAAGTGTCTCCTGCAACCCGTTCCCTTGGTGCTAGATGAACGAACGTCTCTCCACTTGCTCAGTTCTGAGAGAGAAGTGTGTGTGAAAGCCGTCCTTCACCTAGCTTGTTGGGAACACAAAGTTTCTTTTCAGTTGCAAACTCCATTCCATACATATATATGGGGAGGTACTAGCTCCAACTAGGTTTTACAGTGAAAACTGCAGGAACTTCAAACCGGCACTAGGAAACAGACTGAGAAAGCAGAGAAAAAGTGTCTCCTGCAACCCGTTCCCTTGGTGCTAGATGAACGAACGTCCTCTCCACTTGCTCAGTTCTGAGAGATAAGTGTGTGTGAAAGCCGTCCTTCACCTAGCTTGTTGGGAACACAAAGTTTCTTTTCAGTTGCAAACTCCATTCCATACATATATATGGGGGAGGTACTAGCTCCAACTCGGTTTGACAGTGAAAACTGCAGGAACTTCAAACCGGCACTAGGAAACAGACTGAGAAAGCAGAGAAAAAGTGTCTCATGCAACCCGTTCCCTTGGTGCTAGATGAACGAACGTCTCTCCACTTGCTCAGTTCTGAGAGATAAGTGTGTGTGAAAGCCGTCCTTCACCTAGCTTGTTGGGAACACAAAGTTTCTTTTCAGTTGCAAACTCCATTCCATACATATATATGGGGAGGTACTAGCTCCAACTCGGTTTGACAGTGAAAACTGCAGGAACTTCAAACCGGCACTAGGAAACAGACTGAGAAAGCAGAGAAAAAGTGTCTCCTGCAACCCGTTCCCTTGGTGCTAGATGAACGAACGTCTCTCCACTTGCTCAGTTCTGAGAGATAAGTGTGTGTGAAAGCCGTCCTTCACCTAGCTTGTTGGGAACACAAAGTTTCTTTTCAGTTGCAAACTCCCATTCCATACATATATATGGGGAGGTACTAGCTCCAACTAGGTTTTACAGTGAAAACTGCAGGAACTTCAAACCGGCACTAGGAAACAGACTGAGAAAGCAGAGAAAAAGTGTCTCCTGCAACCCGTTCCATTGGTGCTAGATGAACGAACGTCTCTCCACTTGCCTCAGTTTCTGAGAGATATGAGTGTGTGAAAGCCGTCCTTCACCTAGCTTTTTGGGAACACAAAGTTTCTTTTCAGTTGCAAACTCCATTCCATACATATATATTTGGAGGTAGAAGCTCCAACTCGGTTTTACAGTGAAAACTGCAGGAACTTCAAACCGGCACTAGGAAACAGACTGAGAAAGCAGAGAAAAGTGTCTCCTGCAACCCGTTCCCTTGGTGCTAGATGAACGAACGTCTCTCCACTTGCTCAGTTCTGAGAGATAAGTGTGTGTGAAAGCCGTCCTTCACCTAGCTTGTTGGGAACACAAAGTTTCTTTTCAGTTGCAAACTCCATTCCATACATATATATGGGGAGGTACTAGGCTCCAACTCGGTTTGACAGTGAAAATTGCAGGAACTTCAAACCGGCACTAGGAAACAGACTGAGAAAGCAGAGAAAAAGTGTCTCCTGCAACCCGTTCCCTTGGTGCTAGATGAACGAACGTCTCTCCACTTGCTCAGTTCTGAGAGATAAGTGTGTGTGAAAGCCGTCCTTCACCTAGCTTGTTGGGAACACAAAGTTTCTTTTCAGTTGCAAACTCCATTCCATACATATATATGGGGAGGTACTAGCTCCAACTAGGTTTTACAGTGAAAATTGCAGGAACTTCAAACCGGCACTAGGAAACAGACTGAGAAAGCAGAGAAAAAGTGTCTCCTGCAACCCGTTCCCTTGGTGCTAGATGAACGAACGTCTCTCCACTTGCTCAGTTCTGAGAGATAAGTGTGTGTGAAAGCCGTCCTTCACCTAGCTTTTTGGGAACACAAAGTTTCTTTTCAGTTGCAAACTCCATTCCATACATATATATTTGGAGGTAGAAGCTCCAACTCGGTTTTACAGTGAAAACTGCAGGAACTTCAATCCGGCACTAGGAAACAGACTGAGAAAGCAGAGAAAAAGTGTCTCCTGCAACCCGTTCCCTTGGTGCTAGATGAACGAACGTCTCTCCACTTGCTCAGTTCTGAGAGATAAGTGTGTGTGAAGCCGTCCTTCACCTAGCTTGTTGGGAACACAAAGTTTCTTTTCAGTTGCAAACTCCCATTCCATACATATATATGGGGAGGTACTAGGTCCAACTCGGTTTGACAGTGAAAACTGCAGGAACTTCAAACCGGCACTAGGAAACAGACTGAGAAAGCAGAGAAAAAGAGTCTCCTTCAACCCGTTCCCTTGGTGCTAGATGAACGAACGTCTCTCCACTTGCTCAGTTCTGAGAGATAAGTGTGTGTGAAAGCCGTCCTTCACCTAGCTTGTTGGGAACACAAAGTTTCTTTTCAGTTGCAAACTCCATTCCATACATATATATTTGGAGGTAGAAGCTCCAACTCGGTTTTACAGTGAAAACTGCAGGAACTTCAAACCGGCACTAGGAAACAGACTGAGAAAGCAGAGAAAAAGTGTCTCCTGCAACCCGTTCCCTTGGTGCTAGATGAACGAACGTCTCTCCACTTGCTCAGTTCTGAGAGATAAGTGTGTGTGAAAGCCGTCCTTCACCTAGCTTGTTGGGAACACAAAGTTTCTTTCAGTTGCAAACTCCATTCCATACATATATATGGGGAGGTACTAGCTCCACCACGGTTTGTCAGTGAAAACTGCAGGAACTTCAAACCGGCACTAGGAAACAGACTGAGAAAGCAGAGAAAAAGTGTCTCATGCAACCCGTTCCCTTGGTGCTAGATGAACGAACGTCTCTCCACTTGCTCAGTTCTGAGAGATAAGTGTGTGTGAAAGCCGTCCTTCACCTAGGCTTGTTGGGAACACAAAGTTTCTTTTCAGTTGCAAACTCCATTCCATACATATATATGGGGAGGTACTAGCCTCCAACTCGGTTTGACAGTGAAAACTGCAGGAACTTCAAACCGGCACTAGGAAACAGACTGAGAAAGCAGAGAAAAAGTGTCTCCTGCAACCCGTTCCCTTGGTGCTAGATGAACGAACGTCTCTCCACTTGCTCAGTTCTGAGAGATAAGTGTGTGTGAAAGCCGTCCTTCACCTAGCTTGTTGGGAACACAAGTTTCTTTTCAGTTGCAAACTCCATTCCATACATATATATGGGGAGGTACTAGCTCCAACTAGGTTTTTACAGTGAAAACTGCAGGAACTTCAAACCGGCACTAGGAAACAGACTGAGAAAGCAGAGAAAAAGTGTCTCCTGCAACCCGTTCCCTTGTGCTAGATGAACGAACGTCTCTCCACTTGCTCAGTTCTGAGAGATATGTGTGTGTGAAAGCCGTCCTTCACCTAGCTTTTTGGGAACACAAAGTTTCTTTTCAGTTGCAAACTCCATTCCATACATATATATTTGGAGGTAGAAGCTCCAACTCGGTTTTACAGTGAAAACTGCAGGAACTTCAAACCGGCACTAGGAAACAGACTGAGAAAGCAGAGAAAAAGTGTCTCCTGCAACCCGTTCCCTTGGTGCTAGATGAACGAACGTCTCTCCACTTGCTCAGTTCTGAGAGATAAGTGTGTGTGAAAGCCGTCCTTCACCTAGCTTGTTGGGAACACAAAGTTTCTTTTCAGTTGCAAACTCCATTCCATACATATATATGGGGAGGTACTAGCTCCAACTCGGTTTGACAGTGAAAATTGCAGGAACTTCAAACCGGCACTAGGAAACAGACTGAGAAAGCAGAGAAAAAGTGTCTCCTGCAACCCGTTCCCTTGGTGCTAGATGAACGAACGTCTCTCCACTTGCTCAGTTCTGAGAGATAAGTGTGTGTGAAAGCCGTCCTTCACCTAGCTTGTTGGGAACACAAAGTTTCTTTTCAGTTGCAAACTCCATTCCATACATATATATGGGGAGGTACTAGCTCCAACTAGGTTTTACAGTGAAAACTGCAGGAACTTCAAACCGGCACTAGGAAACAGACTGAGAAAGCAGAGAAAAAGTGTCTCCTGCAACCCGTTCCCTAGGTGCTAGATGAACGAACGTCTCTCCACTTGCTCAGTTCTGAGAGATAAGTGTGTGTGAAGCCGTTCCTTCACCTAGCTCTATTTGGGAACGGGTTGCAGGAGACACTTTTTCTCTGCTTTCTCAGTCTGTTTCCTAGTGCCGGTTTGAAGTTCCTGCAGTTTTCACTGTAAAACCTAGTTGGAGCTAGTACCTCCCCATATATATGTATGGAATGGAGTTTGCAACTGAAAAGAAACTTTGTGTTCCCAACAAGCTAGGTGAAGGACGGCTTTCACACACACTTATCTCTCAGAACTGAGCAAGTGGAGAGACGTTCGTTCATCTAGCACCAAGGGAACGGGTTGCAGGAGACACTTTTTTCTCTGCTTTCTCAGTCTGTTTCCTAGTGCCGGTTTGAAGTTCCTGCAATTTTCACTGTCAAACCGAGTTGGAGCTAGTACCTCCCCATATATATGTATGGAATGGAGTTTGCAACTGAAAAGAAACTTTGTGTTCCCAACAAGCTAGGTGAAGGACGGCTTTCACACACACTTATCTCTCAGAACTGAGCAAGTGGAGAGACGTTCGTTCATCTAGCACCAAGGGAACGGGTTGCAGGAGACACTTTTTCTCTGCTTTCTCAGTCTGTTTCCTAGTGCCGGTTTGAAGTTCCTGCAGTTTTCACTGTAAAACCGAGTTGGAGCTTCTACCTCCAAATATATATGTATGGAATGGAGTTTGCAACTGAAAAGAAACTTTGTGTTCCCAAAAAGCTAGGTGAAGGACGGCTTTCACACACACATATCTCTCAGAACTGAGCAAGTGGAGAGACGTTCGTTTCATCTAGCACCAAGGGAACGGGTTGCAGGAGACACTTTATCTCTGCTTTTCTCAGTCTGTTTCCTAGTGCCGGTTTGAAGTTCCTGCAGTTTTCACTGTAAAACCTAGTTGGAGCTAGTACCTCCCCCATATATATGTATGGAATGGAGTTTGCAACTGAAAAGAAACTTTGTGTTCCCAACAAGCTAGGTGAAGGACGGCTTTCACACACACTTATCTCTCAGAACTGAGCAAGTGGAGAGACGTTCGTTCATCTAGCACCAAGGGAACGGGTTGCAGGAGACACTTTTTCTCTGCTTTCTCAGTCTGTTTCCTAGTGCCGGTTTGAAGTTCCTGCAGTTTTCACTGTCAAACCGAGTTGGAGCTAGTACCTCCCCCATATATATGTATGGAATGGAGTTTGCAACTGAAAAGAAACTTTGTGTTCCCAACAAGCTAGGTGAAGGACGGCTTTCACACACACTTATCTCTCAGAACTGAGCAAGTGGAGAGACGTTCGTTCATCTAGCACCAAGGGAACGGGTTGCATGAGACACTTTTTCTCTGCTTTCTCAGTCTGTTTCCTAGTGCCCGGTTTGAAGTTCCTGCAGTTTTCACTGACAACCGTGTTGGAGCTAGTACCTCCCAATATATATGTTGGAATGGAGTTTGCAACTGAAAAGAAACTTTGTGTTCCCAACAAGCTAGGTGAAGGACGGCTTTCACACACACTTATCTCTCAGAACTGAGCAAGTGGAGAGACGTTCGTTCATCTAGCACCAAGGGAACGGGTTGCAGGAGACACTTTTTCTCTGCTTTCTCAGTCTGTTTCCTAGTGCCGGTTTGAAGTTCCTGCAGTTTTCACTGTAAAACCGAGTTGGAGCTTCTACCTCCAAATATATATGTATGGAATGGAGTTTGCAACTGAAAAGAAACTTTGTGTTCCCAACAAGCTAGGTGAAGGACGGCTTTCACACACACTTATCTCTCAGAACTGAGCAAGTGGAGAGGACGTTCGTTCATCTAGCACCAAAGGGAACGGGTTGAAGGAGACTCTTTTTCTCTGCTTTCTCAGTCTGTTTCCTAGTGCCGGTTTGAAGTTCCTGCAGTTTTCACTGTCAAACCGAGTTGGACCTAGTACCTCCCCATATATATGTATGGAATGGAGTTTGCAACTGAAAAGAAACTTTGTGTTTCCCAACAAGCTAGGTGAAGGACGGCTTTCACACACACTTATCTCTCAGAAACTGAGCAAGTGGAGAGACGTTCGTTCATCTAGCACCAAGGGAACGGGTTGCAGGAGACACTTTTTCTCTGCTTTCTCAGTCTGTTTCCTAGTGCCGGATTGAAGTTCCTGCAGTTTTCACTGTAAAACCGAGTTGGAGCTTCTACCTCCAAATATATATGTATGGAATGGAGTTTGCAACTGAAAAGAAACTTTGTGTTCCCAAAAAGCTAGGTGAAGGACGGCTTTCACACACACTTATCTCTCAGAACTGAGCAAGTGGAGAGACGTTCGTTCATCTAGCACCAAGGGAACGGGTTGCAGGAGACACTTTTTCTCTGCTTTCTCAGTCTGTTTCCTAGTGCCGGTTTGAAGTTCCTGCAATTTTCACTGTAAAACCTAGTTGGAGCTAGTACCTCCCATATATATGTATGGAATGGAGTTTGCAACTGAAAAGAAACTTTGTGTTCCCAACAAGCTAGGTGAAGGACGGCTTTCACACACACTTATCTCTCAGAACTGAGCAAGTGGAGAGACGTTCGTTCATCTAGCACCAAGGGAACGGGTTGCAGGAGACACTTTTTCTCTGCTTTCTCAGTCTGTTTCCTAGTGCCGGTTTGAAGTTCCTGCAATTTTCACTGTCAAACCGAGTTGGAGCTAGTACCTCCCCATATATATGTATGGAATGGAGTTTGCAACTGAAAAGAAACTTTGTGTTCCCAACAAGCTAGGTGAAGGACGGCTTTCACACACACTTATCTCTCAGAACTGAGCAAGTGGAGAGACGTTCGTTCATCTAGCACCAAGGGAACGGGTTGCAGGAGACACTTTTTCTCTGCTTTCTCAGTCTGTTTCCTAGTGCCGGTTTGAAGTTCCTGCAGTTTTCACTGTAAAACCGAGTTGGAGCTTCTACCTCCAAATATATATGTATGGAATGGAGTTTGCAACTGAAAAGAAATTTGTGTTCCAAAAAGCTAGGTGAAGGACGGCTTTCACACACACATATCTCTCAGAACTGAGCAAGTGGAGAGACGTTCGTTCATCTAGCACCAATGGAACGGGTTGCAGGAGACACTTTTTCTCTGCTTTCTCAGTCTGTTTCCTAGTGCCGGTTTGAAGTTCCTGCAGTTTTCACTGTAAAACCTAGTTGGAGCTAGTACCTCCCATATATATGTATGGAATGGAGTTTGCAACTGAAAAGAAACTTTGTGTTCCCAACAAGCTAGGTGAAGGACGGCTTTCACACACACTTATCTCTCAGAACTGAGCAAGTGGAGAGACGTTCGTTCATCTAGCACCAAGGGAACGGGTTGCAGGAGACACTTTTTCTCTGCTTTCTCAGTCCTGTTTCCTAGTGCCGGTTTGAAGTTCCTGCAGTTTTCACTGTCAACCGAGTTGGAGCTAGTACCTCCCCATATATATGTATGGAATGGAGTTTGCAACTGAAAAGAAACTTTGTGTTCCAACAAGCTAGGTGAAGGACGGCTTTCACACACACTTATCTCTCAGAACTGAGCAAGTGGAGAGACGTTCGTTCATCTAGCACCAAGGGAACGGGTTGCATGAGACACTTTTTCTCTGCTTTCTCAGTCTGTTTCCTAGTGCCGGTTTGAAGTTCCTGCAGTTTTCACTGTCAAACCGAGTTGGAGCTAGTACCTCCCCATATATAATGTATGGAATGGAGTTTGCAACTGAAAAGAAACTTTTGTGTTCCCAACAAGCTAGGTGAAGGACGGCTTTCACACACACTTATCTCTCAGAACTGAGCAAGTGGAGAGACGTTCGTTCATCTAGCACCAAGGGAACGGGTTGCAGGAGACACTTTTTCTCTGCTTTCTCAGTCTGTTTCCTAGTGCCGGTTTGAAGTTCCTGCAGTTTTCACTGTAAAACCTAGTTGGAGCTTAGTACCTCCCCATATATATGTATGGAATGGAGTTTGCAACTGAAAAGAAACTTTGTGTTCCCAACAAGCTAGGTGAAGGACGGCTTTCACACACACTTCTCTCTCAGAACTGAGCAAGTGGAGAGACGTTCGTTCATCTAGCACCAAGGGAACGGGTTGCAGGAGACACTTTTTCTCTGCTTTCTCAGTCTGTTTCCTAGTGCCGGTTTGAAGTTCCTGCTGTTTTCACTTTCAAACCGAGTTGGAGCTAGTACCTCCCCATATATATGTATGGAATGGAGTTTGCAACTGAAAAGAAACTTTGTGTTCCCAACAAGCTAGGTGAAGGACGGCTTTCACACACACTTATCTCTCAGAACTGAGCAAGTGGAGAGACGTTCGTTCATCTAGCACCAAGGGAACGGGTTGAAGGAGACACTTTTCTCTGCTTTCTCAGTCTGTTTCCTAGTGCCGGTTTGAAGTTCCTGCAGTTTTCACTGTAAAACAGAGTTGGGCTTCTACCTCCCCATATATATGTATGGAATGGAGTTTGCAACTGAAAAGAAACTTTGTGTTCCCAACAAGCTAGGTGAAGGACGGCTTTCACACACACTTATCTCTCAGAACAGAGCAAGTGGAGAGACTTTCGTTCATCTAGCACCAAGGGAACGGGTTGCAGGAGACACTTTTTCTCTGTTTCTCAGTCTGTTTCCTAGTGTCAGTTTGAAGTTCCTGCAGTTTTCACTGTCAAACAGATTTGGAGCTAGTACCTCCCCAAATATATTATGTATGGAATGGTGTTTGCAACTGAAAAGAAACTTTGTGTTCCCAACAAGCTAGGTGAAGGACGGCTTTCACACACACTTATCTCTCAGAACTGAGCAAGTGGAGAGACGTTCGTTCATCTAGCACCAAGGGAACGTGTTGCAGGAGACACTTTTTCTCTGCTTTCTCAGTCTGTTTCCTAGTGCCGGTTTGAAGTTCCTGCAGTTTTCACTGTAAAACCGAGTTGGAGCTTCTACCTCCAAATATATATGTATGGAATGGAGTTTGCAACTGAAAAGAAACTTTGTGTTCCCAACAAGATAGGTGAAGGACGGCTTTCACACACACTTATCTCTCAGAACTGAGCAATTGGAGAGACGTTCGTTCATCTAGCACCAAGGGAACGGGTTGCAGGAGACACTTTTTCTCTGCTTTCTCAGTCTGTTTCCTAGTGCCGGTTTGAAGTTCCTGCAGTTTTCACTGTAAAACCGAGTTGGAGCTTCTACCTCCAAATATATATGTATGGAATGGAGTTTGCAACTGAAAAGAAACTTTGTGTTCCCAACAAGCTAGGTGAAGGACGGGTTTCACACACACTTATCTCTCAGAACTGAGCAAGTGGAGAGACGTTCGTTCATCTAGCACCAAGGGAACGGGTTGCAGGAGACACTTTTTCTCTGCTTTCTCAGTCTGTTTCCTAGTGCCGGTTTGAAGTTCCTGCAGTTTTCACTGTAAAACCTGGTTGGAGCTAGTACCTCCCCATATATATGTATAGAAATGGAGTTTGCAACTGAAAAGAAACTTTGTGTTCCCAACAAGCTAGGTGAAGGACGGCTTTCACACACACTTATCTCTCAGAACTGACCAAGTGGAGAGACGTTCGTTCATCTAGCACCAAGGGAACGGGTTGCAGGAGACACTTTTTCTCTGCTTTCTCAGTCTGTTTCCTAGTGCCGGTTTGAAGTTCCTGCAGTTTTCACTGTAAAACCTAGTTGGAGCAAGTACCTCCCCATATATATGAATGGAATGGAGTTTGCAACTGAAAAGAAACTTTGTGTTTCCCAACAAGCTAGGTGAGGACGGCTTTCACACACACTTATTCTCTCAGAACTGAGCAAGTGGAGAGACGTTCGTTCATCTAGCACCAAGGGAACGGGTTGCAGGAGACACTTTTTCTCTGCTTTCTCAGTCTGTTTCCTAGTGCCGGTTTGAAGTTCCTGCAGTTTTCACTGTCAAACCGAGTTGGAGCTAGTACCTCCCCATATAATATGTATGGAATGGAGTTTGCAACTGAAAAGAAACTTTGTGTGTTCCCAACAAGCTAGGTGAAGGACGGCTTTCACACACACTTATCTCTCAGAACTGAGCAAGTGGAGAGACGTTCGTTCATCTAGCACCAAGGGAACGGGTTGCAGGAGACACTTTTTCTCTGCTTTCTCAGTCTGTTTCCTAGTGCCGGTTTGAAGTTCCTGCAGTTTTCACAGTAAAACCGAGTTGGAGCTAGTACCTCCCCATATATATGTATGGAATGGAGTTTGCAACTGAAAAGAAACTTTGTGTTCCCAACAAGCTAGGTGAAGGACGGCTTTCACACACACTTATCTCTCAGAACTGACCAAGTGGAGAGACGTTCGTTCATCTAGCACCAAGGGAAAGGGTTGCAGGAGACACTTTTTCTCTGCTTTCTCAGTCTGTTTCCTAGTGCCGGTTTGAAGTTCCTGCAGTTTTCACTGTAAAACCTAGTTGGAGCAAGTACCTCCCCATATATATGAATGGAATGGAGTTTGCAACTGAAAAGAAACTTTGTGTTCCCAACAAGCTAGGTGAAGGACGGCTTTCACACACACTTATCTCTCAGAACTGAGCAAGTGGAGAGACGTTCGTTCATCTAGCACAAAGGGAACGGGTTGCAGGAGACACTTTTTCTCTGCTTTCTCAGTCTGTTTCCTAGTGCCGGTTTGAAGTTCCTGCAGTTTTCACTGTCAAACCGAGTTGGAGCTAGTACCTCCCCATATATATGTATGGAATGGAGTTTGCAACTGAAAAGAAACTTTGTGTTCCCAACAAGCTAGGTGAAGGACGGCTTTCACACACACTTATCTCTCAGAACTGAGCAAGTGGAGAGACGTTCGTTCATCTAGCACCAAGGGAACGGGTTGCATGAGACACTTTTTCTCTGCTTTCTCAGTCTGTTTCCTAGTGCCGGTTGAAGTTCCTGCAGTTTTCACTGTCAAACCGAGTTGGAGCTAGTACCTCCCCATATATATGTATGGAATGGAGGTTGCAACTGAAAGAAACTTTGTGTTCCCAACAAGATAGGTGAAGGACGGCTTTCACACACACTTATCTCTCAGAACTGAGCAAGTGGAGAGACGTTCGTTCATCTAGCACCAAGGGAACGGTTTGCAGGAGACACTTTTTCTCTGCTTTCTCAGTCTGTTTCCTAGTGCCGGTTTGAAGTTCCTGCAGTTTTCACTGTAAAAACGATTTGGAGCTTCTACCTCCAAATATATATGTATGGAATGGAGTTTGCAACTGAAAAGAAACTTTGTGTTCCCAACAAGCTAGGTGAAGGACGGCTTTCACACACACTTATCTCTCAGAACTGAGCAAGTGGAGAGACGTTCGTTCATCTAGCACCAAGGGAACGGGTTGCAGGAGGACACATTTTCTCTGCTTTCTCAGTCTGTTTCCTAGTGCCGGTTTGAAGTTCCTGCAGTTTTCACTGTAAAACCTAGTTGGAGCTAGTACCTCCCCATATATATGTATGGAATGGAGTTTGCAACTGAAAAGAAACTTTGTGTTCCCAACAAGCTAGGTGAAGGACGGCTTTCACACACACTTATCTCTCAGAACTGAGCAAGTGGAGAGACGTTCGTTCATCTAGCACCAAGGGAACGGGTTGCAGGAGACACTATTTCTCTGCTTTCTCAGTCTGTTTCCTAGTGCCGGTTTGAAGTTCCTGCTGTTTTCACTGTCAAACCGAGTTGGAGCTAGTACCTCCCCATATATATGTATGGAATGGAGTTTGCAACTGAAAAGAAACTTTGTGTTTCCAACAAGCTAGGTGAAGGACGGCTTTCACACACACTTATCTCTCAGAACTGAGCAAGTGGAGAGACGTTCGTTCATCTAGCACCAAGGGAACGGGTTGCAGGAGACACTTTTTCTCTGCTTTCTCAGTCTGTTTCCTAGTGCCGGTTTGAAGTTCCTGCAGTTTTCAGTGTAAAACCGAGTTTGAGCTTCTACCTCCAAATATATATGTATGGAATGGAGTTTGCAAATGAAAAGAAACTTTGTGTTCCCAACAAGCTAGGTGAAGGACGGCTTTCACACACACTTATCTCTCAGAACTGAGCAAGTGGAGAGACGTTCGTTCATCTAGCACCAAGGGAACGGGTTGCAGGAGACACTTTTTCTCTGCTTTTTCAGTCTGTTTCCTAGTGCCGGTTTGAAGTTCCTGCAGTTTTCACTGTCAAACCGAGTTGGAGCTAGTACCTCCCCATATATATGTATGGAATGGAATTTGCAACTGAAAAGAAACTTTGTGTTCCCAACAAGCTAGGTGAAGGACATCTCTTTCACTCACACTTATCTCTCAGAACTGAGCAAGTGGATAGACGTTCGTTCATCTAGCACCAAGGGAACGGGTTGCAGGAGACACTTTTTCTCTGCTTTCTCAGTCTGTTTCCTAGTGCCGGTTTGAAGTTCCTGCAGTTTTCACTGTAAAACAGAGTTGGAGCTTCTTCCTCCAAATATATATGTATGGAATGGAGTTTGCAACTGAAAAGAAACTTTGTGTTCCCAACAAGATAGGTGAAGGACGGCTTTCACACACAATTATCTCACAGAACTGAGCAAGTGGAGAGACGTTCGTTCATCTAGCACCAAGGGAACGGGTTGCAGGAGACACTTTTTCTCTGCTTTCTCAGTCTGTTTCCTAGTGCCGGTTTGAAGTTCCTGCAGTTTTCACTGTAAAACCGAGTTGGAGCTTCTACCTCCAAATATATATGTATGGAATGGAGTTTGCAACTGAAAAGAAACTTTGTGTTCCCAACAAGCTAGGTGAAGGACGGCTTTCACACACAATTATCTCACAGAACTGAGCAACTGGAGAGACGTTCGTTCATCTAGCACCAAGGGAACGGGTTGCAGGAGACACTTTTTCTCTGCTTTCTCAGTCTGTTTCCTAGTGCCGGTTTGAAGTTCCTGCAGTTTTCACTGTAAAACCGAGTTGGAGCTTCTACCTCCAAATATATATGTATGGAATGGAGTTTGCAACTGAAAAGAAAACTTTGTGTTCCCAACAAGCTAGGTGAAGGACGGCTTTCACACACACTTATCTCTCAGAACTGAGCAAGTGGAGAGACGTTCGTTCATCTAGCACCAAGGGAACGGGTTGCAGGAGACACTTTTTCTCTGCTTTCTCAGTCTGTTTCCTAGTGCCGGTTTGAAGTTCCTGCAGTTTTCACTGTAAAACCTAGTTGGAGCTAGTACCTCCCCATATATATGTATGGAATGGAGTTTGCAACTGAAAAGAAACTTTGTGTTCCCAACAAGCTAGGTGAAGGACGGCTTTCACACACACTTATCTCTCAGAACTGAGCAAGTGGAGAGACGTTCGTTCATCTAGCACCAAGGGAACGGGTTGCAGGAGACACTTTTTCTCTGCTTTCTCAGTCTGTTTCCTAGTGCCGGTTTGAAGTTCCTGCAGTTTTCACTGTAAAACCTAGTTGGAGCTAGTACCTCCCCATATATATGTATGGAATGGAGTTTGCAACTGAAAAGAAACTTTGTGTTCCCAAAAAGCTAGGTGAAGGACGGCTTTCAAACACACTTATCTCTCAGAAATGAGCAAGTGGAGAGACGTTCGTTCGTCTAGCATCAAGGGAACGGGTTGCAGGGGACACTTTTTCTCTGCTTTCTCAGTCTGTTTCCTACTGCCGGTTTGAAGTTCCTGCAGTTTTCAGTGTAAAACCGAGTTGGAGCTTCTACCTCCAAATATATATGTATGGAATGGAGTTTGCAAATGAAAAGAAACTTTGTGTTCCCAACAAGCTAGGTGAAGGACGGCTTTCACACACACTTATCTCTCAGAACTGAGCAAGTGGAGAGACGTTCGTTCATCTAGCACCAAGGGAACGGGTTGCAGGAGACACTTTTTCTCTGCTTTCTCAGTCTGTTTCCTAGTGCCGGTTTGAAGTTCCTGCAGTTTTCACTGTCAAACCGAGTTGGAGCTTCTACCTCCAAATATATATGTATGGAATGGAGTTTGCAACTGAAAAGAAACTTTGTGTTCCCAACAAGCTAGGTGAAGGACGGCTTTCACACACACTTATCTCTCAGAACTGAGCAAGTGGAGAGACGTTCGTTCATCTAGCACCAAGGGAACGGGTTGCAGGAGACACTTTTTCTCTGCTTTCTCAGTCTGTTTCCTAGTGCCGGTTTGAAGTTCCTGCAGTTTTCACTGTCAAACCGAGTTGGAGCTAGTACCTCCCCATATATATGTATGGAATGGAGTTTGCAACTGAAAAGAAACTTTGTGTTCCCAACAAGCTAGGTGAAGGACGGCTTTCACACACACTTATCTCTCAGAACTGAGCAAGTGGAGAGACGTTCGTTCATCTAGCACCAAGGGAACGGGTTGCAGGAGACACTTTTTCTCTGCTTTCTCAGTCTGTTTCCTAGTGCCGGTTTGAAGTTCCTGCAGTTTTCACTGTAAAACCGAGTTGGAGCTTCTACCTCCAAATATATATGTATGGAATGGAGTTTGCAACTGAAAAGAAACTTTGTGTTCCCAAAAAGCTAGGTGAAGGACGGCTTTCACACACACTTATCTCTCAGAACTGAGCAAGTGGAGAGACGTTCGTTCATCTAGCACCAAGGGAACGGGTTGCAGGAGACACTTTTTCTCTGCTTTCTCAGTCTGTTTCCTAGTGCCGGTTTGAAGTTCCTGCAGTTTTCACTGTAAAACCTAGTTGGAGCTAGTACCTCCCCATATATATGTATGGAATGGAGTTTGCAACTGAAAAGAAACTTTGTGTTCCCAACAAGCTAGGTGAAGGACGGCTTTCACACACACTTATCTCTCAGAACTGAGCAAGTGGAGAGACGTTCGTTCATCTAGCACCAAGGGAACGGGTTGCAGGACACACTTTTTCTCTGCTTTCTCAGTCTGTTTCCTAGTGCCGGTTTGAAGTTCCTGCTGTTTTCACTGTCAAACCGAGTTGGAGCTAGTACCTCCCCATATATATGTATGGAATGGAGTTTGCAACTGAAAAGAAACTTTGTGTTCCCAACAAGCTAGGTGAAGGACGGCTTTCACACACACTTATCTCTCAGAACTGAGCAAGTGGAGAGACTTTCGTTCATCTAGCACCAAGGGAACGGGTTGCAGGAGACACTTTTTCTCTGCTTTCTCAGTCTGTTTCCTAGTGCCGGTTTGAAGTTCCTGCACTTTTCACTCTCAAACCGAGTTGGAGCTTCTACCTCCAAATATATATGTATGGAATGGAGTTTGCAACTGAAAAGAAACTTTGTGTTCCCAACAAGCTAGGTGAAGGACGGCTTTCACACACACTTATCTCTCAGAACTGAGCAAGTGGAGAGACGTTCGTTCATCTAGCACCAAGGGAACGGGTTGCAGGAGACACTTTTTCTCTGTTTTCTCAGTCTGTTTCCTAGTGCCGGTTTGAAGTTCCTGCAGTTTTCAGTGTAAATCCGAGTTGGAGCTTCTACCTCCAAATATATATGTATGGAATGGAGTTTGCAAATGAAAAGAAACTTTGTGTTCCCAACAAGCTAGGTGAAGGACGGCTTTCACACACACTTATCTCTCAGAACTGAGCAAGTGGAGAGACGTTCGTTCATCTAGCACCAAGGGAACGGCTTGAAGGAGACACTTTTTCTCTGCTTTCTCAGTCTGTTTCCTATTGCCGGTTTGAAGTTCCTGCAGTTTTCACTGTCAAACCGAGTTGGAGCTTCTACCTCCAAATATATATGTATGGAATGGAGTTTGCAACTGAAAAGAAACTTTGTGTTCCCAACAAGCTAGGTGAAGGATGGCTTTCACACACACTTATCTCTCAGAACTGAGCAAGTGGAGAGACGTTCGTTCATCTAGCACCAAGGGAACGGGTTGCAGGAGACACTTTTTCTCTGCTTTCTCAGTCTGTTTCCTAGTGCCGGTTTGAAGTTCCTGCAGTTTTCAGTGTAAAACCGAGTTGGAGCTTCTACCTCCAAATATATATGTATGGAATGGAGTTTGCAAATGAAAAGAAACTTTGTGTTCCCAACAAGCTAGGTGAAGGACGTCTTTCACACACACTTATCTCTCAGAACTGAGCAAGTGGAGAGACGTTCGTTCATCTAGCACCAAGGGAACGGGTTGCAGGAGACACTTTTTTTCTGCTTTCTCAGTCTGTTTCCTAGTGCCGGTTTGAAGTTCCTGCAGTTTTCACTGTCAAACCGAGTTGGAGCTTCTACCTCCAAATATATATGTATGGAATGGAGTTTGCAACTGAAAAGAAACTTTGTGTTCCCAACAAGCTAGGTGAAGGACGGCTTTCACACACACTTATCTCTCAGAACTGAGCAAGTGGAGAGACGTTCGTTCATCTAGCACCAAGGGAACGGGTTGCAGGAGACACTTTTTCTCTGCTTTCTCAGTCTGTTTCCTAGTGCCGGTTTGAAGTTCCTGCAGTTTTCACTGTAAAACCGAGTTGGAGCTTCTACCTCCAAATATATATGTATGGAATGGAGTTTGCAACTGAAAAGAAACTTTGTGTTCCCAACAAGCTAGGTGAAGGACGGGTTTCACACACACTTATCTCTCAGAACTGAGCAAGTGGAGAGACGTTCGTTCATCTAGCACCAAGGGAACGGGTTGCAGGAGACACTTTTTCTCTGCTTTCTCAGTCTGTTTCCTAGTGCCGGTTTGAAGTTCCTGCAGTTTTCACTGTAAAACCGTGTTGGAGCTAGTACCTCCCCATATATATGTATGGAATGGAGTTTGCAACTGAAAAGAAACTTTGTGTTCCCAACAAGCTAGGTGAAGGACGGCTTTCACACACACTTATCTCACAGAACTGAGCAAGTGGAGAGACGTTCGTTCATCTAGCACCAAGGGAACGGGTTGCAGGAGACACTTTTTCTCTGCTTTCTCAGTCTGTTTCCTAGTGCCGGTTTGAAGTTCCTGCAGTTTTCACTGTAAAACCTAGTTGGAGCTAGTACCTCCCCATATATATGTATGGAATGGAGTTTGCAACTGAAAAGAAACTTTGTGTTCCCAACAAGCTAGGTGAAGGACGGCTTTCACACACACTTATCTCTCAGAAATGAGCAAGTGGAGAGACGTTCGTTCATCTAGCACCAAGGGAACGGGTTGCAGGAGACACTTTTTCTCTGCTTTCTCAGTCTGTTTCCTAGTGCCGGTTTGAAGTTCCTGCAGTTTTCAGTGTAAAACCGAGTTGGAGCTTCTACCTCCAAATATATATGTATGGAATGGAGTTTGCAAATGAAAAGAAACTTTGTGTTCCCAAAAAGTTAGGTGAAGGACGGCTTTCACACACACTTATCTCTCAGAACTGAGCAAGTGGAGAGACGTTCGTTCATCTAGCACCAAGGGAACGGGTTGCAGGGGACACTTTTTCTCTGCTTTCTCAGTCTGTTTCCTAGTGCCGGTTTGAAGTTCCTGCAGTTTTCACTGTCAAACCGAGTTGGAGCTTCTACCTCCAAATATATATGTATGGAATGGAGTTTGCAACTGAAAAGAAACTTTGTGTTCCCAACAAGCTACTTGAAGGACGGCTTTCACACACACTTATCTCTCAGAACTGAGCAAGTGGAGAGACGTTCGTTCATCTAGCACCAAGGGAACGGGTTGCAGGAGACACTTTTTCTCTGCTTTCTCAGTCTGTTTCCTAGTGCCGGTTTGAAGTTCCTGCAGTTTTCACTGTCAAACCGAGTTGGAGCTAGTACCTCCCCATATATATGTATGGAATGGAGTTTGCAACTGAAAAGAAACTTTGTGTTCCCAACAAGCTAGGTGAAGGACGGCTTTCACACACACTTATCTCTCAGAACTGAGCAAGTGGAGAGACGTTCGTTCATCTAGCACCAAGGGAACGGGTTGCAGGAGACACTTTTTCTCTGCTTTCTCAGTCTGTTTCCTAGTGCCGGTTTGAAGTTCCTGCAGTTTTCACTGTAAAACCGAGTTGGAGCTTCTACCTCCAAATATATATGTATGGAATGGAGTTTGCAACTGAAAAGAAACTTTGTGTTCCCAAAAAGCTAGGTGAAGGACGGCTTTCACACACACTTATCTCTCAGAACTGAGCAAGTGGAGAGACGTTCGTTCATCTAGCACCAAGGGAACGGGTTGCAGGAGACACTTTTTCTCTGCTTTCTCAGTCTGTTTCCTAGTGCCGGTTTGAAGTTCCTGCAGTTTTCAGTGTAAAACCGAGTTGGAGCTTCTGCCTACAAATATATATGTATGGAATGGAGTTTGCAAATGAAAAGAAACTTTGTGTTCCCAACAAGCTAGGTGAAGGACGTCTTTCACACACACTTATCTCTCAGAACTGAGCAAGTGGAGAGACGTTCGTTCATCTAGCACCAAGGGAACGGGTTGCAGGAGACACTTTTTTTCTGCTTTCTCAGTCTGTTTCCTAGTGCCGGTTTGAAGTTCCTGCAGTTTTCACTGTAAAACCTAGTTGGAGCTAGTACCTCCCCATATATATGTATGGAATGGAGTTTGCAACTGAAAAGAAACTTTGTGTTCCCAACAAGCTAGGTGAAGGACGGCTTTCACACACACTTATCTCTCAGAAATGAGCAAGTGGAGAGACGTTCGTTCATCTAGCACCAAGGGAACGGGTTGCAGTAGACACTTTTTCTCTGCTTTCTCAGTCTGTTTCCTAGTGCCGGTTTGAAGTTCCTGCAGTTTTCACTGTCAAACCGAGTTGGAGCTTCTACCTCCAAATATATATGTATGGAATGGAGTTTGCAACTGAAAAGAAACTTTGTGTTCCCAATAAGCTAGGTGAAGTACGGCTTTCACACACACTTATCTCTCAGAACTGAGCAAGTGGAGAGACGTTCGTTCATCTAGCACCAAGGGAACGGGTTGCAGGAGACACTTTTTCTCTGCTTTCTCAATCTGTTTCCTAGTGCCGGTTTGAAGATCCTGCAGTTTTCAATGTCAAACCGAGTTGGAGCTAGTACCTCCCCATATATATGTATGGAATGGAGTTTGCAACTGAAAAGAAACTTTGTGTTCCCAACAAGCTAGGTGAAGGACGGCTTTCACACACACTTATCTCTCAGAACTGAGCAAGTGGAGAGACGTTCGTTCATCTAGCACCAAGGGAACGGGTTGCAGGAGACACTTTTTCTCTGCTTTCTCAGTCTGTTTCCTAGTGCCGGTTTGAAGTTCCTGCAGTTTTCACGGTAAAACGGAGTTGGAGCTTCTACCTCCAAATATATATGTATGGAATGGAGTTTGCAACTGAAAAGAAACTTTGTGTTCCCAAAAAGCTAGGTGAAGGACGGCTTTCACACACACTTATCTCTCAGAACTGAGCAAGTGGAGAGACGTTCGTTCATCTAGCACCAAGGGAACGGGTTGCAGGAGACACTTTTTCTCTGCTTTCTCAGTCTGTTTCCTAGTGCCGGTTTGAAGTTCCTGCAGTTTTCACTGTAAAACCTAGTTGGAGCTAGTACCTCCCCATATATATGTATGGAATGGAGTTTGCAACTGAAAAGAAACTTTGTGTTCCCAACAAGCTAGGTGAAGGACGGCTTTCACACACACTTATCTCTCAGAACTGAGCAAGTGGAGAGACGTTCGTTCATCTAGCACCAAGGGAACGGGTTGCAGGAGACACTTTTTCTCTGCTTTCTCAGTCTGTTTCCTACTGCCGGTTTGAAGTTCCTGCTGTTTTCACTGTCAAACCGAGTTGGTGCTTCTACCTCCCCGTATATATGTATGGAATGGAGTTTGCAACTGAAAAGAAACTTTGTGTTCCCAACAAGCTAGGTGAAGGACGGCTTTCACACACACTTATCTCTCAGAACTGAGCAAGTGGAGAGACGTTCGTTCATCTAGCACCAAGGGAACGGGTTGCAGGAGACACTTTTTCTCTGCTTTCTCAGTCTGTTTCCTAGTGCCGGTTTGAAGTTCCTGCAGTTTTCACTGTCAAACCGAGTTGGAGCTTCTACCTCCAAATATATATGTATGGAATGGAGTTTGCAACTGAAAAGAAACTTTGTGTTCCCAAAAAGCTAGCTGAAGGACGGCTTTCACACACACTTATCTCTCAGAACTGAGCAAGTGGAGAGACGTTCGTTCATCTAGCACCAAGGGAACGGGTTGCAGGAGACACTTTTTCTCTGCTTTCTCAGTCTGTTTCCTAGTGCCGGTTTGAAGTTCCTGCAGTTTTCACTGTAAAACCTAGTTGGAGCTAGTACCTCCCCATATATATGTATGGAATGGAGTTTGCAACTGAAAAGAAACTTTGTGTTCCCAACAAGCTAGGTGAAGGACGGCTTTCACACACACTTATCTCTCAGAACTGAGCAAGTGGAGAGACGTTCGTTCATCTAGCACCAAGGGAACGGGTTGCAGGAGACACTTTTTCTCTGCTTTCTCAGTCTGTTTCCTAGTGCCGGTTTGAAGTTCCTGCAGTTTTCACTGTCAAACCGAGTTGGAGCTAGTACCTCCCCATATATATGTATATAATGGAGTTTGCAACTGAAAAGAAACTTTGTGTTCCCAACAAGCTAGGTGAAGGACGGCTTTCACACACACTTATCTGTCAGAACTGAGCAAGTGGAGAGACGTTCGTTCATCAAGCACCAAGGGAACGGGTTGCAGGAGACACTTTTTCTCTGCTTTCTCAGTCTGTTTCCTAGTGCCGGTTTGAAGTTCCTGCAGTTTTCACTGTAAAACCGAGTTGGAGCTTCTACCTACAAATATATATGTATGGAATGGAGTTTGCAACTGAAAAGAAACTTTGTGTTCCCAAAAAGCTAGGTGAAGGACGGCTTTCACACACACATATCTCTCAGAACTGAGCAAGTGGAGAGACGTTCGTTCATCTAGCACCAAGGGAACGGGTTGCAGGAGACACTTTTTCTCTGCTTTCTCAGTCTGTTTCCTAGTGCCGGTTTGAAGTTCCTGCAGTTTTCACTGTAAAACCTAGTTGGAGCTAGTACCTCCAAATATATATGTATGGAATGGAGTTTGCAACTGAAAAGAAACTTTGTGTTCCCAAAAAGCTAGGTGAAGGACGGCTTTCACACACACTTATCTCTCAGAACTGAGCAAGTGGAGAGACGTTCGTTCATCTAGCACCAAGGGAACGGGTTGCAGGAGACACTTTTTCTCTGCTTTCTCAGTCTGTTTCCTAGTGCCGGTTTGAAGTTCCTGCAGTTTTCACTGTAAAACCTAGTTGGAGCTAGTACCTCCCCATATATATGTATGGAATGGAGTTTGCAACTGAAAAGAAACTTTGTGTTCCCAACAAGCTAGGTGAAGGACGGCTTTCACACACACTTATCTCTCAGAACTGAGCAAGTGGAGAGACGTTCGTTCATCTAGCACCAAGGGAACGGGTTGCAGGAGACACTTTTTCTCTGCTTTCTCAGTCTGTTTCCTAGTGCCGGTTTGAAGTTCCTGCAGTTTTCACTGTCAAACCGAGTTGGAGCTAGTACCTCCCCATATATATGTATGGAATGGAGTTTGCAACTGAAAAGAAACTTTGTGTTCCCAACAAGCTAGGTGAAGGACGGCTTTCACACACACTTATCTCTCAGAACTGAGCAAGTGGAGAGACGTTCGTTCATCTAGCACCAAGGGAACGGGTTGCAGGAGACACTTTTTCTCTGCTTTCTCAGTCTGTTTCCTAGTGCCGGTTTGAAGTTCCTGCAGTTTTCACTGTCAAACCGAGTTGGAGCTAGTACCTCCCCATATATATGTATTGAATGGAGTTTGCAACTGAAAAGAAACTTTGTGTTCCCAACAAGCTAGGTGAAGGACGGCTTTCACACACACTTATCTCTCAGAACTGAGCAAGTGGAGAGACGTTCGTTCATCTAGCACCAAGGGAACGGGTTGCAGGAGACACTTTTTCTCTGCTTTCTCAGTCTGTTTCCTAGTGCCGGTTTGAAGTTCCTGCAGTTTTCACTGTAAAACCGAGTTGGAGCTTCTACCTCCAAATATATATGTATGGAATGGAGTTTGCAACTGAAAAGAAACTTTGTGTTCCCAAAAAGCTAGGTGAAGGACGGCTTTCACACACACTTATCTCTCAGAACTGAGCAAGTGGAGAGACGTTCGTTCATCTAGCACCAAGGGAACGGGTTGCAGGAGACACTTTTTCTCTGCTTTCTCAGTCTGTTTCCTAGTGCCGGTTTGAAGTTCCTGCAGTTTTCACTGTAAAACCTAGTTGGAGCTAGTACCTCCCCATATATATGTATGGAATGGAGTTTGCAACTGAAAAGAAACTTTGTGTTCCCAACAAGCTAGGTGAAGGACGGCTTTCACACACACTTCTCTCTCAGAACTGAGCAAGTGGAGAGACGTTCGTTCATCTAGCACCAAGGGAACGTGTTGCAGGAGACACTTTTTCTCTGCTTTCTCAGTCTGTTTCCTAGTGCCGGTTTGAAGTTCCTGCTGTTTTCACTGTCAAACCGAGTTGGAGCTAGTACCTCCCCATATATATGTATGGAATGGAGTTTGCAACTGAAAAGAAACTTTGTGTTCCCAACAAGCTAGGTGAAGGACGGCTTTCACACACACTTATCTCTCAGAACTGAGCAAGTGGAGAGACGTTCGTTCATCTAGCACCAAGGGAACGGGTTGCAGGAGACACTTTTTCTCTGCTTTCTCAGTCTGTTTCCTAGTGCCGGTTTGAAGTTCCTGCAGTTTTCACTGTAAAACAGAGTTGGGGCTTCTACCTCCCCATATATATGTATGGAATGGAGTTTGCATCTGAAAAGAAACTTTGTGTTCCCAACAAGCTATGTGAAGGACGGCTTTCACACACACTTATCTCTCAGAACAGAGCAAGTGGAGAGACTTTCGTTCATCTAGCACCAAGGGAACGGGTTGCAGGAGACACTTTTTCTCTGTTTCTCAGTCTGTTTCCTAGTGTCAGTTTGAAGTTCCTGCAGTTTTCACTGTCAAACAGATTTGGAGCTAGTACCTCCCCATATATATGTATGGAATGGTGTTTGCAACTGAAAAGAAACTTTGTGTTCCCAACAAGCTAGGTGAAGGACGGCTTTCACACACACTTATCTCTCAGAACTGAGCAAGTGGAGAGACGTTCGTTCATCTAGCACCAAGGGAACGTGTTGCAGGAGACACTTTTTCTCTGCTTTCTCAGTCTGTTTCCTAGTGCCGCTTTTAAGTTCCTGCAGTTTTCACTGTAAAACCGAGTTGGAGCTTCTACCTCCAAATATATATGTATGGAATGGAGTTTGCAACTGAAAAGAAACTTTGTGTTCCCAACAAGATAGGTGAAGGACGGCTTTCACACACACTTATCTCTCAGAACTGAGCAAGTGGAGAGACGTTCGTTCATCTAGCACCAAGGGAACGGGTTGCAGGAGACACTTTTTCTCTGCTTTCTCAGTCTGTTTCCTAGTGCCGGTTTGAAGTTCCTGCAGTTTTCACTGTAAAACCGATTTGGAGCTTCTACCTCCAAATATATATGTATGGAATGGAGTTTGCAACTGAAAAGAAACTTTGTGTTCCCAACAAGCTAGGTGAAGGACGGGTTTCACACACACTTATCTCTCAGAACTGAGCAAGTGGAGAGACGTTCGTTCATCTAGCACCAAGGGAACGGGTTGCAGGAGACACTTTTTCTCTGCTTTCTCAGTCTGTTTCCTAGTGCCGGTTTGAAGTTCCTGCAGTTTTCACTGTAAAACCTAGTTGGAGCTAGTACCTCCCCATATATATGTATGGAATGGAGTTTGCAACTGAAAAGAAACTTTGTGTTCCCAACAAGCTAGGTGAAGGACGGCTTTCACACACACTTATCTCTCAGAACTGACCAAGTGGAGAGACGTTCGTTCATCTATCACCAAGGGAACGGGTTGCAGGAGACACTTTTTCTCTGCTTTCTCAGTCTGTTTCCTAGTGCCGGTTTGAAGTTCCTGCAGTTTCCACTGTAAAACCTAGTTGGAGCAAGTACCTCCCCATATATATGAATGGAATGGAGTTTGCAACTGAAAAGAAACTTTGTGTTCCCAACAAGCTAGGTGAAGGACGGCTTTCACACACACTTATCTCTCAGAACTGAGCAAGTGGAGAGACGTTCGTTCATCTAGCACCAAGGGAACGGGTTGCAGGAGACACTTTTTCTCTGCTTTCTCAGTCTGTTTCCTAGTGCCGGTTTGAAGTTCCTGCAGTTTTCACTGTCAAACCGAGTTGGAGCTAGTACCTCCCCATATATATGTATGGAATGGAGTTTGCAACTGAAAAGAAACTTTGTGTTCCCAACAAGCTAGGTGAAGGACGGCTTTCACACACACTTATCTCTCAGAACTGAGCAAGTGGAGAGACGTTCGTTCATCTAGCACCAAGGGAACGGGTTGCATGAGACACTTTTTCTCTGCTTTCTCAGTCTGTTTCCTAGTGCCGGTTTGAAGTTCCTGCAGTTTTCACTGTCAAACCGAGTTGGAGCTAGTACCTCCCCATATATATGTATGGAATGGAGGTTGCAACTGAAAAGAAACTTTGTGTTCCCAACAAGATAGGTGAAGGACGGCTTTCACACACACTTATCTCTCAGAACTGAGCAAGTGGAGAGACGTTCGTTCATCTAGCACCAAGGGAACGGGTTGCAGGAGACACTTTTTCTCTGCTTTCTCAGTCTGTTTCCTAGTGCCGGTTTGAAGTTCCTGCAGTTTTCACTGTAAAACCGAGTTGGAGCTTCTACCTCCAAATATATATGTATGGAATGGAGTTTGCACCTGAAAAGAAACTTTGTGTTCCCAAAAAGCTAGGTGAAGGACGGCTTTCACACACACTTATCTCTCAGAACTGAGCAAGTGGAGAGACGTTCGTTCATCTAGCACCAAGGGAACGGGTTGCAGGAGACACATTTTCTCTGCTTTCTCAGTCTGTTTCCTAGTGCCGGTTTGAAGTTCCTGCAGTTTTCAATGTAAAACCTAGTTGGAGCTAGTACCTCCCCATATATATGTATGGAATGGAGTTTGCAACTGAAAAGAAACTTTGTGTTCCCAACAAGCTAGGTGAAGGACGGCTTTCACACACACTTATCTCTCAGAACTGAGCAAGTGGAGAGACGTTCGTTCATCTAGCACCAAGGGAACGGGTTGCAGGAGACACTTTTTCTCTGCTATCTCAGTCTGTTTCCTAGTGCCGGTTTGAAGTTCCTGCAGTTTTCACTGTCAAACCGAGTTGGAGCTTGTACCTCCCCATATATATGTATGGAATGGAGGTTGCAACTGAAAAGAAACTTTGTGTTCCCAACAAGATAGGAGAAGGACGGCTTTCACACACACTTATCTCTCAGAACTGAGCAAGTGGAGAGACGTTCGTTCATCTAGCACCAAGGGAACGGGTTGCAGGAGACACTTTTTCTCTGCTTTCTCAGTCTGTTTCCTAGTGCCGGTTTGAAGTTCCTGCAGTTTTCACTGTAAAACCGAGTTGGAGCTTCTACCTCCAAATATATATGTATGGAATGGAGTTTGCAACTGAAAAGAAACTTTGTGTTCCCAAAAAGCTAGGTGAAGGACGGCTTTCACACACACTTATCTCTCAGAACTGAGCAAGTGGAGAGACGTTCGTTCATCTAGCACCAAGGGAACGGGTTGCAGGAGACACATTTTCTCTGCTTTCTCAGTCTGTTTCCTAGTGCCGGTTTGAAGTTCCTGCAGTTTTCACTGTAAAACCTAGTTGGAGCTAGTACCTCCCCATATATATGTATGGAATGGAGTTTGCAACTGAAAAGAAACTTTGTGTTCCCAACAAGCTAGGTGAAGGACGGCTTTCACACACACTTATCTCTCAGAACTGAGCAAGTGAAGAGACGTTCGTTCATCTAGCACCAAGGGAACGGGTTGCAGGAGACACTTTTTCTCTGCTTTCTCAGTCTGTTTCCTAGTGCCGGTTTGAAGTTCCTGCTGTTTTCACTGTCAAACCGAGTTGGAGCTAGTCCCTCCCCATATATATGTATGGAATGGAGTTTGCAACTGAAAAGAAACTTTGTGTTCCCAACAAGCTATGTGAAGGACGGCTTTCACACACACTTATCTCTCAGAACTGAGCAAGTGGAGAGACGTTCGTTCATCTAGCACCAAGGGAACGGGTTGCAGGAGACACTTTTTCTCTGCTTTCTCAGTCTGTTTCCTAGTGCCGGTTTGAAGTTCCTGCTGTTTTCAGTGTAAAACCGAGTTGGAGCTTCTACCTCCAAATATATATGTATGGAATGGAGTTTGCAACTGAAAAGAAACTTTGTGTTCCCAACAAGCTAGGTGAAGGACGGCTTTCACACACACTTATCTCTCAGAACTGAGCAAGTGGAGAGACTTTCGTTCATCTAGCACCAAGGGAACGGGTTGCAGGAGACACTTTTTCTCTGCTTTCTCAGTCTGTTTCCTAGTGCCGGTTTGAAGTTCCTGCAGTTTTCACTGTCAAACCGAGTTGGAGCTAGTACCTCCCCATATATATGTATGGAATGGAGTTTGCAACTGAAAGAAACTTTGTGTTCCCAACAAGCTAGGTGAAGGACGGCTTTCACTCACACTTATCTCTCAGAACTGAGCAAGTGGAGAGACGTTCGTTCATCTAGCACCAAGGGAACGGGTTGCGGGAGACACTTTTTCTCTGCTTTCTCAGTCTGTTTCCTAGTGCCGGTTTGAAGTTCCTGCAGTTTTCACTGTAAAACAGAGTTGGAGCTTCTACCTCCCCATATATATGTATGGAATGGAGTTTGCAACTGATAAGAAACTTTGTGTTCCCAACAAGCTAGGTGAAGGACGGCTTTCACACACACTTATCTCTCAGAACAGAGCAAGTGGAGAGACTTTCGTTCATCTAGCACCAAGGGAACGGGTTGCAGGAGACACTTTTTCTCTGTTTCTCAGTCTGTTTCCTAGTGTCAGTTTGAAGTTCCTGCAGTTTTCACTGCCAAACAGATTTGGAGCTAGTACCTCCCCATATATATGTATGGAATGGAGTTTGCAACTGAAAAGAAACTTTGTGTTCCCAACAAGCTAGGTGAAGGACGGCTTTCACAGACACTTATCTCTCAGAACTGAGCAAGTGGAGAGACGTTCGTTCATCTAGCACCAAGGGAACGTGTTGCAGGAGACACTTTTTCTCTGCTTTCTCATTCTGTTTCCTAGTGCCGGTTTGAAGTTCCTGCAGTTTTCACTGTAAAACCGAGTTGGAGCTTCTACCTCCAAATATATATGTATGGAATGGAGTTTGCAACTGAAAAGAAACTTTGTGTTCCCAACAAGATAGGTGAAGGACGGCTTTCACACACACTTATCTCACAGAACTGAGCAACTGGAGAGACGTTCGTTCATCTAGCACCAAGGGAACGGGTTGCAGGAGACACATTTTCTCTGCTTTCTCAGTCTGTTTCCTAGTGCCGGTTTGAAGTTCCTGCAGTTTTCACTGTAAAACCGAGTTGGAGCTTCTACCTCCAAATATATATGTATGGAATGGAGTTTGCAACTGAAAAGAAACTTTGTGTTCCCAACAAGCTAGGTGAAGGACGGCTTTCACACACACTTATCTCTCAGAACTGAGCAAGTGGAGAGACGTTCGTTCATCTAGCACCAAGGGAACGGGTTGCAGGAGACACTTTTTCTCTGCTTTCTCAGTCTGTTTCCTAGTGCCGGTTTGAAGTTCCTGCAGTTTTCACTGTAAAACCTAGTTGGAGCTAGTACCTCCCCATATATATGTATGGAATGGAGTTTGCAACTGAAAAGAAACTTTGTGTTCCCAACAAGCTAGGTGAAGGACGGCTTTCACACACACTTATCTCTCAGAACTGAGCAAGTGGAGAGACGTTCGTTCATCTAGCACCAAGGGAACGGGTTGCAGGAGACACTTTTTCTCTGCTTTCTCAGTCTGTTTCCTAGTGCCGGTTTGAAGTTCCTGCAGTTTTCACTGTAAAACCTAGTTGGAGCTAGTACCTCCCCATATATATGTATGGAATGGAGTTTGCAACTGAAAAGAAACTTTGTGTTCCCAAAAAGCTAGGTGAAGGACGGCTTTCACACACACTTATCTCTCAGAAATGAGCAAGTGGAGAGACGTTCGTTCATCTAGCATCAAGGGAACGGGTTGCAGGGGACACTTTTTCTCTGCTTTCTCAGTCTGTTTCCTACTGCCGGTTTGAAGTTCCTGCAGTTTTCAGTGTAAAACCGAGTTGGAGTTTCTACCTCCAAATATATATGTATGGAATGGAGTTTGCAAATGAAAAGAAACTTTGTGTTCCCAACAAGCTAGGTGAAGGACGGCTTTCACACACACTTATCTCTCAGAACTGAGCAAGTGGAGAGACGTTCGTTCATCTAGCACCAAGGGAACGGGTTGCAGGAGACACTTTTTCTCTGCTTTCTCAGTCTGTTTCCTAGTGCCGGTTTGAAGTTCCTGCAGTTTTCACTGTCAAACCGAGTTGGAGCTTCTACCTCCAAATATATATGTATGGAATGGAGTTTGCAACTGAAAAGAAACTTTGTGTTCCCAACAAGCTAGGTGAAGGACGGCTTTCACACACACTTATCTCTCAGAACTGAGCAAGTGGAGAGACGTTCGTTCATCTAGCACCAAGGGAACGGGTTGCAGGAGACACTTTTTCTCTGCTTTCTCAGTCTGTTTCCTAGTGCCGGTTTGAAGTTCCTGCAGTTTTCACTGTCAAACCGAGTTGGAGCTAGTACCTCCCCATATATATGTATGGAATGGAGTTTGCAACTGAAAAGAAACTTTGTGTTCCCAACAAGCTAGGTGAAGGACGGCTTTCACACACACTTATCTCTCAGAACTGAGCAAGTGGAGAGACGTTCGTTCATCTAGCACCAAGGGAACGGTTTGCAGGAGACACTTTTTCTCTGCTTTCTCAGTCTGTTTCCTAGTGCCGGTTTGAAGTTCCTGCAGTTTTCACTGTAAAACCGAGTTGGAGCTTCTACCTCCAAATATATATGTATGGAATGGAGTTTGCAACTGAAAAGAAACTTTGTGTTCCCAAAAAGCTAGGTGAAGGACGGCTTTCACACACACTTAACACTCAGAACTGAGCAAGTGGAGAGACGTTCGTTCATCTAGCACCAAGGGAACGGGTTGCAGGAGACACTTTTTCTCTGCTTTCTCAGTCTGTTTCCTAGTGCCGGTTTGAAGTTCCTGCAGTTTTCAGTGTAAATCCGAGTTGGAGCTTCTACCTCCAAATATATATGTATGGAATGGAGTTTGCAAATGAAAAGAAACTTTGTGTTCCCAACAAGCTAGGTGAAGGAAGGCTTTCACACACACTTATCTCTCAGAACTGAGCAAGTGGAGAGACGTTCGTTCATCTAGCACCAAGGGAACGGCTTGCAGGAGACACTTTTTCTCTGCTTTCTCAGTCTGTTTCCTAGTGCCGGTTTGAAGTTCCTGCAGTTTTCACTGTCAAACCGAGTTGGAGCTTCTACCTCCAAATATATATGTATGGAATTTAGTTTGCAACTGAAAAGAAACTTTGTGTTCCCAAAAAGCTAGGTGAAGGATGGCTTTCACACACACTTATCTCTCAGAACTGAGCAAGTGGAGAGACGTTCGTTCATCTAGCACCAAGGGAACGGGTTGCAGGAGACACTTTTTCTCTGCTTTCTCAGTCTGTTTCCTAGTGCCGGTTTGAAGTTCCTGCAGTTTTCAGTGTAAAACCGAGTTGGAGCTTCTACCTCCAAATATATATGTATGGAATGGAGTTTGCAAATGAAAAGAAACTTTGTGTTCCCAACAAGCTAGGTGAAGGACGTCTTTCACACACACTTATCTCTCAGAACTGAGCAAGTGGAGAGACGTTCGTTCATCTAGCACCAAGGGAACGGGTTGCAGGAGACACTTTTTTTCTGCTTTCTCAGTCTGTTTCCTAGTGCCGGTTTGAAGTTCCTGCAGTTTTCACTGTCAAACCGAGTTGGAGCTTCTACCTCCAAATATATATGTATGGAATGGAGTTTGCAACTGAAAAGAAACTTTGTGTTCCCAACAAGCTAGGTGAAGGACGGCTTTCACACACACTTATCTCTCAGAACTGAGCAAGTGGAGAGACGTTCGTTCATCTAGCACCAAGGGAACGGGTTGCAGGAGACACTTTTTCTCTGCTTTCTCAGTCTGTTTCCTAGTGCCGGTTTGAAGTTCCTGCAGTTTTCACTGTAAAACCTAGTTGGAGCTAGTACCTCCCCATATAAATGTATGGAATGGAGTTTGCAACTGAAAAGAAACTTTGTGTTCCCAACAAGCTAGGTGAAGGACGGCTTTCACACACACTTATCTCTCAGAACTGAGCAAGTGGAGAGACGTTCGTTCATCTAGCACCAAGGGAACGGGTTGCAGGAGACACTTTTTCTCTGCTTTCTCAGTCTGTTTCCTAGTGCCGGTTTGAAGTTCCTGCAGTTTTCACTGTAAAACCTAGTTGGAGCTAGTACCTCCCCATATATATGTATGGAATGGAGTTTGCAACTGAAAAGAAACTTTGTGTTCCCAACAAGCTAGGTGAAGGACGGCTTTCACACACACTTATCTCTCAGAAATGAGCAAGTGGAGAGACGTTCGTTCATCTAGCACCAAGGGAACGGGTTGCAGGAGACACTTTTTCTCTGCTTTCTCAGTCTGTTTCCTAGTGCCGGTTTGAAGTTCCTGCAGTTTTCAGTGTAAAACCGAGTTGGAGCTTCTACCTCCAAATATATATGTATGGAATGGAGTTTGCAAATGAAAAGAAACTTTGTGTTCCCAAAAAGCTAGGTGAAGGACGGCTTTCACACACACTTATCTCTCAGAACTGAGCAAGTGGAGAGACGTTCGTTCATCTAGCACCAAGGGAACGGGTTGCAGGAGACACTTTTTCTCTGCTTTCTCAGTCTGTTTCCTAGTGCCGGTTTGAAGTTCCTGCAGTTTTCACTGTAAAACCGAGTTGGAGCTTCTACCTCCAAATATATATGTATGGAATGGAGTTTGCAACTGAAAAGAAACTTTGTGTTCCCAACAAGCTAGGTGAAGGACGGCTTTCACACACACTTATCTCTCAGAACTGAGCAAGTGGAGAGACGTTCGTTCATCTAGCACCAAGGGAACGGGTTGCAGGAGACACTTTTTCTCTGCTTTCTCAGTCTGTTTCCTAGTGCCGGTTTGAAGTTCCTGCAGTTTTCACTGTAAAACCTAGTTGGAGCTAGTACTTCCCCATATATATGTATGGAATGGAGTTTGCAACTGAAAAGAAACTTTGTGTTCCCAACAAGCTAGGTGAAGGACGGCTTTCACACACACTTATCTCTCAGAACTGAGCAAGTGGAGAGACGTTCGTTCATCTAGCACCAAGGGAACGGGTTGCAGGATACACTTTTTCTCTGCTTTCTCAGTCTGTTTCCTAGTGCCGGTTTGAAGTTCCTGCAGTTTTCACTGTAAAACCGAGTTGGAGCTTCTACCTCCAAATATATATGTATGGAATGGAGTTTGCAACTGAAAAGAAACTTTGTGTTCCCAAAAAGCTAGGTGAAGGACGGCTTTCACACACACTTATCTCTCAGAACTGAGCAAGTGGAGAGACGTTCGTTCATCTAGCACCAAGGGAACGGGTTGCAGGAGACACTTTTTCTCTGCTTTCTCAATCTGTTTCCTAGTGCCGGTTTGAAGATCCTGCAGTTTTCACTGTCAAACCGAGTTGGAGCTAGTACCTCCCCATATATATGTATGGAATGGAGTTTGCAACTGAAAAGAAACTTTGTGTTCCCAACAAGCTAGGTGAAGGACGACTTTCACACACACTTATCTCTCAGAACTGAGCAAGTTGAGAGACGTTCGTTCATCTAGCACCAAGGGAACGGGTTGCAGGAGACACTTTTTCTCTGCTTTCTCAGTCTGTTTCCTAGTGCCGGTTTGAAGTTCCTGCAGTTTTCACTGTAAAACCGAGTTGGAGCTTCTACCTCCAAATATATATGTATGGAATGGAGTTTGCAACTGAAAAGAAACTTTGTGTTCCCAACAAGATAGGTGAAGGACGGCTTTCACACACACTTATCTCTCAGAACTGAGCAAGTGGAGAGACGTTCGTTCATCTAGCACCAAGGGAACGGGTTGCAGGAGACACTTTTTCTCTGCTTTCTCAGTCTGTTTCCTAGTGCCGGTTTGAAGTTCCTGCAGTTTTCACTGTAAAACCTAGTTGGAGCTAGTACCTCCCAATATATATATGTATGGAATGGAGTTAGCAACTGAAAAGAAACTTTGTGTTCCCAACAAGCTAGGTGAAGGACGGCTTTCACACACACTTATCTCTCAGAACTGAGCAAGTGGAGAGACGTTCGTTCATCTAGCACCAAGGGAACGGGTTGCAGGAGACACTTTTTCTCTGCTTTCTCAATCTGTTTCCTAGTGCCGGTTTGAAGATCCTGCAGTTTTCACTGTCAAACCGAGTTGGAGCTAGTACCTCCCCATATATATGTATGGAATGGAGTTTGCAACTGAAAAGAAACTTTGTGTTCCCAACAAGCTAGGTGAAGGACGGCTTTCACACACACTTATCTCTCAGAACTGAGCAAGTTGAGAGACGTTCGTTCATCTAGCACCAAGGGAACGGGTTGCAGGAGACACTTTTTCTCTGCTTTCTCAGTCTGTTTCCTAGTGCCGGTTTGAAGTTCCTGCAGTTTTCACTGTAAAACGGAGTTGGAGCTTCTACCTCCAAATATATATGTATGGAATGGAGTTTGCAACTGAAAAGAAACTTTGTGTTCCCAAAAAGCTAGGTGAAGGACGGCTTTCACACACACTTATCTCTCAGAACTGAGCAAGTGGAGAGACGTTCGTTCATCTAGCACCAAGGGAACGGGTTGCAGGAGACACTTTTTCTCTGCTTTCTCAGTCTGTTTCCTAGTGCCGGTTTGAATTTCCTGCAGTTTTCACTGTAAAACCTAGTTGGAGCTAGTACCTCCCAATATATATATGTATGGAATGGAGTTAGCAACTGAAAAGAAACTTTGTGTTCCCAACAAGCTAGGTGAAGGACGGCTTTCACACACACTTATCTCTCAGAACTGAGCAAGTGGAGAGACGTTCGTTCATCTAGCACCAAGGGAACGGGTTGCAGGAGACACTTTTTCTCTGCTTTCTCAGTCTGTTTCCTAGTGCCGGTTTGAAGTTCCTGCTGTTTTCACTGTCAAACCGAGTTGGTGCTTCTACCTCCCCATATATATGTATGGAATGGAGTTTGCAACTGAAAAGAAACTTTGTGTTCCCAACAAGCTAGGTGAAGGACGGCTTTCACACACACTTATCTCTCAGAACTGAGCAAGTGGAGAGACGTTCGTTCATCTAGCACCAAGGGAACGGGTTGCAGGAGACACTTTTTCTCTGCTTTCTCAGTCTGTTTCCTAGTGCCGGTTTGAAGTTCCTGCAGTTTTCACTGTAAAACCGAGTTGGAGCTTCTACCTCCAAATATATATGTATGGAATGGAGTTTGCAACTGAAAAGAAACTTTGTGTTCCCAAAAAGCTAGGTGAAGGACGGCTTTCACACACACTTATCTCTCAGAACTGAGCAAGTGGAGAGACGTTCGTTCATCTAGCACCAAGGGAACGGGTTGCAGGAGACACTTTTTCTCTGCTTTCTCAGTCTGTTTCCTAGTGCCGGTTTGAAGTTCCTGCTGTTTTCACTGTAAAACCTAGTTGGAGCTAGTACCTCCCCATATATATGTATGGAATGGAGTTTGCAACTGAAAAGAAACTTTGTGTTCCCAACAAGCTAGGTGAAGGACGGCTTTCACACACACTTATCTCTCAGAAATGAGC
The DNA here is from genome assembly GCF_036321535.1 of Camelus dromedarius. Classification (NCBI taxonomy): domain Eukaryota; kingdom Metazoa; phylum Chordata; class Mammalia; order Artiodactyla; family Camelidae; genus Camelus; species Camelus dromedarius. Next base: position 4,023,861 of record NC_087450.1, on the reverse strand, counting down.
AAGTGGAGAGACGTTCGTTCATCTAGCACCAAGGGAACGGGTTGCAGGGGACACTTTTTCTCTGCTTTCTCAGTCTGTTTCCTAGTGCCGGTTTGAAGTTCCTGCAGTTTTCAGTGTAAAACCGAGTTGGAGCTTCTACCTCCAAATATATATGTACGGAATGGAGTTTGCAAATGAAAAGAAACTTTGTGTTCCCAAACAGCTAGGTGAAGGACGGCTTTCACACACACTTATCTCTCAGAACTGAGCAAGTGGAGAGACGTTCGTTCATCTAGCACCAAGGGAACGGTTTGCAGGAGACACTTTTTCTCTGCTTTCTCAGTCTGTTTCCTAGTGCCGGTTTGAAGTTCCTGCAGTTTTCACTGTCAAACCGAGTTGGAGCTTCTACCTCCAAATATATATGTATGGAATGGAGTTTGCAACTGAAAAGAAACTTTGTGTTCCCAACAAGCTAGGTGAAGGACGGCTTTCACACACACTTATCTCTCAGAACTGAGCAAGTGGAGAGACGTTCGTTCATCTAGCACCAAGGGAACGGGTTGCAGGAGACACTTTTTCTCTGCTTTCTCAGTCTGTTTCCTAGTGCCGGTTTGAAGTTCCTGCAGTTTTCACTGTAAAACCTAGTTGGAGCTAGTACTTCCCCATATATATGTATGGAATGGAGTTTGCAACTGAAAAGAAACTTTGTGTTCCCAACAAGCTAGGTGAAGGACGGCTTTCACACACACTTATCTCTCAGAACTGAGCAAGTGGAGAGACGTTCGTTCATCTAGCACCAAGGGAACGGGTTGCAGGAGACACTTTTTCTCTGCTTTCTCAGTCTGTTTCCTAGTGCCGGTTTGAAGTTCCTGCAGTTTTCACTGTAAAATCGAGTTGGAGCTTCTACCTCCAAATATATATGTATGGAATGGAGTTTGCAACTGAAAAGAAACTTTGTGTTCCCAAAAAGCTAGGTGAAGTACGGCTTTCACACACACTTATCTCTCAGAACTGAGCAAGTGGAGAGACGTTCGTTCATCTAGCACCAAGGGAACGGGTTGCAGGAGACACTTTTTCTCTGCTTTCTCAATCTGTTTCCTAGTGCCGGTTTGAAGATCCTGCAGTTTTCACTGTCAAACCGAGTTGGAGCTAGTACCTCCCCATATATATGTATGGAATGGAGTTTGCAACTGAAAAGAAACTTTGTGTTCCCAACAAGCTAGGTGAAGGACGGCTTTCACACACACTTATCTCTCAGAACTGAGCAAGTGGAGAGACGTTCGTTCATCTAGCACCAAGGGAACGGGTTGCAGGAGACACTTTTTCTCTGCTTTCTCAGTCTGTTTCCTAGTGCCGGTTTGAAGTTCCTGCAGTTTTCACTGTAAAACGGAGTTGGAGCTTCTACCTCCAAATATATATGTATGGAATGGAGTTTGCAACTGAAAAGAAACTTTGTGTTCCCAAAAAGCTAGGTGAAGGACGGCTTTCACACACACTTATCTCTCAGAACTGAGCAAGTGGAGAGACGTTCGTTCATCTAGCACCAAGGGAACGGGTTGCAGGAGACACTTTTTCTCTGCTTTCTCAGTCTGTTTCCTAGTGCCGGTTTGAAGTTCCTGCAGTTTTCACTGTAAAACCTAGTTGGAGCTAGTACCTCCCAATATATATATGTATGGAATGGAGTTTGCAACTGAAAAGAAACTTTGTGTTCCCAACAAGCTAGGTGAAGGACGGCTTTCACACACACTTATCTCTCAGAACTGAGCAAGTGGAGAGACGTTCGTTCATCTAGCACCAAGGGAACGGGTTGCAGGAGACACTTTTTCTCTGCTTTCTCAGTCTGTTTCCTAGTGCCGGTTTGAAGTTCCTGCTGTTTTCACTGTCAAACCGAGTTGGTGCTTCTACCTCCCCATATATATGTATGGAATGGAGTTTGCAACTGAAAAGAAACTTTGTGTTCCCAACAAGCTAGGTGAAGGACGGCTTTCACACACACTTATCTCTCAGAACTGAGCAAGTGGAGAGACGTTCGTTCATCTAGCACCAAGGGAACGGGTTGCAGGAGACACTTTTTCTCTGCTTTCTCAGTCTGTTTCCTAGTGCCGGTTTGAAGTTCCTGCAGTTTTCACTGTAAAACCGAGTTGGAGCTTCTACCTCCAAATATATATGTATGGAATGGAGTTTGCAACTGAAAAGAAACTTTGTGTTCCCAAAAAGCTAGGTGAAGGACGGCTTTCACACACACTTATCTCTCAGAACTGAGCAAGTGGAGAGACGTTCGTTCATCTAGCACCAAGGGAACGGGTTGCAGGAGACACTTTTTCTCTGCTTTCTCAGTCTGTTTCCTAGTGCCGGTTTGAAGTTCCTGCAGTTTTCACTGTAAAACATAGTTGGAGCTAGTACCTCCCCATATATATGTATGGAATGGAGTTTGCAACTGAAAAGAAACTTTGTGTTCCCAACAAGCTAGGTGAAGGACGGCTTTCACACACACTTATCTCTCAGAACTGAGCAAGTGGAGAGACGTTCGTTCATCTAGCACCAAGGGAACGGGTTGCAGGAGACACTTTTTCTCTGCTTTCTCAGTCTGTTTCCTAGTGCCGGTTTGAAGTTCCTGCAGTTTTCAGTGTAAAACCAGGTTGGAGCTTCTACCTCCAAATATATATGTTGGAATGGAGTTTGCAAATGAAAAGAAACTTTGTGTTCCCAACAAGCTAGGTGAAGGACGGCTTTCACACACACTTATCTCTCAGAACTGAGCAAATGGAGAGACGTTCGTTCATCTAGCACCAAGGGAACGGGTGGCAGGAGACACTTTTTCTCTGCTTTCTCAGTCTGTTTCCTAGTGCCGGTTTGAAGTTCCTGCAGTTTTCACTGTCAAAACGAGTTGGAGCTTCTACCTCCAAATATATATGTATGGAATGGAGTTTGCAACTGAAAAGAAACTTTGTGTTCCCAACAAGCTAGGTGAAGGACGGCTTTCACACACACTTATCCCTCAGAACTGAGCAAGTGGAGAGACGTTCGTTCATCTAGCACCAAGGGAACGGGTTGCAGGAGACACTTTTTCTCTGCTTTCTCAGTCTGTTTCCTAGTGCCGGTTTGAAGTTCCTGCAGTTTTCACTGTCAAACCGAGTTGGAGCTAGTACCTCCCCATATATATGTATGGAATGGAGTTTGCAACTGAAAAGAAACTTTGTGTTCCCAACAAGCTATGTGAAGGACGGCTTTCACACACACTTATCTCTCAGAACTGAGCAAGTGGAGAGACGTTCGTTCATCTAGCACCAAGGGTACGGGTTGCAGGAGACACTTTTTCTCTGCTTTCTCAGTCTGTTTCCTAGTGCCGGTTTGAAGTTCCTGCAGTTTTCACTGTCAAACCGAGTTGGAGCTTCTACCTCCAAATATATATGTATGGAATGGAGTTTGCAACTGAAAAGAAACTTTGTGTTCCCAACAAGCTAGGTGAAGTACGGCTTTCACACACACTTATCTCTCAGAACTGAGCAAGTGGAGAGACGTTCGTTCATCTAGCACCAAGGGAACGGGTTGCAGGAGACACTTTTTCTCTGCTTTCTCAGTCTGTTTCCTAGTGCCGGTTTGAAGTTTCTGCAGTTTTCACTGTCAAACTGAGTTGGAGCTAGTACCTCCCCATATATATGTATGGAATGGAGTTTGCAACTGAAAAGAAACTTTGTGTTCCCAACAAGCTAGGTGAAGGACGGCTTTCACACACACTTATCTCTCAGAACTGAGCAAGTGGAGAGACGTTCGTTCATGTAGCACCAAGGGAACGGGTTGCAGGAGACACTTTTTCTCTGCTTTCTCAGTCTGTTTCCTAGTGCCGGTTTGAAGTTCCTGCAGTTTTCACTGTAAAACCGAGTTGGAGCTTCTACCTCCAAATATATATGTATGGAATGGAGTTTGCAACTGAAAAGAAACTTTGTGTTCCCAAAAAGCTAGGTGAAGGACGGCTTTCACACACACTTATCTCTCAGAACTGAGCAAGTGGAGAGACGTTCGTTCATCTAGCACCAAGGGAACGGGTTGCAGGAGACACTTTTTCTCTGCTTTCTCAGTCTGTTTCCTAGTGCCGGTTTGAAGTTCCTGCAGTTTTCACTGTAAAACCTAGTTGGAGCTAGTACCTCCCCATATATATGTATGGAATGGAGTTTGCAACTGAAAAGAAACTTTGTGTTCCCAACAAGCTAGGTGAAGGACGGCTTTCACACACACTTATCTCTCAGAACTGAGCAAGTGGAGAGACGTTCGTTCATCTACCACCAAGGGAACGGGTTGCAGGAGACACTTTTTCTCTGCTTTCTCAGTCTGTTTCCTAGTGCCGGTTTGAAGTTCCTGCTGTTTTCACTGTCAAACCGAGTTGGAGCTAGTACCTCCCCATATATATGTATGGAATGGAGTTTGCAACTGAAAAGAAACTTTGTGTTCCCAACAAGCTAGGTGAAGGACGGCTTTCACACACACTTATCTCTCAGAACTGAGCAAGTGGAGAGACGTTCGTTCATCTAGCACCAAGGGAACGGGTTGCAGGAGACACTTTTTCTCTGCTTTCTCAGTCTGTTTCCTAGTGCCGATTTGAAGTTCCTGCTGTTTTCACTGTCAAACTGAGTTGGAGCTAGTACCTCCCCATATATATGTATGGAATGGAGTTTGCAACTGAAAAGAAACTTTGTGATCCCAACAAGCTAGGTGAAGGACGGCTTTCACACACACTTATCTCTCAGAACTGAGCAAGTGGAGAGACGTTCGTTCATCTAGCACCAAGGGAACGGGTTGCAGGAGACACTTTTTCTCTGCTTTCTCAGTCTGTTTCCTAGTGCCGGTTTGAAGTTCCTGCTGTTTTCACTGTCAAACCGAGTTGGAGCTAGTACCTCCCCATATATATGTATGGAATGGAGTTTGCAACTGAAAAGAAACTTTGTGTTCCCAACAAGCTAGGTGAAGGACGGCTTTCACACACACTTATCTCTCAGAACTGAGCAAGTGGAGAGACGTTCGTTCATCTAGCACCAAGGGAACGGGTTGCAGGAGACAATTTTTCTCTGCTTTCTCAGTCTGTTTCCTAGTGCCGGTTTGAAGTTCCTGCTGTTTTCAGTGTAAAACCGAGTTGGAGCTTCTACCTCCAAATATATATGTATGGAATGGAGTTTGCAACTCAAAAGTAAGTTTGTGTTCCCAACAAGGTTGGTGAAGGACGGCTTTCACACACACTTATCTCTCAGAACTGAGCAAGTGGAGAGACGTTCGTTCATCTAGCACCAAGGGAACGGGTTGCAGGGGACACTTTTTCTCTGCTTTCTCAGTCTGTTTCCTAGTGCCGGTTTGAAGTTCCTGCAGTTTTCACTGTAAAACCGAGTTGGAGCTTCTACCTCCAAATATATATGTATGGAATGGAGTTTGCAACTGAAAAGAAACTTTGTGTTCCCAAAAAGCTAGGTGAAGGACGGCTTTCACACACACTTATCTCTCAGAACTGAGCAAGTGGAGAGACGTTCGTTCATCTAGCACCAAGGGAACGGGTTGCAGGAGACACTTTTTCTCTGCTTTCTCAGTCTGTTTGCTAGTGCCGGTTTGAAGTTCCTGCAGTTTTCACTGTCAAACCGAGTTGGAGCTAGTACCTCCCCATATATATGTATGGAATGGAGTTTGCAACTGAAAAGAAACTTTGTGTTCCCAACAAGCTAGGTGAAGGACGGCTTTCACACACACTTATCTCTCAGAACTGAGCAAATGGAGAGACGTTCGTTCATCTAGCACCAAGGGAACGGGTGGCAGGAGACACTTTTTCTCTGCTTTCTCAGTCTGTTTCCTAGTGCCGGTTTGAAGTTCCTGCAGTTTTCACTGTCAAAACGAGTTGGAGCTTCTACCTCCAAATATATATGTATGGAATGGAGTTTGCAACTGAAAAGAAACTTTGTGTTCCCAACAAGCTAGGTGAAGGACGGCTTTCACACACACTTATCCCTCAGAACTGAGCAAGTGGAGAGACGTTCGTTCATCTAGCACCAAGGGAACGGGTTGCAGGAGACACTTTTTCTCTGCTTTCTCAGTCTGTTTCCTAGTGCCGGTTTGAAGTTCCTGCAGTTTTCACTGTCAAACCGAGTTGGAGCTAGTACCTCCCCATATATATGTATGGAATGGAGTTTGCAACTGAAAAGAAACTTTGTGTTCCCAACAAGCTATGTGAAGGACGGCTTTCACACACACTTATCTCTCAGAACTGAGCAAGTGGAGAGACGTTCGTTCATCTAGCACCAAGGGTACGGGTTGCAGGAGACACTTTTTCTCTGCTTTCTCAGTCTGTTTCCTAGTGCCGGTTTGAAGTTCCTGCAGTTTTCACTGTCAAACCGAGTTCGAGCTTCTACCTCCAAATATATATGTATGGAATGGAGTTTGCAACTGAAAAGAAACTTTGTGTTCCCAACAAGCTAGGTGAAGTACGGCTTTCACACACACTTATCTCTCAGAACTGAGCAAGTGGAGAGACGTTCGTTCATCTAGCACCAAGGGAACGGGTTGCAGGAGACACTTTTTCTCTGCTTTCTCAGTCTGTTTCCTAGTGCCGGTTTGAAGTTTCTGCAGTTTTCACTGTCAAACTGAGTTGGAGCTAGTACCTCCCCATATATATGTATGGAATGGAGTTTGCAACTGAAAAGAAACTTTGTGTTCCCAAAAAGCTAGGTGAAGGACGGCTTTCACACACACTTATCTCTCAGAACTGAGCAAGTGGAGAGACGTTCGTTCATCTAGCACCAAGGGAACGGGTTGCAGGAGACACTTTTTCTCTGCTTTCTCAGTCTGTTTCCTAGTGCCGGTTTGAAGTTCCTGCAGTTTTCACTGTAAAACCGAGTTGGAGCTTCTACCTCCAAATATATATGTATGGAATGGAGTTTGCAACTGAAAAGAAACTTTGTGTTCCCAAAAAGCTAGGTGAAGGACGGCTTTCACACACACTTATCTCTCAGAACTGAGCAAGTGGAGAGACGTTCGTTCATCTAGCACCAAGGGAACGGGTTGCAGGAGACACTTTTTCTCTGCTTTCTCAGTCTGTTTCCTAGTGCCGGTTTGAAGTTCCTGCAGTTTTCACTGTAAAACATAGTTGGAGCTAGTACCTCCCCATATATATGTATGGAATGGAGTTTGCAACTGAAAAGAAACTTTGTGTTCCCAACAAGCTAGGTGAAGGACGGCTTTCACACACACTTATCTCTCAGAACTGAGCAAGTGGAGAGACGTTCGTTCATCTAGCACCAAGGGAACGGGTTGCAGGAGACACTTTTTCTCTGCTTTCTCAGTCTGTTTCCTAGTGCCGGTTTGAAGTTCCTGCTGTTTTCACTGTCAAACCGAGTTGGAGCTAGTACCTCCCCATATATATGTATGGAATGGAGTTTGCAACTGAAAAGAAACTTTGTGTTCCCAACAAGCTAGGTGAAGGACGGCTTTCACACACACTTATCTCTCAGAACTGAGCAAGTGGAGAGACGTTCGTTCATCTAGCACCAAGGGAACGGGTTGCAGGAGACACTTTTTCTCTGCTTTCTCAGTCTGTTTCCTAGTGCCGATTTGAAGTTCCTGCTGTTTTCACTGTCAAACTGAGTTGGAGCTAGTACCTCCCCATATATATGTATGGAATGGAGTTTGCAACTGAAAAGAAACTTTGTGATCCCAACAAGCTAGGTGAAGGACGGCTTTCACACACACTTATCTCTCAGAACTGAGCAAGTGGAGAGACGTTCGTTCATCTAGCACCAAGGGAACGGGTTGCAGGAGACACTTTTTCTCTGCTTTCTCAGTCTGTTTCCTAGTGCCGGTTTGAAGTTCCTGCTGTTTTCACTGTCAAACCGAGTTGGAGCTAGTACCTCCCCATATATATGTATGGAATGGAGTTTGCAACTGAAAAGAAACTTTGTGTTCCCAACAAGCTAGGTGAAGGACGGCTTTCACACACACTTATCTCTCAGAACTGAGCAAGTGGAGAGACGTTCGTTCATCTAGCACCAAGGGAACGGGTTGCAGGAGACAATTTTTCTCTGCTTTCTCAGTCTGTTTCCTAGTGCCGGTTTGAAGTTCCTGCTGTTTTCAGTGTAAAACCGAGTTGGAGCTTCTACCTCCAAATATATATGTATGGAATGGAGTTTGCAACTGAAAAGTAAGTTTGTGTTCCCAACAAGGTTGGTGAAGGACGGCTTTCACACACACTTATCTCTCAGAACTGAGCAAGTGGAGAGACGTTCGTTCATCTAGCACCAAGGGAACGGGTTGCAGGGGACACTTTTTCTCTGCTTTCTCAGTCTGTTTCCTAGTGCCGGTTTGAAGTTCCTGCAGTTTTCACTGTAAAACCGAGTTGGAGCTTCTACCTCCAAATATATATGTATGGAATGGAGTTTGCAACTGAAAAGAAACTTTGTGTTCCCAAAAAGCTAGGTGAAGGACGGCTTTCACACACACTTATCTCTCAGAACTGAGCAAGTGGAGAGACGTTCGTTCATCTAGCACCAAGGGAACGGGTTGCAGGAGACACTTTTTCTCTGCTTTCTCAGTCTGTTTGCTAGTGCCGGTTTGAAGTTCCTGCAGTTTTCACTGTCAAACCGAGTTGGAGCTAGTACCTCCCCATATATATGTATGGAATGGAGTTTGCAACTGCAAAGAAACTTTGTGTTCCCAACAAGCTAGGTGAAGGACGGCTTTCACACACACTTATCTCTCAGAACTGAGCAAGTGGAGAGACGTTCGTTCATCTAGCACCAAGGGAACGGGTTGCAGGAGACACTTTTTCTCTGCTTTCTCAGTCTGTTTCCTAGTGCCGGTTTGAAGTTCCTGCTGTTTTCAGTGTAAAACCGAGTTGGAGCTTATACCTCCCCATATATATGTATGGAATGGAGTTTGCAACTGAAAAGAAACTTTGTGTTCCCAACAAGCTAGGTGAAGGACGGCTTTCACACACACTTATCTCTCAGAACTGAGCAAGTGGAGAGACGTTCGTTCATCTAGCACCAAGGGAACGGGTTGCAGGAGACACTTTTTCTCTGCTTTCTCAGTCTGTTTCCTAGTGCCGGTTTGAAGTTCCTGCAGTTTTTACTGTCAAACCGAGTTGGAGCTAGTACCTCCCCATATATATGTATGGAATGGAGTTTGCAACTGAAAAGAAACTTTGTGTTCCCAACAAGCTAGGTGAAGGACGGCTTTCACTCACACTTATCTCTCAGAACTGAGCAAGTGGAGAGACGTTCGTTCATCTAGCACCAAGGGAACGGGTTGCAGGAGACACTTTTTCTCTGCTTTCTCAGTCTGTTTCCTAGTGCCGGTTTGAAGTTCCTGCTGTTTTCACTGTCAAACCGAGTTGGAGCTAGTACCTCCCCATATATATGTATGGAATGGAGTTTGCAACTGAAAAGAAACTTTGTGTTCCCAACAAGCTAGGTGAAGGACGGCTTTCACACACACTTATCTCTCAGAACTGAGCAAGTGGAGAGACGTTCGTTCATCTAGCACCAAGGGAACGGGTTGCAGGAGACACTTTTTCTCTGCTTTCTCAGTCTGTTTCCTAGTGCCGGTTTGAAGTTCCTGCTGTTTTCACTGTTAAACCGAGTTGGAGCTAGTACCTCCCCATATATATGTATGGAATGGAGTTTGCAACTGAAAAGAAACTTTGTGTTCCCAACAAGCTAGGTGAAGGACGGCTTTCACACACACTTATCTCTCAGAACTGAGCAAGTGGAGAGACGTTCGTTCATCTAGCACCAAGGGAACGGGTTGCAGGAGACACTTTTTCTCTGCTTTCTCAGTCTGTTTCCTAGTGCCGGTTTGAAGTTCCTGCTGTTTTCACTGTCAAACCGAGTTGGAGCTAGTACCTCCCCATATATATGTATGGAATGGAGTTTGCAACTGAAAAGAAACTTTGTGTTCCCAACAAGCTATGTGAAGGACGGCTTTCACACACACTTATCTCTCAGAACTGAGCAAGTGGAGAGACGTTCGTTCATCTAGCACCAAGGGAACGGTTTGCAGGAGACACTTTTTCTCTGCTTTCTCAGTCTGTTTCCTAGTGCCGGTTTGAAGTTCCTGCTGTTTTCACTGTCAAACTGAGTTGGAGCTAGTACCTCCCCATATATATGTATGGAATGGAGTTTGCAACTGAAAAGAAACTTTGTGATCCCAACAAGCTAGGTGAAGGACGGCTTTCACACACACTTATCTCTCAGAACTGAGCAAGTGGAGAGACGTTCGTTCATCTAGCACCAAGGGAACGGGTTGCAGGAGACACTTTTTCTCTGCTTTCTCAGTCTGTTTCCTAGTGCCGGTTTGAAGTTCCTGCTGTTTTCACTGTCAAACCGAGTTGGAGCTAGTACCTCCCCATATATATGTATGGAATGGAGTTTGCAACTGAAAAGAAACTTTGTGTTCCCAACAAGCTAGGTGAAGGACGGCTTTCACACACACTTATCTCTCAGAACTGAGCAAGTGGAGAGACGTTCGTTCATCTAGCACCAAGGGAACGGGTTGCAGGAGACACTTTTTCTCTGCTTTCTCAGTCTGTTTCCTAGTGCCGGTTTGAAGTTCCTGCTGTTTTCAGTGTAAAACCGAGTTGGAGCTTCTACCTCCAAATATATATGTATGGAATGGAGTTTGCAACTGAAAAGAAAGTTTGTGTTCCCAACAAGGTTGGTGAAGGACGGCTTTCACACACACTTATCTCTCAGAACTGAGCAAGTGGAGAGACGTTCGTTCATCTAGCACCAATGGAACGGGTTGCAGGAGACACTTTTTCTCTGCTTTCTCAGTCTTTTTCCTAGTGCCGGTTTGAAGTTCCTGCAGTTTTCACTGTAAAACCGAGTTGGAGCTTCTACCTCCAAATATATATGTATGGAATGGAGTTTGCAACTGAAAAGAAACTTTGTGTTCCCAAAAAGCTAGGTGAAGGACGGCTTTCACACACACTTATCTCTCAGAACTGAGCAAGTGGAGAGACGTTCGTTCATCTAGCACCAAGGGAACGGGTTGCAGGAGACACTTTTTCTCTGCTTTCTCAGTCTGTTTGCTAGTGCCGGTTTGAAGTTCCTGCAGTTTTCACTGTCAAACCGAGTTGGAGCTAGTACCTCCCCATATATATGTATGGAATGGAGTTTGCAACTGAAAAGAAACTTTGTGTTCCCAAAAAGCTAGGTGAAGGACGGCTTTCACACACACTTATCTCTCAGAACTGAGCAAGTGGAGAGACGTTCGTTCATCTAGCACCAAGGGAACGGGTTGCAGGAGACACTTTCTCAGCTTTCTCAGTCTGTTTGCTAGTGCCGGTTTGAAGTTCCTGCAGTTTTCACTGTCAAACCGAGTTGGAGCTTGTACCTCCCCATATATATGTATGGAATGGAGTTTGCAACTGAAAAGAAACTTTGTGTTCCCAACAAGCTAGGTGAAGAACGGCTTTCACACACACTTATCTCTCAGAACTGAGCAAGTGGAGAGACGTTCGTTCATCTAGCACCAAGGGAACGGGTTGCAGGAGACACTTTTTCTCTGCTTTCTCAGTCTGTTTCCTAGTGCCGGTTTGAAGTTCCTGCATTTTTCACTGTCAAACCGAGTTGGAGCTAGTACCTCCCGATATATATGTATGGAATGGAGTTTGCAACTGAAAAGAAACTTTGTGTTCCCAACAAGCTAGGTGAAGGACGGCTTTCACACACACTTATCTCTCAGAACTGAGCAAGTGGAGAGACGTTCGTTCATCTAGCACCAAGGGAACGGGTTGCAGGAGACACTTTTTCTCTGCTTTCTCAGTCTGTTTCCTAGTGCCGGTTTGAAGTTCCTGCTGTTTTCAATGTAAAACCGAGTTGGAGCTTCTACCTCCAAATATATATGTATGGAATGGAGTTTGCAACTGAAAAGAAACTTTGTGTTCCCAACAAGGTAGGTGAAGGACGGCTTTCACACACACTTATCTCTCAAAACTGAGCAAGTGGAGAGACGTTCGTTCATCTAGCACCAAGGGTACGGGTTGCAGGAGACACTTTTTCTCTGCTTTCTCAGTCTGTTTCCTAGTGCCGGTTTGAAGTTCCTGCAGTTTTCACTGTATAACCGAGTTGGAGCTTCTACCTCCAAATATATATGTATGGAATGGAGTTTGCAACTGAAAAGAAACTTTGTGTTCCCAAAAAGCTAGGTGAAGGACGGCTTTCACACACACTTATCTCTCAGAACTGAGCAAGTGGAGAGACGTTCGTTCATCTAGCACCAAGGGAACGGGTTGCAGGAGACACTTTTTCTCTGCTTTCTCAGTCTGTTTGCTAGTGCCGGTTTGAAGTTCCTGCAGTTTTCACTGTCAAACCGAGTTGGAGCTAGTACCTCCCCATATATATGTATGGAATGGAGTTTGCAACTGAAAAGAAACTTTGTGTTCCCAACAAGCTAGGTGAAGGACGGCTTTCACACACACTTATCTCTCAGAACTGAGCAAGTGGAGAGACGTTCGTTCATCTAGCACCAAGGGAACGGGTTGCAGGAGACACTTTTTCTCTGCTTTCTCAGTCTGTTTCCTAGTGCCGGTTTGAAGTTCCTGCTGTTTTCAGTGTAAAACCGAGTTGGAGCTTCTACCTCCAAATATATATGTATGGAATGGAGTTTGCAAATGAAAAGAAACTTTGTGTTCCCAACAAGCTAGGTGAAGGACGGCTTTCACACACACTTATCTCTCAGAACTGAGCAAGTGGAGAGACGTTCGTTCATCTAGCACCAAGGGAACGGGTTGCAGGAGACACTTTTCTCTGCTTTCTCAGTCTGTTTCCTAGTGCCGGTTTGAAGTTCCTGCAGTTTTTACTGTCAAACCGAGTTGGAGCTAGTACCTCCCCATATATATGTATGGAATGGAGTTTGCAACTGAAAAGAAACTTTGTGTTCCCAACAAGCTAGGTGAAGGACGGCTTTCACTCACACTTATCTCTCAGAACTGAGCAAGTGGAGAGACGTTCGTTCATCTAGCACCAAGGGAACGGGTTGCAGGAGACACTTTTTCTCTGCTTTCTCAGTCTGTTTCCTAGTGCCGGTTTGAAGTTCCTGCTGTTTTCACTGTCAAACCGAGTTGGAGCTAGTACCTCCCCATATATATGTATGGAATGGAGTTTGCAACTGAAAAGAAACTTTGTGTTCCCAACAAGCTAGGTGAAGGACGGCTTTCACACACACTTATCTCTCAGAACTGAGCAAGTGGAGAGACGTTCGTTCATCTAGCACCAAGGGAACGGGTTGCAGGAGACACTTTTTCTCTGCTTTCTCAGTCTGTTTCCTAGTGCCGGTTTGAAGTTCCTGCTGTTTTCACTGTCAAACCGAGTTGGAGCTAGTATCTCCCCATATATATGTATGGAATGGAGTTTGCAACTGAAAAGAAACTTTGTGTTCCCAACAAGCTAGGTGAAGGACGGCTTTCACACACACTTATCTCTCAGAACTGAGCAAGTGGAGAGACGTTCGTTCATCTAGCACCAAGGGAACGGGTTGCAGGAGACACTATTTCTCTGCTTTCTCAGTCTGTTTCCTAGTGCCGGTTTGAAGTTCCAGCAGTTTTCACTGTAAAACCGAGTTGGAGCTTCTACCTCCAAATATATATGTATGGAATGGAGTTTGCAACTGAAAAGAAACTTTGTGTTCCCAAAAAGCTAGGTGAAGGACGGCTTTCACACACACTTATCTCTCAGAACTGAGCAAGTGGAGAGACGTTCGTTCATCTAGCACCAAGGGAACGGGTTGCAGGAGACACTTTCTCTGCTTTCTCAGTCTGTTTGCTAGTGCCGGTTTGAAGTTCCTGCAGTTTTCACTGTCAAACCGAGTTGGAGCTTGTACCTCCCCATATATATGTATGGAATGGAGTTTGCAACTGAAAAGAAACTTTGTGTTCCCAACAAGCTAGGTGAAGGACGGCTTTCACACACACTTATCTCTCAGAACTGAGCAAGTGGAGAGACGTTCGTTCATCTAGCACCAAGGGAACGGGTTGCAGGAGACACTTTTTCTCTGCTTTCTCAGTCTGTTTCCTAGTGCCGGTTTGAAGTTCCTGCATTTTTCACTGTCAAACCGAGTTGGAGCTAGTACCTCCCGATATATATGTATGGAATGGAGTTTGCAACTGAAAAGAAACTTTGTGTTCCCAACAAGCTAGGTGAAGGACGGCTTTCACACACACTTATCTCTCAGAACTGAGCAAGTGGAGAGACGTTCGTTCATCTAGCACCAAGGGAACGGGTTGCAGGAGACACTTTTTCTCTGCTTTCTCAGTCTGTTTCCTAGTGCCGGTTTGAAGTTCCTGCTGTTTTCAATGTTAAACCGAGTTGGAGCTTCTACCTCCAAATATATATGTATGGAATGGAGTTTGCAACTGAAAAGAAACTTTGTGTTCCCAACAAGGAAGGTGAAGGACGGCTTTCACACACACTTATCTCTCAGAACTGAGCAAGTGGAGAGACGTTCGTTCATCTAGCACCAAGGGTACGGGTTGCAGGAGACACTTTTTCTCTGCTTTCTCAGTCTGTTTCCTAGTGCCGGTTTGAAGTTCCTGCAGTTTTCACTGTAAAACCGAGTTGGAGCTTCTACCTCCAAATATATATGTATGGAATGGAGTTTGCAACTGAAAATAAACTTTGTGTTCCCAAAAAGCTAGGTGAAGGACGGCTTTCACACACACTTATCTCTCAGAACTGAGCAAGTGGAGAGACGTTCGTTCATCTAGCACCAAGGGAACGGGTTGCAGGAGACACTTTTTCTCTGCTTTCTCAGTCTGTTTGCTAGTGCCGGTTTGAAGTTCCTGCAGTTTTCACTGTCAAACCGAGTTGGAGCTAGTACCTCCCCATATATATGTATGGAATGGAGTTTGCAACTGAAAAGAAACTTTGTGTTCCCAACAAGCTAGGTGAAGGACGGCTTTCACACACACTTATCTCTCAGAACTGAGCAAGTGGAGAGACGTTCGTTCATCTAGCACCAAGGGAACGTGTTGCAGGAGACACTTTTTCTCTGCTTTCTCAGTCTGTTTCCTAGTGCCGGTTTGAAGTTCCTGCTGTTTTCAGTGTAAAACCGTGTTGGAGCTTCTACCTCCAAATATATATGTATGGAATGGAGTTTGCAAATGAAAAGAAACTTTGTGTTCCCAACAAGCTAGGTGAAGGACGGCTTTCACACACACTTATCTCTCAGAACTGAGCAAGTGGAGAGACGTTCGTTCATCTAGCACCAAGGGAACGGGTTGCAGGAGACACTTTTTCTCTGCTTTCTCAGTCTGTTTCCTAGTGCCGGTTTGAAGTTCCTGCAGTTTTTACTGTCAAACCGAGTTGGAGCTAGTACCTCCCCATATATATGTATGGAATGGAGTTTGCAACTGAAAAGAAACTTTGTGTTCCCAACAAGCTAGGTGAAGGACGGCTTTCACTCACACTTATCTCTCAGAACTGAGCAAGTGGAGAGACGTTCGTTCATCTAGCACCAAGGGAACGGGTTGCAGGAGACACTTTTTCTCTGCTTTCTCAGTCTGTTTCCTAGTGCCGGTTTGAAGTTCCTGCTGTTTTCACTGTCAAACCGAGTTGGAGTTAGTACCTCCCCATATATATGTATGGAATGGAGTTTGCAACTGAAAAGAAACTTTGTGTTCCCAACAAGCTAGGTGAAGGACGGCTTTCACACACACTTATCTCTCAGAACTGAGCAAGTGGAGAGACGTTCATTCATCTAGCACCAACGGAACGGGTTGCAGGAGACACTTTTTCTCTGCTTTCTCAGTCTGTTTCCTAGTGCCGGTTTGAAGTACCTGCTGTTTTCACTGTCAAACCGAGTTGGAGCTGGTACCTCCCCATATATATGTATGGAATGGAGTTTGCAACTGAAAAGAAACTTTGTGTTCCCAACAAGCTAGGTGAAGGACGGCTTTCACACACACTTATCTCTCAGAACTGAGCAAGTGGAGAGACGTTCGTTCATCTAGCACCAAGGGAACGGGTTGCAGGAGACACTTTTTCTCTGCTTTCTCAGTCTGTTTCCTAGTGCCGGTTTGAAGTTCCTGCTGTTTTCAGTGTAAAACCGAGTTGGAGCTTCTACCTCCAAATATATATGTATGGAATGGAGTTTGCAAATGAAAAGAAACTTTGTGTTCCCAACAAGCTAGGTGAAGGACGGCTTTCACACACACTTATCTCTCAGAACTGAGCAAGTGGAGAGACGTTCGTTCATCTAGCACCAAGGGAACGGGTTGCAGGAGACACTTTTTCTCTGCTTTCTCAGTCTGTTTCCTAGTGCCGGTTTGAAGTTCCTGCAGTTTTTACTGTCAAACCGAGTTGGAGCTAGTACCTCCCCATATATATGTATGGAATGGAGTTTGCAACTGAAAAGAAACTTTGTGTTCCCAACAAGCTAGGTGAAGGACGGCTTTCACACACACTTATCTCTCAGAACTGAGCAAGTGGAGAGACGTTCGTTCATCTAGCACCAAGGGAACGGGTTGCAGGAGACACTTTTTCTCTGCTTTCTCAGTCTGTTTCCTAGTGCCGGTTTGAAGTTCCTGCAGTTTTTACTGTCAAACCGAGTTGGAGCTAGTACCTCCCCATATATATGTATGGAATGGAGTTTGCAACTGAAAAGAAACTTTGTGTTCCCAACAAGCTAGGTGAAGGACGGCTTTCACTCACACTTATCTCTCAGAACTGAGCAAGTGGAGAGACGTTCGTTCATCTAGCACCAAGGGAACGGGTTGCAGGAGACACTTTTTCTCTGCTTTCTCAGTCTGTTTCCTAGTGCCGGTTTGAAGTTCCTGCTGTTTTCACTGTCAAACCGAGTTGGAGTTAGTACCTCCCCATATATATGTATGGAATGGAGTTTGCAACTGAAAAGAAACTTTGTGTTCCCAACAAGCTAGGTGAAGGACGGCTTTCACACACACTTATCTCTCAGAACTGAGCAAGTGGAGAGACGTTCGTTCATCTAGCACCAACGGAACGGGTTGCAGGAGACACTTTTTCTCTGCTTTCTCAGTCTGTTTCCTAGTGCCGGTTTGAAGTTCCTGCTGTTTTCACTGTCAAACCGAGTTGGAGCTGGTACCTCCCCATATATATGTATGGAATGGAGTTTGCAACTGAAAAGAAACTTTGTGTTCCCAACAAGCTAGGTGAAGGACGGCTTTCACACACACTTATCTCTCAGAACTGAGCAAGTGGAGAGACGTTCGTTCATCTAGCACCAAGGGAACGGGTTGCAGGAGACACTTTTTCTCTGCTTTCTCAGTCTGTTTCCTAGTGCCGTTTTGAAGTTCCTGCTGTTTTCAGTGTAAAACCGAGTTGGAGCTTCTAGCTCCAAATATATATGTATGGAATGGAGTTTGCAAATGAAAAGAAACTTTGTGTTCCCAAAAAGCTAGGTGAAGGACGGCTTTCACACACACTTATCTCTCAGAACTGAGCAAGTGGAGAGACGTTCGTTCATCTAGCACCAAGGGAACGGGTTGCAGGAGACACTTTTTCTCTGCTTTCTCAGTCTGTTTCCTAGTGCCGGTTTGAAGTTCCTGCAGTTTTTACTGTCAAACCGAGTTGGAGCTAGTACCTCCCCATATATATGTATGGAATGGAGTTTGCAACTGAAAAGAAACTTTGTGTTCCCAACAAGCTAGGTGAAGGACGGCTTTCACTCACACATATTTCTCAGAACTGAGCAAGTGGAGAGACGTTCGTTCATCTAGCACCAAGGGAACGGTTTGCAGGAGACACTTTTTCTCTGCTTTCTCAGTCTGTTTCCTAGTGCCGGTTTGAAGTTCCTGCAGTTTTTACTGTCAAACCGAGTTGGAGCTAGTACCTACCCATATATATGTATGGAATGGGGTTTGCAACTGAAAAGAAACTTTGTGTTCCCAACAAGCTAGGTGAAGGACGGCTTTCACTCACACTTATCTCTCAGAACTGAGCAAGTGGAGAGACGTTCGTTCATCTAGCACCAAGGGAACGGGTTGCAGGAGACACTTTTTCTCTGCTTTCTCAGTCTGTTTCCTAGTGCCGGTTTGAAGTTCCTGCTGTTTTCACTGTCAAACCGCGTTGGAGCTAGTACCTCCCCATATATATGTATGGAATGGAGTTTGCAACTGAAAAGAAACTTTGTGTTCCCAACAAGCTAGGTGAAGGACGGCTTTCACACACACTTATCTCTCAGAACTGAGCAAGTGGAGAGACGTTCGTTCATCTAGCACCAAGGGAACGGGTTGCAGGCGACACTTTTTCTCTGCTTTCTCAGTCTGTTTCCTAGTGCCGGTTTGAAGTTCCTGCTGTTTTCACTGTCAAACCGAGTTGGAGCTCGTACCTCCCCATATATATGTATGGAATGGAGTTTGCAACTGAAAAGAAACTTTGTGTTCCCAACAAGCTAGGTGAAGGACGGCTTTCACACACACTTATCTCTCAGAACTGAGCAAGTGGAGAGACGTTCGTTCATCTAGCACCAAGAGAACGGGTTGCAGGAGACACTTTTTCTCTGCTTTCTCAGTCTGTTTCCTAGTGCCGGTTTGAAGTTCCTGCTGTTTTCAGTGTAAAACCGAGTTGGAGCTTCTACCTCCAAATATATATGTATGGAATGGAGTTTGCAAATGAAAAAAAACTTTGTGTTCCCAACAAGCTAGGTGAAGGACGGCTTTCACACACACTTCTCTCTCAGAACTGAGCAAGTGGAGAGACGTTCGTTCATCTAGCACCAAGGGAACGGGTTTCAGGAGACACTTTTTCTCTGCTTTCTCAGTCTGTTTCCTAGTGCCGGTTTGAAGTTCCTGCAGTTTTTACTGTCAAACCGAGTTGGAGCTAGTACCTCCCCATATATATGTATGGAATGGAGTTTGCAACTGAAAAGAAACTTTGTGTTCCCAACAAGCTAGGTGAAGGACGGCTTTCACTCACACTTATCTCTCAGAACTGAGCAAGTGGAGAGACGTTCGTTCAACTAGCACCAAGGGAACGGGTTGCAGGAGACACTTTTTCTCTGCTTTCTCAGTCTGTTTCCTAGTGCCGGTTTGAAGTTCCTGCAGTTTTCACTGTAAAACAGAGTTGGAGCTTCTACCTCCCCATATATATGTATGGAATGGAGTTTGCAACTGAAAAGAAACTTTGTGTTCCCAACAAGCTAGGTGAAGGACGGCTTTCACACACACTTATCTCTCAGAACAGAGCAAGTGGAGAGACTTTCGTTCATCTAGCACCAAGGGAACGGGTTGCAGGAGACACTTTTTCTCTGCTTTCTCAGTCTGTTTCCTAGTGCCGGTTTGAAGTTCCTGCAGTTTTTACTGTCAAACCGAGTTGGAGCTAGTACCTCCCCATATATATGTATGGAATGGAGTTTGCAACTGAAAAGAAACTTTGTGTTCCCAACAAGCTAGGTGAAGGACGGCTTTCACTCACACTTATCTCTCAGAACTGAGCAAGTGGAGAGACGTTCGTTCATCTAGCACCAAGGGAACGGGTTGCAGGAGACACTTTTTCTCTGCTTTCTCAGTCTGTTTCCTAGTGCCGGTTTGAAGTTCCTGCAGTTTTCACTGTAAAACAGAGTTGGAGCTTCTACCTCCCCATATATATGTATGGAATGGAGTTTGCAACTGAAAAGAAACTTTGTGTTCCCAACAAGCTAGGTGAAGGACGGCTTTCACACACACTTATCTCTCAGAACAGAGCAAGTGGAGAGACTTTCGTTCATCTAGCACCAAGGGAACGGGTTGCAGGAGACACTTTTTCTCTGTTTCTCAGTCTGTTTCCTAGTGTCAGTTTGAAGTTCCTGCAGTTTTCACTGTCAAACAGATTTGGAGCTAGTACCCCCCATATATATGTATGGAATGGAGTTTGCAACTGAAAAGAAACTTTGTGTTCCCAACAAGCTAGGTGAAGGACGGCTTTCACACACACTTATCTCTCAGAACTGAGCAAGTGGAGAGACGTTCGTTCATCTAGCACCAAGGGAACGTGTTGCAGGAGACACTTTTTCTCTGCTTTCTCAGTCTGTTTCCTAGTGCCGGTTTGATGTTCCTGCAGTTTTCACTTTAAAACCGAGTTGGAGCTTCTACCTCCAAATATATATGTATGGAATGGAGTTTGCAACTGAAAAGAAACTTTGTGTTCCCAACAAGGTAGGTGAAGGACGGCTTTCACACACACTTATCTCTCAGAACTGAGCAAGTGGAGAGACGTTCGTTCATCTAGCACCAAGGGAACGGGTTGCAGGAGACACTTTTTCTCTGCTTTCTCAGTCTGTTTGCTAGTGCCGGTTTGAAGTTCCTGCAGTTTTCACTGTCAAACCGAGTTGGAGCTAGTACCTCCCCATATATATGTATGGAATGGAGTTTGCAACTGAAAAGAAACTTTGTGTTCCCAACAAGCTAGGTGAAGGACGGCTTTCACACACACTTATCTCTCAGAACTGAGCAAGTGGAGAGACGTTCGTTCATCTAGCACCAAGGGAACGGGTTGCAGGAGACACTTTTTCTCTGCTTTCTCAGTCTGTTTCCTAGTGCCGGTTTGAAGTTACTGCTGTTTTCAATGTAAAACCGAGTTGGAGCTTGTACCTCCAAATATATATGTATGGAATGGAGTTTGCAAATGAAAAGAAACTTTGTGTTCCCAACAAGCTAGGTGAAGGACGGCTTTCACACACACATATCTCTCAGAACTGAGCAAGTGGAGAGACGTTCGTTCATCTAGCACCAAGGGAACGGGTTGCAGGAGACAATTTTTCTCTGCTTTCTCAGTCTGTTTCCTAGTGCCGGTTTGAAGTTCCTGCAGTTTTTACTGTCAAACCGAGTTGGAGTTAGTACCTCCCCATATATATGTATGGAATGGAGTTTGCAACTGAAAAGAAACTTTGTGTTCCCAAAAAGCTAGGTGAAGGACGGCTTTCACTCACACTTATCTCTCAGAACTGAGCAAGTGGAGAGACGTTCGTTCATCTAGCACCAAGGGAACGGGTTGCAGGAGACACTTTTTCTCTGCATTCTCAGTCTGTTTCCTAGTGCCGGTTTGAAGTTCCTGCAGTTTTCACTGTAAAACCGTGTTGGAGCTTCTACCTCCAAATATATATGTATGGAATGGAGTTTGCAACTGAAAAGAAACTTTGTGTTCCCAAAAAGCTAGGTGAAGGACGGCTTTCACACACACTTATCTCTCAGAACTGAGCAAGTGGAGAGACGTTCGTTCATCTAGCACCAAGGGAACGGGTTGCAGGAGACACTTTTTCTCTGCTTTCTCAGTCTGTTTGCTAGTGCCGGTTTGAAGTTCCTGCAGTTTTCACTGTCAAACCGAGTTGGAGCTAGTACCTCCCCATATATATGTATGGAATGGAGTTTGCAACTGAAAAGAAACTTTGTGTTCCCAAAAAGCTAGGTGAAGGACGGCTTTCACACACACTTATCCCTCAGAACTGAGCAAGTGGAGAGACGTTCGTTCATCTAGCACCAAGGGAACGGGTTGCAGGAGACACTTTTTCTCTGCTTTCTCAGTCTGTTTGCTAGTGCCGGTTTGAAGTTCCTGCAGTTTTCACTGTCAAACCGAGTTGGAGCTAGTACCTCCCCATATATATGTATGGAATGGAGTTTGCAACTGAAAAGAAACTTTGTGTTCCCAACAAGCTAGGTGAAGGACGGCTTTCACACACACTTATCTCTCAGAACTGAGCAAGTGGAGAGACGTTCGTTCATCTAGCACCAAGGGAACGGGTTGCAGGAGACACTTTTTCTCTGCTTTCTCAGTCTGTTTCCTAGTGCCGGTTTGAAGTTCCTGCAGTTTTTACTGTCAAAACGAGTTGGAGCTAGTACCTCCCCATATATATGTATGGAATGGAGTTTGCAACTGAAAATAAACTTTGTGTTCCCAACAAGCTAGGTGAAGGACGGCTTTCACTCACACTTATCTCTCAGAACTGAGCAAGTGGAGAGACGTTCGTTCATCTAGCACCAAGGGAACGGGTTGCAGGAGACACTTTTTCTCTGCTTTCTCAGTCTGTTTCCTAGTGCCGGTTTGAAGTTCCTGCAGTTTTTACTGTCAAACCGTGTTGGAGCTAGTACCTCCCCATATATATGTATGGAATGGAGTTTGCAACTGAAAAGAAACTTTGTGTTCCCAACAAGCTAGGTGAAGGACGGCTTTCACTCACACTTATCTCTCAGAACTGAGCAAGGGGAGAGACGTTCGTTCATCTAGCACCAAGGGAACGGGTTGCAGGAGACTCTTTTCTCTGCTTTCTCAGTCTGTTTCCTAGTGCCGGTTTGAAGTTCCTGCAGTTTTCACTGTAAAACAGAGTTGGAGCTTCTACCTCCCCATATATATGTATGGAATGGAGTTTGCAACTGAAAAGAAACTTTGTGTTCCCAACAAGCTAGGTGAAGGACGGCTTTCACACACAATTATCTCTCAGAACAGAGCAAGTGGAGAGACGTTCGTTCATCTAGCACCAAGGGAACGGGTTGCAGGAGACACTTTTTCTCTGTTTCTCAGTCTGTTTCCTAGTGTCAGTTTTAAGTTCCTGCAGTTTTCACTGTCAAACAGATTTGGAGCTAGTACCTCCCCATATATATGTATGGAATGGAGTTTGCAACTGAAAAGAAACTTTGTGTTCCCAACAAGCTAGGTGAAGGACGGCTTTCACACACACTTATCTCTCAGAACTGAGCAAGTGGAGAGACTTTCGTTCATCTAGCACCAAGGGAACGTGTTGCAGGAGACACTTTTTCTCTGCTTTCTCAGTCTGTTTCCTAGTGCCGGTTTGATGTTCCTGCAGTTTTCACTTTAAAACCGAGTTGGAGCTTCTACCTCCAAATATATATGTATGGAATGGAGTTTGCAACTGAAAAGAAATTTGTGTTCCCAACAAGGTAGGTGAAGGACGGCTTTCACACACACTTATCTCTCAGAACTGAGCAAGTGGAGAGACGTTCGTTCATCTAGCACCAAGGGAACGGGTTGCAGGAGACACTTTTTCTCTGCTTTCTCAGTCTGTTTCCTAGTGCCGGTTTGAAGTTCCTGCAGTTTTCACTGTAAAACCGAGTTGGAGCTTCTACCTCCAAATATATATGTATGGAATGGAGTTTGCAACTGAAAAGAAACTTTGTGTTCCCAAAAAGCTAGGTGAAGGACGGCTTTCACACACACTTATCTCTCAGAACTGAGCAAGTGGAGAGACGTTCGTTCATCTAGCACCAAGGGAACGGGTTGCAGGAGACACTTTTCTCTGCTTTCTCAGTCTGTTTGCTAGTGCCGGTTTGAAGTTCCTGCAGTTTTCACTGTCAATCCGAGTTGGAGCTAGTACCTCCCCATATATATGTATGGAATGGAGTTTGCAACTGAAAAGAAACTTTGTGTTCCCAACAAGCTAGGTGAAGGACGGCTTTCACACACACTTATCTCTCAGAACTGAGCAAGTGGAGAGACGTTCGTTCATCTAGCACCAAGGGAACGGGTTGCAGGAGACACTTTTTCTCTGCTTTCTCAGTCTGTTTCCTAGTGCCGGTTTGAAGTTCCTGCTGTTTTCACTGTCAAACCGAGTTGGAGCTAGTATCTCCCCATATATATGTATGGAATGGAGTTTGCAACTGAAAAGAAACTTTGTGTTCCCAACAAGCTAGGTGAAGGACGGCTTTCACACACACTTCTCTCTCAGAACTGAGCAAGTGGAGAGACGTTCGTTCATCTAGCACCAAGGGAACGGGTTGCAGGAGACACTTTTTCTCTGCTTTCTCAGTCTGTTTCCTAGTGCCGGTTAGAAGTTCCTGCTGTTTTCAGTGTAAAACCGAGTTGGAGCTTCTACCTCCAAATATATATGTATGGAATGGAGTTTGCAAATGAAAAGAAACTTTGTGTTCCCAACAAGCTAGGTGAAGGACGGCTTTCACACACACTTATCTCTCAGAACTGAGCAAGTGGAGAGACGTTCGTTCATCTAGCACCAAGGGAACGGGTTGCAGGAGACACTTTTTCTCTGCTTTCTCAGTCTGTTTCCTAGTGCCGGTTTGAAGTTCCTGCAGTTTTTACTGTCAAACCGAGTTGGAGCTAGTACCTCCCCATATATATGTATGGAATGGAGTTTGCAACTGAAAAGAAACTTTGTGTTCCCAACAAGCTAGGTGAAGGTCGGCTTTCACTCACACTTATCTCTCAGAACTGAGCAAGTGGAGGGACGTTCGTTCATCTAGCACCAAGGGAACGGGTTGCAGGAGACACTTTTTCTCTGCTTTCTCAGTCTGTTTCCTAGTGCCGGTTTGAAGTTCCTGCAGTTTTCACTGTCAAACCGAGTTGGAGCTTCTACCTCCCCATATATATGTATGGAATGGAGTTTGCAACTGAAAAGAAACTTTGTGTTCCCAACAAGCTAGGTGAAGGACGGCTTTCACACACACTTATCTCTCAGAACAGAGCAAGTGGAGAGACTTTCGTTCATCTAGCACCAAGGGAACGGGTTGCAGGAGACACTTTTTCTCTGTTTCTCAGTCTGTTTCCTAGTGTCAGTTTGAAGTTCCTGCAGTTTTCACTGTCAAACAGATTTGGAGCTAGTACCTCCCCATATATATGTATGGAATGGAGTTTGCAACTGAAAAGAAACTTTGTGTTCCCAACAAGCTAGGTGAAGGACGGCTTTCACACACACTTATCTCTCAGAACTGAGCAAGTGGAGAGACTTTCGTTCATCTAGCACCAAGGGAACGTGTTGCAGGAGACACTTTTTCTCTGCTTTCTCAGTCTGTTTCCTAGTGCCGGTTTGATGTTCCTGCAGTTTTCACTTTAAAACCGAGTTGGAGCTTCTACCTCCAAATATATATGTATGGAATGGAGTTTGCAACTGAAAAGAAATTTGTGTTCCCAACAAGGTAGGTGAAGGACGGCTTTCACACACACTTATCTCTCAGAACTGAGCAAGTGGAGAGACGTTCGTTCATCTAGCACCAAGGGAACGGGTTGCAGGAGACACTTTTTCTCTGCTTTCTCAGTCTGTTTCCTAGTGCCGGTTTGAAGTTCCTGCAGTTTTCACTGTAAAACCGAGTTGGAGCTTCTACCTCCAAATATATATGTATGGAATGGAGTTTGCAACTGAAAAGAAACTTTGTGTTCCCAAAAAGCTAGGTGAAGGACGGCTTTCACACACACTTATCTCTCAGAACTGAGCAAGTGGAGAGACGTTCGTTCATCTAGCACCAAGGGAACGGGTTGCAGGAGAAACTTTTTCTCTGCTTTCTCAGTCTGTTTGCTAGTGCCGGTTTGAAGTTCCTGCAGTTTTCACTGTCAAACCGAGTTGGAGCTAGTACCTCCCCATATATATGTATGGAATGGAGTTTGCAACTGAAAAGAAACTTTGTGTTCCCAACAAGCTAGGTGAAGGACGGCTTTCACACACACTTATCTCTCAGAACTGAGCAAGTGGAGAGACGTTCGTTCATCTAGCACCAAGGGAACGGGTTGCAGGAGACACTTTTTCTCTGCTTTCTCAGTCTGTTTCCTAGTGCCGGTTTGAAGTTCCTGCTGTTTTCACTGTCAAACCGAGTTGGAGCTAGTATCTCCCCATATATATGTATGGAATGGAGTTTGCAACTGAAAAGAAACTTTGTGTTCCCAACAAGCTAGGTGAAGGACGGCTTTCACACACACTTCTCTCTCAGAACTGAGCAAGTGGAGAGACGTTCGTTCATCTAGCACCAAGGGAACGGGTTGCAGGAGACACTTTTTCTCTGCTTTCTCAGTCTGTTTCCTAGTGCCGGTTAGAAGTTCCTGCTGTTTTCAGTGTAAAACCGAGTTGGAGCTTCTACCTCCAAATATATATGTATGGAATGGAGTTTGCAAATGAAAAGAAACTTTGTGTTCCCAACAAGCTAGGTGAAGGACGGCTTTCACACACACTTATCTCTCAGAACTGAGCAAGTGGAGAGACGTTCGTTCATCTAGCACCAAGGGAACGGGTTGCAGGAGACACTTTTTCTCTGCTTTCTCAGTCTGTTTCCTAGTGCCGGTTTGAAGTTCCTGCAGTTTTTACTGTCAAACCGAGTTGGAGCTAGTACCTCCCCATATATATGTATGGAATGGAGTTTGCAACTGAAAAGAAACTTTGTGTTCCCAATAAGCTAGGTGAAGGACGGCTTTCACTCACACTTATCTCTCAGAACTGAGCAAGTGGAGAGACGTTCGTTCATCTAGCACCAAGGGAACGGGTTGCAGGAGACACTTTTTCTCTGCTTTCTCAGTCTGTTTCCTAGTGCCGGTTTGAAGTTCCTGCAGTTTTCACTGTAAAACAGAGTTGGAGCTTCTACCTCCCCATATATATGTATGGAATGGAGTTTGCAACTGAAAAGAAACTTTGTGTTCCCAACAAGCTAGCTGAAGGACGGCTTTCACACACACTTATCTCTCAGAACAGAGCAAGTGGAGAGACTTTCGTTCATCTAGCACCAAGGGAACGGGTTGCAGGAGACACTTTTTCTCTGTTTCTCAGTCTGTTTCCTAGTGTCAGTTTGAAGTTCCTGCAGTTTTCACTGTCAAACAGATTTGGAGCTAGTACCTCCCCATATATATGTATGGAATGGAGTTTGCAACTGAAAAGAAACTTTGTGTTCCCAACAAGCTAGGTGAAGGACGGCTTTCACACACACTTATCTCTCAGAACTGAGCAAGTGGAGAGACGTTCGTTCATCTAGCACCAAGGGAACGTGTTGCAGGAGACACTTTTTCTCTGCTTTCTCAGTCTGTTTCCTAGTGCCGGTTTGAAGTTCCTGCAGTTTTCACTGTAAAACCGAGTTGGAGCTTCTACCTCCAAATATATATGTATGGAATGGAGTTTGCAACTGAAAAGAAACTTTGTGTTCCCAACAAGGTAGGTGAAGGACGGCTTTCACACACACTTATCTCTAAGAACTGAGCAAGTGGAGAGACGTTCGTTCATCTAGCACCAAGGGAACGGGTTGCAGGAGTCACTTTTTCTCTGCTTTCTCAGTCTGTTTCCTAGTGCCGGTTTGAAGTTCCTGCAGTTTTCACTGTCAAACCGAGTTGTAGCTAGTACCTAACCAATATATATGTATGGAATGGAGTTTGCAACTGAAAAGAAACTTTGTGTTCCCAACAAGCTAGGTGAAGGACGGCTTTCACACACACTTATCTCTCAGAACTGAGCAAGTGGAGAGACGTTCGTTCATCTAGCACCAAGGGAACGGGTTGCAGGAGACACTTTTTCTCTGCTTTCTCAGTCTGTTTACTAGTGCCGGTTTGAAGTTCCTGCAGTTTTCACTGTAAAACAGAGTTGGAGCTTCTACCTCCCCATATATATGTATGGAATGGAGTTTGCAACTGAAAAGAAACTTTGTGTTCCCAACAAGCTAGGTGAAGGACGGCTTTCACACACACTTATCTCTCAGAACAGAGCAAGTGGAGAGACTTTCGTTCATATAGCACCAAGGGAACGGGTTGCAGGAGACACTTTTTCTCTGCTTTCTCAGTCTGTTTCCTAGTGCCGGTTTGAATTTCCTGCAGTTTTTACTGTCAAACCGAGTTGGAGCTAGTACCTCCCCATATATATGTATGGAATGGAGTTTGCAACTGAAAAGAAACTTTGTGTTCCCAACAAGCTAGGTGAAGGACGGCTTTCACTCACACTTATCTCTCAGAACTGAGCAAGTGGAGAGACGTTCGTTCATCTAGCACCAAGGGAACGGGTTGCAGGAGACACTTTTTCTCTGCTTTCTCAGTCTGTTTCCTAGTGCCGGTTTGAAGTTCCTGCAGTTTTCACTGTAAAACAGAGTTGGAGCTTCTACCTCCCCATATATATGTATGGAATGGAGTTTGCAACTGAAAAGAAACTTTGTGTTCCCAACAAGCTAGGTGAAGGACGGCTTTCACACACACTTATCTCTCAGAACAGAGCAAGTGGAGAGACTTTCGTTCATCTAGCACCAAGGGAACGGGTTGCAGGAGACACTTTTTCTCTGTTTCTCAGTCTGTTTCCTAGTGTCAGTTTGAAGTTCCTGCAGTTTTCACTGTCAAACAGATTTGGAGCTAGTACCCCCCATATATATGTATGGAATGGAGTTTGCAACTGAAAAGAAACTTTGTGTTCCCAACAAGCTAGGTGAAGGACGGCTTTCACACACACTTATCTCTCAGAACTGAGCAAGTGGAGAGACGTTCGTTCATCTAGCACCAAGGGAACGTGTTGCAGGAGACACTTTTTCTCTGCTTTCTCAGTCTGTTTCCTAGTGCCGGTTTGATGTTCCTGCAGTTTTCACTTTAAAACCGAGTTGGAGCTTCTACCTCCAAATATATATGTATGGAATGGAGTTTGCAACTGAAAAGAAACTTTGTGTTCCCAACAAGGTAGGTGAAGGACGGCTTTCACACACACTTATCTCTCAGAACTGAGCAAGTGGAGAGACGTTCGTTCATCTAGCACCAAGGGAACGGGTTGCAGGAGACACTTTTTCTCTGCTTTCTCAGTCTGTTTCCTAGTGCCGGTTTGAAGTTCCTGCAGTTTTCACTGTAAAACCGAGTTGGAGCTTCTACCTCCAAATATATATGTATGGAATGGAGTTTGCAACTGAAAAGAAACTTTGTGTTCCCAAAAAGCTAGGTGAAGGACGGCTTTCACACACACTTATCTCTCAGAACTGAGCAAGTGGAGAGACGTTCGTTCATCTAGCACCAAGGGAACGGGTTGCAGGAGACACTTTTTCTCTGCTTTCTCAGTCTGTTTGCTAGTGCCGGTTTGAAGTTCCTGCAGTTTTCACTGTCAAACCGAGTTGGAGCTAGTACCTCCCCATATATATGTATGGAATGGAGTTTGCAACTGAAAAGAAACTTTGTGTTCCCAACAAGCTAGGTGAAGGACGGCTTTCACACACACTTATCTCTCAGAACTGAGCAAGTGGAGAGACGTTCGTTCATCTAGCACCAAGGGAACGGGTTGCAGGAGACACTTTTTCTCTGCTTTCTCAGTCTGTTTCCTAGTGCCGGTTTGAAGTTACTGCTGTTTTCAATGTAAAACCGAGTTGGAGCTTGTACCTCCAAATATATATGTATGGAATGGAGTTTGCAAATGAAAAGAAACTTTGTGTTCCCAACAAGCTAGGTGAAGGACGGCTTTCACACACACATATCTCTCAGAACTGAGCAAGTGGAGAGACGTTCGTTCATCTAGCACCAAGGGAACGGGTTGCAGGAGACAATTTTTCTCTGCTTTCTCAGTCTGTTTCCTAGTGCCGGTTTGAAGTTCCTGCAGTTTTTACTGTCAAACCGAGTTGGAGTTAGTACCTCCCCATATATATGTATGGAATGGAGTTTGCAACTGAAAAGAAACTTTGTGTTCCCAAAAAGCTAGGTGAAGGACGGCTTTCACTCACACTTATCTCTCAGAACTGAGCAAGTGGAGAGACGTTCGTTCATCTAGCACCAAGGGAACGGGTTGCAGGAGACACTTTTTCTCTGCATTCTCAGTCTGTTTCCTAGTGCCGGTTTGAAGTTCCTGCAGTTTTCACTGTAAAACCGAGTTGGAGCTTCTACCTCCAAATATATATGTATGGAATGGAGTTTGCAACTGAAAAGAAACTTTGTGTTCCCAAAAAGCTAGGTGAAGGACGGCTTTCACACACACTTATCTCTCAGAACTGAGCAAGTGGAGAGACGTTCGTTCATCTAGCACCAAGGGAACGGGTTGAAGGAGACACTTTTTCTCTGCTTTCTCAGTCTGTTTGCTAGTGCCGGTTTGAAGTTCCTGCAGTTTTCACTGTCAAACCGAGTTGGAGCTAGTACCTCCCCATATATATGTATGGAATGGAGTTTGCAACTGAAAAGAAACTTTGTGTTCCCAAAAAGCTAGGTGAAGGACGGCTTTCACACACACTTATCCCTCAGAACTGAGCAAGTGGAGAGACGTTCGTTCATCTAGCACCAAGGGAACGGGTTGCAGGAGACACTTTTTCTCTGCTTTCTCAGTCTGTTTGCTAGTGCCGGTTTGAAGTTCCTGCAGTTTTCACTGTCAAAACGAGTTGGAGCTAGTACCTCCCCATATATATGTATGGAATGGAGTTTGCAACTGAAAAGAAACTTTGTGTTCCCAACAAGCTAGGTGAAGGACGGCTTTCACACACACTTATCTCTCAGAACTGAGCAAGTGGAGAGACGTTCGTTCATCTAGCACCAAGGGAACGGGTTGCAGGAGACACTTTTTCTCTGCTTTCTCAGTCTGTTTCCTAGTGCCGGTTTGAAGTTCCTGCAGTTTTTACTGTCAAAACGAGTTGGAGCTAGTACCTCCCCATATATATGTATGGAATGGAGTTTGCAACTGAAAATAAACTTTGTGTTCCCAACAAGCTAGGTGAAGGACGGCTTTCACTCACACTTATCTCTCAGAACTGAGCAAGTGGAGAGACGTTCGTTCATCTAGCACCAAGGGAACGGGTTGCAGGAGACACTTTTTCTCTGCTTTCTCAGTCTGTTTCCTAGTGCCGGTTTGAAGTTCCTGCAGTTTTCACTGTAAAACAGAGTTGGAGCTTCTACCTCCCCATATATATGTATTGAATGGAGTTTGCAACTGAAAAGAAACTTTGTGTTCCCAACAAGCTAGGTGAAGTACGGCTTTCACACACACATATCTCTCAGAACAGAGCAAGTGGAGAGACTTTCGTTCATCTAGCACCAAGGGAACGGGTTGCAGGAGACACTTTTTCTCTGCTTTCTCAGTCTGTTTCCTAGTGCCGGTTTGAAGTTCCTGCAGTTTTTACTGTCAAACCGTGTTGGAGCTAGTACCTCCCCATATATATGTATGGAATGGAGTTTGCAACTGAAAAGAAACTTTGTGTTCCCAACAAGCTAGGTGAAGGACGGCTTTCACTCACACTTATCTCTCAGAACTGAGCAAGGGGAGAGACGTTCGTTCATCTAGCACCAAGGGAACGGGTTGCAGGAGACTCTTTTCTCTGCTTTCTCAGTCTGTTTCCTAGTGCCGGTTTGAAGTTCCTGCAGTTTTCACTGTAAAACAGAGTTGGAGCTTCTACCTCCCCATATATATGTATGGAATGGAGTTTGCAACTGAAAAGAAACTTTGTGTTCCCAACAAGCTAGGTGAAGGACGGCTTTCACACACAATTATCTCTCAGAACAGAGCAAGTGGAGAGACGTTCGTTCATCTAGCACCAAGGGAACGGGTTGCAGGAGACACTTTTTCTCTGTTTCTCAGTCTGTTTCCTAGTGTCAGTTTTAAGTTCCTGCAGTTTTCACTGTCAAACAGATTTGGAGCTAGTACCTCCCCATATATATGTATGGAATGGAGTTTGCAACTGAAAAGAAACTTTGTGTTCCCAACAAGCTAGGTGAAGGACGGCTTTCACACACACTTATCTCTCAGAACTGAGCAAGTGGAGAGACTTTCGTTCATCTAGCACCAAGGGAACGTGTTGCAGGAGACACTTTTTCTCTGCTTTCTCAGTCTGTTTCCTAGTGCCGGTTTGATGTTCCTGCAGTTTTCACTTTAAAACCGAGTTGGAGCTTCTACCTCCAAATATATATGTATGGAATGGAGTTTGCAACTGAAAAGAAATTTGTGTTCCCAACAAGGTAGGTGAAGGACGGCTTTCACACACACTTATCTCTCAGAACTGAGCAAGTGGAGAGACGTTCGTTCATCTAGCACCAAGGGAACGGGTTGCAGGAGACACTTTTTCTCTGCTTTCTCAGTCTGTTTCCTAGTGCCGGTTTGAAGTTCCTGCAGTTTTCACTGTAAAACCGAGTTGGAGCTTCTACCTCCAAATATATATGTATGGAATGGAGTTTGCAACTGAAAAGAAACTTTGTGTTCCCAAAAAGCTAGGTGAAGGACGGCTTTCACACACACTTATCTCTCAGAACTGAGCAAGTGGAGAGACGTTCGTTCATCTAGCACCAAGGGAACGGGTTGCAGGAGACACTTTTTCTCTGCTTTCTCAGTCTGTTTGCTAGTGCCGGTTTGAAGTTCCTGCAGTTTTCACTGTCAATCCGAGTTGGAGCTAGTACCTCCCCATATATATGTATGGAATGGAGTTTGCAACTGAAAAGAAACTTTGTGTTCCCAACAAGCTAGGTGAAGGACGGCTTTCACACACACTTATCTCTCAGAACTGAGCAAGTGGAGAGACGTTCGTTCATCTAGCACCAAGGGAACGGGTTGCAGGAGACACTTTTTCTCTGCTTTCTCAGTCTGTTTCCTAGTGCCGGTTTGAAGTTCCTGCTGTTTTCACTGTCAAACCGAGTTGGAGCTAGTATCTCCCCATATATATGTATGGAATGGAGTTTGCAACTGAAAAGAAACTTTGTGTTCCCAACAAGCTAGGTGAAGGACGGCTTTCACACACACTTCTCTCTCAGAACTGAGCAAGTGGAGAGACGTTCGTTCATCTAGCACCAAGGGAACGGGTTGCAGGAGACACTTTTTCTCTGCTTTCTCAGTCTGTTTCCTAGTGCCGGTTAGAAGTTCCTGCTGTTTTCAGTGTAAAACCGAGTTGGAGCTTCTACCTCCAAATATATATGTATGGAATGGAGTTTGCAACTGAAAAGAAACTTTGTGTTCCCAACAAGCTAGGTGAAGGACGGCTTTCACACACACTTATCTCTCAGAACTGAGCAAGTGGAGAGACGTTCGTTCATCTAGCACCAAGGGAACGGGTTGCAGGAGACACTTTTTCTCTGCTTTCTCAGTCTGTTTCCTAGTGCCGGTTTGAAGTTCCTGCAGTTTTTACTGTCAAACCGAGTTGGAGCTAGTACCTCCCCATATATATGTATGGAATGGAGTTTGCAACTGAAAAGAAACTTTGTGTTCCCAACAAGCTAGGTGAAGGACGGCTTTCACTCACACTTATCTCTCAGAACTGAGCAAGTGGAGGGACGTTCGTTCATCTAGCACCAAGGGAACGGGTTGCAGGAGACACTTTTTCTCTGCTTTCTCAGTCTGTTTCCTAGTGCCGGTTTGAAGTTCCTGCAGTTTTCACTGTCAAACCGAGTTGGAGCTTCTACCTCCCCATATATATGTATGGAATGGAGTTTGCAACTGAAAAGAAACTTTGTGTTCCCAACAAGCTAGGTGAAGGACGGCTTTCACACACACTTATCTCTCAGAACAGAGCAAGTGGAGAGACTTTCATTCATCTAGCACCAAGGGAACGGGTTGCAGGAGACACTTTTTCTCTGTTTCTCAGTCTGTTTCCTAGTGTCAGTTTGAAGTTCCTGCAGTTTTCACTGTCAAACAGATTTGGAGCTAGTACCTCCCCATATATATGTATGGAATGGAGTTTGCAACTGAAAAGAAACTTTGTGTTCCCAACAAGCTAGGTGAAAGACGGCTTTCACACACACTTATCTCTCAGAACTGAGCAAGTGGAGAGACTTTCGTTCATCTAGCACCAAGGGAACGTGTTGCAGGAGACACTTTTTCTCTGCTTTCTCAGTCTGTTTCCTAGTGCCGGTTTGATGTTCCTGCAGTTTTCACTTTAAAACCGAGTTGGAGCTTCTACCTCCAAATATATATGTATGGAATGGAGTTTGCAACTGAAAAGAAATTTGTGTTCCCAACAAGGTAGGTGAAGGACGGCTTTCACACACACTTATCTCTCAGAACTGAGCAAGTGGAGAGACGTTCGTTCATCTAGCACCAAGGGAACGGGTTGCAGGAGACACTTTTTCTCTGCTTTCTCAGTCTGTTTGCTAGTGCCGGTTTGAAGTTCCTGCAGTTTTCACTGTCAATCCGTGTTGGAGCTAGTACCTCCCCATATATATGTATGGAATGGAGTTTGCAACTGAAAAGAAACTTTGTGTTCCCAACAAGCTAGGTGAAGGACGGCTTTCACACACACTTATCTCTCAGAACTGAGCAAGTGGAGAGACGTTCGTTCATCTAGCACCAAGGGAACGGGTTGCAGGAGACACTTTTTCTCTGCTTTCTCAGTCTGTTTCCTAGTGCCGGTTTGAAGTTCCTGCTGTTTTCACTGTCAAACCGAGTTGGAGCTAGTATCTCCCCATATATATGTATGGAATGGAGTTTGCAACTGAAAAGAAACTTTGTGTTCCCAACAAGCTAGGTGAAGGACGGCTTTCACACACACTTCTCTCTCAGAACTGAGCAAGTGGAGAGACGTTCGTTCATCTAGCACCAAGGGAACGGGTTGCAGGAGACACTTTTTCTCTGCTTTCTCAGTCTGTTTCCTAGTGCCGGTTTGAAGTTCCTGCAGTTTTCACTGTCAAACCGAGTTGGAGCTTCTACCTCCCCATATATATGTATGGAATGGAGTTTGCAACTGAAAAGAAACTTTGTGTTCCCAACAAGCTAGGTGAAGGACGGCTTTCACACACACTTATCTCTCAGAACAGAGCAAGTGGAGAGACTTTCGTTCATCTAGCACCAAGGGAACGGGTTGCAGGAGACACTTTTTCTCTGTTTCTCAGTCTGTTTCCTAGTGTCAGTTTGAAGTTCCTGCAGTTTTCACTGTCAAACAGATTTGGAGCTAGTACCTCCCCATATATATGTATGGAATGGAGTTTGCAACTGAAAAGAAACTTTGTGTTCCCAACAAGCTAGGTGAAAGACGGCTTTCACACACACTTATCTCTCAGAACTGAGCAAGTGGAGAGACTTTCGTTCATCTAGCACCAAGGGAACGTGTTGCAGGAGACACTTTTTCTCTGCTTTCTCAGTC
The DNA here is from genome assembly GCF_036321535.1 of Camelus dromedarius. Classification (NCBI taxonomy): domain Eukaryota; kingdom Metazoa; phylum Chordata; class Mammalia; order Artiodactyla; family Camelidae; genus Camelus; species Camelus dromedarius. Next base: position 3,989,195 of record NC_087450.1, on the reverse strand, counting down.
TGTTTCCTAGTGCCGGTTTGATGTTCCTGCAGTTTTCACTTTAAAACCGAGTTGGAGCTTCTACCTCCAAATATATATGTATGGAATGGAGTTTGCAACTGAAAAGAAATTTGTGTTCCCAACAAGGTAGGTGAAGGACGGCTTTCACACACACTTATCTCTCAGAACTGAGCAAGTGGAGAGACGTTCGTTCATCTAGCACCAAGGGAACGGGTTGCAGGAGACACTTTTTCTCTGCTTTCTCAGTCTGTTTCCTAGTGCCGGTTTGAAGTTCCTGCAGTTTTCACTGTAAAACCGAGTTGGAGCTTCTACCTCCAAATATATATGTATGGAATGGAGTTTGCAACTGAAAAGAAACTTTGTGTTCCCAAAAAGCTAGGTGAAGGACGGCTTTCACACACACTTATCTCTCAGAACTGAGCAAGTGGAGAGACGTTCGTTCATCTAGCACCAAGGGAACGGGTTGCAGGAGAAACTTTTTCTCTGCTTTCTCAGTCTGTTTGCTAGTGCCGGTTTGAAGTTCCTGCAGTTTTCACTGTCAAACCGAGTTGGAGCTAGTACCTCCCCATATATATGTATGGAATGGAGTTTGCAACTGAAAAGAAACTTTGTGTTCCCAACAAGCTAGGTGAAGGACGGCTTTCACACACACTTATCTCTCAGAACTGAGCAAGTGGAGAGACGTTCGTTCATCTAGCACCAAGGGAACGGGTTGCAGGAGACACTTTTTCTCTGCTTTCTCAGTCTGTTTCCTAGTGCCGGTTTGAAGTTCCTGCTGTTTTCACTGTCAAACCGAGTTGGAGCTAGTATCTCCCCATATATATGTATGGAATGGAGTTTGCAACTGAAAAGAAACTTTGTGTTCCCAACAAGCTAGGTGAAGGACGGCTTTCACACACACTTCTCTCTCAGAACTGAGCAAGTGGAGAGACGTTCGTTCATCTAGCACCAAGGGAACGGGTTGCAGGAGACACTTTTTCTCTGCTTTCTCAGTCTGTTTCCTAGTGCCGGTTAGAAGTTCCTGCTGTTTTCAGTGTAAAACCGAGTTGGAGCTTCTACCTCCAAATATATATGTATGGAATGGAGTTTGCAAATGAAAAGAAACTTTGTGTTCCCAACAAGCTAGGTGAAGGACGGCTTTCACACACACTTATCTCTCAGAACTGAGCAAGTGGAGAGACGTTCGTTCATCTAGCACCAAGGGAACGGGTTGCAGGAGACACTTTTTCTCTGCTTTCTCAGTCTGTTTCCTAGTGCCGGTTTGAAGTTCCTGCAGTTTTTACTGTCAAACCGAGTTGGAGCTAGTACCTCCCCATATATATGTATGGAATGGAGTTTGCAACTGAAAAGAAACTTTGTGTTCCCAATAAGCTAGGTGAAGGACGGCTTTCACTCACACTTATCTCTCAGAACTGAGCAAGTGGAGAGACGTTCGTTCATCTAGCACCAAGGGAACGGGTTGCAGGAGACACTTTTTCTCTGCTTTCTCAGTCTGTTTCCTAGTGCCGGTTTGAAGTTCCTGCTGTTTTCACTGTAAAACAGAGTTGGAGCTTCTACCTCCCCATATATATGTATGGAATGGAGTTTGCAACTGAAAAGAAACTTTGTGTTCCCAACAAGCTAGCTGAAGGACGGCTTTCACACACACTTATCTCTCAGAACAGAGCAAGTGGAGAGACTTTCGTTCATCTAGCACCAAGGGAACGGGTTGCAGGAGACACTTTTTCTCTGTTTCTCAGTCTGTTTCCTAGTGTCAGTTTGAAGTTCCTGCAGTTTTCACTGTCAAACAGATTTGGAGCTAGTACCTCCCCATATATATGTATGGAATGGAGTTTGCAACTGAAAAGAAACTTTGTGTTCCCAACAAGCTAGGTGAAGGACGGCTTTCACACACACTTATCTCTCAGAACTGAGCAAGTGGAGAGACGTTCGTTCATCTAGCACCAAGGGAACGTGTTGCAGGAGACACTTTTTCTCTGCTTTCTCAGTCTGTTTCCTAGTGCCGGTTTGAAGTTCCTGCAGTTTTCACTGTAAAACCGAGTTGGAGCTTCTACCTCCAAATATATATGTATGGAATGGAGTTTGCAACTGAAAAGAAACTTTGTGTTCCCAACAAGGTAGGTGAAGGACGGCTTTCACACACACTTATCTCTCAGAACTGAGCAAGTGGAGAGACGTTCGTTCATCTAGCACCAAGGGAACGGGTTGCAGGAGTCACTTTTTCTCTGCTTTCTCAGTCTGTTTCCTAGTGCCGGTTTGAAGTTCCTGCAGTTTTCACTGTCAAACCGAGTTGTAGCTAGTACCTAACCAATATATATGTATGGAATGGAGTTTGCAACTGAAAAGAAACTTTGTGTTCCCAACAAGCTAGGTGAAGGACGGCTTTCACACACACTTATCTCTCAGAACTGAGCAAGTGGAGAGACGTTCGTTCATCTAGCACCAAGGGAACGGGTTGCAGGAGACACTTTTTCTCTGCTTTCTCAGTCTGTTTACTAGTGCCGGTTTGAAGTTCCTGCAGTTTTCACTGTCAAACCGAGTTGGAGCTAGTACCTCCCTATATATATATGTATGGAATGGAGTTTGCAACTGAAAAGAAACTTTGTGTTCCCAACAAGCTAGGTGAAGGACGGCTTTCACACACACTTATCTCTCAGAACTGAGCAAGTGGAGAGACGTTCGTTCATCTAGCACCAATGGAACGGGTTGCAGGAGGCACTTTTTCTCTGCTTTCTCAGTCTGTTTCCTAGTGCCGGTTTGAAGTTCCTGCAGTTTTCACTGTAAAACCGAGTTGGAGCTAGAACCTCCCCATATATATGTATGGAATGGAGTTTGCAACTGAAAAGAAACTTTGTGTTCCCAACAAGCTAGGTGAAGGGCGGCTTTCACACACACTTATCTCTCAGAACTGAGCAAGTGGAGAGACGTTCGTTCATCTAGCACCAAGGGAACGGGTTGCAGGAGACACTTTTTCACTGCTTTCTCAGTCTGTTTCCAAGTGCCGGTTTGAAGTTCCTGCAGTTTTCACTGTAAAACCGAGTTGGAGCTTCTACCTCCCCATATATATGTATGGAATGGAGTTTGCAACTTAAAAGAAACTTTGTGTTCCCAACAAGCTAGGTGAAGGACGGCTTTCACACACACATATCTCTCAGAACATAGCAAGTGGAGAGACTTTCGTTCATATAGCACCAAGGGAACGGTTTGCAGGAGACACTATTTCTCTGCTTTCTCAGTCTGTTTCCTAGTGCCGGTTTGAAGTTCCTGCAGTTTTCACTGTCAAACCGAGTTGGAGCTAGTACCCTCCCTATATATATGTATGGAATGGAGTTTGCAACTGAAAAGAAACTTTGTGTTCCCAACAAGCTAGGTGAAGGACGGCTTTCACACACACTTATCTCTCAGAACTGAGCAAGTGGAGAGACGTTCGTTCATCTAGCACCAAGGGAACGGGTTGCAGGAGACACTTTTCCTCTGCTTTCTCAGTCTGTTTCCTAGTGCCGGTTTGAAGTTCCTGCAGTTTTCACTGTAAAACCGAGTTGGAGCTTCTACCTCCCCATATATATGTATGGAATGGAGTTTGCAACTGAAAAGAAACTTTGTGTTCCCAACAAGCTAGGTGAAGGACGGCTTTCACACACACATATCTCTCAGAACATTGCAAGTGGAGAGACTTTCGTTCATATAGCACCAAGGGAACGGTTTGCAGGAGACACTATTTCTCTGCTTTCTCAGTCTGTTTCCTAGTGCCGGTTTGAAGTTCCTGCAGTTTTCACTGTCAAACCGAGTTGGAGCTTCTACCTCCAAATATATATGTATGGAATGGAGTTTGCAACTGAAAAGAAACTTTGTGTTCCCAAAAAGCTAGGTGAAGGTCGGCTTTCACACACAATTATCTCTCAGAACTGAGCAAGTGGAGAGACGTTCGTTCATCTAGCACCAAGGGAACGGGTTGCAGGAGAAACTTTTTCTCTGCTTTCTCAGTCTGTTTCCTAGTGCCGGTTTGAAGTTCCTGCAGTTTTCACTGTAAAACCGAGTTGGAGCTTGTACCTCCCCATATATATGTATGGAATGGAGTTTGCAACTGAAAAGAAACTTTGTGTTCCCAACAAGCTAGGTGAAGGACGGCTTTCACACACACTTATCTCTCAGAACTGAGCAAGTGGAGAGACGTTCGTTCATCTAGCACCAAGGGAACGGGTTGCAGGAGACACTTTTTCTCTGCTTTCTCAGTCTGTTTCCTAGTGCGGTTTGAAGTTTCTGCAGTTTTCACTGTAAAACCGAGTTGGAGCTTGTACCTCCCCATATATATGTATGGAATGGAGTTTGCAACTGAAAAGAAACTTTGTGTTCCCAACAAGCTAGGTGAAGGACGGCTTTCACACACACTTATCTCTCAGAACTGAGCAAGTGGAGAGACGTTCGTTCATCTAGCACCAAGGGAACGGGTTGCAGGAGAAACTTTTTCTCTGCTTTCTCAGTCTGTTTCCTAGTGCCGGTTTGAAGTTCCTGCAGTTTTCACTGTAAAACCGAGTTGGAGCTTCTACCTCCCCATATATATGTATGGAATTTAGTTTGCAACTGAAAAGAAACTTTGTGTTCCCAACAAGCTAGGTGAAGGACGGCTTTCACACACACTTATCTCTCAGAACTGAGCAAGTGGAGAGACGTTCGTTCATCTAGCACCAAGGGAACAGGTTGTAGGAGACACTTTTTCACTGCTTTCTCAGTCTGTTTCCTAGTGCCGGTTTGAAGTTCCTGCAGTTTTCACTGTAAAAACGAGTTGGAGCTTCTACCTCCAAATATATATGTATGGAATGGAGTTTGCAACTGAAAAGAAACTTTGTGTTCCCAAAAAGCTAGGTGAAGGACGGCTTTCACACACACTTATCTCTCAGAACTTAGCAAGTGGTGAGACTTTCGTTCATCTAGCACCAAGGGAACGGGTTGCAGGAGACACTTTTTCTCTGCTTTCTCAGTCTGTTTCCTAGTGCCGGTTTGAAGTTCCTGCAGTTTTCACTGTAAAACCGAGTTGGAGCTTCTACCTCCAAATATATATGTATGGAATGGAGTTTGCAACTGAAAAGAAACTTTGTGTTCCCAAAAAGCTAGGTGAAGGACGGCTTTCACACACACTTATCTCTCAGAACTGAGCAAGTGGAGAGACGTTCGTTCATCTAGCACCAAGGGAACGGGTTGCAGTAGACACTTTTTCTCTGCTATCTCAGTCTGTTTCCTAGTGCCGGTTTGAAGTTCCTGCAGTTTTCACTGTCAAACCGAGTTGGAGCTAGTACCTCCCCATATATATGTATGGAATGGAGTTTGCAACTGAAAAGAAACTTTGTGTTCCCAAAAGGTAGGTGAAGGACGGCTTTCACACACACTTATCTCTCAGAACTGAGCAAATGGAGAGACGTTCGTTCATCTAGCACCAAGGGAACGGGTTGCAGGAGACACTTTTTCTCTGATTTCTCAGTCTGTTTCCTAGTGCCGGTTTGAAGTTCCTGCAGTTTTCACTGTCAAACCGAGTTGGAGCTAGTACCTCCCCATATATATGTATGGAATGGAGTTTGCAACTGAAAAGAAACTTTGTGTTCCCAAAAAGCTAGGTGAAGGACGGCTTTCACACACACTTATCTCTCAGAACTGAGCAAGTGGAGAGACGTTCGTTCATCTAGCACCAAGGGAACGGGTTGCAGGAGACACTTTTTCTCAGCTTTCTCAGCCTGTTTCCTAGTGCCGGTTTGAAGTTCCTGCAGTTTTCACTGTAAAACCGAGTTGGAGCTTCTACCTCCCCATATATATGTATGGAATGGAGTTTGCAACTGAAAAGAAACTTTGTGTTCCCAACAAGCTAGGTGAAGGACGGCTTTCACACACACTTATCTCTCAGAACTGAGCAAGTGGAGAGACGTTCGTTCATCTAGCACCAAGGGAACGGGTTGCAGGAGACACTTTTTCTCTGCTTTCTCAGTCTGTTTCCTAGTGCCGGTTTGAAGTTCCTGCAGTTTTCACTGTAAAACCGAGTTGGAGCTTCTACGTCCAAATAAATATGTATGGAATGGAGTTTGCAACTGAAAAGAAACTTTGTGTTCCCAACAAGCTAGGTGAAGGACGGCTTTCACACACACTTCTCTCTCAGAACTGAGCAAGTGGAGAGACGTTCGTTCATCTAGCACCAAGGGAACGGGATGCAGGAGACACTTTTTCTCTGCTTTCTCAGTCTGTATCCTAGTGCCGGTTTGAATTTCCTGCAGTTTTCACTGTAAAACCGAATTGGAGCTTCTACCTCCAAATATATATGTATGGAATGGAGTTTGCAACTGAAAAGAAACTTTGTGTTCCCAAAAACCTGGGTGAAGGACGGCTTTCACACACAATTATCTCTCAGAACTGAGCAAGTGGAGAGACTTTCGTTCATCTAGCACCAAGGGAACGGGTTGCAGGAGACACTTTTTCTCTGCTTTCTCAGTCTGTTTCCTAGTGCCGGTTTGAAGTTCCTGCAGTTTTCACTGTAAAACCGAGTTGGAGCTTGTACCTCCCCATATATATGTATGGAATGGAGTTTGCAACTGAAAAGAAACTTTGTGTTCCAAACAAGCTAGGTGAAGGACGGCTTTCACACACACTTATCTCTCAGAACTGAGCAAGTGGAGAGACGTTCGTTCATCTAGCACCAAGGGAACGGGTTGCAGGAGACACTTTTTCTCTGCTTTCTCAGTCTGTTTCCTAGTGCCGGTTTGAAGTTCCTGCAGTTTTCACTGTAAAACCGTGTTGGAGCTTGTACCTCCCCATATATATGTATGGAATGGAGTTTGCAACTGAAAAGAAACTTTGTGTTCCCAACAAGCTAGGTGAAGGACGGCTTTCACACACACTTATCTCTCAGAACTGAGCAAGTGGAGAGACGTTCGTTCATCTAGCACCAAGGGAACGGTTTGCAGGAGAAACTTTTTCTCTGCTTTCTCAGTCTGTTTCCTAGTGCCGGTTTGAAGTTCCTGCAGTTTTCACTGTAAAACCGAGTTGGAGCTTCTACCTCCCCATATATATGTATGGAATGGAGTTTGCAACTGAAAAGAAACTTTGTGTTCCCAACAAGCTAGGTGAAGGACGGCTTTCACACACACTTATCTATCAGAACTGAGCAAGTGGAGAGACGTTCGTTCATCTAGCACCAAGGGAACAGGTTGCAGGAGACACTTTTTCACTGCTTTCTCAGTCTGTTTCCTAGTGCCGGTTTGAATTTCCTGCAGTTTTCACTGTAAAACCGAGTTGGAGCTTCTACCTCCAAATATATATGTATGGAATGGAGTTTGCAACTGAAAAGAAACTTTGTGTTCCCAACAAGCTAGGTGAAGGACGGCTTTCACACACACTTATCTCTCAGAACTGAGCAAGTGGAGAGACGTTCGTTCATCTAGCACCAAGGGAACGGGTTGCAGGAGACACTTTTTCTCTGCTTTCTCAGTCTGTTTCCTAGTGCCGGTTTGAAGTTCCTGAGTTTTCACTGTAAAACCGAGTTGGAGCTTTTACCTCCCCATATATATGTATGGAATGGAGTTTGCAACTGAAAAGAAACTTTGTGTTCCCAACAAGCTAGGTGAAGGACGGCTTTCACACACACTTATCTCTCAGAACTGAGCAAGTGGAGAGACGTTCGTTCATCTAGCACCAAGGGAACGGGTTGCAGGAGACACTTTTTCTCTGCTTTCTCAGTCTGTTTCCTAGTGCCGGTTTGAAGTTCCTGCAGTTTTCACTGTAAAACCGAGTTGGAGCTTTTACCTCCCCATATATATGTATGGAATGGAGTTTGCAACTGAAAAGAAACTTTGTGTTCCCAACAAGCTAGGTGAAGGACGGCTTTCACACACACTTATCTCTCAGAACTGAGCAAGTGGAGAGACGTTCGTTCATCTAGCACCAAGGGAACGGGTTGCAGGAGACACTTTTTCTCTGCTTTCTCAGTCTGTTTCCTAGTGCCGGTTTGAAGTTCCTGCAGTTTTCACTGTAAAACCGAGTTGGAGCTTCTACCTCCAAATATATATGTATGGAATGGAGTTTGCAACTGAAAAGAAACTTTGTGTTCCCAAAAACCTGGGTGAAGGACGGGTTTCACACACAATTATCTCTCAGAACTGAGCAAGTGGAGAGACGTTCGTTCATCTAGCACCAAGGGAACGGGTTGCAGGAGACACTTTTTCTCTGCTTTCTCAGTCTGTTTCCTAGTGTCAGTTTGAAGTTCCTGCAGTTTTCACTGTCAAACAGATTTGGAGCTAGTACCTCCCCATATATATGTATGGAATGGAGTTTGCAACTGAAAAGAAACTTTGTGTTCCCAACAAGCTAGGTGAAGGACGGCTTTCACACACACTTATCTCTCAGAACTGAGCAAGTGGAGAGACGTTCGTTCATCTAGCACCAAGGGAACGTGTTGCAGGAGACACTTTTTCTCTGCTTTCTCAGTCTGTTTCCTAGTGCCGGTTTGAAGTTCCTGCAGTTTTCACTGTAAAACCGAGTTGGAGCTTCTACCTCCAAATATATATGTATGGAATGGAGTTTGCAACTGAAAAGAAACTTTGTGTTCCCAACAAGGTAGGTGAAGGACGGCTTTCACACACACTTATCTCTCAGAACTGAGCAAGTGGAGAGACGTTCGTTCATCTAGCACCAAGGGAACGGGTTGCAGGAGACACTTTTTCTCTGCTTTCTCAGTCTGTTTCCTAGTGCCGGTTTGAAGTTCCTGCAGTTTTCACTGTCAAACCGAGTTGTAGCTAGTACCTAACCAATATATATGTATGGAATGGAGTTTGCAACTGAAAAGAAACTTTGTGTTCCCAACAAGCTAGGTGAAGGACGGCTTTCACACACACTTATCTCTCAGATCTGAGCAAGGGGAGAGACGTTCGTTCATCTAGCACCAAGGGAACGGGTTGCAGGAGACACTTTATGTCTGCTTTCTCAGTCTGTTTCCTAGTGCCGGTTTGAAGTTCCTGCAGTTTTCACTGTCAAACCGAGTTGGAGCTAGTACCTCCCTATATATATATGTATGGAATGGAGTTTGCAACTGAAAAGAAACTTTGTGTTCCCAACAAGCTATGTGAAGGACGGCTTTCACACACACTTATCTCTCAGAACTGAGCAAGTGGAGAGACGTTCGTTCATCTAGCACCAATGGAACGGGTTGCAGGAGACACTTTTTCTCTGCTTTCTCAGTCTGTTTCCTAGTGCCGGTTTGAAGTTCCTGCAGTTTTCACTGTAAAACCGAGTTGGAGCTAGAACCTCCCCATATATATGTATGGAATGGAGTTTGCAACTGAAAAGAAACTTTGTGTTCCCAACAAGCTAGGTGAAGGACGGCTTTCACACACACTTATCTCTCAGAACTGAGCAAGTGGGGAGACGTTCGTTCATCTAGCACCAAGGGAACGGGTTGCAGGAGACACTTTTTCACTGCTTTCTCAGTCTGTTTCCTAGTGCCGGTTTGAAGTTCCTGCAGTTTTCACTGTAAAACCGAGTTGGAGCTTGTACCTCCCCATATATATGTATGGAATGGAGTTTGCAACTGAAAAGAAACTTTGTGTTCCCAACAAGCTAGGTGAAGGACGGCTTTCACACACACATATCTCTCAGAACATAGCAAGTGGAGAGACTTTCGTTCATATAGCACCAAGGGAACGGTTTGCAGGAGACACTATTTCTCTGCTTTCTCAGTCTGTTTCCTAGTGCCGGTTTGAAGTTCCTGCAGTTTTCACTGTAAAAACGAGTTGGAGCTTCTACTTCCAAATATATATGTATGGAATGGAGTTTGCAACTGATAAGAAACTTTGTGTTCCCAAAAAGCTAGGTGAAGGACGGCTTTCACACACACTTATCTCTCAGAACTTAGCAAGTGGTGAGACTTTCGTTCATCTAGCACCAAGGGAACGGGTTGCAGGAGACACTTTTTCTCTGCTTTCTCAGTCTGTTTCCTAGTGTCAGTTTGAAGTTCCTGCAGTTTTCACTGTCAAACAGATTTGGAGCTAGTACCTCCCCATATATATGTATGGAATGGAGTTTGCAACTGAAAAGAAACTTTGTGTTCCCAACAAGCTAGGTGAAGGACGGCTTTCACACACACTTATCTCTCAGAACTGAGCAAGTGGAGAGACGTTCGTTCATCTAGCACCAAGGGAACGTGTTGCAGGAGACACTTTTTCTCTGCTTTCTCAGTCTGTTTCCTAGTGCCGGTTTGAAGTTCCTGCAGTTTTCACTGTAAAACCGAGTTGGAGCTTCTACCTCCAAATATATATGTATGGAATGGAGTTTGCAACTGAAAAGAAACTTTGTGTTCCCAACAAGGTAGGTGAAGGACGGCTTTCACACACACTTATCTCTCAGAACTGAGCAAGTGGAGAGACGTTCGTTCATCTAGCACCAAGGGAACGGGTTGCAGGAGACACTTTTTCTCTGCTTTCTCAGTCTGTTTCCTAGTGCCGGTTTGAAGTTCCTGCAGTTTTCACTGTCAAACCGAGTTGTAGCTAGTACCTAACCAATATATATGTATGGAATGGAGTTTGCAACTGAAAAGAAACTTTGTGTTCCCAACAAGCTAGGTGAAGGACGGCTTTCACACACACTTATCTCTCAGAACTGAGCAAGTGGAGAGACGTTCGTTCATCTAGCACCAAGGGAACGGGTTGCAGGAGACACTTTTTCTCTGCTTTCTCAGTCTGTTTACTAGTGCCGGTTTGAAGTTCCTGCAGTTTTCACTGTCAAACCGAGTTGGAGCTAGTACCTCCCTATATATATATGTATGGAATGGAGTTTGCAACTGAAAAGAAACTTTGTGTTCCCAACAAGCTATGTGAAGGACGGCTTTCACACACACTTATCTCTCAGAACTGAGCAAGTGGAGAGACGTTCGTTCATCTAGCACCAATGGAACGGGTTGCAGGAGTCACTTTTTCTCTGCTTTCTCAGTCTGTTTCCTAGTGCCGGTTTGAAGTTCCTGCAGTTTTCACTGTAAAACCGAGTTGGAGCTAGAACCTCCCCATATATATGTATGGAATGGAGTTTGCAACTGAAAAGAAACTTTGTGTTCCCAACAAGCTAGGTGAAGGACGGCTTTCACACACACTTATCTCTCAGAACTGAGCAAGTGGAGAGACGTTCGTTCATCTAGCACCAAGGGAACGGGTTGCAGGAGACACTTTTTCACTGCTTTCTCAGTATGTTTCCTAGTGCCGGTTTGAAGTTCCTGCAGTTTTCACTGTAAAACCGAGTTGGAGCTTCTACCTCCCCATATATATGTATGGAATGGAGTTTGCAACTGAAAAGAAACTTTGTGTTCCCAACAAGCTAGGTGAAGTACGGCTTTCACACACACATATCTCTCAGAACATAGCAAGTGGAGAGACTTTCGTTCATATAGCACCAAGGGAACGGTTTGCAGGAGACACTATTTCTCTGCTTTCTCAGTCTGTTTCCTAGTGCCGGTTTGAAGTTCCTGCAGTTTTCACTGTCAAACCGAGTTGGAGCTAGTACCTCCCTATATATATGTATGGAATGGAGTTTGCAACTGAAAAGAAACTTTGTGTTCCCAACAAGCTAGGTGAAGGACGGCTTTCACACACACATATCTCTCAGAACATTGCAAGTGGAGAGACTTTCGTTCATATAGCACCAAGGGAACGGTTTGCAGGAGACACTATTTCTCTGCTTTTTCAGTCTGTTTCCTAGTGCCGGTTTGAAGTTCCTGCAGTTTTCACTGTAAAACCGAGTTGGAGCTTGTACCTCCCCATATATATGTATGGAATGGAGTTTGCAACTGAAAAGAAACTTTGTGTTCCCAACAAGCTAGGTGAAGGACGGCTTTCACACACACTTATCTCTCAGAACTGAGCAAGTGGAGAGACGTTCGTTCATCTAGCACCAAGGGAACGGGTTGCAGGAGACACTTTTTCTCTGCTTTCTCAGTCTGTTTCCTAGTGCCGGTTTGAAGTTCCTGCAGTTTTCACTGTCAAACCGAGTTGGAGCTTCTACCTCCAAATATATATGTATGGAATGGAGTTTGCAACTGAAAAGAAACTTTGTGTTCCCAAAAAGCTAGGTGAAGGTCGGCTTTCACACACAATTATCTCTCAGAACTGAGCAAGTGGAGAGACGTTCGTTCATCTAGCACCAAGGGAACGGGTTGCAGGAGAAACTTTTTCTCTGCTTTCTCAGTCTGTTTCCTAGTGCCGGTTTGAAGTTCCTGCAGTTTTCACTGTAAAACCGAGTTGGAGCTTGTACCTCCCCATATATATGTATGGAATGGAGTTTGCAACTGAAAAGAAACTTTGTGTTCCCAACAAGCTAGGTGAAGGACGGCTTTCACACACACTTATCTCTCAGAACTGAGCAAGTGGAGAGACGTTCGTTCATCTAGCACCAAGGGAACGGGTTGCAGGAGACACTTTTTCTCTGCTTTCTCAGTCTGTTTCCTAGTGCGGTTTGAAGTTTCTGCAGTTTTCACTGTAAAACCGAGTTGGAGCTTGTACCTCCCCATATATATATATGGAATGGAGTTTGCAACTGAAAAGAAACTTTGTGTTCCCAACAAGCTAGGTGAAGGACGGCTTTCACACACACTTATCTCTCAGAACTGAGCAAGTGGAGAGACGTTCGTTCATCTAGCACCAAGGGAACGGGTTGCAGGAGAAACTTTTTCTCTGCTTTCTCAGTCTGTTTCCTAGTGCCGGTTTGAAGTTCCTGCAGTTTTCACTGTAAAACCGAGTTGGAGCTTCTACCTCCCCATATATATGTATGGAATTTAGTTTGCAACTGAAAAGAAACTTTGTGTTCCCAACAAGCTAGGTGAAGGACGGCTTTCACACACACTTATCTCTCAGAACTGAGCAAGTGGAGAGACTTTCGTTCATCTAGCACCAAGGGAACAGGTTGCAGGAGACACTTTTTCACTGCTTTCTCAGTCTGTTTCCTAGTGCCGGTTTGAAGTTCCTGCAGTTTTCACTGTAAAAACGAGTTGGAGCTTCTACTTCCAAATATATATGTATGGAATGGAGTTTGCAACTGAAAAGAAACTTTGTGTTCCCAAAAAGCTAGGTGAAGGACGGCTTTCACACACACTTATCTCTCAGAACTTAGCAAGTGGTGAGACTTTCGTTCATCTAGCACCAAGGGAACGGGTTGCAGGAGACACTTTTTCTCTGCTTTCTCAGTCTGTTTCCTAGTGCCGGTTTGAAGTTCCTGCAGTTTTCACTGTAAAACCGAGTTGGAGCTTCTACCTCCAAATATATATGTATGGAATGGAGTTTGCAACTGAAAAGAAACTTTGTGTTCCCAAAAAGCTAGGTGAAGGACGGCTTTCACACACACTTATCTCTCAGAACTGAGCAAGTGGAGAGACGTTCGTTCATCTAGCACCAAGGGAACGGGTTGCAGGAGACACTTTTTCTCTGCTATCTCAGTCTGTTTCCTAGTGCCGGTTTGAAGTTCCTGCAGTTTTCACTGTCAAACCGAGTTGGAGCTAGTACCTCCCCATATATATGTATGGAATGGAGTTTGCAACTGAAAAGAAACTTTGTGTTCCCAAAAAGCTAGGTGAAGGACGGCTTTCACACACACTTATCTCTCAGAACTGAGCAAATGGAGAGACGTTCGTTCATCTAGCACCAAGGGAACGGGTTGCAGGAGACACTTTTTCTCTGCTTTCTCAGTCTGTTTCCTAGTGCCGGTTTGAAGTTCCTGCAGTTTTCACTGTCAAACCGAGTTGGAGCTAGTACCTCCCCATATATATGTATGGAATGGAGTTTGCAACTGAAAAGAAACTTTGTGTTCCCAAAAAGCTAGGTGAAGGACGGCTTTCACACACACTTATCTCTCAGAACTGAGCAAGTGGAGAGACGTTCGTTCATCTAGCACCAAGGGAACGGGTTGCAGGAGACACTTTTTCTCAGCTTTCTCAGCCTGTTTCCTAGTGCCGGTTTGAACTTCCTGCAGTTTTCACAGTAAAACCGAGTTGGAGCTTCTACCTCCCCATATATATGTATGGAATGGAGTTTGCAACTGAAAAGAAACTTTGTGTTCCCAACAAGCTAGGTGAAGGACGGCTTTCACACACACTTATCTCTCAGAACTGAGCAAGTGGAGAGACGTTCGTTCATCTAGCACCAAGGGAACGGGTTGCAGGAGACACTTTTTCTCTGCTTTCTCAGTCTGTTTCCTAGTGCCGGTTTGAAGTTCCTGCAGTTTTCACTGTAAAACCGAGTTGGAGCTTTTACCTCCCCATATATATGTATGGAATGGAGTTTGCAACTGAAAAGAAACTTTGTGTTCCCAACAAGCTAGGTGAAGGACGGCTTTCACACACACTTATCTCTCAGAACTGAGCAAGTGGAGAGACGTTCGTTCATCTAGCACCAAGGGAACGGGTTGCAGGAGACACTTTTTCTCTGCTTTCTCAGTCTGTTTCCTAGTGCCGGTTTGAAGTTCCTGCAGTTTTCACTGTAAAAACGAGTTGGAGCTTCTACGTCCAAATAAATATGTATGGAATGGAGTTTGCAACTGAAAAGAAACTTTGTGTTCCCAACAAGCTAGGTGAAGGACGGCTTTCACACACACATCTCTCTCAGAACTGAGCAAGTGGAGAGACGTTCGTTCATCTAGCACCAAGGGAACGGGATGCAGGTGACACTTTTTCTCTGCTTTCTCAGTCTGTATCCTAGTGCCGGTTTGAATTTCCTGCAGTTTTCACTGTAAAACCGAGTTGGAGCTTCTACCTCCAAATATATATGTATGGAATGGAGTTTGCAACTGAAAAGAAACTTTGTGTTCCCAAAAACCTGGGTGAAGGACGGCTTTCACACACAATTATCTCTCAGAACTGAGCAAGTGGAGAGACGTTCGTTCATCTAGCACCAAGGGAACGGGTTGCAGGAGACACTTTTTCTCTGCTTTCTCAGTCTGTTTCCTAGTGCCGGTTTGAAGTTCCTGCAGTTTTCACTGTAAAACCGAGTTGGAGCTTGTACCTCCCCATATATATGTATGGAATGGAGTTTGCAACTGAAAAGAAACTTTGTGTTCCAAACAAGCTAGGTGAAGGACGGCTTTCACACACACTTATCTCTCAGAACTGAGCAAGTGGAGAGACGTTCGTTCATCTAGCACCAAGGGAACGGGTTGCAGGAGACACTTTTTCTCTGCTTTCTCAGTCTGTTTCCTAGTGCCGGTTTGAAGTTCCTGCAGTTTTCACTGTAAAACCGAGTTGGAGCTTGTACCTCCCCATATATATGTATGGAATGGAGTTTGCAACTGAAAAGAAACTTTGTGTTCCCAACAAGCTAGGTGAAGGACGGCTTTCACACACACTTATCTCTCAGAACTGAGCAAGTGGAGAGACGTTCGTTCATCTAGCACCAAGGGAACGGTTTGCAGGAGAAAATTTTTCTCTGCTTTCTCAGTCTGTTTCCTAGTGCCGGTTTGAAGTTCCTGCAGTTTTCACTGTAAAACCGAGTTGGAGCTTCTACCTCCCCATATATATGTATGGAATGGAGTTTGCAACTGAAAAGAAACTTTGTGTTCCCAACAAGCTAGGTGAAGGACGGCTTTCACACACACTTATCTCTCAGAACTGAGCAAGTGGAGAGACGTTCGTTCATCTAGCACCAAGGGAACAGGTTGCAGGAGACACTTTTTCACTGCTTTCTCAGTCTGTTTCCTAGTGCCGGTTTGAATTTCCTGCAGTTTTCACTGTAAAACCGAGTTGGAGCTTCTACCTCCAAATATATATGTATGGAATGGAGTTTGCAACTGAAAAGAAACTTTGTGTTCCCAACAAGCTAGGTGAAGGACGGCTTTCACACACACTTATCTCTCAGAACTGAGCAAGTGGAGAGACGTTCGTTCATCTAGCACCAAGGGAACGGGTTGCAGGAGACACTTTTTCTCTGCTTTCTCAGTCTGTTTCCTAGTGCCGGTTTGAAGTTCCTGCAGTTTTCACTGTAAAACCGAGTTGGAGCTTTTACCTCCCCATATATATGTATGGAATGGAGTTTGCAACTGAAAAGAAACTTTGTGTTCCCAACAAGATAGGTGAAGGACGGCTTTCACACACACTTATCTCACAGAACTGAGCAACTGGAGAGACGTTCGTTCATCTAGCACCAAGGGAACGGGTTGCAGGAGACACTTTTTCTCTGCTTTCTCAGTCTGTTTCCTAGTGCCGGTTTGAAGTTCCTGCAGTTTTCACTGTAAAACCGAGTTGGAGCTTTTACCTCCCCATATATATGTATGGAATGGAGTTTGCAACTGAAAAGAAACTTTGTGTTCCCAACAAGCTAGGTGAAGGACGGCTTTCACACACACTTATCTCTCAGAACTGAGCAAGTGGAGAGACGTTCGTTCATCTAGCACCAAGGGAACGGGTTGCAGGGGACACTTTTTCTCTGCTTTCTCAGTCTGTTTCCTAGTGCCGGTTTGAAGTTCCTGCAGTTTTCACTGTAAAACCGAGTTGGAGATTCTACCTCCAAATATATATGTATGGAATGGAGTTTGCAACTGAAAAGAAACTTTGTGTTCCCAAAAACCTGGGTGAAGGACGGGTTTCACACACAATTATCTCTCAGAACTGAGCAAGTGGAGAGACGTTCGTTCATCTAGCACCAAGGGAACGGGTTGCAGGAGACACTTTTTCTCTGCTTTCTCAGTCTGTTTCCTAGTGCCGGTTTGAAGTTCCTGCAGTTTTCACTGTAAAACCGAGTTGGAGCTTGTACCTCCCCATATATATGTATGGAATGGAGTTTGCAACTGAAAAGAAACTTTGTGTCCCAACAAGCTAGGTGAAGGACGGCTTTCACACACACTTATCTCTCAGAACTGAGCAAGTGGAGAGACGTTCGTTCATCTAGCACCAAGGGAACGGGTTGCAGGAGAAACTTTTTCTCTGCTTTCTCAGTCTGTTTCCTAGTGCCGGTTTGAAGTTCCTGCAGTTTTCACTGTAAAACCGAGTTGGAGCTTCTACCTCCCCATATATATGTATGGAATGGAGTTTGCAACTGAAAAGAAACTTTGTGTTCCCAACAAGCTAGGTGAAGGACGGCTTTCACACACACTTATCTCTCAGAACTGAGCAAGTGGAGAGACGTTCGTTCATCTAGCACCAAGGGAACAGGTTGCAGGAGACACTTTTTCACTGCTTTCTCAGTCTGTTTCCTATTGCCGGTTTGAAGTTCCTGCAGTTTTCACTGTAAAACCGAGTTGGAGCTTCTACCTCCAAATATATATGTATGGAATGGAGTTTGCAACTGAAAAGAAACTTTGTGTTCCCAAAAAGCTAGGTGAAGGACGGCTTTCACACACACTTATCTCTCAGAACTTAGCAAGTGGTGAGACGTTCGTTCATCTAGCACCAAGGGAACGGGTTGCAGGAGACACTTTTTCTCTGCTTTCTCACTCTGTTTCCTAGTGCCGGTTTGAAGTTCCTGCAGTTTTCACTGTCAAACCGAGTTGGAGCTAGTACCTCCCCATATATATGTATGGAATGGAGTTTGCAACTTAAAAGAAACTTTGTGTTCCCAACAAGCTAGGTGAAGGACGGCTTTCACACACACTTATCTCTCAGAACTGAGCAAGTGGAGAGACGTTCGTTCATCTAGCACCAAGGGAACGGGTTGCAGGAGACACTTTTTCTCTGCTTTCTCAGTCTGTTTCCTAGTGCCGGTTTGAAGTTCCTGCAGTTTTCACTGTCAAACCGAGTTGGAGCTAGAACCTCCCCATATATATGTATGGAATGGAGTTTGCAACTGAAAAGAAACTTTGTGTTCCCAACAAGCTAGATGAAGGACGGCTTTCACACACACTTATCTCTCAGAACTGAGCAAGTGGAGAGACGTTCGTTCATCTAGCACCAAGGGAACGGGTTGCAGGAGACACTATTTCTCTGCTTTCTCAGTCTGTTTCCTAGTGCCGGTTTGAAATTCCTGCAGTTTTCACTGTAAAACCGAGTTGGAGCTTCTACCTCCCCTTATATATGTATGGAATGGAGTTTGCAACTGAAAAGAAACTTTGTGTTCCCAACAAGCTAGGTGAAGGACGGCTTTCACACACACTTATCTCTCAGAACTGAGCAAGTGGGGAGACGTTCGTTCATCTAGCACCAATGAAACGGGTTGCACTAGACACTTTTTCTCTGCTTTCTCAGTCTGTTTCCTAGTGCCGGTTTGAAGTTCCTGCAGTTTTCACTGTCAAATCGAGTTGGAGCTAGAACCTCCCCATATATATGTATGGAATGGAGTTTGCAACTGAAAAGAAACTTTGTGTTCCCAACAACCTAGGTGAAGGACGGCTTTCACACACACTTATCTCTCAGAACTGAGCAAGTGGAGAGACGTTCGTTCATCTAGCACCAAGGGAACGGGTTGCAGGAGACACTTTTTCTCTGCTTTCTCAGTCTGTTTCCTAGTGCCAGTTTGAAGTTCCTGCAGTTTTCACTGTCAAACCGAGTTGGAGCTAGTACCTCCCCTTATATATGTATGGAATGGAGTTTGCAACTGAAAAGAATATTTGTGTTCCCAACAAGCTAGGTGAAGGACGGCTTTCAAACACACTTATCTCTCAAAACCTAGCAAGTGGAGAGATGTTCGTTCATCTAGCACCAAGGGAACGTGTTGCAGGAGACACTTTTTCTCTGCTTTCTCAGTCTGTTTCCTAGTGCCGGTTTGAAGTTCCTGCAGTTTTCACTGTAAAACCGAGGTGGAGCTTTTACGTCCAAATAAATATGTATGGAATGGAGTTTGCAACTGAAAAGAAACTTTGTGTTCCCAACAAGCTAGGTGAAGGACGGCTTTCACACACATTTCTCTCTCAGAACTGAGCAAGTGGAGAGACGTTCGTTCATCTAGCACCAAGGGAACGGGATGCAGGAGACACTTTTTCTCTGCTTTCTCAGTCTGTATCCTAGTGCCGGTTTGAATTTCCTGCAGTTTTCACTGTAAAACCGAGTTGGAGCTTCTACCTCCAAATATATATGTATGGAATGGAGTTTGCAACTGAAAAGAAACTTTGTGTTCCCAAAAACCTGGGTGAAGGACGGCTTTCACACACAATTATCTCTCAGAACTGAGCAAGTGGAGAGACGTTCGTTCATCTAGCACCAAGGGAACGGGTTGCAGGAGACACTTTTTCTCTGCTTTCTCAGTCTGTTTCCTAGTGCCGGTTTGAAGTTCCTGCAGTTTTCACTGTAAAACCGAGTTGGAGCTTGTACCTCCCCATATATATGTATGGAATGGAGTTTGCAACTGAAAAGAAACTTTGTGTTTCAAACAAGCTAGGTGAAGGACGGCTTTCACACACACTTATCTCTCAGAACTGAGCAAGTGGAGAGACGTTCGTTCATCTAGCACCAAGGGAACGGGTTGCAGGAGACACTTTTTCTCTGCTTTCTCAGTCTGTTTCCTAGTGCCGGTTTGAAGTTCCTGCAGTTTTCACTGTAAAACCGAGTTGGAGCTTGTACCTCCCCATATATATGTATGGAATGGAGTTTGCAACTGAAAAGAAACTTTGTGTTCCCAACAAGCTAGGTGAAGGACGGCTTTCACACACACTTATCTCTCAGAACTGAGCAAGTGGAGAGACGTTCGTTCATCTAGCACCAAGGGAACGGGTTGCAGGAGAAACTTTTTCTCTGCTTTCTCAGTCTGTTTCCTAGTGCCGGTTTGAAGTTCCTGCAGTTTTCACTGTAAAACCGAGTTGGAGCTTCTACCTCCCCATATATATGTATGGAATGGAGTTTGCAACTGAAAAGAAACTTTGTGTTCCCAACAAGCTAGGTGAAGGACGGCTTTCACACACACTTATCTCTCAGAACTGAGCAAGTGGAGAGACGTTCGTTCATCTAGCACCAAGGGAACAGGTTGCAGGAGACACTTTTTCACTGCTTTCTCAGTCTGTTTCCTAGTGCCGGTTTGAATTTCCTGCAGTTTTCACTGTAAAACCGAGTTGGAGCTTCTACCTCCAAATATATATGTATGGAATGGAGTTTGCAACTGAAAAGAAACTTTGTGTTCCCAACAAGCTAGGTGAAGGACGGCTTTCACACACACTTATCTCTCAGAACTGAGCAAGTGGAGAGACGTTCGTTCATCTAGCACCAAGGGAACGGGTTGCAGGAGACACTTTTTCTCTGCTTTCTCAGTCTGTTTCCTAGTGCCGGTTTGAAGTTCCTGCAGTTTTCACTGTAAAACCGAGTTGGAGCTTTTACCTCCCCATATATATGTATGGAATGGAGTTTGCAACTGAAAAGAAACTTTGTGTTCCCAACAAGCTAGGTGAAGGACGGCTTTCACACACACTTATCTCTCAGAACTGAGCAAGTGGAGAGACGTTCGTTCATCTAGCACCAAGGGAACGGGTTGCAGGAGACACTTTTTCTCTGCTTTCTCAGTCTGTTTCCTAGTGCCGGTTTGAAGTTCCTGCAGTTTTCACTGTAAAACCGAGTTGGAGCTTTTACCTCCCCATATATAGGTATGGAATGGAGTTTGCAACTGAAAAGAAACTTTGTGTTCCCAACAAGCTAGGTGAAGAACGGCTTTCACACACACTTATCTCTCAGAACTGAGCAAGTGGAGAGACGTTCGTTCATCTAGCACCAAGGGAACGGGTTGCAGGAGACACTTTTTCTCTGCTTTCTCAGTCTGTTTCCTAGTGCCGGTTTGAAGTTCCTGCAGTTTTCACTGTAAAACCGAGTTGGAGCTTCTACCTCCAAATATATATGTATGGAATGGAGTTTGCAACTGAAAAGAAACTTTGTGTTCCCAAAAACCTGGGTGAAGGACGGCTTTCACACACAATTATCTCTCAGAACTGAGCAAGTGGAGAGACGTTCGTTCATCTAGCACCAAGGGAACGGGTTGCAGGAGACACTTTTTCTCTGCTTTCTCAGTCTGTTTCCTAGTGCCGGTTTGAAGTTCCTGCAGTTTTCACTGTAAAACCGAGTTGGAGCTTGTACCTCCCCATATATATGTATGGAATGGAGTTTGCAACTGAAAAGAAACTTTGTGTCCCAACAAGCTAGGTGAAGGACGGCTTTCACACACACTAATCTCTCAGAACTGAGCAAGTGGAGAGACGTTCGTTCATCTAGCACCAAGGGAACGGGTTGCAGGAGAAACTTTTTCTCTGCTTTCTCAGTCTGTTTCCTAGTGCCGGTTTGAAGTTCCTGCAGTTTTCACTGTAAAACCGAGTTGGAGCTTCTACCTCCCCATATATATGTATGGAATGGAGTTTGCAACTGAAAAGAAACTTTGTGTTCCCAACAAGCTAGGTGAAGGACGGCTTTCACACACACTTATCTCTCAGAACTGAGCAAGTGGAGAGACGTTCGTTCATCTAGCACCAAGGGAACAGGTTGCAGGAGACACTTTTTCACTGCTTTCTCAGTCTGTTTCCTAGTGCCGGTTTGAAGTTCCTGCAGTTTTCACTGTAAAACCGAGTTGGAGCTTCTACCTCCAAATATATATGTATGGAATGGAGTTTGCAACTGAAAAGAAACTTTGTGTTCCCAAAAAGCTAGGTGAAGGACGGCTTTCACACACACTTATCTCTCAGAACTTAGCAAGTGGTGAGACGTTCGTTCATCTAGCACCAAGGGAACGGTTTGCAGGAGACACTTTTTCTCTGCTTTCTCAGTCTGTTTCCTAGTGCCGGTTTGAAGTTCCTGCAGTTTTCACTGTCAAACCGAGTTGGAGCTAGTACCTCCCCTTATATATGTATGGAATGGAGTTTGCAACTGAAAAGAATATTTGTGTTCCCAACAAGCTAGGTGAAGGACGGCTTTCAAACACACTTATCTCTCAAAACCTAGCAAGTGGAGAGATGTTCGTTCATCTAGCACCAAGGGAACGTGTTGCAGGAGACACTTTTTCTCTGCTTTCTCAGTCTGTTTCCTAGTGCCGGTTTGAAGTTCCTGCAGTTTTCACTGTAAAACCGAGGTGGAGCTTTTACGTCCAAATAAATATGTATGGAATGGAGTTTGCAACTGAAAAGAAACTTTGTGTTCCCAACAAGCTAGGTGAAGGACGGCTTTCACACACATTTCTCTCTCAGAACTGAGCAAGTGGAGAGACGTTCGTTCATCTAGCACCAAGGGAACGGGATGCAGGAGACACTTTTTCTCTGCTTTCTCAGTCTGTATCCTAGTGCCGGTTTGAATTTCCTGCAGTTTTCACTGTAAAACCGAGTTGGAGCTTCTACCTCCAAATATATATGTATGGAATGGAGTTTGCAACTGAAAAGAAACTTTGTGTTCCCAAAAACCTGGGTGAAGGACGGCTTTCACACACAATTATCTCTCAGAACTGAGCAAGTGGAGAGACGTTCGTTCATCTAGCACCAAGGGAACGGGTTGCAGGAGACACTTTTTCTCTGCTTTCTCAGTCTGTTTCCTAGTGCCGGTTTGAAGTTCCTGCAGTTTTCACTGTAAAACCGAGTTGGAGCTTGTACCTCCCCATATATATGTATGGAATGGAGTTTGCAACTGAAAAGAAACTTTGTGTTTCAAACAAGCTAGGTGAAGGACGGCTTTCACACACACTTATCTCTCAGAACTGAGCAAGTGGAGAGACGTTCGTTCATCTAGCACCAAGGGAACGGGTTGCAGGAGACACTTTTTCTCTGCTTTCTCAGTCTGTTTCCTAGTGCCGGTTTGAAGTTCCTGCAGTTTTCACTGTAAAACCGAGTTGGAGCTTGTACCTCCCCATATATATGTATGGAATGGAGTTTGCAACTGAAAAGAAACTTTGTGTTCCCAACAAGCTAGGTGAAGGACGGCTTTCACACACACTAATCTCTCAGAACTGAGCAAGTGGAGAGACGTTCGTTCATCTAGCACCAAGGGAACGGGTTGCAGGAGAAACTTTTTCTCTGCTTTCTCAGTCTGTTTCCTAGTGCCGGTTTGAAGTTCCTGCAGTTTTCACTGTAAAACCGAGTTGGAGCTTCTACCTCCCCATATATATGTATGGAATGGAGTTTGCAACTGAAAAGAAACTTTGTGTTCCCAACAAGCTAGGTGAAGGACGGCTTTCACACACACTTATCTCTCAGAACTGAGCAAGTGGAGAGACGTTCGTTCATCTAGCACCAAGGGAACAGGTTGCAGGAGACACTTTTTCACTGCTTTCTCAGTCTGTTTCCTAGTGCCGGTTTGAATTTCCTGCAGTTTTCACTGTAAAACCGAGTTGGAGCTTCTACCTCCAAATATATATGTATGGAATGGAGTTTGCAACTGAAAAGAAACTTTGTGTTCCCAACAAGCTAGGTGAAGGACGGCTTTCACACACACTTATCTCTCAGAACTGAGCAAGTGGAGAGACGTTCGTTCATCTAGCACCAAGGGAACGGGTTGCAGGAGACACTTTTTCTCTGCTTTCTCAGTCTGTTTCCTAGTGCCGGTTTGAAGTTCCTGCAGTTTTCACTGTAAAACCGAGTTGGAGCTTTTACCTCCCCATATATATGTATGGAATGGAGTTTGCAACTGAAAAGAAACTTTGTGTTCCCAACAAGCTAGGTGAAGGACGGCTTTCACACACACTTATCTCTCAGAACTGAGCAAGTGGAGAGACGTTCGTTCATCTAGCACCAAGGGAACGGGTTGCAGGAGACACTTTTTCTCTGCTTTCTCAGTCTGTTTCCTAGTGCCGGTTTGAAGTTCCTGCAGTTTTCACTGTAAAACCGAGTTGGAGCTTTTACCTCCCCATATATAGGTATGGAATGGAGTTTGCAACTGAAAAGAAACTTTGTGTTCCCAACAAGCTAGGTGAAGAACGGCTTTCACACACACTTATCTCTCAGAACTGAGCAAGTGGAGAGACGTTCGTTCATCTAGCACCAAGGGAACGGGTTGCAGGAGACACTTTTTCTCTGCTTTCTCAGTCTGTTTCCTAGTGCCGGTTTGAAGTTCCTGCAGTTTTCACTGTAAAACCGAGTTGGAGCTTCTACCTCCAAATATATATGTATGGAATGGAGTTTGCAACTGAAAAGAAACTTTGTGTTCCCAAAAACCTGGGTGAAGGACGGCTTTCACACACAATTATCTCTCAGAACTGAGCAAGTGGAGAGACGTTCGTTCATCTAGCACCAAGGGAACGGGTTGCAGGAGACACTTTTTCTCTGCTTTCTCAGTCTGTTTCCTAGTGCCGGTTTGAAGTTCCTGCAGTTTTCACTGTAAAACCGAGTTGGAGCTTGTACCTCCCCATATATATGTATGGAATGGAGTTTGCAACTGAAAAGAAACTTTGTGTCCCAACAAGCTAGGTGAAGGACGGCTTTCACACACACTAATCTCTCAGAACTGAGCAAGTGGAGAGACGTTCGTTCATCTAGCACCAAGGGAACGGGTTGCAGGAGAAACTTTTTCTCTGCTTTCTCAGTCTGTTTCCTAGTGCCGGTTTGAAGTTCCTGCAGTTTTCACTGTAAAACCGAGTTGGAGCTTCTACCTCCCCATATATATGTATGGAATGGAGTTTGCAACTGAAAAGAAACTTTGTGTTCCCAACAAGCTAGGTGAAGGACGGCTTTCACACACACTTATCTCTCAGAACTGAGCAAGTGGAGAGACGTTCGTTCATCTAGCACCAAGGGAACAGGTTGCAGGAGACACTTTTTCACTGCTTTCTCAGTCTGTTTCCTAGTGCCGGTTTGAAGTTCCTGCAGTTTTCACTGTAAAACCGAGTTGGAGCTTCTACCTCCAAATATATATGTATGGAATGGAGTTTGCAACTGAAAAGAAACTTTGTGTTCCCAAAAAGCTAGGTGAAGGACGGCTTTCACACACACTTATCTCTCAGAACTTAGCAAGTGGTGAGACGTTCGTTCATCTAGCACCAAGGGAACGGTTTGCAGGAGACACTTTTTCTCTGCTTTCTCAGTCTGTTTCCTAGTGCCGGTTTGAAGTTCCTGCAGTTTTCACTGTCAAACCGAGTTGGAGCTAGTACCTCCCCATATATATGTATGGAATGGAGTTTGCAACTGAAAAGAAACTTTGTGTTCCCAACAAGCTAGGTGAAGGACGGCTTTCACACACACTTATCTCTCAGAACTGAGCAAGTGGAGAGACGTTCGTTCATCTAGCACCAAGGGAACGTGTTGCAGGAGACACTTTTTCTCTGCTTTCTCAGTCTGTTTCCTAGTGCCGGTTTGAAGTTCCTGCAGTTTTCACTGTCAAACCGAGTTGGAGCTAGAACCTCCCCATATATATGTATGGAATGGAGTTTGCAACTGAAAAGAAACTTTGGTTTCCAACAAGCTAGATGAAGGACGGCTTTCACACACACTTATCTCTCAGAACTGAGCAAGTGGAGAGACGTTCGTTCATCTAGCACCAAGGGAACGGGTTGCAGGAGACACTATTTCTCTGCTTTCTCAGTCTGTTTCCTAGTGCCGGTTTGAAATTCCTGCAGTTTTCACTGTAAAACAGAGTTGGAACTTCTACCTCCCCTTATATATGTATGGAATGGAGTTTGCAACTGAAAAGAAACTTTGTGTTCCCAACACGCTAGGTGAAGGACGGCTTTCACACACACTTATCTCTCAGAACTGAGCAAGTGGGGAGACGTTCGTTCATCTAGCACCAATGAAACGGGTTGCACTAGACACTTTTTCTCTGCTTTCTCAGTCTGTTTCCTAGTGCCGGTTTGAAGTTCCTGCAGTTTTCACTGTCAAACCGAGTTGGAGCTAGAACCTCCCCATATATATGTATGGAATGGAGTTTGCAACTGAAAAGAAACTTTGTGTTCCCAACAACCTAGGTGAAGGACGGCTTTCACACACACTTATCTCTCAGAACTAAGCAAGTGGAGAGACGTTCGTTCATCTAGCACCAAGGGAACGGGTTGCAGGAGACACTTTTTCTCTGCTTTCTCAGTCTGTTTCCTAGTGCCAGTTTGAAGATCCTGCAGTTTTCACTGTCAAACCGAGTTGGAGCTAGTACCTCCCCTTATATATGTATGGAATGGAGTTTGCAACTGAAAAGAATATTTGTGTTCCCAACAAGCTAGTTGAAGGACGGCTTTCACACACACTTTTCTCTCAGAACTGAGGAAGTGGAGAGACGTTCGTTCATCTAGCACCAAGGGAACGGTTTGCAGGAGACACTTTTTCTCTGCTTTCTCAGTCTGTTTCCTAGTGCCGTTTTGAAGTTCCTGCAGTTTTCACTGTAAAACCGAGTTGGAGCTAGTACCTCCCCATATATATGTATGGAATGGAGTTTGAAACTGAAAAGAAAATTTGTGTTCCCAACAAGCAAGTTGAAGGACGGCTTTCACAAACACTTATCTCTCAGAACTGAGCAAGTGGAGAGACGTTCGTTCATCTAGCACCAAGGGAACGGGTGGCAGGAGACACTTTTTCTCTGCTTTCTCAGTCTGTTTCCTAGTGCCGGTTTGAAGTTCCTGCAGTTTTCACTGTCAAACCGAGTTGGAGCTAGTACCTCCCTATATATATATGTATGGAATGGAGTTTGCAACTGAAAAGAAACTTTGTGTTCCCAACAAGCTAGGTGAAGGACGGCTTTCACACACACTTATCTCTCAGAACTGAGCAAGTGGAGAGACGTTCGTTCATCTAGCACCAATGGAACGGGTTGCAGGAGAAACTTTTTCTCTGCTTTCTCAGTCTGTTTCCTAGTGCCTGTTTGAAGTTCCTGCAGTTTTCACTGTAAAACCGAGTTGGAGCTAGAACCTCCCCATATATATGTATGGAATGGAGTTTGCAACTGAAAAGAAACTTTGTGTTCCCAACAAGCTAGGTGAAGGACGGCTTTCACACACACTTATCTCTCAGAACTGAGCAAGTGGAGAGACGTTCGTTCATCTAGCACCAAGGGAACGGGTTGCAGGAGACACTTTTTCTCTGCTTTCTCAGTCTGTTTCCTAGTGCCGGTTTGAAGTTCCTGCAGTTTTCACTGTCAAACCGAGTTGGAGCTAGTACCTCCCTATATATATATGTATGGAATGGAGTTTGCAACTGAAAAGAAACTTTGTGTTCCCAACAAGCTAGGTGAAGGACGGCTTTCACACACACATATCTCTCAGAACTGAGCAAGTGGAGAGACTTTCGTTCATCTAGCACCAATGGAACGGGTTGCATGAGAAACTTTTTCTCTGCTTTCTCAGTCTGTTTCCTAGTGCCGGTTTGAAGTTCCTGCAGTTTTCACTGTAAAACCGAGTTGGAGCTAGTACCTCCCCATATATATGTATGGAATGGAGTTTGAAACTGAAAAGAAAATTTGTGTTCCCAACAAGCTAGTTGAAGGACGGCTTTCACACACACTTATCTCTCAGAACTGAGCAAGTGGAGAGACGTTCGTTCATCTAGCACCAAGGGAACGGGTTGCAGGAGACACTTTTTCTCTGCTTTCTCAGTCTGTTTCCTAGTGCCGGTTTGAAGTTCCTGCAGTTTTCACTGTCAAACCGAGTTGGAGCTAGTACCTCCCTATATATATATGTATGGAATGGAGTTTGCAACTGAAAAGAAACTTTGTGTTCCCAACAAGCTAGGTGAAGGACGGCTTTCACACACACTTATCTCTCAGAACTGAGCAAGTGGAGAGACGTTCGTTCATCTAGCACCAATGGAACGGGTTGCAGGAGAAACTTTTTCTCTGCTTTCTCAGTCTGTTTCCTAGTGCCGGTTTGAAGTTCCTGCAGTTTTCACTGTAAAACCGAGTTGGAGGTTCTACCTTCAAATATATATGTATGGAATGGAGTTTGCAACTGAAAAGAAACTTTGTGTTCCCAACAACCTAGGTGAAGGACGGCTTTCACACACACTTATCTCTCAGAACTAAGCAAGTGGAGAGACGTTCGTTCATCTAGCACCAAGGGAACGGGTTGCAGGAGACACTTTTTCTCTGCTTTCTCAGTCTGTTTCCTAGTGCCAGTTTGAAGATCCTGCAGTTTTCACTGTCAAACCGAGTTGGAGCTAGTACCTCCCCTTATATATGTATGGAATGGAGTTTGCAACTGAAAAGAATATTTGTGTTCCCAACAAGCTAGTTGAAGGACGGCTTTCACACACACTTTTCTCTCAGAACTGAGGAAGTGGAGAGACGTTCGTTCATCTAGCACCAAGGGAACGGTTTGCAGGAGACACTTTTTCTCTGCTTTCTCAGTCTGTTTCCTAGTGCCGTTTTGAAGTTCCTGCAGTTTTCACTGTAAAACCGAGTTGGAGCTAGTACCTCCCCATATATATGTATGGAATGGAGTTTGAAACTGAAAAGAAAATTTGTGTTCCCAACAAGCAAGTTGAAGGACGGCTTTCACAAACACTTATCTCTCAGAACTGAGCAAGTGGAGAGACGTTCGTTCATCTAGCACCAAGGGAACGGGTGGCAGGAGACACTTTTTCTCTGCTTTCTCAGTCTGTTTCCTAGTGCCGGTTTGAAGTTCCTGCAGTTTTCACTGTCAAACCGAGTTGGAGCTAGTACCTCCCTATATATATATGTATGGAATGGAGTTTGCAACTGAAAAGAAACTTTGTGTTCCCAACAAGCTAGGTGAAGGACGGCTTTCACACACACTTATCTCTCAGAACTGAGCAAGTGGAGAGACGTTCGTTCATCTAGCACCAATGGAACGGGTTGCAGGAGAAACTTTTTCTCTGCTTTCTCAGTCTGTTTCCTAGTGCCTGTTTGAAGTTCCTGCAGTTTTCACTGTAAAACCGAGTTGGAGCTAGAACCTCCCCATATATATGTATGGAATGGAGTTTGCAACTGAAAAGAAACTTTGTGTTCCCAACAAGCTAGGTGAAGGACGGCTTTCACACACACTTATCTCTCAGAACTGAGCAAGTGGAGAGACGTTCGTTCATCTAGCACCAAGGGAACGGGTTGCAGGAGACACTTTTTCTCTGCTTTCTCAGTCTGTTTCCTAGTGCCGGTTTGAAGTTCCTGCAGTTTTCACTGTCAAACCGAGTTGGAGCTAGTACCTCCCTATATATATATGTATGGAATGGAGTTTGCAACTGAAAAGAAACTTTGTGTTCCCAACAAGCTAGGTGAAGGACGGCTTTCACACACACATATCTCTCAGAACTGAGCAAGTGGAGAGACTTTCGTTCATCTAGCACCAATGGAACGGGTTGCATGAGAAACTTTTTCTCTGCTTTCTCAGTCTGTTTCCTAGTGCCGGTTTGAAGTTCCTGCAGTTTTCACTGTAAAACCGAGTTGGAGCTAGTACCTCCCCATATATATGTATGGAATGGAGTTTGAAACTGAAAAGAAAATTTGTGTTCCCAACAAGCTAGTTGAAGGACGGCTTTCACACACACTTATCTCTCAGAACTGAGCAAGTGGAGAGACGTTCGTTCATCTAGCACCAAGGGAACGGGTTGCAGGAGACACTTTTTCTCTGCTTTCTCAGTCTGTTTCCTAGTGCCGGTTTGAAGTTCCTGCAGTTTTCACTGTCAAACCGAGTTGGAGCTAGTACCTCCCTATATATATATGTATGGAATGGAGTTTGCAACTGAAAAGAAACTTTGTGTTCCCAACAAGCTAGGTGAAGGACGGCTTTCACACACACTTATCTCTCAGAACTGAGCAAGTGGAGAGACGTTCGTTCATCTAGCACCAATGGAACGGGTTGCAGGAGAAACTTTTTCTCTGCTTTCTCAGTCTGTTTCCTAGTGCCGGTTTGAAGTTCCTGCAGTTTTCACTGTAAAACCGAGTTGGAGGTTCTACCTTCAAATATATATGTATGGAATGGAGTTTGCAACTGAAAAGAAACTTTGTGTTCCCAAAAAGCTAGGTGAAGGACGGCTTTCACACACTTATCTCTCAGAACTGAGCAAGTGGAGAGACGTTCGTTCATGTAGCACCAATGTAACGGGTGGCAGGAGACACTTTTTCTCTGCTTTCTCAGTCTGTTTCCTAGAGCCGGTTTGAAATTCCTGCAGTTTTCACTGTAAAACCGAGTTGGAGCTTGTACCTCCCCATATATATGTATGGAATGGAGTTTGCAACTGAAAAGAAACTTTGTGTTCCCAACAAGCTAGTTGAAGGACGGCTTTCACACACACTTTTCTCTCAGAACTGAGCAAGTGGAGAGACGTTCGTTCATCTAGCACCAAGGGAACGGGTTGCAGGAGACACTTTTTCTCTGCTTTCTCAGTCTGTTTCCTAGTGCCTGTTTGAAGTTACTGCAGTTTTCACTGTAAAACCGAGTTGGTGCTTCTACCTCCCCATATATATGTATGGAATGGAGTTTGCAACTGAAAAGAAACTTTGTGTTCCCAACAAGCTAGGTGAAGGACGGCTTTCACACACACTTATCTCTCAGAACTGAGCAAGTGGAGAGACGTTCGTTCATCTAGCACCAAGGGAACGGGTTGCAGGAGACACTTTTTCTCTGCTTTCTCAGTCTGTTTCCTAGTGCCGGTTTGAAGTTCCTGCAGTTTTCACTGTAAAACCGAGTTGGAGCTTGTACCTCCCCATATATATGTATGGAATGGAGTTTGAAACTGAAAAGAAACTTTGTGTTCCCAACAAGCTAGGTGAAGGACGGCTTTCACACACACTTATCTCTCAGAACTGAGCAAGTGGAGAGACGTTCGTTCATCTAGCACCAAGGGAACGGGTTGCAGGAGACACTAATTCTCTGCATTCTCAGTCTGTTTCCTAGTGCCGGTTTGAAATTCCTGCAGTTTTCACTGTAAAACCGAGTTGGATCTTCTACCTCCCCTTATATATGTATGGAATGGAGTTTGCAACTGAAAAGAAACTTTGTGTTCCCAACAAGCTAGGTGAAGGACGGCTTTCACACACACTTCTCTCTCAGAACATAGCAAGTTGAGAGACTTTCGTTCATCTAGCACCAAGGGAACGGGTTGCAGGAGACACTATTTCTCTGCATTCTCAGTCTGTTTCCTAGTGCCGGTTTGAAATTCCTGCAGTTTTCACTGTAAAACCGAGTTGGATCTTCTACCTCCCCTTATATATGTATGGAATGGAGTTTGCAACTGAAAAGAAACTTTGTGTTCCCAACAAGCTAGGTGAAGGACGGCTTTCACACACACTTATCTCTCAGAACTGAGCAAGTGGAGAGACGTTCGTTCATCTAGCACCAAGGGAACGGGTTGCAGGAGACACTTTTTCTCTGCTTTCTCTTTCTGTTTCCTAGTGCCGGTTTGAAGTTCCTGCAGTTTTCACTGTAAAACCGAGTTGGAGCTTGTACCTCCCCATATATATGTATGGAATGGAGTTTGCAACTGAAAAGAAACTTTGTGTTCCCAACAAGCTAGGTGAAGGACGGCTTTCACACACACTTATCTCTCAGAACTGAGCAAGTGGAGAGACGTTCGTTCATCTAGCACCAAGGGAACGGGTTGCAGGAGACACTATTTCTCTGCATTCTCAGTCTGTTTCCTAGTGCCGGTTTGAAATTCCTGCAGTTTTCACTGTAAAACCGTGTTGGATCTTCTACCTCCCCTTATATATGTATGGAATGGAGTTTGCAACTGAAAAGAAACTTTGTGTTCCCAACAAGCTAGGTGAAGGACGGCTTTCACACACACTTCTCTCTCAGAACTGAGCAAGTGGAGAGACGTTCGTTCATCTAGCACCAAGGGAACGGGTTGCAGGCGACACTTTTTCTCTGCTTTCTCAGTCTGTTTCCTAGTGCCGGTTTGAAGTTCCTGCAGTTTTCACTGTCAAACCGAGTTGGAGCTTCTACCTCCCCATATATATGTATGGAATGGAGTTTGCAACTGAAAAGAAACTTTGTGTTCCCAACAAGCTAGGTGAAGTACGGCTTTCACACACACGTCACTCTCAGAACTGAGCAAGTGGAGAGATGTTCGTTCATCTAGCACCAAGGGAACGGGTTGAAGGAGACACTTTTTCTCTGCATTCTCAGTCTGTTTCCTAGTGCCGGTTTGAAGTTCCTGCAGTTTTCACTGTAAAACCGAGTTGGAGCTTCTACCTCCCCATATATATGTATGGAATGGAGTTTGCAACTGAAAAGAATCTTTGTGTTCCCAACAAGCTAGGTGAAGGACGGCTTTCACACACACTTATCTCTCAGAACTGAGCAAGTGGAGAGACGTTCGTTCATCTAGCACCAAGGGAACGGGTTGCAGGAGACACTTTTTCTCTGCTTTCTCAGTCTGTTTCCTAGTGCCGGTTTGAAGTTCCTGCAGTTTTCACTGTAAAACCGAGTTGGAGCTACTACCTCCAAATATATATGTATGGAATGGAGTTTGCAACTGAAAAGAAACTTTGTGTTCCCAACAAGCTAGGTGAAGGACGGCTTTCACACACACTTATCTCTCAAAACCTAGCAAGTGGAGAGATGTTCGTTCATCTAGCACCAAGGGAACGGGTTGCAGGAGACACTTTTTCTCTGCTTTCTCAGTCTGTTTCCTAGTGCCGGTTTGAAGTTCCTGCAGTTTTCACTGTAAAACCGAGTTGGACCTTCTACCTCCCCATATATATGTATGGAATGGAGTTTGCAACTGAAAAGAAACTTTGTGTTCCCAACAAGCTAGGTGAAGGACGGCTTTCACACACACTTATCTCTCAGAACTGAGCAAGTGGAGAGACGTTCGTTCATCTAGCACCAAGGGAACGGGTTGCAGGAGACACTTTTTCTCTGCTTTCTCATTCTGTTTCCTAGTGCCGGTTTGAAGTTCCTGCAGTTTTCACTGTAAAACAGAGTTGGAGCTAGTACCTCCCCATATATATGTATGGAATGGAGTTTGCAACTGAAAAGAAACTTTGTGTTCCCAACAAGCTAGGTGAAGGACGGCTTTCACACACATTTATCTCTCAGAACTGAGCAAGTGGAGAGACGTTCGTTCATCTAGCACCAAGGGAACGGGTTGCAGGAGACACTTTTTCTCTGCTTTCTCAGTCTGTTTCCTAGTGCCGGTTTGAAGTTCCTGCAGTTTTCACTGTAAAATCGAGTTGGAGCTTGTACCTCCCCATATATATGTATGGAATGGAGTTTGCAACTGAAAAGAAACTTTGCGTTCCCAACAAGCTAGGTGAAGGACGGCTTTCACACACACTTATCTCTCAGAACTGAGCAAGTGGAGAGACGTTCGTTCATCTAGCACCAAGGGAACGGGTTGCAGGAGACACTTTTTCACTGCTTTCTCAGTCTGTTTCCTAGTGCCTGTTTGAAGTTCCTGCAGTTTTCACTTTAAAACCCAGTAGGAGCTTCTACTTCCAAATATATATGTATGGAATGGAGTTTGCATCTGAAAAGAAACTTTGTGTTCCCAAAAAGCTAGGTGAAGGACGGCTTTCACACACACTTATCTCTCAGAACTTAGCAAGTGGAGAGACGTTCGTTCATCTAGCACCAAGGGAACGGGTTGCAGGAGACACTTTTTCTCTGTTTTCTCAGTCTGTTTCCTTGTGCCGGTTTGAAGTTCCTGCAGTTTTCACTGTAAAACCGAGTTGGAGCTTTTACCTCCCCATATATATGTATGGAATGGAGTTTGCAACTGAAAAGAAACTTTGTGTTCCCAACAAGCTAGGTGAAGGACGGCTTTCACACACACTTATCTCTCAGAACTGAGCAAGTGGAGAGACGTTCGTTCATCTAGCACCAAGGGAACGGGTTGCAGGAGACACTTTTTCTCTGCTTTCTCAGTCTGTTTCCTAGTGCCGGTTTGAAGTTCCTGCAGTTTTCACTGTAAAGCCGAGTTGGAGCTTCTACCTCCAAATATATATGTATGGAATGGAGTTTGCAACTGAAAAGAAACTTTGTGTTCCCAACAAGCTTGGTGAAGTACGGCTTTCACACACAATTATCTCTCAGAACTGAGCAAGTGGAGAGACGTTCGTTCATCTAGCACCAAGGGAACGGGTTGCAGGAGACACTTTTTCTCTGCTTTCTCAGTCTGTTTCCTAGTGCCAGTTTGAAGTTCCTGCAGTTTTCACTGTAAAACCGAGTTGGAGCTTGTACCTCCCCATATATATGTATGGAATGGAGTTTGCAACTGAAAAGAAACTTTGTGTTCCCAACAAGCTAGGTGAAGGACGGCTTTCACACACACTTATCTCTCAGAACTGAGCAAGTGGAGAGACGTTCGTTCATCTAGCACCAAGGGAACGGGTTGCAGGAGACACTTTTTCTCTGCTTTCTCAGTCTGTTTCCTAGTGCCGGTTTGAAGTTCCTGCAGTTTTCACTGTAAAACCGAGTTGGAGCTTGTACCTCCCCATATATATGTATGGAAAGGAGTTTGCAACTGAAAAGAAACTTTGTGTTCCCAACAAGCTAGGTGAAGGACGGCTTTCACACACACTTATCTCTCAGAACTGAGCAAGTGGAGAGACGTTCGTTCATCTAGCACCAAGGGAACGGGTTGCAGGAGACACTTTTTCTCTGCTTTCTCAGTCTGTTTCCTAGTGCCGGTTTGAAGTTCCTGCAGTTTTCACTGTAAAACCGAGTTGGAGCTTGTACCTCCCCATATATATGTATGGAATGGAGTTTGCAACTGAAAAGAAACATTGTGTTCCCAACAAGCTTGGTGAAGGACGGCTTTCACACACACTTATCTCTCAGAACTGAGCAAGTGGAGAGACGTTCGTTCATCTAGCACCAAGGGAACGGGTTGCAGGAGACACTTTTTCTCTGCTTTCTCAGTCTGTTTCCTAGTGCCGGTTTGATGTTCCTGCACTTTTCACTGTAAAACCGTGTTGGAGCTTGTACCTCCCCATATATATGTATGGAAAGGAGTTTGCAACTGAAAAGAAACTTTGTGTTCCCAACAAGCTAGGTGAAGGACGGCTTTCACACACACTAATCTCTCAGAACTGAGCAAGTGGAGAGACGTTCGTTCATCTAGCACCAAGGGAACGGGTTGCAGGAGAAACTTTTTCTCTGCTTTCTCAGTCTGTTTCCTAGTGCCGGTTTGAAGTTCCTGCAGTTTTCACTGTAAAACCGAGTTGGAGCTTCTACCTCCCCATATATATGTATGGAATGGAGTTTGCAACTGAAAAGAATCTTTGTGTTCCCAACAAGCTAGGTGAAGGACGGCTTTCACACACACTTATCTCTCAGAACTGAGCAAGTGGAGAGACGTTCGTTCATCTAGCACCAAGGGAACAGGTTGCAGGGGACACTTTTTCACTGCTTTCTCAGTCTGTTTCCTAGTGCCGGTTTGAAGTTCCTGCAGTTTTCACTGTAAAACCGAGTTGGAGCTTGTACCTCCCCATATATATGTATGGAAAGGAGTTTGCAACTGAAAAGAAACTTTGTGTTCCCAACAAGCTAGGTGAAGGACGGCTTTCACACACACTAATCTCTCAGAACTGAGCAAGTGGAGAGACGTTCGTTCATCTAGCACAAAGGGAACGGGTTGCAGGAGAAACTTTTTCTCTGCTTTCTCAGTCTGTTTCCTAGTGCCGGTTTGAAGTTCCTGCAGTTTTCACTGTAAAACCGTGTTGGAGCTTCTACCTCCCCATATATATGTATGGAATGGAGTTTGCAACTGAAAAGAAACTTTGTGTTCCCAACAAGCTAGGTGAAGGACGGCTTTCACACACACTTATCTCTCAGAACTGAGCAAGTGGAGAGACGTTCGTTCATCTAGCACCAAGGGAACGGGTTGCAGGAGACACTTTTTCACAGCTTTCTCAGTCTGTTTCCTAGTGCCGGTTTGAAGTTCCTGCAGTTTTCACTGTCAAACCGAGTTGGAGCTTGTACCTCCCCATATATATGTATGGAAAGGAGTTTGCAACTGAAAAGAAACTTTGTGTTCCCAACAAGCTAGGTGAAGGACGGCTTTCACACACACTAATCTCTCAGAACTGAGCAAGTGGAGAGACGTTCGTTCATCTAGCACCAAGGGAACGGGTTGCAGGAGAAACTTTTTCTCTGCTTTCTCAGTCTGTTTCCTAGTGCCGGTTTGAAGTTCCTGCAGTTTTCACTGTAAAACCGAGTTGGAGCTTCTACCTCCCCATATATATGTATGGAATGGAGTTTGCAACTGAAAAGAAACTTTGTGTTCCCAACAAGCTAGGTGAAGGACGGCTTTCACACACACTTATCTCTCAGAACTGAGCAAGTGGAGAGACGTTCGTTCATCTAGTACCAAGGGAACAGGTTGCAGGAGACACTTTTTCACTGCTTTCTCAGTCTGTTTCCTAGTGCCGGTTTGAAGTTCCTGCAGTTTTCACTGTAAAACCGAGTTGGAGCTTCTACCTCCAAATATATATGTATGGAATGGAGTTTGCAACTGAAAAGAAACTTTGTGTTCCCAAAAAGATAGGTGAAGGACGGCTTTCACACACATTTATCTTTCAGAAGTGAGCAAGTGGTGAGACGTTCGTTCATCTAGCACCAAAGGAACGGGTTGCAGGAGACACTTTTTCTCTGCTTTCTCAGTCTGTTTCCTAGTGCCGGTTTGAAGTTCCTGCAGTTTTCACTGTAAAACCGTGTTGGAGCTTCTACCTCCAAATATATATGTATGGAATGGAGTTTGCAACTGAAAAGAAACTTTGTGTTCCCAACAAGCTAGGTGAAGGACGGCTTTCACACACACTTATCTCTCAGAACTGAGCAAGTGGAGAGACGTTCGTTCATCTAGCACCAAGGGAACGGGTTGCAGGAGACACTTTTTCTCTGCTATCTCAGTCTGTTTCCTAGTGCCGGTTTGAAGTTCCTGCAGTTTTCACTGTCAAACCGAGTTGGAGCTAGTACCTCCCCATATATATGTATGGAATGGAGTTTGCAACTGAAAAGAAACTTTGTGTTCCCAACAAGCTATGTGAAGGACGGCTTTCACACACACTTATCTCTCAGAACTGAGCAAGTGGAGAGACGTTCGTTCATCTAGCACCAAGGGAACGGGTTGCAGGAGACACTTTTTCTCTGCTTTCTCAGTCTGTTTCCTAGTGCCGGTTTGAAGTTCCTGCAGTTTTCACTGTCAAACCGAGTTGGAGCTAGTACCTCCATATATATATATGTATGGAATGGAGTTTGCAACTGAAAAGAAACTTTGTGTTCCCAACAAGCTAGGTGAAGGACGGCTTTCACACACACTTATCTCTCAGAACTGAGCAAGTGGAGAGACGTTCGTTCATGTAGCACCAAGGGAACGGGTTGCAGGAGACACTTTTTCTCTGCTTTCTCAGTCAGTTTCCTAGTGCCGGTTTGAAGTTCCTGCAGTTTTCACTGTCAAACCGAGTTGGAGCTAGTACCTCCATATATATATATGTATGGAATGGAGTTTGCAACTGAAAAGAAACTTTGTGTTCCCAACAAGCTAGGTGAAGGTCGGCTTTCACACACACTTATCTCTCAGAACTGAGCAAGTGGAGAGACGTTCGTTCATCTAGCACCAAGGGAACGGGTTGCAGGAGACACATTTTCTATGCTTTCTCAGTCTGTTTCCTAGTGCCGGTTTGAAGTTCCTGCAGTTTTCACTGTCAAACCGAGTTGGAACTAGAACCTCCCCATATATATGTATGGAATGGAGTTTGCAACTGAAAAGAAACTTTGTGTTCCCAACACGCTAGGTGAAGACGGCTTTCACACACACTTATCTCTCAGAACTGAGCAAGTGGAGAGACGTTCGTTCATCTAGCACCAAGGGAACGGGTTGCAGGAGACACTATTTCTCTGCTTTCTCAGTCTGTTTCCTAGTGCCGGTTTGAAATTCCTGCAGTTTTCACTGTAAAACCGAGTTGGATCTTCTACCTCCCCTTATATATGTATGGAATGGAGTTTGCAACTGAAAAGAAACTTTGTGTTCCCAACAAGCTAGGTGAAGGACGGCTTTCACACACACTTCTCTCTCAGAACTGAGCAAGTGGAGAGACGTTCGTTCATCTAGCACCAAGGGAACGGGTTGCAGGAGACACTTTTTCTCTGCTTTCTCAGTCTGTTTCCTAGTGCCGGTTTGAAGTTCCTGCAGTTTTCACTGTCAAACCGAGTTGGAGCTTGTACCTCCCCATATATATGTATGGAATGGAGTTTGCAACTGAAAAGAATATTTGTGTTCCCAACAAGCTAGGTGAAGGACGGCTTTCACACACACTTATCTCTCAGAACTGAGCAAGTGGAGAGACGTTCGTTCATCTAGCACCAAGGGAACGGGTTGCAGGAGACACTTTTTCTCTGCTTTCTCAGTCTGTTTCCTAGTGCCGTTTTGAAGTTCCTGCAGTTTTCACTGTAAAACCGAGTTGGAGCTAGTACCTCCCCATATATATGTATGGAATGGAGTTTGCAACTGAAAAGAAAATTTGTGTTCCCAACAAGCTAGTTGAAGGACGGCTTTCACACACACTTATCTCTCAGAACTGAGCAAGTGGAGAGACGTTCGTTCATCTAGCACCAAGGGAACGGGTTGCAGGAGACACTTTTTCTCTGCTTTCTCAGTCTGTTTCCTAGTGCCGGTTTGAAGTTCCTGCAGTTTTCACTGTCAAACCGAGTTGGAGCTAGTACCTCCCTATATATATATGTATGGAATGGAGTTTGCAACTGAAAAGAAACTTTGTGTTCCCAACAAGCTAGGTGAAGGACGGCTTTCACACACACTTATCTCTCAGAACCTAGCAAGTGGAGAGACGTTCGTTCATCTAGCACCAAGGGAACGGATTGCAGGTGACACTTTTTCTCTGCTTTCTCAGTCTGTTTCCTAGTGCCGGTTTGAAGTTCCTGCAGTTTTCACTGTAAAACCGAGTTGGAGCTTCTACCTCCCCATATATATGTATGGAATGGAGTTTGCAACTGAAAAGAAACTTTGTGTTCCCAACAAGCTAGGTGAAGGACGGCTTTCACACACACTTATCTCTCAGAACATAGCAAGTTGAGAGACTTTCGTTCATCTAGCACCAAGGGAACAGGTTGCAGGAGACACTTTTTCACTGCTTTCTCAGTCTGTTTCCTAGTGCCGGTTTGAAGTTCCTGCAGTTTTCACTGTAAAACCGAGTTGGAGCTTCTACCTCCAAATATATATGTATGGAATGGAGTTTGCAACTGAAAAGAAACTTTGTGTTCCCAAAAAGCTAGGTGAAGGACGGCTTTCACACACACTTATCTCTCAGAACTTAGCAAGTGGTGAGACGTTCGTTCATCTAGCACCAAAGGAACGGGTTGCAGGAGACACTTTTTCTCTGCTTTCTCAGTCTGTTTCCTAGTGCCGGTTTGAAGTTCCTGCAGTTTTCACTGTAAAACCGTGTTGGAGCTTCTACCTCCAAATATATATGTATGGAATGGAGTTTGCAACTGAAAAGAAACTTTGTGTTCCCAACAAGCTAGGTGAAGGACGGCTTT
This sequence comes from Camelus dromedarius, assembly GCF_036321535.1. Lineage (NCBI taxonomy): Eukaryota > Metazoa > Chordata > Mammalia > Artiodactyla > Camelidae > Camelus > Camelus dromedarius. Next base: position 3,949,941 of record NC_087450.1, on the reverse strand, counting down.
CACACACACTTATCTCTCAGAACTGAGCAAGTGGAGAGACGTTCGTTCATCTAGCACCAAGGGAACGGGTTGCAGGAGAAACTTTTTCTCTGCTTTCTCAGTCTGTTTCCTAGTGCCGGTTTGAAGTTCCTGCAGTTTTCACTGTCAAACCGAGTTGGAGCTAGTACCTCCCCATATATATGTATGGAATGGAGTTTGCAACTGAAAAGAAACTTTGTGTTCCCAACAAGCTATGTGAAGGACGGCTTTCACACACACTTATCTCTCAGAACTGAGCAAGTGGAGAGACGTTCGTTCATCTAGCACCAAGGGAACGGGTTGCAGGAGACACTTTTTCTCTGCTTTCTCAGTCTGTTTCCTAGTGCCGGTTTGAAGTTCCTGCAGTTTTCACTGTCAAACCGAGTTGGAGCTAGTACCTCCATATATATATATGTATGGAATGGAGTTTGCAACTGAAAAGAAACTTTGTGTTCCCAACAAGCTAGGTGAAGGACGGCTTTCACACACACTTATCTCTCAGAACTGAGCAAGTGGAGAGACGTTCGTTCATGTAGCACCAAGGGAACGGGTTGCAGGAGACAGTTTTTCTCTGCTTTCTCAGTCAGTTTCCTAGTGCCGGTTTGAAGTTCCTGCAGTTTTCAATGTCAAACCGAGTTGGAGCTAGTACCTCCATATATATATATGTATGGAATGGAGTTTGCAACTGAAAAGAAACTTTGTGTTCCCAACAAGCTAGGTGAAGGTCGGCTTTCACACACACTTATCTCTCAGAACTGAGCAAGTGGAGAGACGTTCGTTCATCTAGCACCAAGGGAACGGGTTGCAGGAGACACATTTTCTATGCTTTCTCAGTCTGTTTCCTAGTGCCGGTTTGAAGTTCCTGCAGTTTTCACAGTCAAACCGAGTTGGAGCTAGAACCTCCCCATATATATGTATGGAATGGAGTTTGCAACTGAAAAGAAACTTTGTGTTCCCAACACGCTAGGTGAAGGACGGCTTTCACACACACTTATCTCTCAGAACTGAGCAAGTGGAGAGACGTTCGTTCATCTAGCACCAAGGGAACGGGTTGCAGGAGACACTATTTCTCTGCTTTCTCAGTCTGTTTCCTAGTGCCGGTTTGAAATTCCTGCAGTTTTCACTGTAAAACCGAGTTGGATCTTCTACCTCCCCTTATATATGTATGGAATGGAGTTTGCAACTGAAAAGAAACTTTGTGTTCCCAACAAGCTAGGTGAAGGACGGCTTTCACACACACTTCTCTCTCAGAACTGAGCAAGTGGAGAGACGTTCGTTCATCTAGCACCAAGGGAACGGGTTGCAGGAGACACTTTTTCTCTGCTTTCTCAGTCTGTTTCCTAGTGCCGGTTTGAAGTTCCTGCAGTTTTCACTGTCAAACCGAGTTGGAGCTTGTACCTCCCCATATATATGTATGGAATGGAGTTTGCAACTGAAAAGAATATTTGTGTTCCCAACAAGCTAGGTGAAGGACGGCTTTCACACACACTTATCTCTCAGAACTGAGCAAGTGGAGAGACGTTCGTTCATCTAGCACCAAGGGAACGGGTTGCAGGAGACACTTTTTCTCTGCTTTCTCAGTCTGTTTCCTAGTGCCGTTTTGAAGTTCCTGCAGTTTTCACTGTAAAACCGAGTTGGAGGTAGTACCTCCCCATATATATGTATGGAATGGAGTTTGCAACTGAAAAGAAAATTTGTGTTCCCAACAAGCTAGTTGAAGGACGGCTTTCACACACACTTATCTCTCAGAACTGAGCAAGTGGAGAGACGTTCGTTCATCTAGCACCAAGGGAACGGGTTGCAGGAGACACTTTTTCTCTGCTTTCTCAGTCTGTTTCCTAGTGCCGGTTTGAAGTTCCTGCAGTTTTCACTGTCAAACCGAGTTGGAGCTACTACCTCCAAATATATATGTATGGAATGGAGTTTGGAACTGAAAAGAAACTTTGTGTTCCCAACATACTAGGTGAAGGACGGCTTTCACACACACTTATCTCTCAGAACCTAGCAAGTGGAGAGACGTTCGTTCATCTAGCACCAAGGGAACGGATTGCAGGAGACACTTTTTCTCTGCTTTCTCAGTCTGTTTCCTAGTGTCGGTTTGAAGTTCCTGCAGTTTTCACTGTAAAACCGAGTTGGAGCTTCTACCTCCCCATATATATGTATGGAATGGAGTTTGCAACTGAAAAGAATATTTGTGTTCCCAACAAGCTAGGTGAAGGACGGCTTTCACACACACTTATCTCTCAGAACTGAGCAAGTGGAGAGACGTTCGTTCATCTAGCACCAAGGGAACGGGTTGCAGGAGACACTTTTTCTCTGCTTTCTCAGTCTGTTTCCTAGTGCCGTTTTGAAGTTCCTGCAGTTTTCACTGTAAAACCGAGTTGGAGGTAGTACCTCCCCATATATATGTATGGAATGGAGTTTGCAACTGAAAAGAAAATTTGTGTTCCCAACAAGCTAGTTGAAGGACGGCTTTCACACACACTTATCTCTCAGAACTGAGCAAGTGGAGAGACGTTCGTTCATCTAGCACCAAGGGAACGGGTTGCAGGAGACACTTTTTCTCTGCTTTCTCAGTCTGTTTCCTAGTGCCGGTTTGAAGTTCCTGCAGTTTTCACTGTCAAACCGAGTTGGAGCTACTACCTCCAAATATATATGTATGGAATGGAGTTTGGAACTGAAAAGAAACTTTGTGTTCCCAACATGCTAGGTGAAGGACGGCTTTCACACACACTTATCTCTCAGAACCTAGCAAGTGGAGAGACGTTCGTTCATCTAGCACCAAGGGAACGGGTTGCAGGAGACACTTTTTCTCTGCTTTCTCAGTCTGTTTCCTAGTGTCGGTTTGAAGTTCCTGCAGTTTTCACTGTAAAACCGATTTGGAGGTTCTACCTTCAAATATATATGTATGGAATGGAGTTTGCAACTGAAAAGAAACTTTGTGTTCCCAAAAAGCTAGGTGAAGGACGGCTTTCACACACTTATCTCTCAGAACTGAGCAAGTGGAGAGACGTTCGTTCATGTAGCACCAAGGTAACGGGTGGCAGGAGACACTTTTTCTCTGCTTTCTCAGTCTGTTTCCTAGTGCCGGTTTGAAGTTCCTGCAGTTTTCACTGTAAAACCGAGTTGGAGCTTGTACCTCCCCATATATATGTATGGAATGGAGTTTGCAACTGAAAAGAAACTTTGTGTTCCCAACAAGCTAGGTGAAGGACGGCTTTCACACACACTAATCTCTCAGAACTGAGCAAGTGGAGAGACGTTCGTTCATCTAGCACCAAGGGAACGGGTTGCAGGAGACACTTTTTCTCTGCTTTCTCAGTCTGTTTCCTTGTGCCTGTTTGAAGTTCCTGCAGTTTTCACTGTAAAACCGAGTTGGAGCTTGTACCTCCCCATATATATGTATGGAAAGGAGTTTGCAACTGAAAAGAAACTTTGTGTTCCCAACAAGCTAGGTGAAGGACGGCTTTCACACACACTTATCTCTCAGAACTGAGCAAGTGGAGAGACGTTCGTTCATCTAGCACCAAGGGAGCGGGTTGCAGGAGACACTTTTTCTCTGCTTTCTCAGTCTGTTTCCTAGTGCCGGTTTGAAGTTCCTGCAGTTTTCACTGTAAAACCGAGTTGGAGCTTGTACCTCCCCATATATATGTATGGAATGGAGTTTGCAACTGAAAAGAAACTTTGTGTTCCCAACAAGCTTGGTGAAGGACGGCTTTCACACACACTTATCTCTCAGAACTGAGCAAGTGGAGAGACGTTCGTTCATCTAGCACCAAGGGAACGGGTTGCAGGAGACACTTTTTCTCTGCTTTCTCAGTCTGTTTCCTAGTGCCGGTTTGAAGTTCCTGCAGTTTTCACTGTAAAACCGAGTTGGAGCTTGTACCTCCCCATATATATGTATGGAAAGGAGTTTGCAACTGAAAAGAAACTTTGTGTTCCCAACAAGCTAGGTGAAGGACGGCTTTCACACACACTAATCTCTCAGAACTGAGCAAGTGGAGAGACGTTCGTTCATCTAGCACCAAGGGAACGGGTTGCAGGAGAAACTTTTTCTCTGCTTTCTCAGTCTGTTTCCTAGTGCCGGTTTGAAGTTCCTGCAGTTTTCACTGTAAAACCGAGTTGGAGCTTCTACCTCCCCATATATATGTATGGAATGGAGTTTGCAACTGAAAAGAAACTTTGTGTTCCCAACAAGCTAGGTGAAGGACGGCTTTCACACACACTTATCTCTCAGAACTGAGCAAGTGGAGAGACGTTCGTTCATCTAGCACCAAGGGAACGGGTTGCAGGAGACACTTTTTCTCTGCTTTCTCAGTCTGTTTCCTAGTGCCGGTTTGAAGTTCCTGCAGTTTTCACTGTCAAACCGAGTTGGAGCTAGTACCTCCCCATATATATGTATGGAATGGAGTTTGCAACTGAAAAGAAACTTTGTGTTCCCAACAAGCTATGTGAAGGACGGCTTTCACACACACTTATCTCTCAGAACTGAGCAAGTGGAGAGACGTTCGTTCATCTAGCACCAAGGGAACGGGTTGCAGGAGACACTTTTTCTCTGCTTTCTCAGTCTGTTTCCTAGTGCCGGTTTGAAGTTCCTGCAGTTTTCACTGTCAAACCGAGTTGGAGCTAGTACCTCCATATATATATATGTATGGAATGGAGTTGGCAACTGAAAAGAAACTTTGTGTTCCCAACAAGCTAGGTGAAGGACGGCTTTCACACACACTTATCTCTCAGAACTGAGCAAGTGGAGAGAAGTTCGTTCATCTAGCACCAAGGGAACGGGTTGCAGGAGACACTTTTTCTCTGCTTTCTCAGTATGTTTCCTAGTGCCGGTTTGAAGTTCCTACAGTTTTCACTGTCAAACCGAGTTGGAGCTAGTACCTCCATATATATATATGTATGGAATGGAGTTTGCAACTGAAAAGAAACTTTGTGTTCCCAACAAGCTAGGTGAAGGACGGCTTTCACACACACTTATCTCTCAGAACTGAGCAAGTGGAGAGACGTTCGTTCATCTAGCACCAAGGGAACGGGTTGCAGGGACACTTTTTCTATGCTTTCTCAGTCTGTTTCCTAGTGCCGGTTTGAAGTTCCTGCAGTTTTCACTGTCAAACAGAGTTGGAGCTAGAACCTCCCCATATATATGTATGGAATGGAGTTTGCAACTGAAAAGAAACTTTGTGTTCCCAACACGCTAGGTGAAGGACGGCTTTCACACACACTTATCTCTCAGAACTGAGCAAGTGGAGAGACGTTCGTTCATCTAGCACCAAGGGAACGGGTTGCAGGAGACACTATTTCTCTGCTTTCTCAGTCTGTTTCCTAGTGCCGGTTTGAAATTCCTGCAGTTTTCACTGTAAAACCGAGTTGGATCTTCTACCTCCCCTTATATATGTATGGAATGGAGTTTGCAACTGAAAAGAAACTTTGTGTTCCCAACAAGCTAGGTGAAGGACGGCTTTCACACACACTTCTCTCTCAGAACTGAGCAAGTGGAGAGACGTTCGTTCATCTAGCACCAAGGGAACGGGTTGCAGGAGACACTTTTTCTCTGCTTTCTCAGTCTGTTTCCTAGTGCCGGTTTGAAGTTCCTGCAGTTTTCACTGTCAAACCGAGTTGGAGCTAGTACCTCCCCATATATATGTATGGAATGGAGTTTGCAACTGAAAAGAATATTTGTGTTCCCAACAAGCTAGGTGAAGGACGGCTTTCACACACACTTATCTCTCAGAACTGAGCAAGTGGAGAGACGTTCGTTCATCTAGCACCAAGGGAACGGGTTGCAGGAGACACTTTTTCTCTGCTTTCTCAGTCTGTTTCCTAGTGCCGTTTTGAAGTTCCTGCAGTTTTCACTGTAAAACCGAGTTGGAGCTAGTACCTCCCCATATATATGTATGGAATGGAGTTTGCAACTGAAAAGAAAATTTGTGTTCCCAACAAGCTAGTTGAAGGACGGCTTTCACACACACTTATCTCTCAGAACTGAGCAAGTGGAGAGACGTTCGTTCATCTAGCACCAAGGGAACGGGTTGCAGGAGACACTTTTTCTCTGCTTTCTCAGTCTGTTTCCTAGTGCCGGTTTGAAGTTCCTGCAGTTTTCACTGTCAAACCGAGTTGGAGCTACTACCTCCAAATATATATGTATGGAATGGAGTTTGCAACTGAAAAGAAACTTTGTGTTCCCAACAAGCTAGGTGAAGGACGGCTTTCACACACACTTATCTCTCAGAACCTAGCAAGTGGAGAGACGTTCGTTCATCTAGCACCAAGGGAACGGATTGCAGGAGACACTTTTTCTCTGCTTTCTCAGTCTGTTTCCTAGTGCCGGTTTGAAGTTCCTGCAGTTTTCACTGTAAAACCGAGTTGGAGCTTCTACCTCCCCATATATATGTATGGAATGGAGTTTGCAACTGAAAAGAAACTTTGTGTTCCCAACAAGCTAGGTGAAGGACGGCTTTCACACACACTTTTCTCTCAGAACTGAGCAAGTGGAGAGACGTTCGTTCATCTAGCACCAAGGGAACGGGTTGCAGGAGACACTTTTTCTCTGCTTTCTCAGTCTGTTTCCTAGTGCCTGTTTGAAGTTCCTGCAGTTTTCACTGTAAAACCGAGTTGGTGCTTCTACCTCCCCATATATATGTATGGAATGGAGTTTGCAACTGAAAAGAAACTTTGTGTTCCCAACAAGCTAGGTGAAGGACGGCTTTCACACACACTTATCTCTCAGAACTTAGCAAGTGGAGAGACGTTCGTTCATCTAGCACCAAGGGAACGGGTTGCAGGGGACACTTTTTCTCTGCTTTCTCAGTCTGTTTCCTAGTGCCGGTTTGAAGTTCCTGCAGTTTTCACTGTAAAACCGAGTTGGAGCTTGTACCTCCCCATATATATGTATGGAATGGAGTTTGCAACTGAAAAGAAACTTTGTGTTCCCAACAAGCTAGGTGAAGGACGGCTTTCACACACACTTATCTCTCAGAACTGAGCAAGTGGAGAGACGTTCGTTCATCTAGCACCAAGGGAACGGGTTGCAGGAGATACTATTTCTCTGCATTCTCAGTCTGTTTCCTAGTGCCGGTTTGAAATTCCTGCAGTTTTCACTGTCAAACCGAGTTGGATCTTCTACCTCCCCTTATATATGTATGGAATGGAGTTTGCAACTGAAAAGAAACTTTGTGTTCCCAACAAGCTAGGTGAAGGACGGCTTTCACACACACTTCTCTCTCAGAACATAGCAAGTTGAGAGACTTTCGTTCATCTAGCACCAAGGGAACGGGTTGCAGGAGACACTTTTTCTCTGCTTTCTCAGTCTGTTTCCTAGTGCCGGTTTGAAGTTCCTGCAGTTTTCACTGTCAAACAGAGTTGGAGCTAGTACCTCCCCATATATATGTATGGAATGGAGTTTGCAACTGAAAAGAAACTTTGTGTTCCCAACAAGCTAGGTGAAGGACGGCTTTCACACACACTTATCTCTCAGAACTGAGCAAGTGGAGAGACGTTCGTTCATCTAGCACCAAGGGAACGGGTTGCAGGAGACACTTTTTCTCTGCTTTCTCAGTCTCTTTCCTAGTGCCGTTTTGAAGTTCCTGCAGTTTTCACTGTAAAACCGAGTTGGAGCTAGTACCTCCCCATATATATGTATGGAATGGAGTTTGCAACTGAAAAGAAACTTTGTGTTCCCAACAAGCTAGGTGAAGGACGGCTTTCACACACATTTATCTCTCAGAACTGAGCAAGTGGAGAGACGTTCGTTCATCTAGCACCAAGGGAACGGGTTGCAGGAGACACTTTTTCTCTGCTTTCTCAGTCTGTTTCCTAGTGCCGGTTTGAAGTTCCTGCAGTTTTCACTGTAAAACCGAGTTGGAGTTTCTACCTTCAAATATATATGTATGGAATGGAGTTTGCAACTGAAAAGAATCTTTGTGTTCCCAAAAATCTAGTTGAAGGACGGCTTTCACACACTTATCTCTCAGAACTGAGCAAGTGGAGAGACGTTCGTTCATCTAGCACCAAGTTAACGGGTGGCAGGGGACACTTTTTCTCTGCTTTCTCAGTCTGTTTCCTAGTGCCGGTTTGAAGTTCCTGCAGTTTTCACTGTAAAACCGAGTTGGAGCTTGTACCTCCCCATATATATGTATGGAATGGAGTTTGCAACTGAAAAGAAACTTTGTGTTCCCAACAAGCTAGGTGAAGGACGGCTTTCACACACAATTATCTCTCAGAACTGAGCAAGTGGAGAGACGTTCGTTTATCTAGCACCAAGGGAACGGGTTGCAGGAGACACTTTTTCTCTGCTTTCTCAGTCTGTTTCCTAGTGCCGGTTTGAAGTTCCTGCAGTTTTCACTGTAAAACCGAGTTGGAGCTTGTACCTCCCCATATATATGTATGGAATGGAGTTTGCAACTGAAAAGAAACTTTGTGTTCCCAACAAGCTAGGTGAAGGACGGCTTTCACACACACTTATCTCTCAGAACTGAGCAAGTGGAGAGACGTTCGTTCATCTAGCACCAAGGGAACGGGTTGCAGGAGACACTATTTCTCTGCATTCTCAGTCTGTTTCCTAGTGCTGGTTTGAAATTCCTGCAGTTTTCACTGTAAAACCGAGTTGGATCTTCTACCTCCCCTTATATATGTATGGAATGGAGTTTGCAACTGAAAAGAAACTTTGTGTTCCCAACAAGCTAGGTGAAGGACGGCTTTCACACACACTTATCTCTCAGAACTGAGCAAGTGGAGAGACGTTCGTTCATCTAGCACCAAGGGAACGGGTTGCAGGAGACACTTTTTCTCTGCTTTCTCAGTCTGTTTCCTAGTGCCGGTTAGAAGTTCCTGCAGTTTTCACTGTCAAACCGAGTTGGAGCTTCTACCTCCCCATATATATGTATGGAATGGAGTTTGCAACTGAAAAGAAACTTTGTGTTCCCAACAAGCTAGGTGAAGGACAGCTTTCACACACACTTCTCTCTCAGAACTGAGCAAGTGGAGAGATGTTCGTTCATCTAGCACCAAGGGAACGGGTTGCAGGAGACACTTTTTCTCTGCTTTCTCAGTCTGTTTCCTATTGCCGGTTTGAAGTTCGTGCAGTTTTCACTGTCAAACCGAGTTGGAGCTTCTACCTCCCCATATATATGTATGGAATGGAGTTTGCAACTGAAAAGAAACTTTGTGTTCCCAACAAGCTAGGTGAAGGACGGCTTTCACACACACTTATCTCTCAGAACTGAGCAAGTGGAGAGACGTTCGTTCATCTAGCACCAAGGGAACGGGTTGCAGGAGACACTTTTTCTCTGCTTTCTCAGTATGTTTCCTAGTGCCGGTTTGAAGTTCCTTCAGTTTTCACTGTAAAATCGAGTTGGAGCTACTACCTCCAAATATATATGTATGGAATGGAGTTTGCAACTGAAAAGAAACTTTGTGTTCCCAACAAGCTAGGTGAAGGACGGCTTTCACACACACTTATCTCTCAAAACCTAGCAAGTGGAGAGATGTTCGTTCATCTAGCACCAAGGGAACGGGTTGCAGGAGACACTTTTTCTCTGCTTTCTCAGTCTGTTTCCTAGTGCCGGTTTGAAGTTCCTGCAGTTTTCACTGTAAAACCGAGTTGGAGCTTCTACCTCCCCATATATATGTATGGAATGGAGTTTGCAACTGAAAAGAAACTTTGTGTTCCCAACAAGCTAGGTGAAGGACGGCTTTCACACACACTTATCTCTCAGAACATAGCAAGTTGAGAGACTTTCGTTCATCTAGCACCAAGGGAACGGTTTGCAGGAGACACTTTTTCTCTGCTTTCTCAGTCTGTTTCCTAGTGCCGGTTTGAAGTTCCTGCAGTTTTCAGTGTCAAACCGAGTTGGAGCTAGTACCTCCCCATATATATGTATGGAATGGAGTTTGCAACTGAAAAGATACTTTGTGTTCCCAACAAGCTAGGTGAAGGACGGCTTTCACACACATTTATCTCTCAGAACTGAGCAAGTTGAGAGACTTTCGTTCATCTAGCACCAAGGGAACGGGTTGCAGGAGACACTTTTTCTCTGCTTTCTCAGTCTGTTTCCTAGTGCCGGTTTGAAGTTCCTGCAGTTTTCACTGTAAAACCGAGTTGGAGCTTGTACCTCCCCATATATATGTATGGAATGGAGTTTGCAACTGAAAAGAAACTTTGTGTTCCCAACAAGCTAGGTGAAGGACGGCTTTCACACACACTTTTCTCTCAGAACTGAGCAAGTGGAGAGACGTTCGTTCATCTAGCACCAAGGGATCGGGTTGCAGGAGACAGTTTTTCTCTGCTTACTCAGTCTGTTTCCTAGTGCGTGTTTGAAGATCCTGCAGTTTTCACTGTAAAACCGAGTTGATGCTTCTACCTCCCCATATATATGTATGGAATGGAGTTTGCAACTGAAAAGAAACTTTGTGTTCCCAACAAGCTAGGTGAAGGACGGCTTTCACACACACTTATCTCTCAGAACTGAGCAAGTGGAGAGACGTTCGTTCATCTAGCACCAAGGGAACGGGTTGCAGGAGAAACTTTTTCTCTGCTTTCTCAGTCTGTTTCCTAGTGCCGGTTTGAAGTTCCTGCAGTTTTCACTGTAAAACCGAGTTGGAGCTTGTACCTCCCCATATATATGTATGGAATGGAGTTTGCAACTGAAAAGAAACTTTGCGTTCCCAACAAGCTAGGTGAAGGACGGCTTTCACACACGCTTATCTCTCAGAACTGAGCAAGTGGAGAGACGTTCGTTCATCTAGCACCAAGGGAACGGGTTGCAGGAGACACTTTTTCTCTGCTTTCTCAGTCTGTTTCCTAGTGCCGGTTTGAAGTTCCTGCAGTTTTCACTGTAAAACCGAGTAGGAGCTTCTACCTCCAAATATATATGTATGGAATGTAGTTTGCATCTGAAAAGAAACTTTGTGTTCCCAACAAGCTAGGTGAAGGACGGCTTTCACACACACTTATCTCTCAGAACTGAGCAAGTGGAGAGACGTTCGTTCATCTAGCACCAAGGGAACGGGTTGCAGGAGACACTTTTTCTCTGCTTTCTCAGTCTGTTTCCTAGTGCCGGTTTGAAGTTCCTGCAGTTTTCACTGTAAAACCGAGTTGGAGCTTCTACCTCCAAATATATATGTATGGAATGGAGTTTGCAACTGAAAAGAAACTTTGTGTTCCCAAAAAGCTGGGTGAAGGACGGCTTTCACACACAATTATCTCTCAGAACTGAGCAAGTGGAGAGACGTTCGTTCATCTAGCACCAAGTGAACGGGTTGCAGGAGACACTTTTTCTCTGCTTTCTCAGTCTTTTTCCTAGTGCCGGTTTGAAGTTCCTGCAGTTTTCACTGTAAAACCGAGTTGGAGCTTGTACCTCCCCATATATATGTATGGAATGGAGTTTGCAACTGAAAAGAAACTTTGTGTTCCCAACAAGCTAGGTGAAGGACGGCTTTCACACACACTTATCTCTCAGAACTGAGCAAGTGGAGAGACGTTCGTTCATCTAGCACCAAGGGAACGGGTTGCAGGAGACACTTTTTCTCTGCTTTCTCAGTCTGTTTCCTAGTGCCGGTTTGAAGTTCCTGCAGTTTTCACTGTAAAACCGAGTTGGAGCTTGTACCTCCCCATATATATGTATGGAAAGGAGTTTGCAACTGAAAAGAAACTTTGTGTTCCCAACAAGCTAGGTGAAGGACGGCTTTCACACACACTTATCTCTCTGAACTGAGCAAGTGGAGAGACGTTCGTTCATCTAGCACCAAGGGAACGGGTTGCAGGAGACACTTTTTCTCTGCTTTCTCAGTCTGTTTCCTAGTGCCGGTTTGAAGTTCCTGCAGTTTTCACTGTAAAACCGAGTTGGAGCTTGTACCTCCCCATATATATGTATGGAATGGAGTTTGCAACTGAAAGAAACTTTGTGTTCCCAACAAGCTAGGTGAAGGACGGCTTTCACACACACTTATCTCTCAGAACTGAGCTAGTGGAGAGACGTTCGTTCATCTAGCACCAAGGGAACGGGTTGCAGGAGACACTATTTCTCTGCATTCTCAGTCTGTTTCCTAGTGCCGGTTTGAAATTCCTGCAGTTTTCACTGTAAAACCGAGTTGGATCTTCTACCTCCCCTTATATATGTATGGAATGGAGTTTGCAACTGAAAAGAAACTTTGTGTTCCCAACAAGCTAGGTGAAGGACGGCTTTCACACACACTTCTCTCTCAGAACTGAGCAAGTGGAGAGACGTTCGTTCATCTAGCACCAAGGGAACGGGTTGCAGGAGACACTTTTTCTCTGCTTTCTCAGTCTGTTTCCTAGTGTCGGTTTGAAGTTCCTGCAGTTTTCACTGTAAAACCGAGTTGGAGCTAGTACCTCCCCATATATATGTATGGAATGGAGTTTGCAACTGAAAAGAAACTTTGTGTTCCCAACAAGCTAGGTGAAGGACGGCATTCACACACACTTATCTCTCAGAACTGAGCAAGAGGAGAGACGTTCGTTCATCTAGCACCAAGGGAACGGGTTGCAGGAGACACTTTTTCTCTGCTTTCTCAGTCTGTTTCCTAGTGCCGGTTTGAAGTTCCTGCAGTTTTCACTGTAAAACCGAGTTGGAGCTTGTACCTCCCCATATATATGTATGGAATGGAGTTTGCAACTGAAAAGAAACTTTGTGTTCCCAACTAGGTAGGTGAAGGACGGCTTTCACACACACTTTTCTCTCAGAACTGAGCAAGTGGAGAGACGTTCGTTCATCTAGCACCAAGGGATCGAGTTCCAGGAGACACTTTTTCTCTGCTTTCTCAGTCTGTTTCCTAGTACGTGTTTGAAGATCCTGCAGTTTTCACTGTAAAACCGAGTTGGTGCTTCTACCTCCCCATATATATGTATGGAATGGAGTTTGCAACTGAAAAGAAACTTTGTGTTCCCAACAAGCTAGGTGAAGGACGGCTTTCACACACACTTATCTCTCAGAACTGAGCAAGTGGAGAGACGTTCGTTCATCTAGCACCAAGGGAACGGGTTGCAGGAGAAACTTTTTCTCTGCTTTCTCAGTCTGTTTCCTAGTGCCGGTTTGAAGTTCCTGCAGTTTTCACTGTAAAACCGAGTTGGAGCTTGTACCTCCCCATATATATGCATGGAATGGAGTTTGCAACTGAAAAGAAACTTTGCGTTCCCAACAAGCTAGGTGAAGGTCGGCTTTCACACACACTTATCTCTCAGAACTGAGCAAGTGGAGAGACGTTCGTTCATCTAGCACCAAGGGAACGGGTTGCAGGAGACACTTTTTCACTGCTTTCTCAGTCTGTTTCCTAGTGCCGGTTTGAAGTTCCTGCAGTTTTCACTTTAAAACCGAGTAGGAGCTTCTACCTCCAAATATATATGTATGGAATGGAGTTTGCATCTGAAAAGAAACTTTGTGTTCCCAAAAAGCTAGGTGAAGGACGGCTTTCACACACACTTATCTCTCAGAACTTAGCAAGTGGAGAGACGTTCGTTCATCTAGCACCAAGGGAACGGGTTGCAGGAGACACTTTTTCTCTGCTTTCTCAGTCTGTTTCCTTGTGCCGGTTTGAAGTTCCTGCAGTTTTCACTGTAAAACCGAGTTCGAGCTTTTACCTCCCCATATATATGTATGGAATGGAGTTTGCAACTGAAAAGAAAATTTGTGTTCCCAACAAGCTAGTTGAAGGACGGCTTTCACACACACTTATCTCTCAGAACTGAGCAAGTGGAGAGACGTTCGTTCATCTAGCACCAAGGGAACGGGTTGCAGGAGACACTTTTTCTCTGCTTTCTCAGTCTGTTTCCTAGTGCCGGTTTGAAGTTCCTGCAGTTTTCACTGTAAAACCGAGTTGGAGCTTCTACCTCCCCAAATATATGTATGGAATGGAGTTTGCAACTGAAAAGAAACTTTGTGTTCCCAACAAGCTAAGTGAAGGACGGCTTTCACACACACTTATCTCTCAGAACATAGCAAGTTGAGAGACTTTCGTTCATCTAGCACCAAGGGAACGGGTTGCAGGAGACACTTTTTCTCTGCTTTCTCAGTCTGTTTCCTAGTGCCGGTTTGAAGTTCCTGCAGTTTTCACTGTCAAACAGAGTTGGAGCTAGTACCTCCCCATATATATGTATGGAATGGAGTTTGCAACTGAAAAGAAACTTTGTGTTCCCAACAAGCTAGGTGAAGGACGGCTTTCACACACACTTATCTCTCAGAACTGAGCAAGTGGAGAGACGTTCGTTCATCTAGCACCAAGGGAACGGGTTGCAGGAGACACTTTTTCTCTGCTTTCTCAGTCTCTTTCCTAGTGCCGGTTTGAAGTTCCTGCAGTTTTCACTGTAAAACCGAGTTGGAGCTAGTACCTCCCCATATATATGTATGGAATGGAGTTTGCAACTGAAAGGAAACTTTGTGTTCCCAACAAGCTAGGTGAAGGACGGCTTTCACACACATTTATCTCTCAGAACTGAGCAAGTGGAGAGACGTTCGTTCATCTAGCACCAAGGGAACGGGTTGCAGGAGACACTTTTTCTCTGCTTTCTCAGTCTGTTTCCTAGTGCCGGTTTGAAGTTCCTGCAGTTTTCACTGTAAAACCGAGTTGGAGGTTCTACCTTCAAATATATATGTATGGAATGGAGTTTGCAACTGAAAAGAAATTTTGTGTTCCCAAAAAGCTAGGTGAAGGACGGCTTTCACACACTTATCTCTCAGAACTGAGCAAGTGGAGAGACGTTCGTTCATCTAGCACCAAGGTAACGGGTGGCAGGAGACACTTTTTCTCTGCTTTCTCAGTCTGTTTCCTAGTGCCGGTTTGAAGTTCCTGCAGTTTTCACTGTAAAACCGAGTTGGAGCTTGTACCTCCCCATATATATGTATGGAATGGAGTTTGCAACTGAAAGGAAACTTTGTGTTCCCAACAAGCTAGGTGAAGGACGGCTTTCACACACACTTATCTCTCTGAACTGAGCAAGTGGAGAGACGTTCGTTCATCTAGCACCAAGGGAACGGGTTGCAGGAGACACTTTTTCTCTGCTTTCTCAGTCTGTTTCCTAGTGCCGGTTTGAAGTTCCTGCAGTTTTCACTGTAAAACCGAGTTGGAGCTTGTACCTCCCCATATATATGTATGGAATGGAGTTTGCAACTGAAAGAAACTTTGTGTTCCCAACAAGCTAGGTGAAGGACGGCTTTCACACACACTTATCTCTCAGAACTGAGCTAGTGGAGAGACGTTCGTTCATCTAGCACCAAGGGAACGGGTTGCAGGAGACACTATTTCTCTGCATTCTCAGTCTGTTTCCTAGTGCCGGTTTGAAATTCCTGCAGTTTTCACTGTAAAACCGAGTTGGATCTTCTACCTCCCCTTATATATGTATGGAATGGAGTTTGCAACTGAAAAGAAACTTTGTGTTCCCAACAAGCTAGGTGAAGGACGGCTTTCACACACACTTCTCTCTCAGAACTGAGCAAGTGGAGAGACGTTCGTTCATCTAGCACCAAGGGAACGGGTTGCAGGAGACACTTTTTCTCTGCTTTCTCAGTCTGTTTCCTAGTGTCGGTTTGAAGTTCCTGCAGTTTTCACTGTAAAACCGAGTTGGAGCTAGTACCTCCCCATATATATGTATGGAATGGAGTTTGCAACTGAAAAGAAACTTTGTGTTCCCAACAAGCTAGGTGAAGGACGGCATTCACACACACTTATCTCTCAGAACTGAGCAAGAGGAGAGACGTTCGTTCATCTAGCACCAAGGGAACAGGTTGCAGGAGACACTTTTTCTCTGCTTTCTCAGTCTGTTTCCTAGTGCCGGTTTGAAGTTCCTGCAGTTTTCACTGTAAAACCGAGTTGGAGCTTGTACCTCCCCATATATATGTATGGAATGGAGTTTGCAACTGAAAAGAAACTTTGTGTTCCCAACTAGGTAGGTGAAGGACGGCTTTCACACACACTTTTCTCTCAGAACTGAGCAAGTGGAGAGACGTTCGTTCATCTAGCACCAAGGGATCGAGTTCCAGGAGACACTTTTTCTCTGCTTTCTCAGTCTGTTTCCTAGTACGTGTTTGAAGATCCTGCAGTTTTCACTGTAAAACCGAGTTGGTGCTTCTACCTCCCCATATATATGTATGGAATGGAGTTTGCAACTGAAAAGAAACTTTGTGTTCCCAACAAGCTAGGTGAAGGACGGCTTTCACACACACTTATCTCTCAGAACTGAGCAAGTGGAGAGACGTTCGTTCATCTAGCACCAAGGGAACGGGTTGCAGGAGAAACTTTTTCTCTGCTTTCTCAGTCTGTTTCCTAGTGCCGGTTTGAAGTTCCTGCAGTTTTCACTGTAAAACCGAGTTGGAGCTTGTACCTCCCCATATATATGCATGGAATGGAGTTTGCAACTGAAAAGAAACTTTGCGTTCCCAACAAGCTAGGTGAAGGTCGGCTTTCACACACACTTATCTCTCAGAACTGAGCAAGTGGAGAGACGTTCGTTCATCTAGCACCAAGGGAACGGGTTGCAGGAGACACTTTTTCACTGCTTTCTCAGTCTGTTTCCTAGTGCCGGTTTGAAGTTCCTGCAGTTTTCACTTTAAAACCGAGTAGGAGCTTCTACCTCCAAATATATATGTATGGAATGGAGTTTGCATCTGAAAAGAAACTTTGTGTTCCCAAAAAGCTAGGTGAAGGACGGCTTTCACACACACTTATCTCTCAGAACTTAGCAAGTGGAGAGACGTTCGTTCATCTAGCACCAAGGGAACGGGTTGCAGGAGACACTTTTTCTCTGCTTTCTCAGTCTGTTTCCTTGTGCCGGTTTGAAGTTCCTGCAGTTTTCACTGTAAAACCGAGTTCGAGCTTTTACCTCCCCATATATATGTATGGAATGGAGTTTGCAACTGAAAAGAAAATTTGTGTTCCCAACAAGCTAGTTGAAGGACGGCTTTCACACACACTTATCTCTCAGAACTGAGCAAGTGGAGAGACGTTCGTTCATCTAGCACCAAGGGAACGGGTTGCAGGAGACACTTTTTCTCTGCTTTCTCAGTCTGTTTCCTAGTGCCGGTTTGAAGTTCCTGCAATTTTCACTGTAAAACCGAGTTGGAGCTTCTACCTCCCCATATATATGTATGGAATGGAGTTTGCAACTGAAAAGAAACTTTGTGTTCCCAACAAGCTAAGTGAAGGACGGCTTTCACACACACTTATCTCTCAGAACATAGCAAGTTGAGAGACTTTCGTTCATCTAGCACCAAGGGAACGGGTTGCAGGAGACACTTTTTCTCTGCTTTCTCAGTCTGTTTCCTAGTGCCGGTTTGAAGTTCCTGCAGTTTTCACTGTCAAACAGAGTTGGAGCTAGTACCTCCCCATATATATGTATGGAATGGAGTTTGCAACTGAAAAGAAACTTTGTGTTCCCAACAAGCTAGGTGAAGGACGGCTTTCACACACACTTATCTCTCAGAACTGAGCAAGTGGAGAGACGTTCGTTCATCTAGCACCAAGGGAACGGGTTGCAGGAGACACTTTTTCTCTGCTTTCTCAGTCTCTTTCCTAGTGCCGGTTTGAAGTTCCTGCAGTTTTCACTGTAAAACCGAGTTGGAGCTAGTACCTCCCCATATATATGTATGGAATGGAGTTTGCAACTGAAAGGAAACTTTGTGTTCCCAACAAGCTAGGTGAAGGACGGCTTTCACACACATTTATCTCTCAGAACTGAGCAAGTGGAGAGACGTTCGTTCATCTAGCACCAAGGGAACGGGTTGCAGGAGACACTTTTTCTCTGCTTTCTCAGTCTGTTTCCTAGTGCCGGTTTGAAGTTCCTGCAGTTTTCACTGTAAAACCGAGTTGGAGGTTCTACCTTCAAATATATATGTATGGAATGGAGTTTGCAACTGAAAAGAAATTTTGTGTTCCCAAAAAGCTAGGTGAAGGACGGCTTTCACACACTTATCTCTCAGAACTGAGCAAGTGGAGAGACGTTCGTTCATCTAGCACCAAGGTAACGGGTGGCAGGAGACACTTTTTCTCTGCTTTCTCAGTCTGTTTCCTAGTGCCGGTTTGAAGTTCCTGCAGTTTTCACTGTAAAACCGAGTTGGAGCTTGTACCTCCCCATATATATGTATGGAATGGAGTTTGCAACTGAAAGGAAACTTTGTGTTCCCAACAAGCTAGGTGAAGGACGGCTTTCACACACACTTTTCTCTCAGAACTGAGCAAGTGGAGAGACGTTCGTTCATCTAGCACCAAGGGAACGGGTTGCAGGAGACACTTTTTCTCTGCTTTCTCAGTCTGTTTCCTAGTGCCTGTTTGAAGTTCCTGCAGTTTTCACTGTCAAACCGAGTTGGTGCTTCTACCTCCCCATATATATGTATGGAATGGAGTTTGCAACTGAAAAGAAACTTTGTGTTCCCAACAAGCTATGTGAAGGACGGCTTTCACACACACTTATCTCTCAGAACTTAGCAAGTGGAGAGACGTTCGTTCATCTAGCACCAAGGGAACGGGTTGCAGGAGACACTTTTTCTCTGCTTTCTCAGTCTGTTTCCTAGTGCCGGTTTGAAGTTCCTGCAGTTTTCACTGTAAAACCGAGTTGGAGCTTGTACCTCCCCATATATATGTATGGAATGGAGTTTGCAACTGAAAAGAAACTTTGTGTTCCCAACAAGCTAGGTGAAGGACGGCTTTCACACACACTTATCTCTCAGAACTGAGCAAGTGGAGAGACGTTCGTTCATCTAGCACCAAGGGAACGGGTTGCAGGAGATACTATTTCTCTGCATTCTCAGTCTGTTTCCTAGTGCCGGTTTGAAATTCCTGCAGTTTTCACTGTCAAACCGAGTTGGATCTTCTACCTCCCCTTATATATGTATGGAATGGAGTTTGCAACTGAAAAGAAACTTTGTGTTCCCAACAAGCTAGGTGAAGGACGGCTTTCACACACACTTCTCTCTCAGAACATAGCAAGTTGAGAGACTTTCGTTCATCTAGCACCAAGGGAACGGGTTGCAGGAGACACTTTTTCTCTGCTTTCTCAGTCTGTTTCCTAGTGCCGTTTTGAAGTTCCTGCAGTTTTCACTGTAAAACCGAGTTGGAGCTAGTACCTCCCCATATATATGTATGGAATGGAGTTTGCAACTGAAAAGAAACTTTGTGTTCCCAACAAACTAGGTGAAGGACGGCTTTCACACACATTTATCTCTCAGAACTGAGCAAGTGGAGAGACGTTCGTTCATCTAGCACCAAGGGAACGGGTTGCAGGAGACACTTTTTCTCTGCTTTCTCAGTCTGTTTCCTAGTGCCGGTTTGAAGTTCCTGCAGTTTTCACTGTAAAACCGAGTTGGAGTTTCTACCTTCAAATATATATGTATGGAATGGAGTTTGCAACTGAAAAGAAACTTTGTGTTCCCAAAAATCTAGTTGAAGGACGGCTTTCACACACTTATCTCTCAGAACTGAGCAAGTGGAGAGACGTTCGTTCATCTAGCACCAAGTTAACGGGTGGCAGGGGACACTTTTTCTCTGCTTTCTCAGTCTGTTTCCTAGTGCCGGTTTGAAGTTCCTGCAGTTTTCACTGTAAAACCGAGTTGGAGCTTGTACCTCCCCATATATATGTATGGAATGGAGTTTGCAACTGAAAAGAAACTTTATGTTCCCAACAAGCTAGGTGAAGGACGGCTTTCACACACACTTATCTCTCAGAACTGAGCAAGTGGAGAGACGTTCGTTTATCTAGCACCAAGGGAACGGGTTGCAGGAGACACTTTTTCTCTGCTTTCTCAGTCTGTTTCCTAGTGCCGGTTTGAAGTTCCTGCAGTTTTCACTGTAAAACCGAGTTGGAGCTTGTACCTCCCCATATATATGTATGGAATGGAGTTTGCAACTGAAAAGAAACTTTGTGTTCCCAACAAGCTAGGTGAAGGACGGCTTTCACACACACTTATCTCTCAGAACTGAGCAAGTGGAGAGACGTTCGTTCATCTAGCACCAAGGGAACGGGTTGCAGGAGACACTATTTCTCTGCATTCTCAGTCTGTTTCCTAGTGCTGGTTTGAAATTCCTGCAGTTTTCACTGTAAAACCGAGTTGGATCTTCTACCTCCCCTTATATATGTATGGAATGGAGTTTGCAACTGAAAAGAAACTTTGTGTTCCCAACAAGCTAGGTGAAGGACGGCTTTCACACACACTTATCTCTCAGAACTGAGCAAGTGGAGAGACGTTCGTTCATCTAGCACCAAGGGAACGGGTTGCAGGAGACACTTTTTCTCTGCTTTCTCAGTCTGTTTCCTAGTGCCGGTTAGAAGTTCCTGCAGTTTTCACTGTCAAACCGAGTTGGAGCTTCTACCTCCCCATATATATGTATGGAATGGAGTTTGCAACTGAAAAGAAACTTTGTGTTCCCAACAAGCTAGGTGAAGGACGGCTTTCACACACACTTCTCTCTCAGAACTGAGCAAGTGGAGAGATGTTCGTTCATCTAGCACCAAGGGAACGGGTTGCAGGAGACACTTTTTCTCTGCTTTCTCAGTCTGTTTCCTATTGCCGGTTTGAAGTTCGTGCAGTTTTCACTGTCAAACCGAGTTGGAGCTTCTACCTCCCCATATATATGTATGGAATGGAGTTTGCAACTGAAAAGAAACTTTGTGTTCCCAACAAGCTAGGTGAAGGACGGCTTTCACACTCACTTATCTCTCAGAACTGAGCAAGTGGAGAGACGTTCGTTCATCTAGCACCAAGGGAACGGTTTGCAGGAGACACTTTTTCTCTGCTTTCTCAGTATGTTTCCTAGTGCCGGTTTGAAGTTCCTTCAGTTTTCACTGTAAAATCGAGTTGGAGCTACTACCTCCAAATATATATGTATGGAATGGAGTTTGCAACTGAAAAGAAACTTTGTGTTCCCAACAAGCTAGGTGAAGGACGGCTTTCACACACACTTATCTCTCAAAACCTAGCAAGTGGAGAGATGTTCGTTCATCTAGCACCAAGGGAACGGGTTGCAGGAGACACTTTTTCTCTGCTTTCTCAGTCTGTTTCCTAGTGCCGGTTTGAAGTTCCTGCAGTTTTCACTGTAAAATCGAGTTGGAGCTTCTACCTCCCCATATATATGTATGGAATGGAGTTTGCAACTGAAAAGAAACTTTGTGTTCCCAACAAGCTAGGTGAAGGACGGCTTTCACACACACTTATCTCTCAGAACATAGCAAGTTGAGAGACTTTCGTTCATCTAGCACCAAGGGAACGGTTTGCAGGAGACACTTTTTCTCTGCTTTCTCAGTCTGTTTCCTAGTGCCGGTTTGAAGTTCCTGCAGTTTTCAGTGTCAAACCGAGTTGGAGCTAGTACCTCCCCATATATATGTATGGAATGGAGTTTGCAACTGAAAAGATACTTTGTGTTCCCAACAAGCTAGGTGAAGGACGGCTTTCACACACATTTATCTCTCAGAACTGAGCAAGTGGAGAGACGTTCGTTCATCTAGCACCAAGGGAACGGGTTGCAGGAGACACTTTTTCTCTGCTTTCTCAGTCTGTTTCCTAGTGCCGGTTTGAAGTTCCTGCAGTTTTCACTGTAAAACCGAGTTGGAGCTTGTACCTCCCCATATATATGTATGGAATGGAGTTTGCAACTGAAAAGAAACTTTGTGTTCCCAACAAGCTAGGTGAAGGACGGCTTTCACACACACTTTTCTCTCAGAACTGAGCAAGTGGAGAGACGTTCGTTCATCTAGCACCAAGGGAACGGGTTGCAGGAGACACTTTTTCTCTGCTTTCTCAGTCTGTTTCCTAGTGCGTGTTTGAAGATCCTGCAGTTTTCACTGTAAAACCGAGTTGGAGCTAGTACCTCCCCATATATATGTATGGAATGGAGTTTGCAACTGAAAAGAAACTTTGTGTTCCCAACAAGCTAGGTGAAGGACGGCATTCACACACACTTATCTCTCAGAACTGAGCAAGAGGAGAGACGTTCGTTCATCTAGCACCAAGGGAACGGGTTGCAGGAGACACTTTTTCTCTGCTTTCTCAGTCTGTTTCCTAGTGCCGGTTTGAAGTTCCTGCAGTTTTCACTGTAAAACCGAGTTGGAGCTTGTACCTCCCCATATATATGTATGGAATGGAGTTTGCAACTGAAAAGAAACTTTGTGTTCCCAACAAGGTAGGTGAAGGACGGCTTTCACACACACTTTTCTCTCAGAACTGAGCAAGTGGAGAGACGTTCGTTCATCTAGCACCAAGGGATCGAGTTCCAGGAGACACTTTTTCTCTGCTTTCTCAGTCTGTTTCCTAGTGCGTGTTTGAAGATCCTGCAGTTTTCACTGTACAACCGAGTTGGTGCTTCTACCTCCCCATATATATGTATGGAATGGAGTTTGCAACTGAAAAGAAACTTTGTGTTCCCAACAAGCTAGGTGAAGGACGGCTTTCACACACACTTATCTCTCAGAACTGAGCAAGTGGAGAGACGTTCGTTCATCTAGCACCAAGGGAACGGGTTGCAGGAGAAACTTTTTCTCTGCTTTCTCAGTCTGTTTCCTAGTGCCGGTTTGAAGTTCCTGCAGTTTTCACTGTAAAACCGAGTTGGAGCTTGTACCTCCCCATATATATGCATGGAATGGAGTTTGCAACTGAAAAGAAACTTTGCGTTCCCAACAAGCTAGGTGAAGGTCGGCTTTCACACACACTTATCTCTCAGAACTGAGCAAGTGGAGAGACGTTCGTTCATCTAGCACCAAGGGAACGGGTTGCAGGAGACACTTTTTCACTGCTTTCTCAGTCTGTTTCCTAGTGCCGGTTTGAAGTTCCTGCAGTTTTCACTTTAAAACCGAGTAGGAGCTTCTACCTCCAAATATATATGTATGGAATGGAGTTTGCATCTGAAAAGAAACTTTGTGTTCCCAAAAAGCTAGGTGAAGGACGGCTTTCACACACACTTATCTCTCAGAACTGAGCAAGTGGGGAGACGTTCGTTCATCTAGCACCAAGGGAACGGGTTGCAGGAGACACTTTTTCTCTGCTTTCTCAGTCTGTTTCCTAGTGCCGGTTTGAAGTTCCTGCAGTTTTCACTGTAAAACGGAGTTGGAGCTTCTACCTCCAAATATATATGTATGGATTGGAGTTTGCAACTGAAAAGAAACTTTGTGTTCCCAACAAGCTAGGTGAAGAACGGCTTTCACACACACTTATCTCTCAGAACTGAGCAAGTGGAGAGACGTTCGTTCATCTAGCACCAAGGGAACGGGTTGCAGGAGACACTTTTTCTCTGTTTTCTCAGTCTGTTTCCTAGTGCCGGTTTGAAGTTCCTGCAGTTTTCACTGTAAAACCGAGTTGGAGCTTGTACCTCCCCATATATATGTATGGAAAGGAGTTTGCAACTGAAAAGAAACTTTGTGTTCCCAACAAGCTAGATGAAGGACGGCTTTCACACACACTTATCTCTCAGAACTGAGCAAGTGGAGAGACGTTCGTTCATCTAGCACCAAGGGAACGGGTTGCAGGAGACACTTTTTCTCTGCTTTCTCAGTCTGTTTCCTAGTGCCGGTTTGAAGTTTCTGCAGTTTTCACTGTAAAACCGAGTTGGAGCTTGTACCTCCCCATATATATGTATGGAATGGAGTTTGCAACTGAAAAGAAACTTTGTGTTCCCAACAAGCTTGGTGAAGGACGGCTTTCACACACACTTATCTCTCAGAACTGAGTAAGAGGAGAGACGTTCGTTCATCTAGCACTAAGGGAACGGGTTGCAGGAGACACTTTTTCTCTGCTTTCTCAGTCTGTTTCCTAGTGCCCGTTTGAAGTTCCTGCAGTTTTCACTGTAAAACCGAGTTGGAGCTTGTACCTCCCCATATATATGTATGGAAAGGAGTTTGCAACTGAAAAGAAACTTTGTGTTCCCAACAAGCTAGGTGAAGGACGGCTTTCACACACACTAATCTCTCAGAACTGAGCAAGTGGAGAGACGTTCGTTCATCTAGCACCAAGGGAACGGGTTGCAGGAGAAACTTTTTCTCTGCTTTCTCAGTCTGTTTCCTAGTGCCGGTTTGAAGTTCCTGCAGTTTTCACTGTAAAACCGAGTTGGAGCTTCTACCTCCCCATATATATGTATGGAATGGAGTTTGCAACTGAAAAGAAACTTTGTGTTCCCAACAAGCTAGGTGATGGACGGCTTTCACACACACTTATCTCTCAGAACTGAGCAAGTGGAGAGACGTTCGTTCATCTAGCACCAAGGGAACGGGTTGCAGGAGACACTTTTTCTCTGCTTTCTCAGTCTGTTTCCTAGTGCCGGTTTGAAGTTCCTGCAGTTTTCACTGTAAAACCGAGTTGGAGCTTGTACCTCCCCATATATATGTATGGAAAGGAGTTTGCAACTGAAAAGAAACTTTGTGTTCCCAACAAGCTAGGTGAAGGACGGCTTTCACACACACTAATCTCTCAGAACTGAGCAAGTGGAGAGACGTTCGTTCATCTAGCACCAAGGGAACGGGTTGCAGGAGAAACTTTTTCTCTGCTTTCTCAGTCTGTTTCCTAGTGCCGGTTTGAAGTTCCTGCAGTTTTCACTGTAAAACCGAGTTGGAGCTTCTACCTCCCCATATATATGTATGGAATGGAGTTTGCAACTGAAAAGAAACTTTGTGTTCCCAACAAGCTAGGTGAAGGACGGCTTTCACACACACTTATCTCTCAGAACTGAGCAAGTGGAGAGACGTTCGTTCATCTAGCACCAAGGGAACGGGTTGCAGGAGACACTTTTTCTCTGCTTTCTCAGTCTGTTTCCTAGTGCCGGTTTGAAGTTCCTGCAGTTTTCACTGTCAAACCGAGTTGGAGCTAGAACCTCCCCATATATATGTATGGAATGGAGTTTGCAACTGAAAAGAAACTTTGTGTTCCCAACACGCTAGGTGAAGGACGGCTTTCACACACACTTATCTCTCAGAACTGAGCAAGTGGAGAGACGTTCGTTCATCTAGCACCAAGGGAACGGGTTGCAGGAGACACTATTTCTCTGCTTTCTCAGTCTGTTTCCTAGTGCCGGTTTGAAATTCCTGCAGTTTTCACTGTAAAACCGAGTTGGATCTTCTACCTCCCCTTATATATGTATGGAATGGAGTTTGCAACTGAAAAGAAACTTTGTGTTCCCAACAAGCTAGGTGAAGGACGGCTTTCACACACACTTCTCTCTCAGAACTGAGCAAGTGGAGAGACGTTCGTTCATCTAGCACCAAGGGAACGGGTTGCAGGAGACACTTTTTCTCTGCTTTCTCAGTCTGTTTCCTAGTGCCAGTTTGAAGTTCCTGCAGTTTTCACTGTAAAACCGAGTTGGAGCTAGTACCTCCCCATATATATGTATGGAATGGAGTTTGCAACTGAAAAGAATATTTGTGTTCACAACAAGCTAGGTGAAGGACGGCTTTCACACACACTTATCTCTCAGAACTGAGCAAGTGGAGAGACGTTCGTTCATCTAGCACCAAGGGAACGGGTTGCAGGAGACACTTTTTCTCTGCTTTCTCAGTCTGTTTCCTAGTGCCGTTTTGAAGTTCCTGCAGTTTTCACTGTAAAACCGAGTTGGAGCTAGTACCTCCCCATATATATGTATGGAATGGAGTTTGCAACTGAAAAGAAACTTTGTGTTCCCAACACGCTAGGTGAAGGACGGCTTTCACACACACTTATCTCTCAGAACTGAGCAAGTGGAGAGACGTTCGTTCATCTAGCACCAAGGGAACGGGTTGCAGGAGACACTATTTCTCTGCTTTCTCAGTCTGTTTCCTAGTGCCAGTTTGAAGTTCCTGCAGTTTTCACTGTAAAACCGAGTTGGAGCTAGTACCTCCCCATATATATGTATGGAATGGAGTTTGCAACTGAAAAGAATATTTGTGTTCACAACAAGCTAGGTGAAGGACGGCTTTCACACACACTTATCTCTCAGAACTGAGCAAGTGGAGAGACGTTCGTTCATCTAGCACCAAGGGAACGGGTTGCAGGAGACACTTTTTCTCTGCTTTCTCAGTCTGTTTCCTAGTGCCGTTTTGAAATTCCTGCAGTTTTCACTGTAAAACCGAGTTGGATCTTCTACCTCCCCTTATATATGTATGGAATGGAGTTTGCAACTGAAAAGAAACTTTGTGTTCCCAACAAGCTAGGTGAAGGACGGCTTTCACACACACTTCTCTCTCAGAACTGAGCAAGTGGAGAGACGTTCGTTCATCTAGCACCAAGGGAACGGGTTGCAGGAGACACTTTTTCTCTGCTTTCTCAGTCTGTTTCCTAGTGCCAGTTTGAAGTTCCTGCAGTTTTCACTGTAAAACCGAGTTGGAGCTAGTACCTCCCCATATATATGTATGGAATGGAGTTTGCAACTGAAAAGAAACTTTGTGTTCCCAACAAGCTAGGTGAAGGACGGCTTTCACACACACTTATCTCTCAGAACTGAGCAAGTGGAGAGACGTTCGTTCATCTAGCACCAATGGAACGGGTTGCAGGAGACACTTTTTCTCTGCTTTCTCAGTCTGTTTCCTAGTGCCGGTTTGAAGTTCCTGCAGTTTTCACTGTAAAACCGAGTTGGAGCTAGAACCTCCCCATATATATGTATGGAATGGAGTTTGCAACTGAAAAGAAACTTTGTGTTCCCAACAAGCTAGGTGAAGGACGGCTTTCACACACACTTAACTCTCAGAACTGAGCAAGTGGAGAGACGTTCGTTCATCTAGCACCAAGGGAACGGGTTGCAGGAGACACTATTTCTCTGCTTTCTCAGTCTGTTTCCTAGTGCCGGTTTGAAATTCCTGCAGTTTTCACTGTAAAACCGAGTTGGATCTTCTAACTCCCCTTATATATGTATGGAATGGAGTTTGCAACTGAAAAGAATCTGTGTGTTCCCAACAAGCTAGGTGAAGTACGGCTTTCACACTCACTTCTCTCTCAGAACTGAGCAAGTGGAGAGACGTTCGTTCATCTAGCACCAAGGGAACGGGTTGCAGGAGACACTTTTTCTCTGCTTTCTCAGTCTGTTTCCTAGTGCCAGTTTGAAGTTCCTGCAGTTTTCACTGTCAAACCGAGTTGGAGCTAGTACCTCCCCATATATATGTATGGAATGGAGTTTGCAACTGAAAAGAATATTTGTGTTCCAAACAAGCTAGGTGAAGCACGGCCTTCACACACACTTATCTCTCAGAACTGAGCAAGTGGAGAGACGTTCGTTCATCTAGCACCAAGGGAACGGGTTGCAGGAGACACTTTTTCTCTGCTTTCTCAGTCTGTTTCCTAGTGCCGGTTTGAAGTTCCTGCAGTTTTCACTGTAAAACCGATTGGGAGCTTCTACCTCCAAATATATATGTATGGAATGGAGTTTGCAACTGAAAAGAAACTTTGTGTTCCCAACAAGCTAGGTGAAGGACGGCTTTCACACACATTTTGTCTCAGAACTGAGCAAGTGGAGAGACGTTCGTTCATCTAGCACCAAGGGAACGGGTTGCAGGAGACACTTTTTCTCTGCTTTCTCAGTCTGTTTCCTAGTGCCGGTTTGAAGTTCCTGCAGTTTTCACTGTAAAACCGAGTTGGAGCTAGTACCTCCCCATATATATGTATGGAATGGAGTTTGCAACTGAAAAGAAAATTTGTGTTCCCAACAAGCTAGTTGAAGGACGGCTTTCACACACAATTATCTCTCAGAACTGAGCAAGTGGAGAGACGTTCGTTCATCTAGCACCAAGGGAACGGGTTGCAGGAGACACTATTTCTCGGCATTCTCAGTCTGTTTCCTAGTGTCGGTTTGAAATTCCTGCAGTTTTCACTGTAAAACCGAGTTGGATCTTCTACCTCCCCATATATATGTATGGAATGGAGTTTGCAACTGAAAAGAAACTTTGTGTTCCCAATAAGCTAGGTGAAGGGCGGCTTTCACACACACTTCTCTCTCAGAACTGAGCAAGTGGAGAGACGTTCGTTCATCTAGCACCAAGGGAACGGGTTGCAGGAGACACTTTTTCTCTGCTTTCTCAGTCTGTTTCCTAGTGCCGGTTTGAAGTTCCTGCAGTTTTCACTGTCAAACCGAGTTGGAGCTTGTACCTCCCCATATATATGTATGGAATGGAGTTTGCAACTGAAAAGAAACTTTGTGTTCCCAACAATTTAGGTGAAGGACGGCTTTCACACACACTTATCTCTCAGAACTGAGCAAGTGGAGAGACGTTCGTTCATCTAACACCAAGGGAACGGGTTGCAGGAGACACTTTTTCTCTGCTTTCTCAGTCTGTTTCCTAGTGACGGTTTGAAGTTCCTGTAGTTTTCACTGTCAAACCGAGTTGGAGCTAGTACCTCCCCATATATATGTATGGAATGGAGTTTGCAACTGAAAAGAATATTTGTGTTCCCAACAAGCTAGGTGAAGGACGGCTTTCACACACACTTATCTCTCAGAACTGAGCAAGTGGAGAGACGTTCGTTCATCTAGCACCAAGGGTACGGGTTGCAGGAGACACTTTTTCTCTGCTTTCTCAGTCTGTTTCCTAGTGCCGTTTTGAAGTTCCTTTCAGTTTTCACTGTAAAACCGAGTTGGAGCTAGTACCTCCCCATATATATGTATGGAATGGAGTTTGCAACTTAAAAGAAAATTTGTGTTCCCAACAAGCTAGTTGAAGGACGGCTTTCACACACACTTATCTCTCAGAACTGAGCAAGTGGAGAGACGTTCGTTCATCTAGCACCAAGGGAACGGGTTGCAGGAGACACTTTTTCTCTGCTTTCTCAGTCTGTTTCCTAGTGCCGGTTTGAAGTTCCTGCAGTTTTCACTGTCAAACAGAGTTGGAGGTAGTACCTCCCTATATATATATGTATGGAATGGAGTTTGCAACTGAAAAGAAACTTTGTGTTCCCAACAAGCTAGGTGAAGGACGGCTTTCACACACACTTATCTCTCAGAACTGAGCAAGTGGAGAGACGTTCGTTCATCTAGCACCAAGGGAACGGGTTGCAGGAGACACTTTTTCTCTGCTTTCTCAGTCTGTTTCCTAGTGCCGGTTTGAAGTTCCTGCAGTTTTCACTGTAAAACCGAGTTGGAGCTAGAACCTCCCCATATATATGTATGGAATGGAGTTTGCAACTGAAAAGAAACTTTGTGTTCCCAACAAGCTAGGTGAAGGACGGCTTTCACACACACTTATCTCTCAGAACTGAGCAAGTGGAGAGACGTTCGTTCATATAGCACCAAGGGAACGGGTTGCAGGAGACACTATTTCTCTGCTTTCTCAGTCTGTTTCCTAGTGCCGGTTTGAAATTCCTGCAGTTTTCACTGTAAAACCGAGTTGGATCTTCTAACTCCCCTTATATATGTATGGAATGGAGTTTGCAACTGAAAAGAAACTTGGTGTTCCCAACAAGCTAGGTGAAGGACGGCTTTCACACACACTTCTCTCTCAGAACTGAGCAAGTGGAGAGACGTTCGTTCATCTAGCACCAAGGGAACGGGTTGCAGGAGACACTTTTTCTCTGCTTTCTCAGTGTGTTTCCTAGTGCCAGTTTGAAGTTCCTGCAGTTTTCACTGTCAAACCGAGTTGGAGCTAGTACCTCCCCATATATATGTATGGAATGGAGTTTGCAACTGAAAAGAATATTTGTGTTCCAAACAAGCTAGGTGAAGCACGGCCTTCACACACACTTATCTCTCAGAACTGAGCAAGTGGAGAGACGTTCGTTCATCTAGCACCAAGGGAACGGGTTGCAGGAGACACTTTTTCTCTGCTTTCTCAGTCTGTTTCCTAGTGCCGGTTTGAAGTTCCTGCAGTTTTCACTGTAAAACCGAATTGGAGCTTCTACCTCCAAATATATATGTATGGAATGGAGTTTGCAACTGAAAAGAAACTTTGTGTTCCCAACAAGTTAGGTGAAGGACGGCTTTCACACACACTTTTCTCTCAGAACTGAGCAAGTGGAGAGACGTTCGTTCATCTAGCACCAAGGGAACGGGTTGCAGGAGACACTTTTTCTCTGCTTTCTCAGTCTGTTTCCTAGTGCCGGTTTGAAGTTCCTGCAGTTTTCACTGTAAAACCGAGTTGGAGCTAGTACCTCCCCATATATATGTATGGAATGGAGTTTGCAACTGAAAAGAAAATTTGTGTTCCCAAAAAGCTAGTTGAAGGACGGCTTTCACACACAATTATCTCTCAGAACTGAGCAAGTGGAGAGACGTTCGTTCATCTAGCACCAAGGGAACGGGTTGCAGGAGACACTATTTCTCTGCATTCTCAGTCTGTTTCCTAGTGTCGGTTTGAAATTCCTGCAGTTTTCACTGTAAAACCGAGTTGGATCTTCTACCTCCCCATATATATATATGGAATGGAGTTTGCAACTGAAAAGAAACTTTGTGTTCCCAACAAGCTAGGTGAAGGGCGGCTTTCACACACACTTATCTCTCAGAACTGAGCAAGTGGAGAGACGTTCGTTCATCTAGCACCAAGGGAACGGGTTGCAGGAGACACTTTTTCTCTGCTTTCTCAGTCTGTTTCCTAGTGCCGGTTTGAAGTTCCTGCAGTTTTCACTGTCAAACCGAGTTGGAGCTTGTACCTCCCCATATATATGTATGGAATGGAGTTTGCAACTGAAAAGAAACTTTGTGTTCCCAACAAGCTAGGTGAAGGACGGCTTTCACACACACTTATCTCTCAGAACTGAGCAAGTGGAGAGACGTTCGTTCATCTAACACCAAGGGAACGGGTTGCAGGAGACACTTTTTCTCTGCTTTCTCAGTCTGTTTCCTAGTGCCGGTTTGAAGTTCCTGTAGTTTTCACTGTAAAACAGAGTTGGAGCTTCTACCTTCAAATATATATGTATGGAATGGAGTTTGCAACTGAAACGAAACTTTGTGTTCCCAACAAGCTAGGTGAAGGACGGCTTTCACACACACATATCTCTCTGAACTGAGCAAGTGGAGAGACGTTCGTTCATCTAGCACCAAGGGAACGGGTTGCAGGAGACACTTTTTCTCTGCTTTCTCAGTCTGTTTCCTAGTGCCGGTTTGAAGTTCCTGCAGTTTTCACTGTCAAACCGAGTTGGAGCTAGTACCTCCCCATATATATGTATGGAATGGAGTTTGCAACTGAAAAGAAACTTTGTGTTCCCAACAAGCTAGGTGAAGGACGGCTTTCACACACACTTATCTCTCAGAACTGAGCAAGTGGAGAGACTTTCGTTCATCTAGCACCAAGGGAACGGGTTGCAGGAGACACTTTTTCTCTGCTTTCTCAGTCTGTTTCCTAGTGCCGGTTTGAAGTTCCTGCAGTTTTCACTGTAAAACCGAGTTGGAGCTACTACCTCCAAATATATATGTATGGAATGGAGTTTGCAACTGAAAAGAAACTTTGTGTTCCCAACAAGCTAGGTGAAGGACGGCTTTCACACACACTTATCTCTCAGAACTGAGCAAGTGGAGAGACGTTCGTTCATCTAGCACCAAGGGAACGGGTTGCAGGAGACACTTTTTCTCTGCTTTCTCAGTCTGTTTCCTAGTGCCGGTTTGAAGTTCCTGCAGTTTTCACTGTAAAACAGAGTTGGAGCTTCTACCTCCCCATATATATGTATGGAATGGAGTTTGCAACTGAAAAGAAACTTTGTGTTCCCAACAAGCTAGGTGAAGTACGGCTTTCAAACACACATATCTCTCAGAACATAGCAAGTTGAGAGACTTTCGTTCATCTAGCACCAAGGGAACGGTTTGCAGGAGACACTTTTTCTCTGCTTTCTCAGTCTGTTTCCTAGTGCCGGTTTGAAGTTCCTGCAGTTTTCACTGTCAAACCGATTTGGAGCTAGTACCTCCCCATATATATGTATGGAATGGAGTTTGCAACTGAAAAGAAACTTTGTGTTCCCAACAAGCTAGGTGAAGGACGGCTTTCACACACACTTATCTCTCAGAACTGAGCAAGTTGAGAGACGTTCGTTCATCTAGCACCAAGGGAACGGGTTGCAGGAGACACTTTTTCTCTGCTTTCTCAGTCTGTTTCCTAGTGCCGGTTTGAAGTTCCTGCAGTTTTCACTGTAAAACCGAGTTGGAGCTAGTACCTCCCCATATATATGTATGGAATGGAGTTTGCAACTGAAAAGAAACTTTGTGTTCCCAAAAAGCTAGGTGAAGGACGGCTTTCACACACACTTATCTCTCAGAACTGAGCAAGTGGAGAGACGTTCGTTCATCTAGCACCAAGGGAACGGGTTGCAGGAGACACTTTTTCTCTGCTTTCTCAGTCTGTTTCCTAGTGCCGGTTTGAAGTTCCTGCAGTTTTCACTGTAAAACCGATTTGGAGGTTCTACCTTCAAATATATATGTATGGAATGGAGTTTGCAACTGAAAAGAAACTTTGTGTTCCCAAAAAGCTAGGTGAAGGACGGCTTTCACACACTTATCTCTCAGAACTGAGCAAGTGGAGAGACGTTCGTTCATCTAGCACCAAGGGAACGGGTTGCAGGAGACACTTTTTCTCTGCTTTCTCAGTCTGTTTCCTAGTGCCGGTTTGAAGTTCCTGCAGTTTTCACTGTAAAACCGAGTTGGATCGTCTGCCTCCCCTTATATATGTATGGAATGGAGTTTGCAACTGAAAAGAAACTTTGTGTTCCCAACAAGCTAGGTGAAGGACGGCTTTCACACACACTTTTCTCTCAGAACTGAGCAAGTGGAGAGACGTTCGTTCATCTAGCACCAAGGGAACGGGTTGCAGGAGACACTTTTTCTCTGCTTTCTCAGTCTGTTTCCTAGTGCCGGTTTGAAGTTCCTGCAGTTTTCACTGTAAAACCGAGTTGGAGCTTGTACCTCCCCATATATATGTATGGAATGGAGTTTGCAACTGAAAAGAAACTTTGTGTTCCCAACAAGCTAGGTGAAGGACGGCTTTCACACACACTTATCTCTCAGAACTGAGCAAGTGGAGAGACGTTCGTTCATCTAGCACCAAGGGAACGGGTTGCAGGAGAAACTTTTTCTCTGCTTTCTCAGTCTGTTTCCTAGTGCCGGTTTGAAGTTCCTGCAGTTTTCACTGTAAAACCGAGTTGGATCTTCTACCTCCCCATATATATTTATGGAATGGAGTTTGCAACTGAAAAGAAACTTTGTGTTCCCAACAAGCTAGGTGAAGGGCGGCTTTCACACACACTTCTCTCTCAGAACTGAGCAAGTGGAGAGACGTTCGTTCATCTAGCACCAAGGGAACGGGTTGCAGGAGACACTTTTTCTCTGCTTTCTCAGTCTGTTTCCTAGTGCCGGTTTGAAGTTCCTGCAGTTTTCACTGTCAAACCGAGTTGGAGCTTGTACCTCCCCATATATATGTATGGAATGGAGTTTGCAACTGAAAAGAAACTTTGTGTTCCCAACAAGCTAGGTGAAGGACGGCTTTCACACACACTTATCTCTCAGAACTGAGCAAGTGGAGAGACGTTCGTTCATCTAACACCAAGGGAACAGGTTGCAGGAGACACTTTTTCACTGCTTTCTCAGTCTGTTTCCTAGTGCCGGTTTGAAGTTCCTGTAGTTTTCACTGTAAAACAGAGTTGGAGCTTCTACCTTCAAATATATATGTATGGAATGGAGTTTGCAACTGAAACGAAACTCTGTGTTCCCAACAAGCTAGGTGAAGGACGGCTTTCACACACACATATCTCTCAGAACTGAGCAAGTGGAGAGACGTTCGTTCATCTAGCACCAAGGGAACGGGTTGCAGGAGACACTTTTTCTCTGCTTTCTCAGTCTGTTTCCTAGTGCCGGTTTGAAGTTCCTGCAGTTTTCACTGTCAAACCGAGTTGGAGCTAGTACCTCCCCATATATATGTATGGAATGGAGTTTGCAACTGAAAAGAAACTTTGTGTTCCCAACAAGCTAGGTGAAGGACGGCTTTCACACACACTTATCTCTCAGAACTGAGCAAGTGGAGAGACGTTCGTTCATCTAGCACCAAGGGAACGGGTTGCAGGAGACACTTTTTCTCTGCTTTCTCAGTCTGTTTCCTAGTGCCGGTTTGAAGTTCCTGCAGTTTTCACTGTAAAACCGAGTTGGAGCTACTACCTCCAAATATATATGTATGGAATGGAGTTTGCAACTGAAAAGAAACTTTGTGTTCCCAACAAGCTAGGTTAAGGACGGCTTTCACACACACTTATCTCTCAGAACTGAGCAAGTGGAGAGACGTTCGTTCATCTAGCACCAAGGGAACGGGTTGCAGGAGACACTTTTTCTCTGCTTTCTCAGTCTGTTTCCTAGTGCCGGTTTGAAGTTCCTGCAGTTTTCACTGTAAAACCGAGTTGGAGCTTGTACCTCCCCATATATATGTATGGAATGGAGTTTGCAACTGAAAAGAAACTTTGTGTTCCCAACAAGCTAGGTGAAGGACGGCTTTCACACACACTTTTCTCTCAGAACTGAGCAAGTGGAGAGACGTTCGTTCATCTAGCACCAAGGGAACGGGTTGCAGGAGACACTTTTTCTCTGCTTTCTCAGTCTGTTTCCTAGTGCCGGTTTGAAGTTCCTGCAGTTTTCACTGTAAAACCGAGTTGGAGCTTGTACCTCCCCATATATATGTATGGAATGGAGTTTGCAACTGAAAAGAAACTTTGTGTTCCCAACAAGCTAGGTGAAGGACGGCTTTCACACACACTTATCTCTCAGAACTGAGCAAGTGGAGAGACGTTCGTTCATCTAGCACCAAGGGAACGGGTTGCAGGAGAAACTTTTTCTCTGCTTTCTCAGTCTGTTTCCTAGTGCCGGTTTGAAGTTCCTGCAGTTTTCACTGTAAAACCGAGTTGGATCTTCTACCTCCCCATATATATTTATGGAATGGAGTTTGCAACTGAAAAGAAACTTTGTGTTCCCAACAAGCTAGGTGAAGGGCGGCTTTCACACACACTTCTCTCTCAGAACTGAGCAAGTGGAGAGACGTTCGTTCATCTAGCACCAAGGGAACGGGTTGCATGAGACACTTTTTCTCTGCTTTCTCAGTCTGTTTCCTAGTGCCGGTTTGAAGTTCCTGCAGTTTTCACTGTCAAACCGAGTTGGAGCTTGTACCTCCCCATATATATGTATGGAATGGAGTTTGCAACTGAAAAGAAACTTTGTGTTCCCAACAAGCTAGGTGAAGGACGGCTTTCACACACACTTATCTCTCAGAACTGAGCAAGTGGAGAGACGTTCGTTCATCTAACACCAAGGGAACAGGTTGCAGGAGACACTTTTTCACTGCTTTCTCAGTCTGTTTCCTAGTGCCGGTTTGAAGTTCCTGTAGTTTTCACTGTAAAACAGAGTTGGAGCTTCTACCTTCAAATATATATGTATGGAATGGAGTTTGCAACTGAAACGAAACTCTGTGTTCCCAACAAGCTAGGTGAAGGACGGCTTTCACACACACATATCTCTCAGAACTGAGCAAGTGGAGAGACGTTCGTTCATCTAGCACCAAGGGAACGGGTTGCAGGAGACACTTTTTCTCTGCTTTCTCAGTCTGTTTCCTAGTGCCGGTTTGAAGTTCCTGCAGTTTTCACTGTCAAACCGAGTTGGAGCTAGTACCTCCCCATATATATGTATGGAATGGAGTTTGCAACTGAAAAGAAACTTTGTGTTCCCAACAAGCTAGGTGAAGGACGGCTTTCACACACACTTATCTCTCAGAACTGAGCAAGTGGAGAGACTTTCGTTCATCTAGCACCAAGGGAACGGGTTGCAGGAGACACTTTTTCTCTGCTTTCTCAGTCTGTTTCCTAGTGCCGGTTTGAAGTTCCTGCAGTTTTCACTGTAAAACCGAGTTGGAGCTACTACCTCCAAATATATATGTATGGAATGGAGTTTGCAACTGAAAAGAAACTTTGTGTTCCCAACAAGCTAGGTTAAGGACGGCTTTCACACACACTTATCTCTCAGAACTGAGCAAGTGGAGAGACGTTCGTTCATCTAGCACCAAGGGAACGGGTTGCAGGAGACACTTTTTCTCTGCTTTCTCAGTCTGTTTCCTAGTGCCGGTTTGAAGTTCCTGCAGTTTTCACTGTAAAACCAAGTTGGAGCTTCTACCTCCCCATATATATGTATGGAATGGAGTTTGCAACTGAAAAGAAACTTTGTGTTCCCAACAAGCTAGGTGAAGTACGGCTTTCACACACACTTATCTCTCAGAACATAGCAAGTTGAGAGACTTTCGTTCATCTAGCACCAAGGGAACGGTTTGCAGGAGACACTTTTTCTCTGCTTTCTCAGTCTGTTTCCTAGTGCAGGTTTGAAGTTCCTGCAGTTTTCACTGTAAAACCTTGTTGGAGCTAGTACCTCCCCATATATATGTATGGAATGGAGTTTGCAACTGAAAAGAAACTTTGTGTTCCCAACAAGCTAGGTGAAGGACGGCTTTCACACACACTTATCTCTCAGAACTGAGCAAGTGGAGAGACGTTCGTTCATCTAGCACCAAGGGAACGGGTTGCAGGAGACACTTTCTCTCTGCTTTCTCAGTCTGTTTCCTAGTGCCGGTTTGAAGTTCCTGCAGTTTTCACTGTAAAACCGAGTTGGAGCTAGTACCTCCCCATATATATGTATGGAATGGAGTTTGCAACTGAAAAGAAACTTTGTGTTCCCAAAAAGCTAGGTGAAGGACGGCTTTCACACACACTTATCTCTCAGAACTGAGCAAGTGGAGAGACGTTCGTTCATCTAGCACCAAGGGAACGGTTTGCAGGAGACACTTTTTCTCTGCTTTCTCAGTCTGTTTCCTAGTGCCGGTTTGAAGTTCCTGCAGTTTTCACTGTAAAACCGATTTGGAGGTTCTACCTTCAAATATATATGTATGGAATGGAGTTTGCAACTGAAAAGAAACTTTGTGTTCCCAAAAAGCTAGGTGAAGGACGGCTTTCACACACTTATCTCTCAGAACTGAGCAAGTGGAGAGACGTTCGTTCATCTAGCACCAAGGGAACGGGTTGCAGGAGACACTTTTTCTCTGCTTTCTCAGTCTGTTTCCTAGTGCCGGTTTGAAGTTCCTGCAGTTTTCACTGTAAAACCGAGTTGGATCGTCTACCTCCCCTTATATATGTATGGAATGGAGTTTGCAACTGAAAAGAAACTTTGTGTTCCCAACAAGCTAGGTGAAGGACGGCTTTCACACACACTTCTCTCTCAGAACTGAGCAAGTGGAGAGACGTTCGTTCATCTAGCACCAAGGGAACGGGTTGCAAGAGACACTTTTTCTCTGCTTTCTCAGTCTGTTTCCTAGTGCCGGTTTGAAGTTCCTGCAGTTTTCACTGTAAAACCGAGTTGGAGCTTGTACCTCCCCATATATATGTATGGAATGGAGTTTGCAACTGAAAAGAAACTTTGTGTTCCCAACAAGCTAGGTGAAGGACGGCTTTCACACACACTTTTCTCTCAGAACTGAGCAAGTGGAGAGACGTTCGTTCATCTAGCACCAAGGGAACTGGTTGCAGGAGACACTTTTTCTCTGCTTTCTCAGTCTGTTTCCTAGTGCCGGTTTGAAGTTCCTGCAGTTTTCACTGTCAAACCGAGTTGGAGCTTGTACCTCCCCATATATATGTATGGAATGGAGTTTGCAACTGAAAAGAAACTTTGTGTTCCCAACAAGCTAGGTGAAGGACGGCTTTCACACACACTTATCTCTCAGAACTGAGCAAGTGGAGAGACGTTCGTTCATCTAGCACCAAGGGAACGGGTTGCAGGAGAAACTTTTTCTCTGCTTTCTCAGTCTGTTTCCTAGTGCCGGTTTGAAGTTCCTGCAGTTTTCACTGTAAAACCGAGTTGGAGCTTGTACCTCCCCATATATATGTATGGAATGGAGTTTGCAACTGAAAAGAAACTTTGTGTTCCCAACAAGCTAGGTGAAGGGCGGCTTTCACACACACTTATCTCTCAGAACTGAGCAAGTGGAGAGACGTTCGTTCATCTAGCACCAAGGGAACGGGTTGCAGGAGACACGTTTTCTTTGCTTTCTCAGTCTGTTTCCTAGTGCCGGTTTGAAGTTCCTGCAGTTTTCACTGTAAAACCGAGTTGGAGGTTCTACCTTCAAATATATATGTATGGAATGGAGTTTGCAACTGCAAAGAAACTTTGTGTTCCCAAAAAGCTAGGTGAAGGACGGCTTTCACACACTTATCTCTCAGAACTGAGCAAGTGGAGAGACGTTCGTTCATCTAGCACCAAGGGAACGGGTTGCAGGAGACACTTTTTCTCTGCTTTCTCAGTCTGTTTCCTAGTGCCGGTTTGAAGTTCCTGCAGTTTTCACTGTAAAACCGAGTTGGAGCTTCTACCTCCAAATATATATGTATGAAATGGAGTTTGCAACTGAAAAGAAACTTTGTGTTACCAAAAAGCTAGGTGAAGGACGGCTTTCACACACACTTATCTCTCAGAACTGAGCAAGTGGAGAGACGTTCGTTCATCTAGCACAAAGGGAACGGGTTGCAGGAGACACTTTTTCTCTGCTTTCTCAGTCTGTTTCCTAGTGCCGGTTTGAAGTTCCTGCAGTTTTCACTGTAAAACCGAGTTGGAGCTTCTACCTCCCCATATATATGTATGGAATGGAGTTTGCAAGTGAAAAGAAACTTTGTGTTCCCAACAAGCTAGGTGAAGGACGGCTTTCACACACACTTATCTCTCAGAACTGAGCAAGTGGAGAGACGTTCGTTCATCTAGCACCAAGGGAACGGGTTTCAGGAGACACTTTTTCTCTGCTTTCTCAGTCTGTTTCCTAGTGCCGGTTTGAAGTTCCTGCAGTTTTCACTGTAAAACGGAGTTGGAGCTAGTACCTCCAAATATATATGTATGGAATGGAGTTTGCAACTGAAAAGAAACTTTGTGTTCCCAAAAAGCTAGGTGAAGGACGGCTTTCACACACACTTATCTCTCAGAACTGAGCAAGTGGAGAGACGTTCGTTCATCTAGCACCAATGGAACGGGTTGCTGGAGACACTTTTTCTCTGCATTCTCAGTCTGTTTCCTAGTGCCGGTTTGAAGT
This sequence comes from Camelus dromedarius, assembly GCF_036321535.1. Lineage (NCBI taxonomy): Eukaryota > Metazoa > Chordata > Mammalia > Artiodactyla > Camelidae > Camelus > Camelus dromedarius. The sequence goes on along the minus strand of NC_087450.1, from coordinate 3,910,979 downwards.
TCCTGCAGTTTTCACTGTAAAACCGAGTTGGAGCTTCTACCTCCAAATATATATGTATGGAATGGAGTTTGCAACTGAAAAGAAACTTTGTGTTCCCAAAAAGCTAGGTGAAGGACGGCTTTCACACACATTTATCTCTCAGAACTGAGCAAGTGGAGAGACGTTCGTTCATCTAGCACCAAGGGAACGGGTTGCAGGAGACACTTTTTCTCTGCTTTCTCAGTCTGTTTCCTAGTGCCGGTTTGAAGTTCCTGCAGTTTTCACTGTAAAACCGAGTTGGAGGTTCTACCTTCAAATATATATGTATGGAATGGAGTTTGCAACTGAAAAGAAACTTTGTGTTCCCAAAAAGCTAGGTGAATGACGGCTTTCACACACTTATCTCTCAGAACTGAGCAAGTGGAGAGACGTTCGTTCATCTAGCACCAAGGGAACGGGTTGCAGGAGACACTTTTTCTCTGCTTTCTCAGTCTGTTTCCTAGTGCCGGTTTGAAGTTCCTGCAGTTTTCACTGTAAAACCGAGTTGGAGCTTCTACCTCCAAATATATATGTATGAAATGGAGTTTGCAACTGAAAAGAAACTTTGTGTTCCCAAAAAGCTAGGTGAAGGACGGCTTTCACACACACTTATCTCTCAGAACTGAGCAAGTGGAGAGATGTTCGTTCATCTAGCACCAAGGGAACGGGTTGCAGGAGACACTTTTTCTCTGCTTTCTCAGTCTGTTTCCTAGTGCCGGTTTGAAGTTCCTGCAGTTTTCAGTGTAAAACCGAGTTGGAGCTTGTACCTCCCCATATATATGTATGGAAAGGAGTTTGCAACTGAAAAGAAACTTTGTGTTCCCAACAAGCTAGGTGAAGGACGGCTTTCACACACACTTATCTCTCAGAACTGAGCAAGTGGAGAGACGTTCGTTCATCTAGTACCAAGGGAACGGGTTGCAGGAGACACTTTTTCTCTGCTTTCTCAGTCTGTTTCCTAGTGCCGGTTTGAAGTTCCTGCAGTTTTCACTGTCAAACCGAGTTGGAGCTAGTACCTCCCCATATATATGTATGGAATGGAGTTTGCAACTGAAAAGAAACTTTGTGTTCCCAAAAAGCTAGGTGAAGGACGGCTTTCACACACACTTATCTCTCAGAACTGAGCAAGTGGAGAGACGTTCGTTCATCTAGCACCAAGGGAACGGTTTGCAGGAGACACTTTTTCTCTGCTTTCTCAGTCTGTTTCCTAGTGCCGGTTTGAAGTTCCTGCAGTTTTCACTGTAAAACCGATTTGGAGGTTCTACCTTCAAATATATATGTATGGAATGGAGTTTGCAACTGAAAAGAAACTTTGTGTTCCCAAAAAGCTAGGTGAAGGACGGCTTTCACACACTTATCTCTCAGAACTGAGCAAGTGGAGAGACGTTCGTTCATCTAGCACCAAGGGAACGGGTTGCAGGAGACACTTTTTCTCTGCTTTCTCAGTCTGTTTCCTAGTGCCGGTTTGAAGTTCCTGCAGTTTTCACTGTAAAACCGAGTTGGATCGTCTACCTCCCCTTATATATGTATGGAATGGAGTTTGCAACTGAAAAGAAACTTTGTGTTCCCAACAAGCTAGGTGAAGGACGGCTTTCACACACACTTCTCTCTCAGAACTGAGCAAGTGGAGAGACGTTCGTTCATCTAGCACCAAGGGAACGGGTTGCAAGAGACACTTTTTCTCTGCTTTCTCAGTCTGTTTCCTAGTGCCGGTTTGAAGTTCCTGCAGTTTTCACTGTAAAACCGAGTTGGAGCTTGTACCTCCCCATATATATGTATGGAATGGAGTTTGCAACTGAAAAGAAACTTTGTGTTCCCAACAAGCTAGGTGAAGGACGGCTTTCACACACACTTTTCTCTCAGAACTGAGCAAGTGGAGAGACGTTCGTTCATCTAGCACCAAGGGAACTGGTTGCAGGAGACACTTTTTCTCTGCTTTCTCAGTCTGTTTCCTAGTGCCGGTTTGAAGTTCCTGCAGTTTTCACTGTCAAACCGAGTTGGAGCTTGTACCTCCCCATATATATGTATGGAATGGAGTTTGCAACTGAAAAGAAACTTTGTGTTCCCAACAAGCTAGGTGAAGGACGGCTTTCACACACACTTATCTCTCAGAACTGAGCAAGTGGAGAGACGTTCGTTCATCTAGCACCAAGGGAACGGGTTGCAGGAGAAACTTTTTCTCTGCTTTCTCAGTCTGTTTCCTAGTGCCGGTTTGAAGTTCCTGCAGTTTTCACTGTAAAACCGAGTTGGAGCTTGTACCTCCCCATATATATGTATGGAATGGAGTTTGCAACTGAAAAGAAACTTTGTGTTCCCAACAAGCTAGGTGAAGGGCGGCTTTCACACACACTTATCTCTCAGAACTGAGCAAGTGGAGAGACGTTCGTTCATCTAGCACCAAGGGAACGGGTTGCAGGAGACACGTTTTCTTTGCTTTCTCAGTCTGTTTCCTAGTGCCGGTTTGAAGTTCCTGCAGTTTTCACTGTAAAACCGAGTTGGAGGTTCTACCTTCAAATATATATGTATGGAATGGAGTTTGCAACTGCAAAGAAACTTTGTGTTCCCAAAAAGCTAGGTGAAGGACGGCTTTCACACACTTATCTCTCAGAACTGAGCAAGTGGAGAGACGTTCGTTCATCTAGCACCAAGGGAACGGGTTGCAGGAGACACTTTTTCTCTGCTTTCTCAGTCTGTTTCCTAGTGCCGGTTTGAAGTTCCTGCAGTTTTCACTGTAAAACCGAGTTGGAGCTTCTACCTCCAAATATATATGTATGAAATGGAGTTTGCAACTGAAAAGAAACTTTGTGTTACCAAAAAGCTAGGTGAAGGACGGCTTTCACACACACTTATCTCTCAGAACTGAGCAAGTGGAGAGACGTTCGTTCATCTAGCACAAAGGGAACGGGTTGCAGGAGACACTTTTTCTCTGCTTTCTCAGTCTGTTTCCTAGTGCCGGTTTGAAGTTCCTGCAGTTTTCACTGTAAAACCGAGTTGGAGCTTCTACCTCCCCATATATATGTATGGAATGGAGTTTGCAAGTGAAAAGAAACTTTGTGTTCCCAACAAGCTAGGTGAAGGACGGCTTTCACACACACTTATCTCTCAGAACTGAGCAAGTGGAGAGACGTTCGTTCATCTAGCACCAAGGGAACGGGTTTCAGGAGACACTTTTTCTCTGCTTTCTCAGTCTGTTTCCTAGTGCCGGTTTGAAGTTCCTGCAGTTTTCACTGTAAAACGGAGTTGGAGCTAGTACCTCCAAATATATATGTATGGAATGGAGTTTGCAACTGAAAAGAAACTTTGTGTTCCCAAAAAGCTAGGTGAAGGACGGCTTTCACACACACTTATCTCTCAGAACTGAGCAAGTGGAGAGACGTTCGTTCATCTAGCACCAATGGAACGGGTTGCTGGAGACACTTTTTCTCTGCATTCTCAGTCTGTTTCCTAGTGCCGGTTTGAAGTTCCTGCAGTTTTCACTGTAAAACCGAGTTGGAGCTTCTACCTCCAAATATATATGTATGGAATGGAGTTTGCAACTGAAAAGAAACTTTGTGTTCCCAAAAAGCTAGGTGAAGGACGGCTTTCACACACATTTATCTCTCAGAACTGAGCAAGTGGAGAGACGTTCGTTCATCTAGCACCAAGGGAACGGGTTGCAGGAGACACTTTTTCTCTGCTTTCTCAGTCTGTTTCCTAGTGCCGGTTTGAAGTTCCTGCAGTTTTCACTGTAAAACCGAGTTGGAGGTTCTACCTTCAAATATATATGTATGGAATGGAGTTTGCAACTGAAAAGAAACTTTGTGTTCCCAAAAAGCTAGGTGAATGACGGCTTTCACACACTTATCTCTCAGAACTGAGCAAGTGGAGAGACGTTCGTTCATCTAGCACCAAGGGAACGGGTTGCAGGAGACACTTTTTCTCTGCTTTCTCAGTCTGTTTCCTAGTGCCGGTTTGAAGTTCCTGCAGTTTTCACTGTAAAACCGAGTTGGAGCTTCTACCTCCAAATATATATGTATGAAATGGAGTTTGCAACTGAAAAGAAACTTTGTGTTCCCAAAAAGCTAGGTGAAGGACGGCTTTCACACACACTTATCTCTCAGAACTGAGCAAGTGGAGAGATGTTCGTTCATCTAGCACCAAGGGAACGGGTTGCAGGAGACACTTTTTCTCTGCTTTCTCAGTCTGTTTCCTAGTGCCGGTTTGAAGTTCCTGCAGTTTTCAGTGTAAAACCGAGTTGGAGCTTGTACCTCCCCATATATATGTATGGAAAGGAGTTTGCAACTGAAAAGAAACTTTGTGTTCCCAACAAGCTAGGTGAAGGACGGCTTTCACACACACTTATCTCTCAGAACTGAGCAAGTGGAGAGACGTTCGTTCATCTAGTACCAAGGGAACGGGTTGCAGGAGACACTTTTTCTCTGCTTTCTCAGTCTGTTTCCTAGTGCCGGTTTGAAGTTCCTGCAGTTTTCACTGTCAAACCGAGTTGGAGCTAGTACCTCCCCATATATATGTATGGAATGGAATTTGCAACTGAAAAGAAACATTGTGTTCCCAAAAAGCTAGGTGAAGGACGGCTTTCACACACACTTATCTCTCAGAACTGAGCAAGTGGAGAGACGTTCGTTCATCTAGCACCAATGGAACGGGTTGCAGGAGACACTTTTTCTCTGCTTTCTCAGTCTGTTTCCTAGTGCCGGTTTGAAGTTCCTGCAGTTTTCACTGTAAAACCGAGTTGGAGATTCTACCTCCAAATATATATGTATGGAATGGAGTTTGCAACTGAAAAGAAACTTTGTGTTCCCAAAAAGATAGGTGAAGGACGGCTTTCACACACATTTATCTTTCAGAACTGAGCAAGTGGAGAGACGTTCGTTCATCTAGAACCAAGGGAACGGGTTGCAGGAGACACTTTTTCTCTGTATCTCAGTCTGTTTCCTAGTGCCGGTTTGAAGTTCCTGCAGTTTTCACTGTAAAAAAGAGTTGGAGCTTGTACCTCCCCATATATATATATGGAATGGAGTTTGCAACTGAAAAGAAACTTTGTGTTCCCAACAAGCTAGGTGAAGGACGGCTTTCAACCACACTTATCTCTCAGAACTGAGCAAGTGGAGAGACGTTCGTTCATCTAGCACCAAGGGAACGGGTTGCAGGAGACACTTTTTCACTGCTTTCTCAGTCTGTTTCCTAGTGCCGGATTGAAGTTCCTGCAGTTTTCACTGTAAAACCGAGTTGGAGCTTGTACCTCCCCATATATATGTATGGAATGGAGTTTGCAACTGAAAAGAAACTTTGTGTTCCCAACAAGCTAGGTGAAGGACGGCTTTCACACACACTTATCTCTCAGAACTGAGCAAGTGGAGAGACGTTCGTTCATCTAGCACCAAGGGAACGGGTTGCAGGAGACACTTTTTCACTGCTTTCTCAGTCTGTTTCCTAGTGCCGGATTGAAGTTCCTGCAGTTTTCACTGTAAAACCGAGTAGGAGCTTCTACCTCCAAATATATATGTATGGAATGGAGTTTGCATCTGAAAAGAAACTTTGTGTTCCCAAAAAGCTAGGTGAAGGACGGCTTTCACACACACTTATCTCTCAGAACTTAGCAAGTGGAGAGACGTTCGTTCATCTAGCACCAAGGGAACGGGTTGCAGGAGACACTTTTTCTCTGCTTTCTCAGTCTGTTTCCTAGTGCCGGTTTGAAGTTCCTGCAGTTTTCACTGTCAAACCGAGTTGGAGCTAGTACCTCCCCATATATATGTATGGAATGGAGTTTGCAACTGAAAAGAAAGTTTGTGTTCCCAAAAAGCTAGGTGAAGGACGGCTTTCACACACACATATCTCTCAGAACTGAGCAAGTGGAGAGACGTTCGTTCATCTAGCACCAAGGGAACGGGTTGCAGGAGACACTTTTTCTCTGCTTTCTCAGTCTGTTTCCTAGTGCCGGTTTGAAGTTCCTGCAGTTTTCACTGTAAAACCGAGTTGGAGCTTCTACCTCCCCATATATATGTTTGGAATGGAGTTTGCAACTGAAAAGAAACTTTGTGTTCCCAATAAGCTAGGTGAAGGACGGCTTTCACACACACTTATCTCTCAGAACATAGCAAGTGGAGAGACTTTCGTTCATCTAGCACCAAGGGAACGGTTTGCAGGAGACAGTTTTTCTCTGCTTTCTCAGTCTGTTTCCTAGTGCCGGTTTGAAGTTCCTGCAGTTTTCACTGTCAAACCGTGTTGGAGCTAGTACCTCCCCATATATATGTATGGAATGGAGTTTGCAACTGAAAAGAAACTTTGTGTTCCCAACAAGCTAGGTGAAGGACGGCTTTCACACACACTTATCTCTCAGAACTGAGCAAGTGGAGAGACGTTCGTTCATCTAGCACCAAGGGAACGGGTTGCAGGAGACACATTTTCTCTGCTTTCTCAGTCTGTTTCCTAGTGCCGGTTTGAAGTTCCTGCAGTTTTCACTGTCAAACCGAGTTGGAGATTGTACCTCCCCATATATATGTATGGAATGGAGTTTGCAACTGAAAAGAAACTTTGTGTTCCCAACAAGCTAGGTGAAGGACGGCTTTCACACACACTTATCTCTCAGAACTGAGCAAGTCTAGAGACGTTCGTTCATCTAACACCAAGGGAACAGGTTGCAGGAGACACTTTTTCACTGCTTTCTCAGTCTGTTTCCTAGTGCCGGTTTGAAGTTCCTGTAGTTTTCACTGTAAAACAGAGTTGGAGCTTGTACCTTCAAATATATATGTATGGAATGGAGTTTGCAACTGAAACGAAACTTTGTGTTCCCAACAAACTAGGTGAAGGACGGCTTTCACACACACATATCTCTCAGAACTGAGCAAGTGGAGAGACGTTCGTTCATCTAGCACCAAGGGAACGGGTTGCAGGAGACACTTTTTCTCTGCTTTCTCAGTCTGTTTCCTAGTGCCGGTTTGAAGTTCCTGCAGTTTTCACTGTCAAACCGAGTTGGAGCTAGTACCTCCCCATATATATGTATGGAATGGAGTTTGCCACTGAAAAGAAACTTTGTGTTCCCAACAAGCTAGGTGAAGGACGGCTTTCACACACACTTATCTCTCAGAACTGAGCAAGTGGAGAGACGTTCGTTCATCTAGCACCAAGGGAACGGGTTGCAAGAGACACTTTTTCTCTGCTTTCTCAGTCTGTTTCCTAGTGCTGGTTTGAAGTTCCTGCAGTTTTCACTGTAAAACCGAGTTGGAGCTTGTACCTCCCCATATATATGTATGGAATGGAGTTTGCAACTGAAAAGAAACTTTGTGTTCCCAACAAGCTAGGTGAAGGACGGCTTTCACACACACTTATTTCTCAGAACTGAGCAAGTGGAGAGACGTTCGTTCATCTAGCACCAAGGGAACGGGTTGCAGGAGACACTTTTTCTCTGCTTTCTCAGTCTGTTTCCTAGTGCCGGTTTGAAGTTCCTGCAGTTTTCACTGTAAAACCGAGTTGGAGCTTCTACCTCCCCATATATATGTATGGAATGGAGTTTGCAACTGAAAAGAAACTTTGTGTTCCCAACAAGCTAGGTGAAGTACGGCTTTCACACACACTTATCTCTCAGAACATAGCAAGTTGAGAGACTTTCGTTCATCTAGCACCAAGGGAACGGTTTGCAGGAGACACTTTTTCTCTGCTTTCTCAGTCTGTTTCCTAGTGCCGGTTTGAAGTTCCTGCAGTTTTCACTGTCAAACCGAGTTGGAGCTAGTACCTCCCCATATATATGTATGGAATGGAGTTTGCAACTGAAAAGAAACTTTGTGTTCCCAACAAGCTAGGTGAAGGACGGCTTTCACACACACTTATCTCTCAGAACTGAGCAAGTGGAGAGACGTTCGTTCATCTAGCACCAAGGGAACGGGTTGCAGGAGAAACTTTTTCTCTGCTTTCTCAGTCTGTTTCCTAGTGCCGGTTTGAAGTTCCTGCAGTTTTCACTGTAAAACGGAGTTGGAGCTTGTACCTCCCCATATATATGTATGGAATGGAGTTTGCAACTGAAAAGAAACTTTGTGTTCCCAACAAGCTAGGTGAAGGACGGCTTTCACACACACTTATCTCTCAGAACTGAGCAAGTGGAGAGACGTTCGTTCATCTAGCACCAAGGGAACGGGTTGCAGGAGACACTTTTTCTTTGCTTTCTCAGTCTGTTTCCTAGTGCCGGTTTGAAGTTCCTGCAGTTTTCACTGTAAAACCGAGTTGGAGCTTCTACCTCCAAATATATATGTATGAAATGGAGTTTGCAACTGAAAAGAAACTTTGTGTTACCAAAAAGCTAGGTGAAGGACGGCTTTCACACACACTTATCTCTCAGAACTGAGCAAGTGGAGAGACGTTCGTTCATCTAGCACAAAGGGTACGGGTCGCAGGAGACACTTTTTCTCTGCTTTCTCAGTCTGTTTCCTAGTGCCGGTTTGAAGTTCCTGCAGTTTTCACTGTAAAACCGAGTTGGAGCTTCTACCTCCCCATATATATGTATGGAATGGAGTTTGCAAGTGAAAAGAAACTTTGTGTTCCCAACAAGCTAGGTGAAGGACGGCTTTCACACACACTTATCTCTCAGAACTGAGCAAGTGGAGAGACGTTCGTTCATCTAGCACCAAGGGAACGGGTTTCAGGAGACACTTTTTCTCTGCTTTCTCAGTCTGTTTCCTAGTGCCGGTTTGAAGTTCCTGCAGTTTTCACTGTAAAACCGAGTTGGAGCTAGTACCTCCCCTTATATATGTATGGAATGGAATTTGCAACTGAAAAGAAACTTTGTGTTCCCAAAAAGCTAGGTGAAGGACGGCTTTCACACACACTTATCTCTCAGAACTGAGCAAGTGGAGAGACGTTCGTTCATCTAGCACCAATGGAACGGGTTGCAGGAGACACTTTTTCTCTGCTTTCTCAGTCTGTTTCCTAGTGCCGGTTTGAAGTTCCTGCAGTTTTCACTGTAAAACCGAGTTGGAGCTTCTACCTCCAAATATATATGTATGGAATGGAGTTTGCAACTGAAAAGAAACTTTGTGTTCCCAAAAAGCTAGGTGAAGGACGGCTTTCACACACATTTATCTCTCAGAACTGAGCAAGTGGAGAGACGTTCGTTCATCTAGCACCAAGGGAACGGGTTGCAGGGGACACTTTTTCTCTGCTTTCTCAGTCTGTTTCCTAGTGCCGGTTTGAAGTTCCTGCAGTTTTCACTGTAAAACCGAGTTGGAGGTTCTACCTTCAAATATATATGTATGGAATGGAGTTTGCAACTGAAAAGAAACTTTGTGTTCCCAAAAAGCTAGGTGAAGGACGGCTTTCACACACTTATCTCTCAGAACTGAGCAAGTGGAGAGACGTTCGTTCATCTAGCACCAAGGGAACGGGTTGCAGGAGACACTTTTTCTCTGCTTTCTCAGTCTGTTTCCTAGTGCCGGTTTGAAGTTCCTGCAGTTTTCACTGTAAAACCGAGTTGGAGCTTCTACCTCCAAATATATATGTATGAAATGGAGTTTGCAACTGAAAAGAAACTTTGTGTTCCCAAAAAGCTAGGTGAAGGACGGCTTTCACACACACTTTTCTCTCAGAACTGAGCAATTGGAGAGACGTTCGTTCATCTAGCACCAAGGGAACGGGTTGCAGGAGACACTTTTTCTCTGCTTTCTCAGTCTGTTTCCTAGTGCCGGTTTGAAGTTCCTGCAGTTTTCAGTGTAAAACCGAGTTGGAGCTTGTACCTCCCCATATATATGTATGGAAAGGAGTTTGCAACTGAAAAGAAACTTTGTGTTCCCAACAAGCTAGGTGAAGGACGGCTTTCACACACACTTATCTCTCAGAACTGAGCAAGTGGAGAGACGTTCGTTCATCTAGCACCAAGGGAACGGGTTGCAGGAGACACTTTTTCTCTGCTTTCTCAGTCTGTTTCCTAGTGCCGGTTTGAAGTAACTGCAGTTTTCACTGTCAAACCGAGTTGGAGCTAGTACCTCCCCATATATATGTATGGAATGGAATTTGCAACTGAAAAGAAACTTTGTGTTCCCAAAAAGCTAGGTGAAGGACGGCTTTCACACACACTTATCTCTCAGAACTGAGCAAGTGGAGAGACGTTCGTTCATCTAGCACCAATGGAACGGGTTGCAGGAGACACTTTTTCTCTGCTTTCTCAGTCTGTTTCCTAGTGCCGGTTTGAAGTTCCTGCAGTTTTCACTGTAAAACCGAGTTGGAGCTTCTACCTCCAAATATATATGTATGGAATGGAGTTTGCAACTGAAAAGAAACTTTGTGTTCCCAAAAAGATAGGTGAAGGACGGCTTTCACACACATTTATCTTTCAGAACTGAGCAAGTGGAGAGACGTTCGTTCATCTAGCACCAAGGGAACGGGTTGCAGGAGACACTTTTTCTCTGCTTTCTCAGTCTGTTTCCTAGTGCCGGTTTGAAGTTCCTGCAGTTTTCACTGTAAAAAAGAGTTGGAGCTTGTATCTCCCCATATATATATATGGAATGGAGTTTGCAACTGAAAAGAAACTTTGTGTTCCCAACAAGCTAGGTGAAGGACGGCTTTCAACCACACTTATCTCTCAGAACTGAGCAAGTGGAGAGACGTTCGTTCATCTAGCACCAAGGGAACGGGTTGCAAGAGACACATTTTCTCTGCTTTCTCAGTCTGTTTCCTAGTGCCGATTTGAAGTTCCTGCAGTTTTCACTGTAAAACCGAGTTGGAGCTTGTACCTCCCCATATATATGTATGGAATGGAGTTTGCAACTGAAAAGAAACTTTGTGTTCCCAACAAGCTAGGTGAAGGACGGCTTTCACACACACTTATCTCTCAGAACTGAGCAAGTGGAGAGACGTTCGTTCAACTAGCACCAAGGGAACGGGTTGCAGGAGAAACTTTTTCTCTGCTTTCTCAGTCTGTTTCCTAGTGCCGGTTTGAAGTTCCTGCAGTTTTCACTGTCAAACCGAGTTGGAGCTTCTACCTCCAAATATATATGTATGGAATGGAGTTTGCAACTGAAAAGAAACTTTGTGTTCCCAAAAAGATAGGTGAAGGACGGCTTTCACACACATTTATCTTTCAGAACTGAGCAAGTGGAGAGACGTTCGTTCATCTAGCACCAATGGAACGGGTTGCAGGAGACACTTTTTCTCTGCTTTCTCAGTCTGTTTCCTAGTGCCGGTTTGAAGTTCCTGCAGTTTTCACTGTAAAACCGAGTTGGAGCTTCTACCTCCAAATATATATGTATGGAATGGAGTTTGCAACTGAAAAGAAACTTTGTGTTCCCAAAAAGATAGGTGAAGGACGGCTTTCACACACATTTATCTTTCAGAACTGAGCAAGTGGAGAGACGTTCGTTCATCTAGCACCAAGGGAACGGGTTGCAGGAGACACTTTTTCTCTGCTTTCTCAGTCTGTTTCCTAGTGCCGTTTTGAAGTTCCTGCAGTTTTCACTGTAAAAAAGAGTTGGAGCTTGTACCTCCCCATATATATATATGGAATGGAGTTTGCAACTGAAAAGAAACTTTGTGTTCCCAACAAGCTAGTTGAAGGACGGCTTTCAACCACACTTATCTCTCAGAACTGAGCAAGTGGAGAGACGTTCGTTCATCTAGCACCAAGGGAACGGGTTGCAGGAGACACATTTTCTCTGCTTTCTCAGTCTGTTTCCTAGTGCCGATTTGAAGTTCCTGCAGTTTTCACTGTAAAACCGAGTTGGAGCTTGTACCTCCCCATATATATGTATGGAATGGAGTTTGCAACTGAAAAGAAACTTTGTGTTCCCAACAAGCTAGGTGAAGGACGGCTTTCACACACACTTATCTCTCAGAACTGAGCAAGTGGAGAGACGTTCGTTCAACTAGCACCAAGGGAACGGGTTGCAGGAGAAACTTTTTCTCTGCTTTCTCAGTCTGTTTCCTAGTGCCGGTTTGAAGTTCCTGCAGTTTTCACTGTAAAACCGAGTTGGAGCTTGTACCTCCCCATATATATGTATGGAATGGAGTTTGCAACTGAAAAGAAACTTTGTGTTCCCAACAAGCTAGGTGAAGGACGGCTTTCACACACACTTATCTCTCAGAACTGAGTAAGTGGAGAGACGTTCGTTCATCTAGCACCAAGGGAACGGGTTGCAGGAGACACTTTTTCACTGCTTTCTCAGTCTGTTTCCTAGTGCCGGTTTGAAGTTCCTGCAGTTTTCACTGTAAAACCGAGTAGGAGCTTATACCTCCAAATATATATGTATGGAATGGAGTTTGCATCTGAAAAGAAACTTTGTGTTCCCAAAAAGCTAGGTGAAGGACGGCTTTCACACACACTTATCTCTCAGAACTTAGCAAGTGGAGAGACGTTCGTTCATCTAGCACCAAGGGAACGGGTTGCAGGAGACACTTTTTCTCTGCTTTCTCAGTCTGTTTCCTAGTGCCGGTTTGAAGTTCCTGCAGTTTTCACTGTCAAACCGAGTTGGAGCTAGTACCTCCCCATATATATGTATGGAATGGAGTTTGCAACTGAAAAAAAAGTTTGTGTTCCCAAAAAGCTAGGTGAAGGACGGCTTTCACACACACATATCTCTCAGAACTGAGCAAGTGGAGAGACGTTCGTTCATCTAGCACCAAGGGAACGGGTTGCAGGAGACACTTTTTCTCTGCTTTCTCAGTCTGTTTCCTAGTGCCGGTTTGAAGTTCCTGCAGTTTTCACTGTAAAACCGAGTTGGAGCTTCTACCTCCCCATATATATGTACGGAATGGAGTTTGCAACTGAAAAGAAACTTTGTGTTCCCAACAAGCTAGGTGAAGGACGGCTTTCACACACACTTATCTCTCAGAACTGAGCAAGTGGAGAGACGTTCGTTCATCTAGCACCAAGGGAACGGGTTGCAGGAGACACATTTTCTCTGCTTTCTCAGTCTGTTTCCTAGTGCCGGTTTGAAGTTCCTGCAGTTTTCACTTTCAAACCGAGTTGGACCTAGTACCTCCCCATATATATGTATGGAATGGAGTTTGCAACTGAAAAGAAACTTTGTGTTCCCAACAAGCTAGGTGAAGGACGGCTTTCACACACACTTATCTCTCAGAACTGAGCAAGTGGAGAGACGTTCGTTCATCTAGCACCAAGGGAACGGGTTTCAGGAGACACTTTTTCTCTGCTTTCTCAGTCTGTTTCCTAGTGCCGGTTTGAAGTTCCTGCAGTTTTCACTGTAAAACCGAGTTGGAGCTAGTACCTCCCCTTATATATGTATGGAATGGAATTTGCAACTGAAAAGAAACTTTGTGTTCCCAAAAAGCTAGGTGAAGGACGGCTTTCACACACACTTATCTCTCAGAACTGAGCAAGTGGAGAGACGTTCGTTCATCTAGCACCAATGGAACGGGTTGCAGGAGACACTTTTTCTCTGCTTTCTCAGTCTGTTTCCTAGTGCCGGTTTGAAGTTCCTGCAGTTTTCACTGTAAAACCGAGTTGGAGCTTCTACCTCCAAATATATATGTATGGAATGGAGTTTGCAACTGAAAAGAAACTTTGTGTTCCCAAAAAGCTAGGTGAAGGACGGCTTTCACACACATTTATCTCTCAGAACTGAGCAAGTGGAGAGACGTTCGTTCATCTAGCACCAAGGGAACGGGTTGCAGGGGACACTTTTTCTCTGCTTTCTCAGTCTGTTTCCTAGTGCCGGTTTGAAGTTCCTGCAGTTTTCACTGTAAAACCGAGTTGGAGGTTCTACCTTCAAATATATATGTATGGAATGGAGTTTGCAACTGAAAAGAAACTTTGTGTTCCCAAAAAGCTAGGTGAAGGACGGCTTTCACACACTTATCTCTCAGAACTGAGCAAGTGGAGAGACGTTCGTTCATCTAGCACCAAGGGAACGGGTTGCAGGAGACACTTTTTCTCTGCTTTCTCAGTCTGTTTCCTAGTGCCGGTTTGAAGTTCCTGCAGTTTTCACTGTAAAACCGAGTTGGAGCTTCTACCTCCAAATATATATGTATGAAATGGAGTTTGCAACTGAAAAGAAACTTTGTGTTCCCAAAAAGCTAGGTGAAGGACGGCTTTCACACACACTTTTCTCTCAGAACTGAGCAATTGGAGAGACGTTCGTTCATCTAGCACCAAGGGAACGGGTTGCAGGAGACACTTTTTCTCTGCTTTCTCAGTCTGTTTCCTAGTGCCGGTTTGAAGTTCCTGCAGTTTTCAGTGTAAAACCGAGTTGGAGCTTGTACCTCCCCATATATATGTATGGAAAGGAGTTTGCAACTGAAAAGAAACTTTGTGTTCCCAACAAGCTAGGTGAAGGACGGCTTTCACACACACTTATCTCTCAGAACTGAGCAAGTGGAGAGACGTTCGTTCATCTAGCACCAAGGGAACGGGTTGCAGGAGACACTTTTTCTCTGCTTTCTCAGTCTGTTTCCTAGTGCCGGTTTGAAGTAACTGCAGTTTTCACTGTCAAACCGAGTTGGAGCTAGTACCTCCCCATATATATGTATGGAATGGAATTTGCAACTGAAAAGAAACTTTGTGTTCCCAAAAAGCTAGGTGAAGGACGGCTTTCACACACACTTATCTCTCAGAACTGAGCAAGTGGAGAGACGTTCGTTCATCTAGCACCAATGGAACGGGTTGCAGGAGACACTTTTTCTCTGCTTTCTCAGTCTGTTTCCTAGTGCCGGTTTGAAGTTCCTGCAGTTTTCACTGTAAAACCGAGTTGGAGCTTCTACCTCCAAATATATATGTATGGAATGGAGTTTGCAACTGAAAAGAAACTTTGTGTTCCCAAAAAGATAGGTGAAGGACGGCTTTCACACACATTTATCTTTCAGAACTGAGCAAGTGGAGAGACGTTCGTTCATCTAGCACCAAGGGAACGGGTTGCAGGAGACACTTTTTCTCTGCTTTCTCAGTCTGTTTCCTAGTGCCGGTTTGAAGTTCCTGCAGTTTTCACTGTAAAAAAGAGTTGGAGCTTGTATCTCCCCATATATATATATGGAATGGAGTTTGCAACTGAAAAGAAACTTTGTGTTCCCAACAAGCTAGGTGAAGGACGGCTTTCAACCACACTTATCTCTCAGAACTGAGCAAGTGGAGAGACGTTCGTTCATCTAGCACCAAGGGAACGGGTTGCAAGAGACACATTTTCTCTGCTTTCTCAGTCTGTTTCCTAGTGCCGATTTGAAGTTCCTGCAGTTTTCACTGTAAAACCGAGTTGGAGCTTGTACCTCCCCATATATATGTATGGAATGGAGTTTGCAACTGAAAAGAAACTTTGTGTTCCCAACAAGCTAGGTGAAGGACGGCTTTCACACACACTTATCTCTCAGAACTGAGCAAGTGGAGAGACGTTCGTTCAACTAGCACCAAGGGAACGGGTTGCAGGAGAAACTTTTTCTCTGCTTTCTCAGTCTGTTTCCTAGTGCCGGTTTGAAGTTCCTGCAGTTTTCACTGTCAAACCGAGTTGGAGCTTCTACCTCCAAATATATATGTATGGAATGGAGTT
Organism: Camelus dromedarius; assembly: GCF_036321535.1. NCBI lineage: Eukaryota > Metazoa > Chordata > Mammalia > Artiodactyla > Camelidae > Camelus > Camelus dromedarius. The sequence continues at coordinate 3,895,485 of NC_087450.1, read as the reverse complement.
TGCAACTGAAAAGAAACTTTGTGTTCCCAAAAAGATAGGTGAAGGACGGCTTTCACACACATTTATCTTTCAGAACTGAGCAAGTGGAGAGACGTTCGTTCATCTAGCACCAATGGAACGGGTTGCAGGAGACACTTTTTCTCTGCTTTCTCAGTCTGTTTCCTAGTGCCGGTTTGAAGTTCCTGCAGTTTTCACTGTAAAACCGAGTTGGAGCTTCTACCTCCAAATATATATGTATGGAATGGAGTTTGCAACTGAAAAGAAACTTTGTGTTCCCAAAAAGATAGGTGAAGGACGGCTTTCACACACATTTATCTTTCAGAACTGAGCAAGTGGAGAGACGTTCGTTCATCTAGCACCAAGGGAACGGGTTGCAGGAGACACTTTTTCTCTGCTTTCTCAGTCTGTTTCCTAGTGCCGTTTTGAAGTTCCTGCAGTTTTCACTGTAAAAAAGAGTTGGAGCTTGTACCTCCCCATATATATATATGGAATGGAGTTTGCAACTGAAAAGAAACTTTGTGTTCCCAACAAGCTAGGTGAAGGACGGCTTTCAACCACACTTATCTCTCAGAACTGAGCAAGTGGAGAGACGTTCGTTCATCTAGCACCAAGGGAACGGGTTGCAGGAGACACATTTTCTCTGCTTTCTCAGTCTGTTTCCTAGTGCCGATTTGAAGTTCCTGCAGTTTTCACTGTAAAACCGAGTTGGAGCTTGTACCTCCCCATATATATGTATGGAATGGAGTTTGCAACTGAAAAGAAACTTTGTGTTCCCAACAAGCTAGGTGAAGGACGGCTTTCACACACACTTATCTCTCAGAACTGAGCAAGTGGAGAGACGTTCGTTCAACTAGCACCAAGGGAACGGGTTGCAGGAGAAACTTTTTCTCTGCTTTCTCAGTCTGTTTCCTAGTGCCGGTTTGAAGTTCCTGCAGTTTTCACTGTAAAACCGAGTTGGAGCTTGTACCTCCCCATATATATGTATGGAATGGAGTTTGCAACTGAAAAGAAACTTTGTGTTCCCAACAAGCTAGGTGAAGGACGGCTTTCACACACACTTATCTCTCAGAACTGAGTAAGTGGAGAGACGTTCGTTCATCTAGCACCAAGGGAACGGGTTGCAGGAGACACTTTTTCACTGCTTTCTCAGTCTGTTTCCTAGTGCCGGTTTGAAGTTCCTGCAGTTTTCACTGTAAAACCGAGTAGGAGCTTATACCTCCAAATATATATGTATGGAATGGAGTTTGCATCTGAAAAGAAACTTTGTGTTCCCAAAAAGCTAGGTGAAGGACGGCTTTCACACACACTTATCTCTCAGAACTTAGCAAGTGGAGAGACGTTCGTTCATCTAGCACCAAGGGAACGGGTTGCAGGAGACACTTTTTCTCTTCTTTCTCAGTCTGTTTCCTAGTGCCGGTTTGAAGTTCCTGCAGTTTTCACTGTCAAACCGAGTTGGAGCTAGTACCTCCCCATATATATGTATGGAATGGAGTTTGCAACTGAAAAGAAAGTTTGTGTTCCCAAAAAGCTAGGTGAAGGACGGCTTTCACACACACATATCTCTCAGAACTGAGCAAGTGGAGAGACGTTCGTTCATCTAGCACCAAGGGAACGGGTTGCAGGAGACACTTTTTCTCTGCTTTCTCAGTCTGTTTCCTAGTGCCGGTTTGAAGTTCCTGCAGTTTTCACTGTAAAACCGAGTTGGAGCTTCTACCTCCCCATATATATGTATGGAATGGAGTTTGCAACTGAAAAGAAACTTTGTGTTCCCAACAAGCTAGGTGAAGGACGGCTTTCACACACACTTATCTCTCAGAACTGAGCAAGTGGAGAGACGTTCGTTCATCTAGCACCAAGGGAACGGGTTGCAGGAGACACATTTTCTCTGCTTTCTCAGTCTGTTTCCTAGTGCCGGTTTGAAGTTCCTGCAGTTTTCACTTTCAAACCGAGTTGGACCTAGTACCTCCCCATATATATGTATGGAATGGAGTTTGCAACTGAAAAGAAACTTTGTGTTCCCAACAAGCTAGGTGAAGGACGGCTTTCACACACACTTATCTCTCAGAACTGAGCAAGTGGAGAGACGTTCGTTCATCTAGCACCAAGGGAACGGGTTGCAGGAGACACTTTTTCTCTGCTTTCTCAGTCTGTTTCCTAGTGCCGGTTTGATGTTCCTGCAGTTTTCACTGTAAAACCGAGTTGGAGCTTCTACCTCCAAATATATATGAATGGAATGTAGTTTGCAACTGAAAAGAAACTTTGTGTTCCCAAAAAGATAGGTGAAGGACGGCTTTCACACACTTATCTCTCAGAACTGAGCAAGTGGAGAGACGTTCGTTCATCTAGCACCAAGGGAACGGGTTGCAGGAGACACTTTTTCTCTGCTTTCTCAGTCTGTTTCCTAGTGCCGGTTTGAAGTTCCTGCAGTTTTCACTGTAAAACCGAGTTGGAGCTTGTACCTCCCCATATATATGTATGGAATGGAGTTTGCAACTGAAAAGAAACTTTGTGTTCCCAACAAGCTAGGTGAAGGACGGCTTTCACACACACTTATCTCTCAGAACTGAGCAAGTGGAGAGACGTTCGTTCATCTAGCACCAAGGGAACGGGTTGCAGGAGACAATTTTTCTCTGCTTTCTCAGTCTGTTTCCTAGTGCCGGTTTGAAGTTCCTGCAGTTTTCACTGTCAAACCGAGTTGGAGCTTCTACCTCCAAATATATATGTATGGAATGGAGTTTGCAACTGAAAAGAAACTTTGTGTTCCCAAAAAGATAGGTGAAGGACGGCTTTCACACACATTTATCTTTCAGAACTGAGCAAGTGGAGAGACGTTCGTTCATCTAGCACCAATGGAACGGGTTGCAGGAGACACTTTTTCTCTTCTTTCTCAGTCTGTTTCCTAGTGCCGGTTTGAAGTTCCTGCAGTTTTCACTGTAAAACCGAGTTGGAGCTTCTACCTCCAAATATATATGTATGGAATGGAGTTTGCAACTGAAAAGAAACTTTGTGTTCCCAAAAAGATAGGTGAAGGACGGCTTTCACACACATTTATCTTTCAGAAGTGAGCAAGTGGAGAGACGTTCGTTCATCTAGCACCAAGGGAACGGGTTGCAGGAGACACTTTTTCTCTGCTTTCTCAGTCTGTTTCCTAGTGCCGGTTTGAAGTTCCTGCAGTTTTCACTGTAAAAAAGAGTTGGAGCTTGTACCTCCCCATATATATATATGGAATGGAGTTTGCAACTGAAAAGAAACTTTGTGTTCCCAACAAGCTAGGTGAAGGACGGCTTTCAACCACACTTATCTCTCAGAACTGAGCAAGTGGAGAGACGTTCGTTCATCTAGCACCAAGGGAACGGGTTGCAGGAGACACATTTTCTCTGCTTTCTCAGTCTGTTTCCTAGTGCCGATTTGAAGTTCCTGCAGTTTTCACTGTAAAACCGAGTTGGAGCTTGTACCTCCCCATATATATGTATGGAATGGAGTTTGCAACTGAAAAGAAACTTTGTGTTCCCAACAAGCTAGGTGAAGGACGGCTTTCACACACACTTATCTCTCAGAACTGAGCAAGTGGAGAGACGTTCGTTCAACTAGCACCAAGGGAACGGGTTGCAGGAGAAACTTTTTCTCTGCTTTCTCAGTCTGTTTCCTAGTGCCGGTTTGAAGTTCCTGCAGTTTTCACTGTAAAACCGAGTTGGAGCTTGTACCTCCCCATATATATGTATGGAATGGAGTTTGCAACTGAAAAGAAACTTTGTGTTCCCAACAAGCTAGGTGAAGGACGGCTTTCACACACACTTATCTCTCAGAACTGAGCAAGTGGAGAGACGTTCGTTCATCTAGCACCAAGGGAACGGGTTGCAGGAGACACTTTTTCACTGCTTTCTCAGTCTGTTTCCTAGTGCTGGTTTGAAGTTCCTGCAGTTTTCACTGTAAAACCGAGTAGGAGCTTATACCTCCAAATATATATGTATGGAATGGAGTTTGCATCTGAAAAGAAACTTTGTGTTCCCAAAAAGCTAGGTGAAGGACGGCTTTCACACACACTTATCTCTCAGAACTTAGCAAGTGGAGAGACGTTCGTTCATCTAGCACCAAGGGAACGGGTTGCAGGAGACACTTTTTCTCTGCTTTCTCAGTCTGTTTCCTAGTGCCGGTTTGAAGTTCCTGCAGTTTTCACTGTCAAACCGAGTTGGAGCTAGTACCTGCCCATATATATGTATGGAATGGAGTTTGCAACTGAAAAGAAAGTTTGTGTTCCCAAAAAGCTAGGTGAAGGACGGCTTTCACACACACATATCTCTCAGAACTGAGCAAGTGGAGAGACGTTCGTTCATCTAGCACCAAGGGAACGGGTTGCAGGAGACACTTTTTCTCTGCTTTCTCAGTCTGTTTCCTAGTGCCGGTTTGAAGTTCCTGCAGTTTTCACTGTAAAACCGAGTTGGAGCTTCTACCTCCCCATATATATGTTTGGAATGGAGTTTGCAACTGAAAAGAAACTTTGTGTTCCCAATAAGCTAGGTGAAGGACGGCTTTCACACACACTTATCTCTCAGAACATAGCAAGTGGAGAGACTTTCGTTCATCTAGCACCAAGGGAACGGTTTGCAGGAGACAGTTTTTCTCTGCTTTCTCAGTCTGTTTCCTAGTGCCGGTTTGAAGTTCCTGCAGTTTTCACTGTAAAACCGAGTTGGAGCTTGTACCTCCCCATATATATGTATGGAATGGAGTTTGCAACTGAAAAGAAACTTTGTGTTCCCAACAAGCTAGGTGAAGGACGGCTTTCACACACACTTATCTCTCAGAACTGAGCAAGTGGAGAGACGTTCGTTCATCTAGCACCAAGGGAACGGGTTGCAGGAGACACTTTTTCTCTGCTTTCTCAGTCTGTTTCCTAGTGCTGGTTTGAAGTTCCTGCAGTTTTCACTGTAAAATCGAGTTGGAGCTTGTACCTCCCCATATATATGTATGGAATGGAGTTTGCAACTGAAAAGAAACTTTGTGTTCCCAACAAGCTAGGTGAAGGACGGCTTTCACACACACTTATCTCTCAGAACTGAGCAAGTGGAGAGACGTTCGTTCATCTAGCACCAAGGGAACGGGTTGCAGGAGACACTTTTTCTCTGCTTTCTCAGTCTGTTTCCTAGTGCCGGTTTGAAGTTCCTGCAGTTTTCACTGTAAAATCGAGTTGGAGCTTGTACCTCCCCATATATATGTATGGAATGGAGTTTGCAACTGAAAAGAAACTTTGTGTTCCCAACAAGCTAGGTGAAGGACGGCTTTCACACACACTTATCTCTCAGAACTGAGCAAGTGGAGAGACGTTCGTTCATCTAGCACCAAGGGAACGGGTTGCAGGAGACACTTTTTCACTGCTTTCTCAGTCTGTTTCCTAGTGCCGGTTTGAAGTTCCTGCAGTTTTCACTGTAAAACCGAGTAGGAGCTTCTACCTCCAAATATATATGTATGGAATGGAGTTTGCATCTGAAAAGAAACTTTGTGTTCCCAAAAAGGTAGGTGAAGGACGGCTTTCACACACACTTATCTCTCAGAACTTAGCAAGTGGAGAGACGTTCGTTCATCTAGCACCAAGGGAACGGGTTGCAGGAGACACATTTTCTCTGCATTCTCAGTCTGTTTCCTAGTGCCGGTTTGAAGTTCCTGCAGTTTTCACTGTCAAACCGAGTTGGAGCTTCTACCTCCCCATATATATGTATGGAATGGAGTTTGCAACTGAAAAGAAACTTTGTGTTCCCAACAAGCTAGGTGAAGGACGGCTTTCACACACACTTATCTCTCAGAACTGAGCAAGTGGAGAGACGTTTGTTCATCTAGCACCAAGGGAACGGGTTGCAGGAGACACTTTTTCTCTGCTTTCTCAGTCTGTTTCCTAGTGCCGGTTTGAAGTTCCTGCAGTTTTCACTGTAAAACCGAGTTGGAGCTTCTACCTCCAAATATATATGTATTTAATGGTGTTTGCAACTGAAAAGAAACTTTGTGTTCCCAACAAGCTAGGTGAAGTACGGCTTTCACACACACTTATCTCTCAGAACTGAGCAAGTGGAGAGACGTTCGTTCATCTAGCACCAAGGGAACGGGTTGCAGGAGACACTTTTTCACTGCTTTCTCAGTCTGTTTCCTAGTGCCGGTTTGAAGTTCCTGCAGTTTTCACTGTAAAACCGAGTTGGAGCTTCTACCTCCAAATATATATGTATGGAATGGAGTATGCAACTGAAAAGAAACTTTGTGTTCCCAACAAGCTAGGTGAAGGACGGCTTTCACACACACTTATCTCTCAGAACATAGCAAGTGGAGAGACTTTCGTTCATCTAGCACCAAGGGAACGGTTTGCAGGAGACACTTTTTCTCTGCTTTCTCAGTCTGTTTCCTAGTGCCGGTTTGAAGTTCCTGCAGTTTTCACTGTCAAACCGTGTTGGAGCTAGTACCTCCCCATATATATGTATGGAATGGAGTTTGCAACTGAAAAGAAAGTTTGTGTTCCCAAAAAGCTAGGTGAAGGACGGCTTTCACACACACTTATCTCTCAGAACTGAGCAAGTGGAGAGACGTTCGTTCATCTAGCACCAAGGGAACGGGTTGCAGGAGACACTTTTTCACTGCTTTCTCAGTCTGTTTCCTAGTGCCGGTTTGAAGTTCCTGCAGTTTTCACTGTAAAACCGAGTTGGAGCTTCTACCTCCAAATATATATGTATGGAATGGAGTTTGCAACTGAAAAGAAACTTTGTGTTCCCAACAAGCTAGGTGAAGGACGGCTTTCACACACACTTATCTCTCAGAACATAGCAAGTGGAGAGACTTTCGTTCATCTAGCACCAAGGGAACGGTTTGCAGGAGACACTTTTTCTCTGCTTTCTCAGTCTGTTTCCTAGTGCCGGTTTGAAGTTCCTGCAGTTTTCACTGTCAAACCGTGTTGGAGCTAGTACCTCCCCATATATATGTATGGAATGGAGTTTGCAACTGAAAAGAAAGTTTGTGTTCCCAAAAAGCTAGGTGAAGGACGGCTTTCACACACACTTATCTCTCAGAACTGAGCAAGTGGAGAGACGTTCGTTCATCTAGCACCAAGGGAACGGGTTGCAGGAGACACATTTTCTCTGCTTTCTCAGTCTGTTTCCTAGTGCCGGTTTGAAGTTCCTGCATTTTTCACTGTCAAACCGAGTTGGACCTAGTACCTCCCCATATATATGTATGGAATGGAGTTTGCAACTGAAAAGAAACTTTGTGTTCCCAACAAGCTAGGTGAAGGACGGCTTTCACACACACTTATCTCTCAAAACTGAGCAAGTGGAGAGACGTTCGTTCATCTAGCACCAAGGGAACGGGTTGCAGGAGACACTTTTTCTCTGCTTTCTCAGTCTGTTTCCTAGTGCCGGTTTGAAGTTCCTGCAGTTTTCACTGTAAAACCGAGTTGGAGCTTCTACCTCCAAATATATATGTATGGAATGGAGTTTGCAACTGAAAAGAAACTTTGTGTTCCCAAAAAGATAGGTGAAGGACGGCTTTCACACACTTATCTCTCAGAACTGAGCAAGTGGAGAGACGTTCGTTCATCTAGAACCAAGGGAACGGGTTGCAGGAGACACTTTTTCTCTGCTTTCTCAGTCTGTTTCCTAGTGCCGGTTTGAAGTTCCTGCAGTTGTCACTGTAAAACCGAGTTGGAGCTTCTACCTCCAAATATATATGTATGGAATGGAGTTTGCAACTGAAAAGAAACTTTGTGTTCCCAAAAAGCTAGGTGAAGGACGGCTTTCACACACACTTATCTCTCAGAACTGAGCAAGTGGAGAGACGTTCGTTCATCTAGCACCAAGGGAACGGGTTGCAGGAGACACTTTTTCTCTGCTTTCTCAGTCTGTTTCCTAGTGCCGGTTTGAAGTTCCTGCAGTTTTCACTGTAAAACCGAGTTGGAGCTTCTACCTCCAAATATATATGTATGGAATGGAGTTTGCAACTGAAAAGAAACTTTGTGTTCCCAAAAAGATAGGTGAAGGACGGCTTTCACACACTTATCTCTCAGAACTGAGCAAGTGGAGAGACGTTCGTTCATATAGCACCAAGGGAACGGGTTGCAGGAGACACTTTTTCTCTGCTTTCTCAGTCTGTTTCCTAGTGCCGGTTTGAAGTTCCTGCAGTTGTCACTGTAAAACCGAGTTGGAGCTTCTACCTCCAAATATATATGTATGGAATGGAGTTTGCAACTGAAAAGAAACTTTGAGTTCCCAACAAGCTAGGTGAAGGACGGCTTTCACACACACTTATCTCTCAGAACTGAGCAAGTGGAGAGACGTTCGTTCATCTAGCACCAAGGGAACGGGTTGCAGGAGACACTTTTTCTCTGAATTCTCAGTCTGTTTCCTAGTGCCGGTTTGAAGTTCCTGCAGTTTTCACTGTAAAACCGAGTTGGAGCTTGTACCTCCCCATATATATGTATGGAATGGAGTTTGCAACTGAAAAGAAACTTTGTGTTCCCAACAAGATAGGTGAAGGACGGCTTTCACACACACTTATCTCTCAGAACTGAGCAAGTGGAGAGACCTTCGTTCATCTAGCACCAAGGGAACGGGTTGCAGGAGACACTTTCTCTCTGCTTTCTCAGTCTCTTTCCTAGTGCCGGTTTGAAGTTCCTGCAGTTTTCACTGTAAAACCGAGATGGAGCTTGTACCTCCCCATATATATGTATGGAATGGAGTTTGCAACTGAAAAGAAACTTTGTGTTCCCAACAAGCTAGGTGAAGGACGGCTTTCAACCACACTTATCTCTCAGAACTGAGCAAGTAGAGAGACGTTCGTTCATCTAGCACCAAGGGAACGGGTTGCAGGAGACACTTTTTCTCTGCTTTCTCAGTCTGTTTCCTAGTGCCGGTTTGAAGTTCCTGCAGTTTTCACTGTCAAACCGAGTTGGAGCTTGTACCTCCACATATATATGTATGGAATGGAGTTTGCAACTGAAAAGAAACTATGTGTTCCCAACAAGCTAGGTGAAGGACGGCTTTCACACACACTTATCTCTCAGATCTGAGCAAGTGGAGAGACGTTCGTTCATCTAGCACCAATGGAACGGGTTGCAGTAGACACTTTTTCTCTGCTTTCTCAGTCTGTTTCCTAGTGCCGGTTTGAAGTTCCTTCAGTTTTCACTGTAAAACCGAGTTGGAGCTAGTACCTCCCCATATATATGTATGGAATGGAGTTTGCAACTGAAAAGAAACTTTGTGTTCCCAACAAGCTAGGTGAAGGACGGCTTTCACACACACTTATCTCTCAGAACTGAGCAAGTGGAGAGACGTTCGTTCATCTAGCACCAAGGGAACGGGTTGCAGGAGACACTTTTTCTCTGCTTTCTCAGTCTGTTTCCTAGTGCTGGTTTGAAGTTCCTGCAGTTTTCACTGTAAAACCTAGTTGGAGCTAGTACCTCCCCATATATATGTATGGAATGGAGTTTGCAACTGAAAAGAAACTTTGTGTTCCCAACAAGCTAGGTGAAGGACGGCTTTCACACACACTTATCTCTCAGAACTGAGCAAGTGGAGAGCCGTTCGTTCATCTAGCACCAAGGGAACGGGTTGCAGGAGACACTTTTTCTCTGCTTTCTCAGTCTGTTTCCTAGTGCCGGTTTGAAGTTCCTGCTGTTTTCACTGTCAAACCGAGTTGGAGCTAGTACCTCCCCATATATATGTATGGAATGGAGTTTGCAACTGAAAAGAAACTTTGTATTCCCAACATGCTAGGTGAAGGACGGCTTTCACACACACTTATCTCTCAGAACTGAGCAAGTGGAGAGACGTTCGTTCATCTAGCTCCAAGGGAACGGGTTGCAGGAGACACTTTTCTCTGCTTTCTCAGACTGTTTCCTAGTGCCTGTTTGAAGTTCCTGCAGTTTTCAGTGTAAAACCGAGTTGGAGCTTCTACCTCCAAATATATATGTATGGAATGGAGTTTGCAACTGAAAAGAAACTTTGTGTTCCCAACAAGCTAGGTGAAGGACGGCTTTCACACACACTTATCTCTCAGAACTGAGCAAGTGGAGAGACTCTCGTTCATCTAGCACCAAGGGAACGGATTGCAGGAGACACTTTTTCTCTGCTTTCTCAGTCTGTTTCCTAGTGCCGGTTTGAAGTTCCTGCAGTTTTCACTGTCAAACCGAGTTGGAGCTAGTACCTCCCCATATATATGTATGGAATGGAGTTTGCAACTGAAAAGAAACTTTGTGTTCACAACAAGCTAGGTGAAGGACGGCTTTCACACACACTTATCTCTCAGAACTGAGCAAGTGGAGAGACGTTCGTTCATCTAGCACCGAGGGAACGGGTTGCAGGAGACACATTTTCTCTGCTTTCTCAGTAAGTTTCCTAGTGCCGGTTTGAAGTTCCTGCATTTTTCACTGTCAAACCGAGTTGGAGCTAGTACCTCCCCATATATATGTATGGAATGGAGTTTGCAACTGAAAAGAATCTTTGTGTTCCCAACAAGCTAGGTGAAGAGCGGCTTTCACGCACACTTATCTCTCAGAACTGAGCAAGTGGAGAGACGTTCGTTCATCTAGCACCAAGGGAACGGGTTGCAGGAGACACTTTTTCTCAGCTTTCTCAGTCTGTTTCCTAGTGCCGGTTTGAAGTTCCTGCAGTTTTCATAGTAAAACCGAGTTGGAGCTAGTACCTCCCTATATATATATGTATGGAATGGAGTTTGTAACTGAAAAGAAACTTTGTGTTCCCAACAAGCTAGGTGAAGGACGGCTTTCACACACACTTATCTATCAGAACTGAGCAAGTGGAGAGACGTTCGTTCATCTAGCACCAAGGGAACGGGTTGCAGGAGACACTTTTTCTCTGCTTTCTTAGTCTGTTTCCTAGTGACGGTTTGAAGTTCCTGCAGTTTTCACTGTCAAACCGAGTTGGAGCTTGTACCTCCCCATATATATGTATGGAATGGAGTTTGCAACTGAAAAGAAACTTTGTGTTCCCAACAAGCTAGGTGAAGGACGGCTTTCACACACACTTATCTCTCAGAACTGAGCAAGTGGAGAGACGTTCGTTCATGTAGCACCAAGGGAACGGGTTGCAGGAGACACTTTTTCTCTGCTTTCTCAGTCTGTTTCCTAGTGCCGGTTTGAAGTTCCTGCATTTTTCACTGTAAAACCGATTTGGAGCTAGTACCTCCCCATATATATGTATGGAATGGAGTTTGCAACTGAAAAGAAACTTTGTGTTCCCAACAAGCTAGGTGAAGGACGGCTTTCACACACACTTATCTATCAGAACTGAGCAAGTGGAGAGACGTTCGTTCATCTAGCACCAAGGGAACGGGTTGCAGGAGACACTTTTTCTCTGCTTTCTCAGTCTGTTTCCTCGTGCCGGTTTGAAATTCCTGCAGTTTTCACTGTCAAACCGAGTTTGAGCTAGTACCTCCCTATATATATATGTATGGAATGGAGTTTGCAACTGAAAAGTAACTTTGTGTTCCCAACAAGGAAGGTGAAGGACGGCTTTCACACACACTTATCTCTCAGAACTGCGCAAGTGGAGAGACGTTCGTTCATCTAACACCAATGGAACGGGTTGCAGGAGACACTTTTTCTCTGCTTTCTCAGTCTGTTTCCTAGTGCCGGTTTGAAGTTCCTGAAGTTTTCACTGTAAAACCGAGTTGGAGCTAGAACCTCCCCATATATATGTATGGAATGGAATTTGCAACTGAAAAGAAACTTTGTGTTCCCAACAAGCTAGGTGAAGGACGGCTTTCACACACACTTATCTCTCAGAACTGAGCAAGTGGAGAGACGTTCGTTCATCTAGCACCAAGGGAACGGGTTGCAGGAGACACTTTTTCTCTGCTTCCTCAGTCTGTTTCCTAGTGCCGGTTTGAAGTTCCTGCAGTTTTCACTGTCAAACCGAGTTGGAGCTTTTACCTCCCCATATATATGTATGGAATGGAGTTTGCAACTGAAAAGAAACTTTGTGTTCCCAACAAGCTAGGTGAAGGACGGCTTTCACACACAATTATCTCTCAGAACAGAGCAAGTGGAGAGACTTTCGTTCATCTAGCACCAAGGGAACGGGTTGCAGGAGACACTTTTTCTCAGTTTCTCAGTCTGTTTCCTAGTGTCAGTTTGAAGTTCCTGCAGTTTTCACTGTCAAACCGAGTTTGAGCTAGTACCTCCCCATATATATGTATGGAATGGAGTTTGCAACTGAAAAGAAACTTTGTGTTCCCAACAAGCTAGGTGAAGGACGGCTTTCACACACACTTATCTCTCAGAACTGAGCAAGTGGAGAGACGTTCGTTCATCTAGCACCAAGGGAACGTGTTGCAGGAGACACATTTTCTCTGCTTTCTCAGTCTGTTTCCTAGTGCCGGTTTGAAGTTCCTGCAGTTTTCACTGTAAAACCGAGTTGGAGCTTCTACCTCCAAATATATATGTATGGAATGGAGTTTGCAACGGAAAAGAAACTTTGTGTTCCCAACAAGCTAGTTGAAGGACGGCTTTCACACACACTTATCTCTCAGAACTGAGCAAGTGGAGAGACGTTCGTTCATCTAGCACCAAGGGAACGGGTTGCAGGAGACACTTTTTCTCTGCTTTCTCAGTCTGTTTCCTAGTGCCGGTTTGAAGTTCCTGCAGTTTTCACTGTCAAACCGAGTTGGAGCTTGTACCTCCCCATATATATGTATGGAATGGAGTTTGCAACTGAAAAGAAACTTTGTGTTCCCAACAAGCTAGGTGAAGGACGGCTTTCACACACACTTATCTCTCAGAACTGAGCAAGTGGAGAGACGTTCGTTCATGTAGCACCAAGGGAACGGGTTGCAGGAGACACTTTTTCTCTGCTTTCTCAGTCTGTTTCCTAGTGCCGGTTTGAAGTTCCTGCATTTTTCACTGTAAAACCGATTTGGAGCTAGTACCTCCCCATATATATGTATGGAATGGAGTTTGCAACTGAAAAGAAACTTTGTGTTCCCAACAAGCTAGGTGAAGGACGGCTTTCACACACACTTATCTCTCAGAACTGAGCAAGTGGAGAGACGTTCGTTCATCTAGCACCAAGGGAACGGGTTGCAGGAGACACTTTTTCTCTGCTTTCTCAGTCTGTTTCCTAGTGCCGGTTTGAAGTTCCTGCAGTTTTCACTGTCAAACCGAGTTGGAGCTAGTACCTCCCTATATATATATGTATGGAATGGAGTTTGCAACTGAAAAGTAACTTTGTGTTCCCAACAAGCAAGGTGAAGGACGGCTTTCACACACACTTATCTCTCAGAACTGAGCAAGTGGAGAGACGTTCGTTCATCTAACACCAATGGAACGGGTTGCAGGAGACACTTTTTCTCTGCTTTCTCAGTCTGTTTCCTAGTGCCGGTTTGAAGTTCCTGAAGTTTTCACTGTAAAACCGAGTTGGAGCTAGAACCTCCCCATATATATGTATGGAATGGAATTTGCAACTGAAAAGAAACTTTGTGTTCCCAACAAGCTAGGTGAAGGACGGCTTTCACAAACACTTATCTCTCAGAACTGAGCAAGTGGAGAGACGTTCGTTCATCTAGCACCAAGGGAACGGGTTGCAGGAGCCACTATTTCTCTGCTTTCTCAGTCTGTTTCCTAGTGCCGGTTTGAAATTCCTGCAGTTTTCACTGTAAAACCGGGTTGGATCTTCTACCTCCCCTTATATATATATGGAATGGAGTTTGCAACTGAAAAGAAACTTTGTGTTCCCAACAAGCTAGGTGAAGGAAGGCTTTCACACACACTTCTCTCTCAGAACTGAGCAAGTGGAGAGACGTTCGTTCATCTAGCACCAAGGGAACGGGTTGCAGGAGACACTTTTTCTCTGCTTTCTCAGTCTGTTTCCTAGTGCCGGTTTGAAGTTCCTGCAATTTTCACTGTAAAACCGAGTTGGAGCTTCTACCTACAAATATATATGTATGGAATGGAGTTAGCAACTGAAAAGAAACTTTGTGTTCCCAACAAGCTAGGTGAAGGACGGCTTTCACACACACTTATCTCTCAGAACAGAGCAAGTGGAGAGACGTTCGTTCATCTAGCACAAAGGGAACGGGTTGAAGGAGACACTTTTTCTCTGCTTTCTCAGTCTGTTTTCTACTGCCGTTTTGAAGTTCCTGCAGTTTTCACTGTCAAACCGAGTTGGAGCTAGTACCTCCCTATATATATATGTATGGAATGGAATTTGCAACTGAAAAGTAACTTTGTGTTCCCAACAAGCAAGGTGAAGGACGGCTTTCACACACACTTATCTCTCAGAACTGAGCAAGTGGAGAGACGTTCGTTCATCTAACACCAGTGGAACGGGTTGCAGGAGACACTTTTTCTCTGCTTTCTCAGTCTGTTTCCTAGTGCCGGTTTGAAGTTCCTGAAGTTTTCACTGTAAAACCGAGTTGGAGCTAGAACCTCCCCATATATATGTATGGAATGGAATTTGCAACTGAAAAGAAACTTTGTGTTCCCAACAAGCTAGGTGAAGGACGGCTTTCACACACACTTATCTCTCAGAACTGAGCAAGTGGAGAGACGTTCGTTCATCTAGCACCAAGGGAACGGGTTGCAGGAGCCACTATTTCTCTGCTTTCTCAGTCTGTTTCCTAGTGCCGGTTTGAAATTCCTGCAGTTTTCACTGTAAAACCGGGTTGGATCTTCTACCTCCCCTTATATATATATGGAATGGAGTTTGCAACTGAAAAGAAACTTTGTGTTCCCAACAAGCTAGGTGAAGGAAGGCTTTCACACACACTTCTCTCTCAGAACTGAGCAAGTGGAGAGACGTTCGTTCATCTAGCACCAAGGGAACGGGTTGCAGGAGACACTTTTTCTCTGCTTTCTCAGTCTGTTTCCTAGTGCCGGTTTGAAGTTCCTGCAATTTTCACTGTAAAACCGAGTTGGAGCTTCTACCTACAAATATATATGTATGGAATGGAGTTTGCAACTGAAAAGAAACTTTGTGTTCCCAACAAGCTAGGTGAAGGACGGCTTTCACACACACTTATCTCTCAGAACAGAGCAAGTGGAGAGACGTTCGTTCATCTAGCACAAAGGGAACGGGTTGAAGGAGACACTTTTTCTCTGCTTTCTCAGTCTGTTTTCTACTGCCGTTTTGAAGTTCCTGCAGTTTTCACTGTCAAACCGAGTTGGAGCTAGTGCCTCCCCATATATATGTATGGAATGGAGTTTGCAACTGAAAAGAAAATTTGTGTTCCCAACAAGCTAGTTGAAAGACGGCTTTCACACAGACTTATCTCTCAGAACTGAGCAAGTGGAGAGACGTTCGTTCATCTAGCACCAAGGGAACGGGTTGCAGGAGACACTTTTTCTCTGCTTTCTCAGTCTGTTTCCTAGTGCCGGTTTGAAGTTCCTGCAGTTTTCACTGTAAAACCGAGTTGGAGCTTGTACCTCCCCATATATATGTATGGAATGGAGTTTGCAACTGAAAAGAAACTTTGTGTTCCCAAAAAGCTAGGTGAAGGACGGCTTTCACACCCACTTATCTCTCAGAACATAGCAAGTGGAGAGACTTTCCTTCATATAGCACCAAGGGAACGGTTTGCAGGAGACACTTTTTCTCTGCTTTCTCAGTCTGTTTCCTAGTGCCGGTTTGAAGTTCCTGCAGTTTTCACTGTCAAACCGAGTTGGAGCTAGTACCTCCCCATATATATGTATGGAATGGAGTTTGCAACTGAAAAGAAACTTTGTGTTCCCAACAAGCTAGGTGAAGGATGGCTTTCACACACACTTATCTCTCAGAACTGAGCAAGTGGAGAGACGTTCGTTCATCTAGCACCAAGGGAACGGGTTGCAGGAGACACTTTTTCTCTGCTTTCTCAGTCTGTTTCCTAGTGCCGGTTTGAAGTTCCTGCAGTTTTCACTGTAAAACCGAGTTGGAGCTAGTACCTACCCATATATATGTATGGAATGGAGTTTGCAACTGAAAAGAAACTTTGTGTTCCCAACAAGCTAGGTGAATTACGGCTTTCACACACACTTATCTCTCAGAACTGAGCAAGTGGAGAGACGTTCGTTCATCTAGCACCAAGGGAACGGGTTGCAGGAGACACTTTTTCTCTGCTTTCTCAGTCTGTTTCCTAGTGCCGGTTTGAAGTTCCTGCAGTTTTCACTGTAAAACCGAGTTGGAGCTTCTACCTCCAAATATATATGCATGGAATGGAGTTTGCAACTGAAAAGAAACTTTGTGTTCCCAAAAAGCTAGGTGAAGGACAGCTTTCACACACACTTATCTCTCAGAACTGAGCAAGTGAAGAGACGTTCGTTCATCTAGCACCAAGGGAACGGGTTGCAGGAGACACTTTTTCTCTGCTTTCTCAGTCTGTTTCCTAGTGCCGGTTTGAAGTTCCTGCAGTTTTCACTGTAAAACCGAGTTGGAGCTTCTACCTCCAAATATATATGTATGGAATGGGGTTTGCAACTGAAAAGAAACTTTGTGTTCCCAAAAAGCTAGGTGAAGGACGGCTTTCACACACACTTATCTCTCAGAACTGAGCAAGTGGAGAGACGTTCGTTCATCTAGCACCAAGGGAACGGGTTGCAGGAGAAACTTTTCTCTGCTTTCTCATGTCTGTTTCCTAGTGCCGGTTTGAAGTTCCTGCAGTTTTCACTGTAAAACCGAGTTGGAGCTAGTACCTCCCCATATATATGTATGGAATGGAGTTTGCAACTGAAAAGAAACTTTGTGTTCCCAACAAGCTAGGTGAAGGACGGCTTTCACACACACTTATCTCTCAGAACTGAGCAAGTGGAGAGACGTTCGTTCATCTAGCACCAAGGGAACGGGTTGCAGGAGACACTTTTTCTCTGCATTCTCAGTCTGTTTCCTAGTGCCGGTAGGAAGTTTCTGCAGTTTTCACTTTAAAACCCAGTTGGAGCTTGTACCTCCCCATATATATGTATGGAATGGAGTTTGCAACTGAAAAAAACTTTGTGTTCCCAACAAGCTAGGTGAAGGACGGCTTTCACACACACTTATCTCTCAGAACTGAGCAAGTGGAGAGACGTTCGTTCATCTAGCACCAAGGGAACGGGTTGCAGGAGACACTTTTTCTCTGCTTTCTCAGTCTGTTTCCTAGTGCCGGTTTGAAGTTCCTGCAGTTTTCACTGTCAAACCGAGTTGGAGCTTGTACCTCCCCATATATATGTATGGAATGGAGTTTGCAACTGAAAAGAAACTTTGTGTTCCCAACAAGCTAGGTGAAGGACGGCTTTCACACACACTTATCTCTCAGAACTGAGCAAGTGGAGAGACGTTCGTTCATCTAGCACCAAGGGAACGGGTTGCAGGAGACACTTTTTCTCTGCATTCTCAGTCTGTTTCCTAGTGCCGGTTGGAAGTTCCTGCAGTTTTCACTGTCAAACCGAGTTGGAGCTAGTACCTCCCCATATATATGTATGGAATGGAGTTTGCAACTGAAAAGAAACTTTGTGTTCCCAACAAGCTAGGTGAAGGACGGCTTTCACACACACTTAACTCTCAGAACTGAGGAAGTGGAGAGACGTTCGTTCATCTAGCACCAAGGGAACGGGTTGCAGGAGACACTTTTTCTCTGCTTTCTCAGTCTGTTTCCTAGTGCCGGTTTGAAGTTCCTGCAGTTTTCACTGTCAAACCAAGTTGGAGCTTGTACCTCCCCATATATATGTATGGAATGGAGTTTGCAACTGAAAAGAAACTTTGTGTTCCCAAAAAGCTAGGTGAAGGACGGCTTTCACACACACTTATCTCTCAGAACTGAGCAAGTGGAGAGACGTTCGTTCATCTAGCACCAAGGGAACGGGTTGCAGGAGACACTTTTTCTCTGCATTCTCAGTCTGTTTCCTAGTGCCGGTTGGAAGTTCCTGCAGTTTTCACTGTAAAACCGAGTTGGAGCTAGTACCTCCCCATATATATGTATGGAATGGAGTTTGCAACTGAAAAGAAACTTTGTGTTCCCAACAAGCTAGGTGAAGGACGGCTTTCACACACACTTAACTCTCAGAACTGAGGAAGTGGAGAGACGTTCGTTCATCTAGCACCAAGGGAACGGGTTGCAGGAGACACTTTTTCTCTGCTTTCTCAGTCTGTTTCCTAGTGCCGGTTTGAAGTTCCTGCAGTTTTCACTGTAAAACCGTGTTGGAGCTTCTACCTCCAAATATATATGTATGGAATGGAGTTTGCAACTGAAAAGAAACTTTGTGTTCCCAAAAAGCTAGGTGAAGGACGGCTTTCACACACAATTATCTCTCAGAACTGAGCAAGTGGAGAGACGTTCGTTCATCTAGCACCAAGGGAACGGGTTGCAGGAGACACTTTTTCTCTGCTTTCTCAGTCTGTTTCCTAGTGCCGGTTTGAAGTTCCTGCAGTTTTCACTGTCAAACCGAGTTGGAGCTTGTACCTCCCCATATATATGTATGGAATGGAGTTTGCAACTGAAAACAAACTTTGTGTTCCCAACAAGCTAGGTGAAGGACGGCTTTCACACACACTTATCTCTCAGAACTGAGCAAGTGGAGAGACGTTCGTTCATCTAGCACCAAGGGAACGGGTTGCAGGAGACACTTTCTCTCTGCTTTCTCAGTCTCTTTCCTAGTGCCGGTTTGAAGTTCCTGCAGTTTTCACTGTAAAACCGAGTTGGAGCTTGTACCTCCCCATATATATGTATGGAATGGAGTTTGCAACTGAAAAGAAACTTTGTGTTCCCAACAAGCTAGGTGAAGGACGGCTTTCACACACACTTATCTCTCAGAACTGAGCAAGTGGAGAGACGTTCGTTCATCTAGCACGAAGGGAACGGGTTGCAGGAGAAACTTTTTCTCTGCTTTCTCAGTCTGTTACCTAGTGCCGGTTTGAAGTTCCTGCAGTTTTCACTGTAAAACCGAGTTGGAGCTTCTACCTCCAAATATATATGTATGGAATGGAGTTTGCAACTGAAAAGAAACTTTGTGTTCCCAAAAAGATAGGTGAAGGACGGCTTTCACACACTTATCTCTCAGAACTGAGCAAGTGGAGAGACGTTCGTTCATCTAGAACCAAGGGAACGGGTTGCAGGAGACACTTTTTCTCTGCTTTCTCAGTCTGTTTCCTAGTGCCGGTTTGAAGTTCCTGCAGTTGTCACTGTAAAACCGAGTTGGAGCTTCTACCTCCAAATATATATGTATGGAATGGAGTTTGCAACTGAAAAGAAACTTTGTGTTCCCAAAAAGCTAGGTGAAGGACGGCTTTCACACACTTATCTCTCAGAACTGAGCAAGTGGAGAGACGTTCGTTCATCTAGAACCAAGGGAACGGGTTGCAGGAGACACTTTTTCTCTGCTTTCTCAGTCTGTTTCCTAGTGCCGGTTTGAAGTTCCTGCAGTTGTCACTGTAAAACCGAGTTGGAGCTTGTACCTCCCCATATATATGTATGGAATGGAGTTTGCAACTGAAAAGAAACTTTGTGTTCCCAACAAGATAGGTGAAGGACGGCTTTCACACACACTTATCTCTCAGAACTGAGCAAGTGGAGAGACGTTCGTTCATCTAGCACCAATGGAACGGGTTGCAGGAGACACTTTTTCTCTGCTTTCTCAGTCTGTTTCCTAGTGCCGGTTTGAAGTTCCTGCAGTTTTCACTGTCAAACCGAGTTGGAGCTTGTACCTCCACATATATATGTATGGAATGGAGTTTGCAACTGAAAAGAAACTATGTGTTCCCAACAAGCTAGGTGAAGGACGGCTTTCACACACACTTATCTCTCAGATCTGAGCAAGTGGATAGACGTTCGTTCATCTAGCACCAATGGAACGGGTTGCAGTAGACACTTTTTCTCTGCTTTCTCAGTCTGTTTCCTAGTGCCGGTTTGAAGTTCCTTCAGTTTTCACTGTAAAACCGAGTTGGAGCTAGTACCTCCCCATATATATGTATGGAATGGAGTTTGCAACTGAAAAGAAACTTTGTGTTCCCAACAAGCTAGGTGAAGGACGGCTTTCACACACACTTATCTCTCAGAACTGAGCAAGTGGAGAGACGTTCGTTCATCTAGCACCAAGGGAACGGGTTGCAGGAGACACTTTTTCTCTGCTTTCTCAGTCTGTTTCCTAGTGCTGGTTTGAAGTTCCTGCAGTTTTCACTGTAAAACCTAGTTGGAGCTAGTACCTCCCCATATATATGTATGGAATGGAGTTTGCAACTGAAAAGAAACTTTGTGTTCCCAACAAGCTAGGTGAAGGACGGCTTTCACACACACTTATCTCTCAGAACTGAGCAAGTGGAGAGCCGTTCGTTCATCTAGCACCAAGGGAACGGGTTGCAGGAGACACTTTTTCTCTGCTTTCTCAGTCTGTTTCCTAGTGCCGGTTTGAATTTCCTGCTGTTTTCACTGTCAAACCGAGTTGGAGCTAGTACCTCCCTATATATATGTATGGAATGGAGTTTGCAACTGAAAAGAAACTTTGTGTTCCCAACATGCTAGGTGAAGGACGGCTTTCACACACACTTATCTCTCAGAACTGAGCAAGTGGAGAGACGTTCGTTCATCTAGCACCAAGGGAACGGGTTGCAGGAGACACTTTTCTCTGCTTTCTCAGACTGTTTCCTAGTGCCTGTTTGAAGTTCCTGCAGTTTTCAGTGTAAAACCGAGTTGGAGCTTCTACCTCCAAATATATATGTATGGAATGGAGTTTGCAACTGAAAAGAAACTTTGTGTTCCCAACAAGCTAGGTGAAGGACGGCTTTCACACACACTTATCTCTCAGAACTGAGCAAGTGGAGAGACTTTCGTTCATCTAGCACCAAGGGAACGGATTGCAGGAGACACTTTTTCTCTGCTTTCTCAGTCTGTTTCCTAGTGCCGGTTTGAAGTTCCTGCAGTTTTCACTGTCAAACCGAGTTGGAGCTAGTACCTCCCCATATATATGTATGGAATGGAGTTTGCAACTGAAAAGAAACTTTGTGTTCACAACAAGCTAGGTGAAGGACGGCTTTCACACACACTTATCTCTCAGAACTGAGCAAGTGGAGAGACGTTCGTTCATCTAGCACCGAGGGAACGGGTTGCAGGAGACACATTTTCTCTGCTTTCTCAGTAAGTTTCCTAGTGCCGGTTTGAAGTTCCTGCATTTTTCACTGTCAAACCGAGTTGGAGCTAGTACCTCCCCATATATATGTATGGAATGGAGTTTGCAACTGAAAAGAATCTTTGTGTTCCCAACAAGCTAGGTGAAGTGCGGCTTTCACGCACACTTATCTCTCAGAACTGAGCAAGTGGAGAGACGTTCGTTCATCTAGCACCAAGGGAACGGGTTGCAGGAGACACTTTTTCTCAGCTTTCTCAGTCTGTTTCCTAGTGCCGGTTTGAAGTTCCTGCAGTTTTCATAGTAAAACCGAGTTGGAGCTAGTACCTCCCTATATATATATGTATGGAATGGAGTTTGTAACTGAAAAGAAACTTTGTGTTCCCAACAAGCTAGGTGAAGGACGGCTTTCACACACACTTATCTATCAGAACTGAGCAAGTGGAGAGACGTTCGTTCATCTAGCACCAAGGGAACGGGTTGCAGGAGACACTTTTTCTCTGCTTTCTTAGTCTGTTTCCTAGTGCCGGTTTGAAGTTCCTGCAGTTTTCACTGTCAAACCGAGTTGGAGCTTGTACCTCCCCATATATATGTATGGAATGGAGTTTGCAACTGAAAAGAAACTTTGTGTTCCCAACAAGCTAGGTGAAGGACGGCTTTCACACACACTTATCTCTCAGAACTGAGCAAGTGGAGAGACGTTCGTTCATGTAGCACCAAGGGAACGGGTTGCAGGAGACACTTTTTCTCTGCTTTCTCAGTCTGTTTCCTAGTGCCGGTTTGAAGTTCCTGCATTTTTCACTGTAAAACCGATTTGGAGCTAGTACCTCCCCATATATATGTATGGAATGGAGTTTGCAACTGAAAAGAAACTTTGTGTTCCCAACAAGCTAGGTGAAGGACGGCTTTCACACACACTTATCTATCAGAACTGAGCAAGTGGAGAGACGTTCGTTCATCTAGCACCAAGGGAACGGGTTGCAGGAGACACTTTTTCTCTGCTTTCTCAGTCTGTTTCCTAGTGCCGGTTTGAAGTTCCTGCATTTTTCACTGTAAAACCGATTTGGAGCTAGTACCTCCCCATATATATGTATGGAATGGAGTTTGCAACTGAAAAGAAACTTTGTGTTCCCAACAAGCTAGGTGAAGGACGGCTTTCACACACACTTATCTCTCAGAACTGAGCAAGTGGAGAGACTTTCGTTCATCTAGCACCAAGGGAACGGGTTGCAGGAGACACTTTTTCTCTGCTTTCTCAGTCTGTTTCCTCGTGCCGGTTTGAAATTCCTGCAGTTTTCACTGTCAAACCGAGTTTGAGCTAGTACCTCCCTATATATATATGTATGGAATGGAGTTTGCAACTGAAAAGTAACTTTGTGTTCCCAACAAGGAAGGTGAAGGACGGCTTTCACACACACTTATCTCTCAGAACTGCGCAAGTGGAGAGACGTTCGTTCATCTAACACCAATGGAACGGGTTGCAGGAGACACTTTTTCTCTGCTTTCTCAGTCTGTTTCCTAGTGCCGGTTTGAAGTTCCTGAAGTTTTCACTGTAAAACCGAGTTGGAGCTAGAACCTCCCCATATATATGTATGGAATGGAATTTGCAACTGAAAAGAAACTTTGTGTTCCCAACAAGCTAGGTGAAGGACGGCTTTCACACACACTTATCTCTCAGAACTGAGCAAGTGGAGAGACGTTCGTTCATCTAGCACCAAGGGAACGGGTTGCAGGAGACACTTTTTCTCTGCTTCCTCAGTCTGTTTCCTAGTGCCGGTTTGAAGATCCTGCAGTTTTCACTGTCAAACCGAGTTGGAGCTAGTACCTCCCCATATATATGTATGGAATGGAGTTTGCAACTGAAAAGAATCTTTGTGTTCCCAACAAGCTAGGTGAAGAGCGGCTTTCACGCACACTTATCTCTCAGAACTGAGCAAGTGGTGAGACGTTCGTTCATCTAGCACCAAGGGAACGGGTTGCAGGAGACACTTTTTCTCAGCTTTCTCAGTCTGTTTCCTAGTGCCGGTTTGAAGTTCCTGCAGTTTTCATAGTAAAACCGAGTTGGAGCTAGTACCTCCCTATATATATATGTATGGAATGGAGTTTGTAACTGAAAAGAAACTTTGTGTTCCCAACAAGCTAGGTGAAGGACGGCTTTCACACACACTTATCTATCAGAACTGAGCAAGTGGAGAGACGTTCGTTCATCTAGCACCAAGGGAACGGGTTGCAGGAGACACTTTTTCTCTGCTTTCTTAGTCTGTTTCCTAGTGCCGGTTTGAAGTTCCTGCAGTTTTCACTGTCAAACCGAGTTGGAGCTTGTACCTCCCCATATATATGTATGGAATGGAGTTTGCAACTGAAAAGAAACTTTGTGTTCCCAACAAGCTAGGTGAAGGACGGCTTTCACACACACTTATCTCTCAGAACTGAGCAAGTGGAGAGCCGTTCGTTCATCTAGCACCAAGGGAACGGGTTGCAGGAGACACTTTTTCTCTGCTTTCTCAGTCTGTTTCCTAGTGCCGGTTTGAATTTCCTGCTGTTTTCACTGTCAAACCGAGTTGGAGCTAGTACCTCCCTATATATATGTATGGAATGGAGTTTGCAACTGAAAAGAAACTTTGTGTTCCCAACATGCTAGGTGAAGGACGGCTTTCACACACACTTATCTCTCAGAACTGAGCAAGTGGAGAGACGTTCGTTCATCTAGCACCAAGGGAACGGGTTGCAGGAGACACTTTTCTCTGCTTTCTCAGACTGTTTCCTAGTGCCTGTTGGAAGTTCCTGCAGTTTTCAGTGTAAAACCGAGTTGGAGCTTCTACCTCCAAATATATATGTATGGAATGGAGTTTGCAACTGAAAAGAAACTTTGTGTTCCCAACAAGCTAGGTGAAGGACGGCTTTCACACACACTTATCTCTCAGAACTGAGCAAGTGGAGAGACTTTCGTTCATCTAGCACCAAGGGAACGGATTGCAGGAGACACTTTTTCTCTGCTTTCTCAGTCTGTTTCCTAGTGCCGGTTTGAAGTTCCTGCAGTTTTCACTGTCAAACCGAGTTGGAGCTAGTACCTCCCCATATATATGTATGGAATGGAGTTTGCAACTGAAAAGAAACTTTGTGTTCACAACAAGCTAGGTGAAGGACGGCTTTCACACACACTTATCTCTCAGAACTGAGCAAGTGGAGAGACGTTCGTTCATCTAGCACCGAGGGAACGGGTTGCAGGAGACACATTTTCTCTGCTTTCTCAGTAAGTTTCCTAGTGCCGGTTTGAAGTTCCTGCATTTTTCACTGTCAAACCGAGTTGGAGCTAGTACCTCCCCATATATATGTATGGAATGGAGTTTGCAACTGAAAAGAATCTTTGTGTTCCCAACAAGCTAGGTGAAGTGCGGCTTTCACGCACACTTATCTCTCAGAACTGAGCAAGTGGAGAGACGTTCGTTCATCTAGCACCAAGGGAACGGGTTGCAGGAGACACTTTTTCTCAGCTTTCTCAGTCTGTTTCCTAGTGCCGGTTTGAAGTTCCTGCAGTTTTCATAGTAAAACCGAGTTGGAGCTAGTACCTCCCTATATATATATGTATGGAATGGAGTTTGTAACTGAAAAGAAACTTTGTGTTCCCAACAAGCTAGGTGAAGGACGGCTTTCACACACACTTATCTATCAGAACTGAGCAAGTGGAGAGACGTTCGTTCATCTAGCACCAAGGGAACGGGTTGCAGGAGACACTTTTTCTCTGCTTTCTTAGTCTGTTTCCTAGTGCCGGTTTGAAGTTCCTGCAGTTTTCACTGTCAAACCGAGTTGGAGCTTGTACCTCCCCATATATATGTATGGAATGGAGTTTGCAACTGAAAAGAAACTTTGTGTTCCCAACAAGCTAGGTGAAGGACGGCTTTCACACACACTTATCTCTCAGAACTGAGCAAGTGGAGAGACGTTCGTTCATGTAGCACCAAGGGAACGGGTTGCAGGAGACACTTTTTCTCTGCTTTCTCAGTCTGTTTCCTAGTGCCGGTTTGAAGTTCCTGCATTTTTCACTGTCAAACCGAGTTGGAGCTAGTACCTCCCCATATATATGTATGGAATGGAGTTTGCAACTGAAAAGAAACTTTGTGTTCCCAACAAGCTAGGTGAAGGACGGCTTTCACACACACTTATCTATCAGAACTGAGCAAGTGGAGAGACGTTCGTTCATCTAGCACCAAGGGAACGGGTTGCAGGAGACACTTTTTCTCTGCTTTCTCAGTCTGTTTCCTAGTGCCGGTTTGAAGTTCCTGCATTTTTCACTGTAAAACCGATTTGGAGCTAGTACCTCCCCATATATATGTATGGAATGGAGTTTGCAACTGAAAAGAAACTTTGTGTTCCCAACAAGCTAGGTGAAGGACGGCTTTCACACACACTTATCTCTCAGAACTGAGCAAGTGGAGAGACTTTCGTTCATCTAGCACCAAGGGAACGGGTTGCAGGAGACACTTTTTCTCTGCTTTCTCAGTCTGTTTCCTCGTGCCGGTTTGAAATTCCTGCAGTTTTCACTGTCAAACCGAGTTTGAGCTAGTACCTCCCTATATATATATGTATGGAATGGAGTTTGCAACTGAAAAGTAACTTTGTGTTCCCAACAAGGAAGGTGAAGGACGGCTTTCACACACACTTATCTCTCAGAACTGCGCAAGTGGAGAGACGTTCGTTCATCTAACACCAATGGAACGGGTTGCAGGAGACACTTTTTCTCTGCTTTCTCAGTCTGTTTCCTAGTGCCGGTTTGAAGTTCCTGAAGTTTTCACTGTAAAACCGAGTTGGAGCTAGAACCTCCCCATATATATGTATGGAATGGAATTTGCAACTGAAAAGAAACTTTGTGTTCCCAACAAGCTAGGTGAAGGACGGCTTTCACACACACTTATCTCTCAGAACTGAGCAAGTGGAGAGACGTTCGTTCATCTAGCACCAAGGGAACGGGTTGCAGGAGACACTTTTTCTCTGCTTCCTCAGTCTGTTTCCTAGTGCCGGTTTGAAGATCCTGCAGTTTTCACTGTCAAACCGAGTTGGAGCTAGTACCTCCCCATATATATGTATGGAATGGAGTTTGCAACTGAAAAGAATCTTTGTGTTCCCAACAAGCTAGGTGAAGAGCGGCTTTCACGCACACTTATCTCTCAGAACTGAGCAAGTGGTGAGACGTTCGTTCATCTAGCACCAAGGGAACGGGTTGCAGGAGACACTTTTTCTCAGCTTTCTCAGTCTGTTTCCTAGTGCCGGTTTGAAGTTCCTGCAGTTTTCATAGTAAAACCGAGTTGGAGCTAGTACCTCCCTATATATATATGTATGGAATGGAGTTTGTAACTGAAAAGAAACTTTGTGTTCCCAACAAGCTAGGTGAAGGACGGCTTTCACACACACTTATCTATCAGAACTGAGCAAGTGGAGAGACGTTCGTTCATCTAGCACCAAGGGAACGGGTTGCAGGAGACACTTTTTCTCTGCTTTCTTAGTCTGTTTCCTAGTGCCGGTTTGAAGTTCCTGCAGTTTTCACTGTCAAACCGAGTTGGAGCTTGTACCTCCCCATATATATGTATGGAATGGAGTTTGCAACTGAAAAGAAACTTTGTGTTCCCAACAAGCTAGGTGAAGGACGGCTTTCACACACACTTATCTCTCAGAACTGAGCAAGTGGAGAGACGTTCGTTCATGTAGCACCAAGGGAACGGGTTGCAGGAGACACTTTTTCTCTGCTTTCTCAGTCTGTTTCCTAGTGCCGGTTTGAAGTTCCTGCATTTTTCACTGTAAAACCGATTTGGAGCTAGTACCTCCCCATATATATGTATGGAATGGAGTTTGCAACTGAAAAGAAACTTTGTGTTCCCAACAAGCTAGGTGAAGGACGGCTTTCACACACACTTATCTATCAGAACTGAGCAAGTGGAGAGACGTTCGTTCATCTAGCACCAAGGGAACGGGTTGCAGGAGACACTTTTTCTCTGCTTTCTCAGTCTGTTTCCTAGTGCCGGTTTGAAGTTCCTGCAGTTTTCACTGTCAAACCGAGTTGGAGCTAGTACCTCCCCATATATATGTATGGAATGGAGTTTGCAACTGAAAAGAAACTTTGTGTTCCCAACAAGCTAGGTGAAGGACGGCTTTCACACACACTTATCTCTCAGAACTGAGCAAGTGGAGAGACTTTCGTTCATCTAGCACCAAGGGAACGGGTTGCAGGAGACACTTTTTCTCTGCTTTCTCAGTCTGTTTCCTCGTGCCGGTTTGAAATTCCTGCAGTTTTCACTGTCAAACCGAGTTTGAGCTAGTACCTCCCTATATATATATGTATGGAATGGAGTTTGCAACTGAAAAGTAACTTTGTGTTCCCAACAAGGAAGGTGAAGGACGGCTTTCACACACACTTATCTCTCAGAACTGCGCAAGTGGAGAGACGTTCGTTCATCTAACACCAATGGAACGGGTTGCAGGAGACACTTTTTCTCTGCTTTCTCAGTCTGTTTCCTAGTGCCGGTTTGAAGTTCCTGAAGTTTTCACTGTAAAACCGAGTTGGAGCTAGAACCTCCCCATATATATGTATGGAATGGAATTTGCAACTGAAAAGAAACTTTGTGTTCCCAACAAGCTAGGTGAAGGACGGCTTTCACACACACTTATCTCTCAGAACTGAGCAAGTGGAGAGACGTTCGTTCATCTAGCACCAAGGGAACGGGTTGCAGGAGACACTTTTTCTCTGCTTCCTCAGTCTGTTTCCTAGTGCCGGTTTGAAGTTCCTGCAGTTTTCACTGTCAAACCGAGTTGGAGCTTCTACCTCCCCATATATATGTATGGAATGGAGTTTGCAACTGAAAAGAAACTTTGTGTTCCCAACAAGCTAGGTGAAGGACGGCTTTCACACACAATTATCTCTCAGAACAGAGCAAGTGGAGAGACTTTCGTTCATCTAGCACCAAGGGAACGGGTTGCAGGAGACACTTTTTCTCAGTTTCTCAGTCTGTTTCCTAGTGTCAGTTTGAAGTTCCTGCAGTTTTCACTGTCAAACCGAGTTTGAGCTAGTACCTCCCCATATATATGTATGGAATGGAGTTTGCAACTGAAAAGAAACTTTGTGTTCCCAACAAGCTAGGTGAAGGACGGCTTTCACACACACTTATCTCTCAGAACTGAGCAAGTGGAGAGACGTTCGTTCATCTAGCACCAAGGGAACGTGTTGCAGGAGACACATTTTCTCTGCTTTCTCAGTCTGTTTCCTAGTGCCGGTTGGAAGTTCCTGCAGTTTTCACTGTAAAACCGAGTTGGAGCTTCTACCTCCAAATATATATGTATGGAATGGAGTTTGCAACGGAAAAGAAACTTTGTGTTCCCAACAAGCTAGTTGAAGGACGGCTTTCACACACACTTATCTCTCAGAACTGAGCAAGTGGAGAGACGTTCGTTCATCTAGCACCAAGGGAACGGGTTGCAGGAGACACTTTTTCTCTGCTTTCTCAGTCTGTTTCCTAGTGCCGGTTTGAAGTTCCTGCAGTTTTCACTGTCAAACCGAGTTGGAGCTTGTACCTCCCCATATATATGTATGGAATGGAGTTTGCAACTGAAAAGAAACTTTGTGTTCCCAACAAGCTAGGTGAAGGACGGCTTTCACACACACTTATCTCTCAGAACTGAGCAAGTGGAGAGACGTTCGTTCATGTAGCACCAAGGGAACGGGTTGCAGGAGACACTTTTTCTCTGCTTTCTCAGTCTGTTTCCTAGTGCCGGTTTGAAGTTCCTGCATTTTTCACTGTAAAACCGATTTGGAGCTAGTACCTCCCCATATATATGTATGGAATGGAGTTTGCAACTGAAAAGAAACTTTGTGTTCCCAACAAGCTAGGTGAAGGACGGCTTTCACACACACTTATCTCTCAGAACTGAGCAAGTGGAGAGACGTTCGTTCATCTAGCACCAAGGGAACGGGTTGCAGGAGACACTTTTTCTCTGCTTTCTCAGTCTGTTTCCTAGTGCCGGTTTGAAGTTCCTGCAGTTTTCACTGTCAAACCGAGTTGGAGCTAGTACCTCCCTATATATATATGTATGGAATGGAGTTTGCAACTGAAAAGTAACTTTGTGTTCCCAACAAGCAAGGTGAAGGACGGCTTTCACACACACTTATCTCTCAGAACTGAGCAAGTGGAGAGACGTTCGTTCATCTAACACCAATGGAACGGGTTGCAGGAGACACTTTTTCTCTGCTTTCTCAGTCTGTTTCCTAGTGCCGGTTTGAAGTTCCTGAAGTTTTCACTGTAAAACCGAGTTGGAGCTAGAACCTCCCCATATATATGTATGGAATGGAATTTGCAACTGAAAAGAAACTTTGTGTTCCCAACAAGATAGGTGAAGGACGGCTTTCACACACACTTATCTCTCAGAACTGAGCAAGTGGAGAGACGTTCGTTCATCTAGCACCAAGGGAACGGGTTGCAGGAGCCACTATTTCTCTGCTTTCTCAGTCTGTTTCCTAGTGCCGGTTTGAAATTCCTGCAGTTTTCACTGTAAAACCGGGTTGGATCTTCTACCTCCCCTTATATATATATGGAATGGAGTTTGCAACTGAAAAGAAACTTTGTGTTCCCAACAAGCTAGGTGAAGGAAGGCTTTCACACACACTTCTCTCTCAGAACTGAGCAAGTGGAGAGACGTTCGTTCATCTAGCACCAAGGGAACGGGTTGCAGGAGACACTTTTTCTCTGCTTTCTCAGTCTGTTTCCTAGTGCCGGTTTGAAGTTCCTGCAGTTTTCACTGTAAAACCGAGTTGGAGCTTCTACCTACAAATATATATGTATGGAATGGAGTTTGCAACTGAAAAGAAACTTTGTGTTCCCAACAAGCTAGGTGAAGGACGGCTTTCACACACACTTATCTCTCAGAACAGAGCAAGTGGAGAGACGTTCGTTCATCTAGCACAAAGGGAACGGGTTGAAGGAGACACTTTTTCTCTGCTTTCTCAGTCTGTTTTCTACTGCCGTTTTGAAGTTCCTGCAGTTTTCACTGTCAAACCGAGTTGGAGCTAGTACCTCCCCATATATATGTATGGAATGGAGTTTGCAACTGAAAAGAAAATTTGTGTTCCCAACAAGCTAGTTGAAGGACGGCTTTCACACACACTTATCTCTCAGAACTGAGCAAGTGGAGAGACGTTCGTTCATCTAGCACCAAGGGAACGGGTTGCAGGAGACACTTTTTCTCTGCTTTCTCAGTCTGTTTCCTAGTGCCGGTTTGAAGTTCCTGCAGTTTTCACTGTAAAACCGAGTTGGAGCTTGTACCTCCCCATATATATGTATGGAATGGAGTTTGCAACTGAAAAGAAACTTTGTGTTCCCAAAAAGCTAGGTGAAGGACGGCTTTCACACCCACTTATCTCTCAGAACATAGCAAGTGGAGAGACTTTCCTTCATATAGCACCAAGGGAACGGTTTGCAGGAGACACTTTTTCTCTGCTTTCTCAGTCTGTTTCCTAGTGCCGGTTTGAAGTTCCTGCAGTTTTCACTGTCAAACCGAGTTGGAGCTAGTACCTCCCCATATATATGTATGGAATGGAGTTTGCAACTGAAAAGAAACTTTGTGTTCCCAACAAGCTAGGTGAAGGATGGCTTTCACACACACTTATCTCTCAGAACTGAGCAAGTGGAGAGACGTTCGTTCATCTAGCACCAAGGGAACGGGTTGCAGGAGACACTTTTTCTCTGCTTTCTCAGTCTGTTTCCTAGTGCCGGTTTGAAGTTCCTGCAGTTTTCACTGTAAAACCGAGTTGGAGCTAGTACCTACCCATATATATTTATGGAATGGAGTTTGCAACTGAAAAGAAACTTTGTGTTCCCAACAAGCTAGGTGAATTACGGCTTTCACACACACTTATCTCTCAGAACTGAGCAAGTGGAGAGACGTTCGTTCATCTAGCACCAAGGGAACGGGTTGCAGGAGACACTTTTTCTCTGCTTTCTCAGTCTGTTTCCTAGTGCAGGTTTGAAGTTCCTGCAGTTTTCACTGTAAAACCGAGTTGGAGCTTCTACCTCCAAATATATATGCATGGAATGGAGTTTGCAACTGAAAAGAAACTTTGTGTTCCCAAAAAGCTAGGTGAAGGACAGCTTTCACACACACTTATCTCTCAGAACTGAGCAAGTGAAGAGACGTTCGTTCATCTAGCACCAAGGGAACGGGTTGCAGGAGACACTTTTTCTCTGCTTTCTCAGTCTGTTTCCTAGTGCCGGTTTGAAGTTCCTGCAGTTTTCACTGTAAAACCGAGTTGGAGCTTCTACCTCCAAATATATATGTATGGAATGGAGTTTGCAACTGAAAAGAAACTTTGTGTTCCCAACAAGCTAGGTGAAGGACGGCTTTCACACACACTTATCTCTCAGAACTGAGCAAGTGGAGAGACGTTCGTTCATCTAGCACCAAGGGAACGGGTTGCAGGAGACACTTTTTCTCTGCATTCTCAGTCTGTTTCCTAGTGCCGGTTGGAAGTTCCTGCAGTTTTCACTGTAAAACCGATTTGGAGCTAGTATCTCCCCATATATATGTATGGAATGGAGTTTGCAACTGAAAAGAAACTTTGTGTTCACAACAAGCTAGGTGAAGGACGGCTTTCACACACACTTAACTCTCAGAACTGAGGAAGTGGAGAGACGTTCGTTCATCTAGCACCAAGGGAACGGGTTGCAGGAGACACTTTTTCTCTGCTTTCTCAGTCTGTTTCCTAGTGCCGGTTTGAAGTTCCTGCAGTTTTCACTGTCAAACCGAGTTGGAGCTTGTACCTCCCCATATATATGTATGGAATGGAGTTTGCAACTGAAAAGAAACTTTGTGTTCCCAAAAAGCTAGGTGAAGGACGGCTTTCACACACACTTATCTCTCAGAACTGAGCAAGTGGAGAGACGTTCGTTCATCTAGCACCAAGGGAACGGGTTGCAGGAGACACTTTTTCTCTGCATTCTCAGTCTGTTTCCTAGTGCCGGTTGGAAGTTCCTGCAGTTTTCACTGTAAAACCGAGTTGGAGCTAGTACCTCCCCATATATATGTATGGAATGGAGTTTGCAACTGAAAAGAAACTTTGTGTTCCCAACAAGCTAGGTGAAGGACGGCTTTCACACACACTTAACTCTCAGAACTGAGGAAGTGGAGAGACGTTCGTTCATCTAGCACCAAGGGAACGGGTTGCAGGAGACACTTTTTCTCTGCTTTCTCAGTCTGTTTCCTAGTGCCGGTTTGAAGTTCCTGCAGTTTTCACTGTAAAACCGTGTTGGAGCTTCTACCTCCAAATATATATGTATGGAATGGAGTTTGCAACTGAAAAGAAACTTTGTGTTCCCAAAAAGCTAGGTGAAGGACGGCTTTCACACACAATTATCTCTCAGAACTGAGCAAGTGGAGAGACGTTCGTTCATCTAGCACCAAGGGAACGGGTTGCAGGAGACACTTTTTCTCTGCTTTCTCAGTCTGTTTCCTAGTGCCGGTTTGAAGTTCCTGCAGTTTTCACTGTAAAACCGATTTGGAGCTTGTACCTCCCCATATATATGTATGGAATGGAGTTTGCAACTGAAAAGAAACTTTGTGTTCCCAACAAGCTAGGTGAAGGACGGCTTTCACACACACTTATCTCTCAGAACTGAGCAAGTGGAGAGACGTTCGTTCATCTAGCACCAAGGGAACGGGTTGCAGGAGACACTTTCTCTCTGCTTTCTCAGTCTCTTTCCTAGTGCCGGTTTGAAGTTCCTGCAGTTTTCACTGTAAAACCGAGTTGGAGCTTGTACCTCCCCATATATATGTATGGATTGGAGTTTGCAACTGAAAAGAAACTTTGTGTTCCCAACAAGCTAGGTGAAGGACGGCTTTCACACACACTTATCTCTCAGAACTGAGCAAGTGGAGAGACGTTCGTTCATCTAGCACGAAGTGAACGGGTTGCAGGAGAAACTTTTTCTCTGCTTTCTCAGTCTGTTACCTAGTGCCGGTTTGAAGTTCCTGCAGTTTTCACTGTAAAACCGAGTTGGAGCTTGTACCTCCCCATATATATGTATGGAATGGAGTTTGCAACTGAAAAGAAACTTTGTGTTCCCAACAAGCTAGGTGAAGGACGGCTTTCACACACACTTATCTCTCAGAACTGAGCAAGTGGAGAGACGTTCGTTCATCTAGCACCAAGGGAACGGGTTGCAGGAGACACTTTTTCTCTGCTTTCTCAGTCTGTTTCCTAGTGCCGGTTTGAAGTTCCTGCAGTTTTCACTGTAAAACCGAGTTGGAGCTTCTACCTCCAAATATATATGTATGGAATGGAGTTTGCAACTGAAAAGAAACTTTGTGTTCCCAACAAGCTAGGTGAACGACGGCTTTCACACACACTTATATCTCAGAACTGAGCAAGTGGAGAGACGTTCGTTCATCTAGCACCAAGGGAACGGGTTGCAGGAGACACTTTTTCTCTGCTTTCTCAGTCTGTTTCCTAGTGCCGGTTTGAAGTTCCTGCAGTTTTCACTGTAAAACCGAGTTGGAGCTAGAACCTCCCCATATATATGTATGGAATGGAGTTTGCAACTGAAAAGAATCTTTGTGTTCCCAACAATCTAGGTGAAGGACGGCTTTCACACACACTTATCTCTCAGAACTGAGCAAGTGGAGAGACGTTCGTTCATCTAGCACCAAGGGAACGGGTTGCAGGAGACACTTTTTCTCTGCTTTCTCAGTCTGTTTCCTAGTGCCGGTTTGAAGTTCCTGCAGTTTTCACTGTCAAACCGAGTTGAAGCTAGTACCTCCCCATATATATGTATGGAATGGAGTTTGCAACTGAAAAGAAACTTTGTGTTCCCAACAAGCTAGGTGAAGGACGGCTTTCACACACACTTATCTCTCAGAACTGAGCAAGTGGAGAGACGTTCGTTCATCTAGCACCAAGGGAACGGGTTGCAGGAGACACTTTTTCTCTGCTTTCTCAGTCTGTTTCCTAGTGCCGGGTTGAAATTCCTGCAGTTTTCACTGTCAAACCGAGTTGGAGCTAGTACCTCCCTATATATATATGTATGGAATGGAGTTTGCAACTGAAAAGTAACTTTGTGTTCCCAACAAGCAAGGTGAAGGACGGCTTTCACACACACTTTTCTCTCAGAACTGAGCAAGTGGAGAGACGTTCGTTCATCTAACACCAATGGAACGGGTTGCAGGAGACACTTTTTCTCTGCTTTCTCAGTCTGTTTCCTAGTGCCGGTTTGAAGTTCCTGAAGTTTTCACTGTAAAACCGAGTTGGAGCTAGAACCTCCCCATATATATGTATGGAATGGAATTTGCAACTGAAAAGAAACTTTGTGTTCCCAACAAGCTAGGTGAAGGACGGCTTTCACACACACTTATCTCTCAGAACTGAGCAAGTGGAGAGACGTTCGTTCATCTAGCACCAAGGGAACGGGTTGCAGGAGCCACTATTTCTCTGCTTTCTCAGTCTGTTTCCTAGTGCCGGTTTGAAATTCCTGCAGTTTTCACTGTAATACCGGGTTGGATCTTCTACCTCCCCTTATATATGTATGGAATGGAGTTTGCAACTGAAAAGAAACTTTGTGTTCCCAACAAGCTAGGTGAAGGACGGCTTTCACACACACTTCTCTCTCAGAACTGAGCAAGTGGAGAGACGTTCGTTCATCTAGCACCAAGGGAACGGGTTGCAGGAGACACTTTTTCTCTGCTTTCTCTGTCTGTTTCCTAGTGCCAGTTTGAAGTTCCTGCAGTTTTCACTGTCAAACCGAGTTGGAGCTAGTACCTCCCCATATATATGTATGGAATGGAGTTTGCAACTGAAAAGAATATTTGTGTTCCCAACAAGCTAGGTGAAGGACGGCTTTCACACACACTTTTCTCTCAGAACTGAGTAAGTGGAGAGACGTTCGTTCATCTAGCACCAAGGGAACGGGTTGCAGGAGAGACTTTTTCTCTGCTTTCTCAGTCTGTTTCCTAGTGCCGGTTTGAAGTTCCTGCAGTTTTCACTGTAAAACCGAGTTGGAGCTTCTACCTCCAAATATATATGTATGGAATGGAGTTTGCAACTGAAAAGAAACTTTGTGTTCCCAACAAGCTAGGTGAAGGACGGCTTTCACACACACTTATCTCTCAGAACAGAGCAAGTGGAGAGACTTTCGTTCATCTAGCACAAAGGGAACGGGTTGAAGGAGACACTTTTTCTCTGCTTTCTCAGTCTGTTTTCTACTGCCGTTTTGAAGTTCCTGCAGTTTTCACTGTCAAACCGAGTTGGAGCTAGTACCTCCCCATATATATGTATGGAATGGAGTTTGCAACTGAAAAGAAACTTTGTGTTCCCAACAAGCTAGGTGAATTACGGCTTTCACACACACTTATCTCTCAGAACTGAGCAAGTGGAGAGACGTTCGTTCATCTAGCACCAAGGGAACGGGTTGCAGGAGACACTTTTTCTCTGCTTTCTCAGTCTGTTTCCTAGCGCCGGTTTGAAGTTCCTGCAGTTTTCACTGTAAAACCGAGTTGGAGCTTCTACCTCCAAATATATATGTATGGAATGGAGTTTGCAACTGAAAAGAAACTTTGTGTTCCCAAAAAGCTAGGTGAAGGACGGCTTTCACACACACTTATCTCTCAGAACTGAGCAAGTGAAGAGACGTTCGTTCATCTAGCACCAAGGGAACGGGTTGCAACAGACACTTTTTCTCTGCTTTCTCAGTCTGTTTCCTAGTGCCAGTTTGAAGTTCCTGCAGTTTTCACTGTAAAACCGAGTTGGAGCTTCTACCTCCAAATATATATGTATGGAATGGAGTTTGCAACTGAAAAGAAACTTTGTGTTCCCAAAAAGCTGGTGAAGGACGGCTTTCACACACACTTATCTCTCAGAACTGAGCAAGTGGAGAGACGTTCGTTCATCTAGCACCAAGGGAACGGGTTGCAGGAGACACTTTTCTCTGCTTTCTCAGTCTGTTTCCTAGTGCCGGTTTGAAGTTCCTGCAGTTTTCACTGTAAAACCGAGTTGGAGCTAGTACCTCCCCATATATATGTATGGAATGGAGTTTGCAACTGAAAAGAAACTTTGTGTTCCCAACAAGCTAGGTGAAGGACGGCTTTCACACACACTTATCTCTCAGAACTGAGCAAGTGGAGAGACGTTCGTTCATCTAGCACCAAGGGAACGGGTTGCAGGAGACACTTTTTCTCTGCATTCTCAGTCTGTTTCCTAGTGCCGGTAGGAAGTTTCTGCAGTTTTCACTGTAAAACCGAGTTGGAGCTTGTACCTCCCCATATATATGTATGGAATGGAGTTTGCAACTGAAAAGAAACTTTGTGTTCCCAACAAGCTAGGTGAAGGACGGCTTTCACACACACTTATCTCTCAGAACTGAGCAAGTGGAGAGACGTTCGCTCATCTAGCACCAAGGGAACGGGTTGCAGGAGACACTTTTTCTCTGCTTTCTCAGTCTGTTTCCTAGTGCCGGTTTGAAGTTCCTGCAGTTTTCACTGTCAAACCGAGTTGGAGCTAGTACCTCCCCATATATATGTATGGAATGGAGTTTGCAACTGAAAAGAAACTTTGTGTTCCCAAAAAGCTAGGTGAAGGACGGCTTTCACACACACTTATCTCTCAGAACTGAGCAAGTGGAGAGACGTTCGTTCATCTAGCACCAAGGGAACGGGTTGCAGGAGACACTTTTTCTCTGCATTCTCAGTCTGTTTCCTAGTGCCGGTTGGAAGTTCCTGCAGTTTTCACTGTAAAACCGAGTTGGAGCTAGAACCTCCCCATATATATGTATGGAATGGAGTTTGCAACTGAAAAGAAACTTTGTGTTCCCAACAAGCTAGGTGAAGGACGGCTTTCACACACACTTAACTCTCAGAACTGAGGAAGTGGAGAGACGTTCGTTCATCTAGCACCAAGGGAACGGGTTGCAGGAGACACATTTTCTCTGCTTTCTCAGTCTGTTTCCTAGTGCCGGTTTGAAGTTCCTGCAGTTTTCACTGTAAAACCGTGTTGGAGCTTCTACCTCCAAATATATATGTATGGAATGGAGTTTGCAGCTGAAAAGAAACTTTGTGTTCCCAAAAAGCTAGGTGAAGGACGGCTTTCACACACAATTATCTCTCAGAACTGAGCAAGTGGAGAGACGTTCGTTCATCTAGCACCAAGGGAACGGGTTGCAGGAGACACTTTTTCTCTGCTTTCTCAGTCTGTTTCCTAGTGCCGGTTTGAAGTTCCTGCAGTTTTCACTGTAAAACCGATTTGGAGCTTGTACCTCCCCATATATATGTATGGAATGGAGTTTGCAACTGAAAAGAAACTTTGTGTTCCCAACAAGCTAGGTGAAGGACGGCTTTCACACACACTTATCTCTCAGAACTGAGCAAGTGGAGAGACGTTCGTTCATCTAGCACCAAGGGAACGGGTTGCAGGAGACACTTTTTCTCTGCTTTCTCAGTCTGTTTCCTAGTGCCGGTTTGAAGTTCCTGCAGTTTTCACTGTAAAACCGAGTTGGAGCTTGTACCTCCCCATATATATGTATGGAATGGATTTTGCAACTGAAAAGAAACTTTGTGTTCCCAACAAGCTAGGTGAAGGACGGCTTTCACACACACTTATCTCTCAGAACTGAGCAAGTGGAGAGACGTTCGTTCATCTAGCACGAAGGGAACGGGTTGCAGTAGAAACTTTTTCTCTGCTTTCTCAGTCTGTTACCTAGTGCCGGTTTGAAGTTCCTGCAGTTTTCACTGTAAAACCGAGTTGGAGCTTGTACCTCCCCATATATATGTATGGAATGGAGTTTGCAACTGAAAAGAAACTTTGTGTTCCCAACAAGCTAGGTGAAGGACGGCTTTCACACACACTTATCTCTCTGAACTGAGCAAGTGGAGAGACGTTCGTTCATCTAGCACCAAGGGAACGGGTTGCAGGAGACACTTTTTCTCTGCTTTCTCAGTCTGTTTCCAGGTGCCGGTTTGAAGTTCCTGCAGTTTTCACTGTAAAACCGAGTTGGAGCTTCTACCTCCAAATATATATGTATGGAATGGAGTTTGCAACTGAAAAGAAACTTTGTGTTCCCAAAAAGCTATGTGAAGGACGGCTTTCACACACACTTATCTCTCAGAACTGAGCAAGTGGAGAGACGTTCGTTCATCTAGCACCAAGGGAACGGGTTGCAGGAGACACTTTTTCTCTGCTTTCTCAGTCTGTTTCCTAGTGCCGGTTTGAAGTTCCTGCAGTTTTCACTGTAAAACGGAGTTGGAGCTAGTACCTCCCCATATATATGTATGGAATGGAGTATGCAACTGAAAAGAAACTTTGTGTTCCCAACAAGCTAGGTGAAGGACGGCTTTCACACACACTTATCTCTCAGAACTGAGCAAGTGGAGAGACGTTCGTTCATCTAGCACCAAGGGAACGGGTTGCAGGAGACACTTTTTCTCTGCTTTCTCAGTCTGTTTCCTAGTGCCGGTTTGAAGTTCCTGCAGTTTTCACTGTCAAACCGAGTTGGAGCTTCTACCTCCAAATATATATGTATGGAATGGAGTTTGCAACTGAAAAGAAACTTTGTGTTCCCAACAAGCTAGGTGAACGACGGCTTTCACACACACTTATCTCTCAGAACTGAGCAAGTGGAGAGACGTTCGTTCATCTAGCACCAAGGGAACGGGTTGCAGGAGACACTTTTTCTCTGCTTTCTCAGTCTGTTTCCTAGTGCCGGTTTGAAGTTCCTGCAGTTTTCACTGTCAAACCGAGTTGGAGCTAGAACCTCCCCATATATATGTATGGATTGGAGTTTGCAACTGAAAAGAATCTTTGTGTTCCCAACAAGCTAGGTGAAGGACGGCTTTCACACACACTTGTCTCTCAGAACTGAGCAAGTGGAGAGACGTTCGTTCATCTAGCACCAAGGGAACGGTTTGCAGGAGAAACTTTTTCTCTGCTTTCTCAGTCTGTTTCCTAGTGCCGGTTTGAAGTTCCTGCAGTTTTCACTGTAAAACCGTGTTGGAGCTAGTACCTCCCCATATATATGTATGGAATGGAGTTTGCAACTGAAAAGAAAATTTATGTTCCCAACAAGCTAGTTGAAAGACGGCTTTCACACACACTTGTCTCTCAGAACTGAGCAAGTGGAGAGACGTTCGTTCATCTAGCACCAAGTGAACGGGTTGCAGGAGAAACTTTTTCTCTGCTTTCTCAGTCTGTTTCCTAGTGCCGGTTTGAAGTTCCTGCAGTTTTCACTGTAAAACCGAGTTGGAGCTTCTACCTCCAAATATATATGTATGGAATGGAGTTTGCAACTGAAAAGAAACTTTGTGTTCCCAACAAGCTAGGTGAAGGACGGCTTTCACACACACTTATCTCTCAGAACTGAGCAAGTGTAGAGACGTTCGTTCATCTAGCACCAAGGGAACGGGTTGCAGGAGGCACTTTTTCTCTGCTTTCTCAGTCCGTTTCCTAGTGCCGGTTTGAAGTTCCTGCAGTTTTCACTGTCAAACCGAGTTGGAGCTAGTACCTCCCCATATATATGTATGGAATGGAGTTTGCAACTGAAAAGAAACTTTGTGTTCCCAACAAGCTAGGTGAAGGACGGCTTTCACACACACTTATCTCTCAGAACTTAGCAAGTGGAGAGACGTTCGTTCATCTAGCACCTAGGGAACGGGTTGCAGGAGACACTTTTTCTCTGCTTTCTCAGTCTGTTTCCTAGTGCCGGTTTGAAGTTCCTGCAGTTTTCACTGTCAAACCGAGTTGGAGCTTCTACCTCCCCATATATATGTATGGAATGGAGTTTGCAACTGAAAAGAAACTTTGTGTTCCCAAAAAGCTAGGTGAAGGACGGCTTTCACACACACTTATCTCTCAGAACTGAGCAAGTGGAGAGACGTTCGTTCATCTAGCACCAAGGGAACGGGTTGCAGGAGACACTTTTTCTCTGCTTTCTCAGTCTGTTTCCTAGTGCCGGTTTGAAGTTCCTGCAGTTTTCACTGTAAAACCGAGTTGGAACTAGTACCACCCCATATATATGTATGGAATGGAGTTTGCAACTGAAAAGAAACTTTGTGTTCCCAACAAGCTAGGTGAAGGACGGCTTTCACACACACTTCTCTCTCAGAACTGAGCAAGTGGAGAGACGTTCGTTCATCTAGCACCAAGGGAACGGGTTGCAGGAGACACTTTTTCTCTGCTTTCTCAGTCTGTTTCCTAGTGCCGGTTTGAAGTTCCTGCAGTTTTCACTGTAAAACCGATTTGGAGCTAGTACCTCCCCATATAGATTTATGTAATGGAGTTTGCAAATGAAAAGAAACTTTGTGTTCCCAACAAGCTAGGTGAAGGACGGCTTTCACACACACTTATCTCTCAGAACTGAGCAAGTGGAGAGACGTTCCTTCATCTAGCACCAAGGGAACGGGTTGCAAGAGAAACTTTTTCTCTGCTTTCTCAGTCTGTTTCCTAGTGCCGGTTTGAACTTCCTGCAGTTTTCACTGTAAAACCGAGTTGGAGCTAGTACCTCCCCATATATATGTATGGAATGGAGTTTGCAACTGAAAAGAAACTTTGTGTTCCCATCAAGCTAGGTGAAGGACGGCTTTCACACACACTTAACTCTCAGAACTGAGCAAGTGGAGAGACGTTCGTTCATCTAGCACCAAGGGAACGGGTTGCAGGAGATACTATTTCTCTCCTTTCTCAGTCTGTTTCCTAGTGCCGGTTTGAAGTTCCTGCAGTTTTCACTGTAAAACCGAGTTGGAGCTTGTACCTCACCATATATATGTATGGAATGGAGTTTGCAACTGAAAAGAAACTTTGTGTTCCCAACAAGCTAGGTGAAAGACGGCTTTCACACACACTTATCTCTCAGAACTGAGCAAGTGGAGAGACGTTCGTTCATCTAGCACCAAGGGAACGGGTGGCAGGAGACAATTTTTCTCTGCTTTCTCAGTCTGTTTCCTAGTGCCGGTTTGAAGTTCCTGCAGTTTTCACTGTCAAACCGAGTTGGAGCTTGTACCTCCCCATATATATGTATGGAATGGAGTTTGCCACTGAAAAGAAACTTTGTGTTCCCAACAAGCTAGGTGAAGGACGGCATTCACACACACTTCTCTCTCAGAACTGAGCAAGTGGAGAGACTTTCGTTCATCTAGCACCAAGGGAACGGGTTGCAGGAGACACTTTTTCTCTGCTTTCTCAGTCTGTTTCCTAGTGCCGGTTTGAAGTTCCTGCAGTTTTCACTGTCAAACCGACTTGGAGCTAGTACCTCCCCATATATATGTATGGAATGGAGTTTGCAACTGAAAAGTATATTTGTGTTCCCAACAAGCTAGTTGAAGGACGGCTTTCACACACACTTATCTCTCAGAACTGAGCAAGTGGAGAGACGTTCGTTCATCTAGCACCAAGGGAACGGGTTGCAGGAGACACTTTTTCTCTGCTTTCTCAGTCTGTTTCCTAGTGCCGGTTTGAAGTTCCTGCAGTTTTCACTGTAAAACCGAGTTGGAGCTAGAACCTCCCCATATATATGTATGGATTGGAGTTTACAACTGAAAAGAATCTTTGTGTTCCCAACAAGCTAGGTGAAGGACGGCTTTCACACACACTTGTCTCTCAGAACTGAGCAAGTGGAGAGACGTTCGTTCATCTAGCACCAAGGGAACGGTTTGCAGGAGAAACTTTTTCTCTGCTTTCTCAGTCTGTTTCCTAGTGCCGGTTTGAAGTTCCTGCAGTTTTCACTGTACAACCGAGTTGGAGCTAGTACCTCCCCATATATATGTATGGAATGGAGTTTGCAACTGAAAAGAAAATTTGTGTTCCCAACAAGCTAGTTGAAAGACGGCTTTCACACACACTTGTCTCTCAGAACTGAGCAAGTGGAGAGACGTTCGTTCATCTAGCACCAAGTGAACGGGTTGCAGGAGAAACTTTTTCTCTGCTTTCTCAGTGTGTTTCCTAGTGCCGGTTTGAAGTTCCTGCAGTTTTCACTGTAAAACCGAGTTGGAGCTTCTACCTCCAAATATATATGTATGGAATGGAGTTTGCAACTGAAAAGAAACTTTGTGTTCCCAACAAGCTAGGTGAAGGACGGCTTTCACACACACTTATCTCTCAGAACTGAGCAAGTGGAGAGACGTTCGTTCATCTAGCACCAAGGGAACGGGTTGCAGGAGGCACTTTTTCTCTGCTTTCTCAGTCCGTTTCCTAGTGCCGGTTTGAAGTTCCTGCAGTTTTCACTGTCAAACCGAGTTGGAGCTAGTACCTCCCCATATATATGTATGGAATGGAGTTTGCAACTGAAAAGAAACTTTGTGTTCCCAACAAGCTAGGTGAAGGACGGCTTTCACACACACTTATCTCTCAGAACTTAGCAAGTGGAGAGACGTTCGTTCATCTAGCACCTAGGGAACGGGTTGCAGGAGACACTTTTTCTCTGCTTTCTCAGTCTGTTTCCTAGTGCCGGTTTGAAGTTCCTGCAGTTTTCACTGTCAAACCGAGTTGGAGCTTCTACCTCCCCATATATATGTATGGAATGGAGTTTGCAACTGAAAAGAAACTTTGTGTTCCCAAAAAGCTAGGTGAAGGACGGCTTTCACACACACTTATCTCTCAGAACTGAGCAAGTGGAGAGACGTTCGTTCATCTAGCACCAAGGGAACGGGTTGCAGGAGACACTTTTTCTCTGCTTTCTCAGTCTGTTTCCTAGTGCCGGTTTGAAGTTCCTGCAGTTTTCACTGTAAAACCGAGTTGGAACTAGTACCTCCCCATATATATGTATGGAATGGAGTTTGCAACTGAAAAGAAACTTTGTGTTCCCAACAAGCTAGGTGAAGGACGGCTTTCACACACACTTCTCTCTCAGAACTGAGCAAGTGGAGAGACGTTCGTTCATCTAGCACCAAGGGAACGGGTTGCAGGAGACACTTTTTCTCTGCTTTCTCAGTCTGTTTCCTAGTGCCGGTTTGAAGTTCCTGCAGTTTTCACTGTACAACCGAGTTGGAGCTAGTACCTCCCCATATAGATTTATGTAATGGAGTTTGCAACTGAAAAGAAACTTTGTGTTCCCAACAAGCTAGGTGAAGGACGGCTTTCACACACACTTATCTCTCAGAACTGAGCAAGTGGAGAGACGTTCGTTCATCTAGCACCAAGGGAACGGGTTGCAAGAGAAACTTTTTCTCTGCTTTCTCAGTCTGTTTCCTAGTGCCGGTTTGAACTTCCTGCAGTTTTCACTGTAAAACCGAGTTGGAGCTAGTACCTCCCCATATATATGTATGGAATGGAGTTTGCAACTGAAAAGAAACTTTGTGTTCCCAACAAGCTAGGTGAAGGACGGCTTTCACACACACTTAACTCTCAGAACTGAGCAAGTGGAGAGACGTTCGTTCATCAAGCACCAAGGGAACGGGTTGCAGGAGATACTATTTCTCTCCTTTCTCAGTCTGTTTCCTAGTGCCGGTTTGAAGTTCCTGCAGTTTTCACTGTAAAACCGAGTTGGAGCTTGTACCTCACCAAATATATGTATGGAATGGAGTTTGCAACTGAAAAGAAACTTTGTGTTCCCAACAAGCTATGTGAAGGACGGCTTTCACACACACTTATCTCTCAGAACTGAGCAAGTGGAGAGACGTTCGTTCATCTAGCACCAAGGGAACGGGTTGCAGGAGACAATTTTTCTCTGCTTTCTCAGTCTGTTTCCTAGTGCCGGTTTGAAGTTCCTGCAGTTTTCACTGTAAAACCGAGTTGGAGTTTCTACCTCCAAATATATATGTATGGAATGGAGTTTGCAACTGAAAAGAAACTTTGTGTTCCCAAAAAGCTAGGTGAAGGACGGCTTTCACACATACTTATCTCTCAGAACTGAGCAAGTGGAGAGACGTTCGTTCATCTAGCACCAAGGGAACGGGTTGCAGGAGACACTTTTTCTCTGCTTTCTCAGTCCGTTTCCTAGTGCCGGTTTGAAGTTCCTGCAGTTTTCACTGTCAAACCGAGTTGGAGCTAGTACCTCCCCATATATATGTATGGAATGGAGTTTGCAACTGAAAAGAAACTTTGTGTTCCCAACAAGCTAGGTGAAGGACGGCTTTCACACACACTTATCTCTCAGAACTTAGCAAGTGGAGAGACGTTCGTTCATCTAGCACCTAGGGAACGGGTTGCAGGAGACACTTTTTCTCTGCTTTCTCAGTCTGTTTCCTAGTGCCGGTTTGAAGTTCCTGCAGTTTTCACTGTCAAACCGAGTTGGAGCTTCTACCTCCCCATATATATGTATGGAATGGAGTTTGCAACTGAAAAGAAACTTTGTGTTCCCAAAAAGCTAGGTGAAGGACGGCTTTCACACACACTTATCTCTCAGAACTGAGCAAGTGGAGAGACGTTCGTTCATCTAGCACCAAGGGAACGGGATGCAGGAGACACTTTTTCTCTGCTTTCTCAGTCTGTTTCCTAGTGCCGGTTTGAAGTTCCTGCAGTTTTCACTGTAAAACCGAGTTGGAACTAGTACCACCCCATATATATGTATGGAATGGAGTTTGCAACTGAAAAGAAACTTTGTGTTCCCAACAAGCTAGGTGAAGGACGGCTTTCACACACACTTCTCTCTCAGAACTGAGCAAGTGGAGAGACGTTCGTTCATCTAGCACCAAGGGAACGGGTTGCAGGAGACACTTTTTCTCTGCTTTCTCAGTCTGTTTCCTAGTGCCGGTTTGAAGTTCCTGCAGTTTTCACTGTAAAACCGATTTGGAGCTAGTACCTCCCCATATAGATTTATGTAATGGAGTTTGCAAATGAAAAGAAACTTTGTGTTCCCAA
The DNA here is from genome assembly GCF_036321535.1 of Camelus dromedarius. Classification (NCBI taxonomy): domain Eukaryota; kingdom Metazoa; phylum Chordata; class Mammalia; order Artiodactyla; family Camelidae; genus Camelus; species Camelus dromedarius. The sequence goes on along the minus strand of NC_087450.1, from coordinate 3,850,627 downwards.
CAAGCTAGGTGAAGGACGGCTTTCACACACAATTATCTCTCAGAACTGAGCAAGTGGAGAGACGTTCGTTCATCTAGCACCAAGGGAACGGGTTGCAAGAGAAACTTTTTCTCTGCTTTCTCAGTCTGTTTCCTAGTGCCGGTTTGAACTTCCTGCAGTTTTCACTGTAAAACCGAGTTGGAGCTAGTACCTCCCCATATATATGTATGGAATGGAGTTTGCAACTGAAAAGAAACTTTGTGTTCCCATCAAGCTAGGTGAAGGACGGCTTTCACACACACTTAACTCTCAGAACTGAGCAAGTGGAGAGACGTTCGTTCATCTAGCACCAAGGGAACGGGTTGCAGGAGATACTATTTCTCTCCTTTCTCAGTCTGTTTCCTAGTGCCGGTTTGAAGTTCCTGCAGTTTTCACTGTAAAACCGAGTTGGAGCTTGTACCTCACCATATATATGTATGGAATGGAGTTTGCAACTGAAAAGAAACTTTGTGTTCCCAACAAGCTAGGTGAAGGACGGCTTTCACACACACTTATCTCTCAGAACTGAGCAAGTGGAGAGACGTTCGTTCATCTAGCACCAAGGGAACGGGTGGCAGGAGACAATTTTTCTCTGCTTTCTCAGTCTGTTTCCTAGTGCCGGTTTGAAGTTCCTGCAGTTTTCACTGTCAAACCGAGTTGGAGCTTGTACCTCCCCATATATATGTATGGAATGGAGTTTGCCACTGAAAAGAAACTTTGTGTTCCCAACAAGCTAGGTGAAGGACGGCATTCACACACACTTCTCTCTCAGAACTGAGCAAGTGGAGAGACTTTCGTTCATCTAGCACCAAGGGAACGGGTTGCAGGAGACACTTTTTCTCTGCTTTCTCAGTCTGTTTCCTAGTGCCGGTTTGAAGTTCCTGCAGTTTTCACTGTCAAACCGACTTGGAGCTAGTACCTCCCCATATATATGTATGGAATGGAGTTTGCAACTGAAAAGTATATTTGTGTTCCCAACAAGCTAGTTGAAGGACGGCTTTCACACACACTTATCTCTCAGAACTGAGCAAGTGGAGAGACGTTCGTTCATCTAGCACCAAGGGAACGGGTTGCAGGAGACACTTTTTCTCTGCTTTCTCAGTCTGTTTCCTAGTGCCGGTTTGAAGTTCCTGCAGTTTTCACTGTAAAACCGAGTTGGAGCTAGAACCTCCCCATATATATGTATGGATTGGAGTTTGCAACTGAAAAGAATCTTTGTGTTCCCAACAAGCTAGGTGAAGGACGGCTTTCACACACACTTGTCTCTCAGAACTGAGCAAGTGGAGAGACGTTCGTTCATCTAGCACCAAGGGAACGGTTTGCAGGAGAAACTTTTTCTCTGCTTTCTCAGTCTGTTTCCTAGTGCCGGTTTGAAGTTCCTGCAGTTTTCACTGTACAACCGAGTTGGAGCTAGTACCTCCCCATATATATGTATGGAATGGAGTTTGCAACTGAAAAGAAAATTTGTGTTCCCAACAAGCTAGTTGAAAGACGGCTTTCACACACACTTGTCTCTCAGAACTGAGCAAGTGGAGAGACGTTCGTTCATCTAGCACCAAGTGAACGGGTTGCAGGAGAAACTTTTTCTCTGCTTTCTCAGTCTGTTTCCTAGTGCCGGTTTGAAGTTCCTGCAGTTTTCACTGTAAAACCGAGTTGGAGCTTCTACCTCCAAATATATATGTATGGAATGGAGTTTGCAACTGAAAAGAAACTTTGTGTTCCCAACAAGCTAGGTGAAGGACGGCTTTCACACACACTTATCTCTCAGAACTGAGCAAGTGGAGAGACGTTCGTTCATCTAGCACCAAGGGAACGGGTTGCAGGAGGCACTTTTTCTCTGCTTTCTCAGTCCGTTTCCTAGTGCCGGTTTGAAGTTCCTGCAGTTTTCACTGTCAAACCGAGTTGGAGCTAGTACCTCCCCATATATATGTATGGAATGGAGTTTGCAACTGAAAAGAAACTTTGTGTTCCCAACAAGCTAGGTGAAGGACGGCTTTCACACACACTTATCTCTCAGAACTTAGCAAGTGGAGAGACGTTCGTTCATCTAGCACCTAGGGAACGGGTTGCAGGAGACACTTTTTCTCTGCTTTCTCAGTCTGTTTCCTAGTGCCGGTTTGAAGTTCCTGCAGTTTTCACTGTCAAACCGAGTTGGAGCTTCTACCTCCCCATATATATGTATGGAATGGAGTTTGCAACTGAAAAGAAACTTTGTGTTCCCAAAAAGCTAGGTGAAGGACGGCTTTCACACACACTTATCTCTCAGAACTGAGCAAGTGGAGAGACGTTCGTTCATCTAGCACCAAGGGAACGGGTTGCAGGAGACACTTTTTCTCTGCTTTCTCAGTCTGTTTCCTAGTGCCGGTTTGAAGTTCCTGCAGTTTTCACTGTAAAACCGAGTTGGAACTAGTACCTCCCCATATATATGTATGGAATGGAGTTTGCAACTGAAAAGAAACTTTGTGTTCCCAACAAGCTAGGTGAAGGACGGCTTTCACACACACTTCTCTCTCAGAACTGAGCAAGTGAGAGACGTTCGTTCATCTAGCACCAAGGGAACGGGTTGCAGGAGACACTTTTTCTCTGCTTTCTCAGTCTGTTTCCTAGTGCCGGTTTGAAGTTCCTGCAGTTTTCACTGTACAACCGAGTTGGAGCTAGTACCTCCCCATATAGATTTATGTAATGGAGTTTGCAACTGAAAAGAAACTTTGTGTTCCCAACAAGCTAGGTGAAGGACGGCTTTCACACACACTTATCTCTCAGAACTGAGCAAGTGGAGAGACGTTCGTTCATCTAGCACCAAGGGAACGGGTTGCAAGAGAAAGTTTTTCTCTGCTTTCTCAGTCTGTTTCCTAGTGCCGGTTTGAACTTCCTGCAGTTTTCACTGTAAAACCGAGTTGGAGCTAGTACCTCCCCATATATATGTATGGAATGGAGTTTGCAACTGAAAAGAAACTTTGTGTTCCCAACAAGCTAGGTGAAGGACGGCTTTCACACACACTTAACTCTCAGAACTGAGCAAGTGGAGAGACGTTCGTTCATCAAGCACCAAGGGAACGGGTTGCAGGAGATACTATTTCTCTCCTTTCTCAGTCTGTTTCCTAGTGCCGGTTTGAAGTTCCTGCAGTTTTCACTGTAAAACCGAGTTGGAGCTTGTACCTCACCATATATATGTATGGAATGGAGTTTGCAACTGAAAAGAAACTTTGTGTTCCCAACAAGCTATGTGAAGGACGGCTTTCACACACACTTATCTCTCAGAACTGAGCAAGTGGAGAGACGTTCGTTCATCTAGCACCAAGGGAACGGGTTGCAGGAGACAATTTTTCTCTGCTTTCTCAGTCTGTTTCCTAGTGCCGGTTTGAAGTTCCTGCAGTTTTCACTGTAAAACCGAGTTGGAGTTTCTACCTCCAAATATATATGTATGGAATGGAGTTTGCAACTGAAAAGAAACTTTGTGTTCCCAAAAAGCTAGGTGAAGGACGGCTTTCACACATACTTATCTCTCAGAACTGAGCAAGTGGAGAGACGTTCGTTCATCTAGCACCAAGGGAACGGGTTGCAGGAGACACTTTTTCTCTGCTTTCTCAGTCTGTTTCCTAGTGCCGGTTTGAAGTTCCTGCATTTTTCACTGTAAAACCGAGTTGGAGCTAGTACCTCCCCATATATATGTATGGAATGGAGTTTGCAACTGAAAAGAAACTTTGTGTTCCCAACAAGCTAGGTGAAGGACGGCTTTCACACACACTTATCTCTCAGAACTGAGGAAGTGGAGAGACGTTCGTTCATCTAGCACCAAGGGAACGGGTTGCAGGAGACAATTTTTCTCTGCTTTCTCAGTCTGTTTCCTAGTGCCGGTTTGAAGTTCCTGCAGTTTTCACTGTAAAACCGATTTGGAGCTAGTACCTCCCCATATATATGTATGGAGTGGAATTTGCAACTGAAAAGAAACTTTGTGTTCCCAACAAGCTAGGTGAAGGATGGCTTTCACACACACTTATCTCTCAGAACTGAGCAAGTGGAGAGACGTTCGTTCATCTAGCACCAAGTGAACGGGTTGCAGGAGAAACTTTTTCTCTGCTTTCTCAGTCTGTTTCCTAGTGCCGGTTTGAAGTTCCTGCAGTTTTCACTGTAAAACCGAGTTGGAGCTAGTACCTCCCCATATATATGTATGGAATGGAGTTTGCAACTGAAAAGAAACTTTGTGTTCCCAACAAGCTAGGTGAAGGACGGCTTTCACACACGCTTATCTCTCACAACTGAGCAAGTGGAGAGACGTTCGTTCATCTAGCACCAAGGGAACGGGTTGCAGGAGACACTTTTTCTCTGCTTTCTCAGTCTGTTTCCTAGTGCCGGTTTAAAGTTCCTGCAGTTTTCATTGTAAAACCGAGTTGGAGCTTCTACCTCCAAATATATATGTATGGAATGGAGTTTGCAACTGAAAAGAAACTTTGTGTTCCCAACAAGCAAGGTGAAGGACGGCTTTCACACACACTTCTCTCTCAGAACTGAGCAAGTGGAGAGACGTTCGTTCATCTAGCACCAAGGGAACGGGTTGCAGGAGACACTTTTTCTCTGCTTTCTCAGTCTGTTTCCTAGTGCCGGTTTGAAGTTCCTGCAGTTTTCACTGTAAAACCGAGTTGGAACTAGAACCTCCCCATATATATGTATGGAATGGAGTTTGCAACTGAAAAGAAACTTTGTGTTCCCAACAAGCTAGGTGAAGGACGGCTTTCACACACACTTCTCTCTCAGAACTGAGCAAGTGGAGAGACGTTCGTTCATCTAGCACCAAGGGAACGGGTTGCAGGAGACACTTCTTCCTCTGCTTTCTCAGTCTGTTTCCTAGTGCCGGTTTGAAGTTCCTGCAGTTTTCACTGTAAAACCGAGTTGGAGCTAGTACCTCCCCATATATATTTATGTAATGGAGTTTGCAACTGAAAAGAAACTTTGTGTTCCCAACAAGCTAGGTGAAGGACGGCTTTCACACACACTTATCTCTCAGAACTGAGCAAGTGGAGAGACGTTCGTTCATCTAGCACCAAGGGAATGAGTTGCAGGAGACACTTTTTCTCTGCTTTCTCAGTCTGTTTCCTAGTGCCGGTTTGAAGTTCCTGCAGTTTTCACTGTAAAACCGAGTTGGAGCTAGTACCTCCCCATATATATGTATGGAATGGAGTTTGCAACTGAAAAGAAACTTTGTGTTCCCAACAAGCTAGGTGAAGGACGGCTTTCACACACACTTAACTCTCAGAACTGAGCAAGTGGAGAGACGTTCGTTCATCTAGCACCAAGGGAACGGGTTGCAGGAGATACTTTTTCTCTCCTTTCTCAGTCTGTTTCCTAGTGCCGGTTTGAAGTTCCTGCAGTTTTCACTGTAAAACCGAGTTGGAGCTTGTACCTCACCATATATATGTATGGAATGGAGTTTGCAACTGAAAAGAAACTTTGTGTTCCCAACAAGCTAGGTAAAGGACGGCTTTCACACACACTTCTCTCTCAGAACTGAGCAAGTGGAGAGACGTTCGTTCATCTAGCACCAAGGGAACGGGTTGCAGGAGACACTTCTTCCTCTGCTTTCTCAGTCTGTTTCCTAGTGCCGGTTTGAAGTTCCTGCAGTTTTCACTGTAAAACCGAGTTGGAGCTAGTACCTCCCCATATATATTTATGTAATGGAGTTTGCAACTGAAAAGAAACTTTGTGTTCCCAACAAGCTAGGTGAAGGACGGCTTTCACACACACTTATCTCTCAGAACTGAGCAAGTGGAGAGACGTTCGTTCATCTAGCACCAAGGGAATGAGTTGCAGGAGACACTTTTTCTCTGCTTTCTCAGTCTGTTTCCTAGTGCCGGTTTGAAGTTCCTGCAGTTTTCACTGTAAAACCGAGTTGGAGCTAGTACCTCCCCATATATATGTATGGAATGGAGTTTGCAACTGAAAAGAAACTTTGTGTTCCCAACAAGCTAGGTGAAGGACGGCTTTCACACACACTTAACTCTCAGAACTGAGCAAGTGGAGAGACGTTCGTTCATCTAGCACCAAGGGAACGGGTTGCAGGAGATACTTTTTCTCTCCTTTCTCAGTCTGTTTCCTAGTGCCAGTTTGAAGTTCCTGCAGTTTTCACTGTAAAACCGATTTGGAGCTTGTACCTCCCCATATATATGTATGGAATGGAGTTTGCAACTGAAAAGAAACTTTGTGTTCCCAACAAGCTAGGTGAAGGACGGCTTCCACACACACTTATCTCTCAGAACTGAGCAAGTGGAGAGACGTTCGTTCATCTAGCACCAAGGGAACGGGTTGCAGGAGACACTTTTTCTCTGCTTTCTCAGTCTGTTTCCTAGTGCCGGTTTGAAGATCCTGCAGTTTTCACTGTAAAACCGAGTTGGAGCTTGTACCTCCCCATATATATGTATGGAATGGAGTTTGCAACTGAAAAGAAACTTTGTGTTCCCAACAAGCTAGGTGAAGGACGGCTTTCACACACACTTATCTCTCAGAACTGAGCAAGTGGAGAGACGTTCGTTCATCTAGCACCAAGTGAACGGGTTGCAGGAGACACTTTTTCACTGCTTTCTCAGTCTGTTTCCAGGTGCCGGTTTGAAGTTCCTGCAGTTTTCACTGTAAAACGAGTTGGAGCTTCTACCTCCAAATATATATGTATGGAATGGAGTTTGCAACTGAAAAGAAACTTTGTGTTCCCAAAAAGCTAGGTGAAGGACGGCTTTCACACACACTTATCTCTCAGAACTTAGCAAGTGGAGAGACGTTCGTTCATCTAGCACCAAGGGAACGGGTTGCAGGAGACACTTTTTCTCTGCTTTCTCAGTCTGTTTCCTAGTGCCGGTTTGAAGTTCCTGCAGTTTTCACTGTAAAACGGAGTTGGAGCTAGTACCTCCCCATATATATGTATGGAATGGAGTATGCAACTGAAAAGAAACTTTGTGTTCCCAACAAGCTAGGTGAAGGACGGCTTTCACACACACTTATCTCTCAGAACTGAGCAAGTGGAGAGACGTTCGTTCATCTAGCACCAAGGGAATGAGTTGCAGGAGACACTTTTTCTCTGCTTTCTCAGTCTGTTTCCTAGTGCCGGTTTGAAGTTCCTGCAGTTTTCACTGTAAAACCGAGTTGGAGCTTCTACCTCCAAATATATATGTATGGAATGGAGTTTGCAACTGAAAAGAAACTTTGTGTTCCCAACAAGCTAGGTGAACGACGGCTTTCACACACACTTATCTCTCAGAACTGAACAAGTGGAGAGACGTTCGTTCATCTAGCACCAAGGGAACGGGTTGCAGGAGACACATTTTCTCTGCTTTCTCAGTCTGTTTCCTAGTGCCGGTTTGAAGTTCCTGCAGTTTTCACTGTAAAACCGAGTTGGAGCTAGAACATCCCCATATATATGTATGGAATGGAGTTTGCAACTGAAAAGAATCTTTGTGTTCCCAACAAGCTAGTTGAAGGACGGCTTTCACACTCATTTATCTCTCAGAACATAGCAAGTGGAGAGACGTTCGTTCATCTAGCACCAAGGGAACGGTTTGCAGGAGACACTTTTTCTCTGCTTTCTCAGTCTGTTTCCTAGTGCCGGTTTGAAGTTCCTGCAGTTTTCACTGTCAAACAGAGTTGGAGCTTGTACCTCCCCATATATATGTATGGAATGGAGTTTGCCACTGAAAAGAAACTTTGTGTTCCCAACAAGCTAGGTGAAGGACGGCTTTCACACACACTTCTCTCTCAGAACTGAGCAAGTGGAGAGACTTTCGTTCATCTAGCACCAAGGGAACGGGTTGCAGGAGACACTTTTTCTCTGCTTTCTCAGTCTGTTTCCTAGTGCCAGTTTGAAGTTCCTGCAGTTTTCACTGTCAAACCGAGTTGGAGCTTTTACCTCCCCATATATATGTATGGAATGGAGTTTGCAACTGAAAAGAATATTTGTGTTCCCAACAAGCTAGTTGAAGGACGGCTTTCACACACACTTATCTCTCAGAACTGAGCAAGTGGAGAGACGTTCGTTCATCTAGCACCAAGGGAACGGGTTGCAGGAGACACTTTTTCTCTGCTTTCTCAGTCTGTTTCCTATTGCCGGTTTGAAGTTCCTGCAGTTTTCACTGTAAAACCGAGTTGGAGCTAGAACCTCCCCATATATATGTATGGATTGGAGTTTGCAACTGAAAAGAATCTTTGTGTTCCCAACAAGCTAGGTGAAGGACGGCTTTCACACACACTTGTCTCTCAGAACTGAGCAAGTGGAGAGACGTTCGTTCATCTAGCACCAAGGGAACGGTTTGCAGGAGAAACTATTTCTCTGCTTTCTCAGTCTGTTTCCTAGTGCCGGTTTGAAGTTCCTGCAGTTTTCACTGTAAAACCGAGTTGGAGCTAGTACCTCCCCATATATATGTATGGAATGGAGTTTGCAACTGAAAAGAAAATTTGTGTTCCCAACAAGCTAGTTGAAAGACGGCTTTCACACACACTTGTCTCTCAGAACTGAGCAAGTGGAGAGACGTTCGTTCATCTAGCACCAAGTGAACGGGTTGCAGGAGAAACTTTTTCTCTGCTTTCTCAGTCTGTTTCCTAGTGCCGGTTTGAAGTTCCTGCAGTTTTCACTGTAAAACCGAGTTGGAGCTTCTACCTCCAAATATATATGTATGGAATGGAGTTTGCAACTGAAAAGAAACTTTGTGTTCCCAACAAGCTAGGTGAAGGACGGCTTTCACACACACTTATCTCTCAGAACTGAGCAAGTGGAGAGACGTTCGTTCATCTAGCACCAAGGGAACGGGTTGCAGGAGGCACTTTTTCTCTGCTTTCTCAGTCCGTTTCCTAGTGCCGGTTTGAAGTTCCTGCAGTTTTCACTGTCAAACCGAGTTGGAGCTAGTACCTCCCCATATATATGTATGGAATGGAGTTTGCAACTGAAAAGAAACTTTGTGTTCCCAACAAGCTAGGTGAAGGACGGCTTTCACACACACTTATCTCTCAGAACTGAGCAAGTGGAGAGACGTTCGTTCATCTAGCACCTAGGGAACGGGTTGCAGGAGACATTTTTTCTCTGCTTTCTCAGTCTGTTTCCTAGTGCCGGTTTGAAGTTCCTGCAGTTTTCACTGTCAAACCGAGTTGGAGCTTCTACCTCCCCATATATATGTATGGAATGGAGTTTGCAACTGAAAAGAAACTTTGTGTTCCCAAAAAGCTAGGTGAAGGACGGCTTTCACACACAATTATCTCTCAGAACTGAGCAAGTGGAGAGACGTTCGTTCATCTAGCACCAAGGGAACGGGTTGCAGGAGACACTTTTTCTCTGCTTTCTAAGTCTGTTTCCTAGTGCCAGTTTGAAGTTCCTGCAGTTTTCACTGTAAAACCGAGTTGGAGCTAGTACCTCCCCATATATATGTATGGAATGGAGTTTGCAACTGAAAAGAAACTTTGTGTTCCCAACAAGCTAGGTGAAGGACGGCTTTCACACACACTTCTCTCTCAGAACTGAGCAAGTGGAGAGACGTTCGTTCATCTAGCACCAAGGGAACGGGTTGCAGGAGACACTTTTTCTCTGCTTTCTCAGTCTGTTTCCTAGTGCCGGTTTGAAGTTCCTGCAGTTTTCACTGTAAAACCGATTTGGAGCTAGTACCTCCCCATATAGATTTATGTAATGGAGTTTGCAACTGAAAAGAAACTTTGTGTTCCCAACAAGCTAGGTGAAGGACGGCTTTCACACACACTTATCTCTCAGAACTGAGCAAGTGGAGAGACGTTCGTTCATCTAGCACCAAGGGAACGGGTTGCAAGAGAAACTTTTTCTCTGCTTTCTCAGTCTGTTTCCTAGTGCCGGTTTGAACTTCCTGCAGTTTTCACTGTAAAACCGAGTTGGAGCTAGTACCTCCCCATATATATGTATGGAATGGAGTTTGCAACTGAAAAGAAACTTTGTGTTCCCAACAAGCTAGGTGAAGGACGGCTTTCACACACACTTAACTCTCAGAACTGAGCAAGTGGAGAGACGTTCGTTCATCTAGCACCAAGGGAACGGGTTGCAGGAGATACTATTTCTCTCCTTTCTCAGTCTGTTTCCTAGTGCCGGTTTGAAGTTCCTGCAGTTTTCACTGTAAAACCGAGTTGGAGCTTGTACCTCACCATATATATGTATGGAATGGAGTTTGCAACTGAAAAGAATCTTTGTGTTCCCAACAAGCTAGGTGAAGGACGGCTTTCACACACACTTAACTCTCAGAACTGAGCAAGTGGAGAGACGTTCGTTCATCTAGCACCAAGGGAACGGGTTGCAGGAGACACTTTTTCTCTGCTTTCTCAGTCTGTTTCCTAGTGCCGGTTTGAAGTTCCTGCAGTTTTCACTGTAAAACCGAGTTGGAGTTAGAACCTCCCCTTATATATGTATGGAATGGAGTTTGCAACTGAAAAGAATCTTTGTGTTCCCAACAAGCTAGGTGAAGGACGGCTTTCACACACACTTGTCTCTCAGAACTGAGCAAGTGGAGAGACGTTCGTTCATCTAGCACCAAGGGAACGGGTTGCAGGAGAAACTTTTTCTCTGCTTTCTCAGTCTGTTTCCTAGTGCCGGTTTGAAGTTCCTGCAGTTTTCACTGTAAAACCGAGTTGGAGCTTCTACCTCCCCATATATATGTATGGAATGGAGTTTGCAACTGAAAAGAAACTTTGTGTTCCCAACAAGCTAGTTGAAGGACGGCTTTCACACTCATTTATCTCTCAGAACATAGCAAGTGGAGAGACGTTCGTTCATCTAGCACCAAGGGAACGGTTTGCAGGAGACACTTTTTCTCTGCTTTCTCAGTCTGTTTCCTAGTGCCGGTTTGAAGTTCCTGCAGTTTTCACTGTCAAACCGAGTTGGAGCTTGTACCTCCCCATATATATGTATGGAATGGAGTTTGCCACTGAAAAGAAACTTTGTGTTCCCAACAAGCTAGGTGAAGGACGGCTTTCACACACATTTCTCTCTCAGAACTGAGCAAGTGGAGAGACTTTCGTTCATCTAGCACCAAGGGAACGGGTTGCAGGAGACACTTTTTCTCTGCTTTCTCAGTCTGTTTCCTAGTGCCGGTTTGAAGTTCCTGCAGTTTTCACTGTCAAACCGACTTGAAGCTAGTACCTCCCCATATATATGTATGGAATGGAGTTTGCAACTGAAAAGAATATTTGTGTTCCCAACAAGCTAGTTGAAGGACGGCTTTCACACACACTTATCTCTCAGAACTGAGCAAGTGGAGAGACGTTCGTTCATCTAGCACCAAGGGAACGGGTTGCAGGAGACACTTTTTCTCTGCTTTCTCAGTCTGTTTCCTAGTGCCGGTTTGAAGTTCCTGCAGTTTTCACTGTAAAACCGAGTTGGAGCTAGAACCTCCCCATATATATGTATGGATTGGAGTTTGCAACTGAAAAGAATCTTTGTGTTCCCAACAAGCTAGGTGAAGGACGGCTTTCACACACACTTGTCTCTCAGAACTGAGCAAGTGGAGAGACGTTCGTTCATCTAGCACCAAGGGAACGGTTTGCAGGAGAAACTTTTTCTCTGCTTTCTCAGTCTGTTTCCTAGTGCCGGTTTGAAGTTCCTGCAGTTTTCACTGTACAACCGAGTTGGAGCTAGTACCTCCCCATATATATGTATGGAATGGAGTTTGCAACTGAAAAGAAAATTTGTGTTCCCAACAAGCTAGTTGAAAGACGGCTTTCACACACACTTGTCTCTCAGAACTGAGCAAGTGGAGAGACGTTCGTTCATCTAGCACCAAGTGAACGGGTTGCAGGAGAAACTTTTTCTCTGCTTTCTCAGTCTGTTTCCTAGTGCCGGTTTGAAGTTCCTGCAGTTTTCACTGTAAAACCGAGTTGGAGCTTCTACCTCCAAATATATATGTATGGAATGGAGTTTGCAACTGAAAAGAAACTTTGTGTTCCCAACAAGCTAGGTGAAGGACGGCTTTCACACACACTTATCTCTCAGAACTGAGCAAGTGGAGAGACGTTCGTTCATCTAGCACCAAGGGAACGGGTTGCAGGAGGCACTTTTTCTCTGCTTTCTCAGTCCGTTTCCTAGTGCCGGTTTGAAGTTCCTGCAGTTTTCACTGTCAAACCGAGTTGGAGCTTCTACCTCCCCATATATATGTATGGAATGGAGTTTGCAACTGAAAAGAAACTTTGTGTTCCCAAAAAGCTAGGTGAAGGACGGCTTTCACACACACTTATCTCTCAGAACTGAGCAAGTGGAGAGACGTTCGTTCATCTAGCACCAAGGGAACGGGTTGCAGGAGACACTTTTTCTCTGCTTTCTCAGTCTGTTTCCTAGTGCCGGTTTGAAGTTCCTGCAGTTTTCACTGTAAAACCGAGTTGGAGCTTCTACCTCCCCATATATATGTATGGAATGGAGTTTGCAACTGAAAAGAAACTTTGTGTTCCCAACAAGCTAGGTGAAGGACGGCTTTCACACACACTTCTCTCTCAGAACTGAGCAAGTGGAGAGACGTTCGTTCATCTAGCACCAAGGGAACGGGTTGCAGGAGACACTTTTTCTCTGCTTTCTCAGTCTGTTTCCTAGTGCCGGTTTGAAGTTCCTGCAGTTTTCACTGTAAAACCGAGTTGGAGCTTCTACCTCCAAATATATATGTATGGAATGGAGTTTGCAACTGAAAAGAAACTTTGTGTTCCCAACAAGCTAGGTGAAGGACGGCTTTCACACACACTTATCTCTCAGAACTGAGCAAGTGGAGAGACGTTCGTTCATCTAGCACCAAGGGAACGGGTTGCAGGAGGCACTTTTTCTCTGCTTTCTCAGTCCGTTTCCTAGTGCCGGTTTGAAGTTCCTGCAGTTTTCACTGTCAAACCGAGTTGGAGCTTCTACCTCCCCATATATATGTATGGAATGGAGTTTGCAACTGAAAAGAAACTTTGTGTTCCCAAAAAGCTAGGTGAAGGACGGCTTTCACACACACTTATCTCTCAGAACTGAGCAAGTGGAGAGACGTTCGTTCATCTAGCACCAAGGGAACGGGTTGCAGGAGACACTTTTTCTCTGCTTTCTCAGTCTGTTTCCTAGTGCCGGTTTGAAGTTCCTGCAGTTTTCACTGTAAAACCGAGTTGGAGCTTCTACCTCCCCATATATATGTATGGAATGGAGTTTGCAACTGAAAAGAAACTTTGTGTTCCCAACAAGCTAGGTGAAGGACGGCTTTCACACACACTTCTCTCTCAGAACTGAGCAAGTGGAGAGACGTTCGTTCATCTAGCACCAAGGGAACGGGTTGCAGGAGACACTTTTTCTCTGCTTTCTCAGTCTGTTTCCTAGTGCCGGTTTGAAGTTCCTGCAGTTTTCACTGTAAAACCGATTTGGAGCTAGTACCTCCCCATATAGATTTATGTAATGGAGTTTGCAACTGAAAAGAAACTTTGTGTTCCCAACAAGCTAGGTGAAGGACGGCTTTCACACACACTTATCTCTCAGAACTTAGCAAGTGGAGAGACGTTCGTTCATCTAGCACCAAGGGAACGGGTTGCAAGAGAAACTTTTTCTCTGCTTTCTCAGTCTGTTTCCTAGTGCCGGTTTGAACTTCCTGCAGTTTTCACTGTAAAACCGAGTTGGAGCTAGTACCTCCCCATATATATGTATGGAATGGAGTTTGCAACTGAAAAGAAACTTTGTGTTCCCAACAAGCTAGGTGAAGGACGGCTTTCACACACACTTAACTCTCAGAACTGAGCAAGTGGAGAGACGTTCGTTCATCTAGCACCAAGGGAACGGGTTGCAGGAGGTACTATTTCTCTCCTTTCTCAGTCTGTTTCCTAGTGCCGGTTTGAAGTTCCTGCAGTTTTCACTGTAAAACCGAGTTGGAGCTTGTACCTCACCATATATATGTATGGAATGGAGTTTGCAACTGAAAAGAAACTTTGTGTTCCCAACAAGCTAGGTGAAGGACGGCTTTCACACACACTTATCTCTCAGAACTGAGCAAGTGGAGAGACGTTCGTTCATCTAGCACCAAGGGAACGGGTTTCAGGAGACACTTTTTCTCTGCTTTCTCAGTCTGTTTCCTAGTGCCGGTTTGAAGTTCCTGCAGTTTTCACTGTAAAACCGAGTTGGAGTTTCTACCTCCAAATATATATGTATGGAATGGAGTTTGCAACTGAAAAGAAACTTTGTGTTCCCAAAAAGCTAGGTGAAGGACGGCTTTCACACATACTTATCTCTCAGAACTGAGCAAGTGGAGAGACGTTCGTTCATCTAGCACCAAGGGAACGGGTTGCAGGAGACACTTTTTCTCTGCTTTCTCAGTCTGTTTCCTAGTGCCGGTTTGAAGTTCCTGCAGTTTTCACTGTAAAACCGAGTTGGAGCTAGTACCTCCCCATATATATGTATGGAATGGAGTTTGCAACTGAAAAGAAACTTTGTGTTCCCAACAAGCTAGGTGAAGGACGGCTTTCACACACACTTATCTCTCAGAACTGAGCAAGTGGAGAGACGTTCGTTCATCTAGCACCAAGGGAACGGGTTGCAGGAGACAATTTTTCTCTGCTTTCTCAGTTTGTTTCCTAGTGCCGGTTTGAAGTTCCTGCAGTTTTCACTGTAAAACCGATTTGGAGCTAGTACCTCCCCATATATATGTATGGAGTGGAATTTGCAACTGAAAAGAAACTTTGTGTTCCCAACAAGCTAGGTGAAGGATGGCTTTCACACACACTTATCTCTCAGAACTGAGCAAGTGGAGAGACGTTCGTTCATCCAGCACCAAGTGAACGGGTTGCAGGAGAAACTTTTTCTCTGCTTTCTCAGTCTGTTTCCTAGTGCCGGTTTGAAGTTCCTGCAGTTTTCACTGTAAAACCGAGTTGGAGCTAGTACCTCCCCATATATATTTATGGAATGGAGTTTGCAACTGAAAAGAAACTTTGTGTTCCCAACAAGCTAGGTGAAGGACGGCTTTCACACACACTTAACTCTCACAACTGAGCAAGTGGAGAGACGTTCGTTCATCTAGCACCAAGGGAACGGGTTGCAGGAGACACTTTTTCTCTGCTTTCTCAGTCTGTTTCCTAGTGCCGGTTTGAAGTTCCTGCAGTTTTCATTGTAAAACCGAGTTGGAGCTTCTACCTCCAAATATATATGTATGGAATGGAGTTTGCAACTGAAAAGAAACTTTGTGTTCCCAAAAACCTAGGTGAAGGACGGCTTTCACACACACTTATCTCTCAGAACTGAGCAAGTGGAGAGACGTTCGTTCATCTAGCACCAAGGGAACGGGTTGCAGGAGACACTTTTTCTCTGCTTTCTCAGTCTGTTTCCTAGTGCCGGTTTGAAGTTCCTGCAGTTTTCACTGTAAAACCGAGTTGGAACTAGAACCTCCCCATATATATGTATGGAATGGAGTTTGCAACTGAAAAGAAACTTTGTGTTCCCAACAAGCTAGGTGAAGGACGGCTTTCACACACACTTCTCTCTCAGAACTCAGCAAGTGGAGAGACGTTCGTTCATCTAGCACCAAGGGAACGGGTTGCAGGAGACACTTCTTCCTCTGCTTTCTCAGTCTGTTTCCTAGTGCCGGTTTGAAGTTCCTGCAGTTTTCACTGTAAAACCGAGTTGGAGCTAGTACCTCCCCATATATATTTATGTAATGGAGTTTGCAACTGAAAAGAAACTTTGTGTTCCCAACAAGCTAGGTGAAGGACGGCTTTCACACACACTTATCTCTCAGAACTGAGCAAGTGGAGAGACGTTCGTTCATCTAGCACCAAGGGAATGAGTTGCAGGAGACACTTTTTCTCTGCTTTCTCAGTCTGTTTCCTAGTGCCGGTTTGAAGTTCCTGCAGTTTTCACTGTAAAACCGAGTTGGAGCTAGTACCTCCCCATATATATGTATGGAATGGAGTTTGCAACTGAAAAGAAACTTTGTGTTCCCAACAAGCTAGGTGAAGGACGGCTTTCACACACACTTAACTCTCAGAACTGAGCAAGTGGAGAGACGTTCGTTCATCTAGCACCAAGGGAACGGGTTGCAGGAGATACTTTTTCTCTCCTTTCTCAGTCTGTTTCCTAGTGCCGGTTTGAAGTTCCTGCAGTTTTCACTGTAAAACCGAGTTGGAGCTTGTACCTCACCATATATATGTATGGAATGGAGTTTGCAACTGAAAAGAAACTTTGTGTTCCCAACAAGCTAGGTGAAGGACGGCTTTCAGACACACTTATCTCTCAGAACTGAGCAAGTGGAGAGACGTTCGTTCATCTAGCACCAAGGGAACGGGTTGCAGGAGACAATTTTTCTCTGCTTTCTCAGTCTGTTTCCTAGTGCCGGTTTGAAGTTCCTGCAGTTTTCACTGTAAAACCGAGTTGAAGCTTCTACCTCCAAATATATATGTATGGAATGGAGTTTGCAACTGAAAAGAAACTTTGTGTTCTCAAAAAGCTAGGTTAAGGACGGCTTTCACACATACTTATCTCTCAGAACTGAGCAAGTGGAGAGACGTTCGTTCATCTAGCACCAAGGGAACGGGTTGCAGGAGACACTTTTTCTCTGCTTTCTCAGTCTGTTTCCTAGTGCCGGTTTGAAGTTCCTGCAGTTTTCACTGTAAAAATGAGTTGGAGCTAGTACCTCCCCATATATATGTATGGAATGGAGTTTGCAACTGAAAAGAAACTTTGTGTTCCCAACAAGCTAGGTGAAGGACGGCTTTCACACACACTTCTCTCTCAGAACTGAGCAAGTGGAGAGACGTTCGTTCATCTAGCACCAAGGGAACGGGTTGCAGGAGACACTTTTTCTCTGCTTTCTCAGTCTGTTTCCTAGTGCCGGTTTGAAGTTCCTGCAGTTTTCACTGTAAAACAGAGTTGGAGCTAGTACCTACCCATATATATGTATGGAATGGGGTTTGCAACTGAAAAGAAACTTTGTGTTCCCAACAAGCTAGGTGAAGGACGGCTTTCACACACACTTATCTCTCAGAACTGAGCAAGTGGAGAGACGTTCGTTCATCTAGCACCAAGGGAATGAGTTGCAGGAGACACTTTTTCTCTGCTTTCTCAGTCTGTTTCCTAGTGCCGGTTTGAAGTTCCTGCAGTTTTCACTGTAAAACCGAGTTGGAGCTAGTACCTCCCCATATATATGTATGGAATGGAGTTTGCAACTGAAAAGAAACTTTGTGTTCCCAACAAGCTAGGTGAAGGACGGCTTTCACACACACTTAACTCTCAGAACTGAGCAAGTGGAGAGACGTTCGTTCATCTAGCACCAAGGGAACGGGTTGCAGGAGATACTTTTTCTCTCCTTTCTCAGTCTGTTTCCTAGTGCCGGTTTGAAGTTCCTGCAGTTTTCACTGTAAAACCGAGTTGGAGCTTGTACCTCACCATATATATGTATGGAATGGAGTTTGCAACTGAAAAGAAACTTTGTGTTCCCAACAAGCTAGGTGAAGGACGGCTTTCACACACACTTATCTCTCAGAACTGAGCAAGTGGAGAGACGTTCGTTCATCTAGCACCAAGGGAACGGGTTGCAGGAGACAATTTTTCTCTGCTTTCTCAGTCTGTTTCCTAGTGCCGGTTTGAAGTTCCTGCAGTTTTCACTGTAAAACCGAGTTGGAGCTTCTACCTCCAAATATATATGTATGGAATGGAGTTTGCAACTGAAAAGAAACTTTGTGTTCTCAAAAAGCTAGGTGAAGGACGGCTTTCACACACACTTATCTCTCAGAACTGAGCAAGTGGAGAGACGTTCGTTCATCTAGCACCAAGGGAACGGGTTGCAGGAGACACTTTTTCTCTGCTTTCTCAGTCTGTTTCCTAGTGCCGGTTTGAAGTTCCTGCAGTTTTCACTGTAAAAATGAGTTGGAGCTAGTACCTCCCCATATATATGTATGGAATGGAGTTTGCAACTGAAAAGAAACTTTGTGTTCCCAACAAGCTAGGTGAAGGACGGCTTTCACACACACTTCTCTCTCAGAACTGAGCAAGTGGAGAGACGTTCGTTCATCTAGCACCAAGGGAACGGGTTGCAGGAGACACTTTTTCTCTGCTTTCTCAGTCTGTTTCCTAGTGCCGGTTTGAAGTTCCTGCAGTTATCACTGTAAAACAGAGTTGGAGCTAGTACCTACCCATATATATGTATGGAATGGGGTTTGCAACTGAAAAGAAACTTTGTGTTCCCAACAAGCTAGGTGAAGGACGGCTTTCACACACACTTATCTCTCAGAACTGAGCAAGTGGAGAGACGTTCGTTCATCTAGCACCAAGGGAACGGGTTGCAGGAGACAATTTTTCTCTGCTTTCTCAGTCTGTTTCCTAGTGCCGGTTTGAAGTTCCTGCAGTTTTCACTGTAAAACCGATTTGGAGCTAGAACCTCCCCATATATATGTATGGAGTGGAATTTGCAACTGAAAAGAAACTTTGTGTTCCCAACAAGCTAGGTGAAGGATGGCTTTCACACACACTTATCTCTCAGAACTGAGCAAGTGGAGAGACGTTCTTTCATCTAGCACCAAGTGAACGGGTTGCAGGAGAAACTTTTTCTCTGCTTTCTCAGTCTGTTTCCTAGTGCCGGTTTGAAGTTCTTGCAGTTTTCACTGTAAAACCGAGTTGGAGCTATTATCTCCCCATATATATGTATGGAATGGAGTTTGCAACTGAAAAGAAACTTTGTGTTCCCAACAAGCTAGGTGAAGGACGGCTTTCACACACACTTATCTCTCAGAACTGAGCAAGTGGAGAGACGTTCGTTCATCTAGCACCAAGGGAACGGGTTGCAGGAGACACTTTTTCTCTGCTTTCTCAGTCTGTTTCCTAGTGCCGGTTTGATGTTCCTGCAGTTTTCACTGTAAAACCGATTTGGAGCTAGTACCTCCCCATATATATGTATGGAATGGAGTTTGCAACTGAAAAGAAACTTTGTGTTCCCAACAAGCTAGGTGAAGAACGGCTTTCACACACACTTATCTCTCAGAACTGAGCAAGTGGAGAGACGTTCGTTCATCTAGCACCAAGGGAACGGGTTGCAGGAGACACTTTTTCTCTGCTTTCTCAGTCTGTTTCCTAGTGCCGGTTTGAAGTTCCTGCAGTTTTCACTGTAAAACCGAGTTGGAGCTAGTACCTCCCCATATATATGTATGGAATGGAGTTTGCAACTGAAAAGAAACTTTGTGTTCCCAACAAGCTAGGTGAAGGACGGCTTTCACACACACTTATCTCTCATAACTGAGCAAGTGGAGAGACGTTCGTTCATCTAGCACCAAGGGAACGGGTTGCAGGAGACACTTTATCTCTGCTTTCTCAGTCTGTTTCCTAGTGCCGGTTTGAAGTTCCTGCAGTTTTCATTGTAAAACCGAGTTGGAGCTTCTACCTACAAATATATATGTATGGAATGGAGTTTGCAACTGAAAAGAAACTTTGTGTTCCCAAAAAGCTAGGTGAAGGACGGCTTTCACACACACTTATCTCTCAGAACTGAGCAAGTGGAGAGACGTTCGTTCATCTAGCACCAAGGGAACGGGTTGCAGGAGACACTTTTTCTCTGCTTTCTCAGTCTGTTTCCTAGTGCCGGTTTGAAGTTCCTGCAGTTTTCACTGTAAAACCGATTTGGAGCTAGTACCTCCCCATATAGATTTATGTAATGGAGTTTGCAACTGAAAAGAAACTTTGTGTTCCCAACAAGCTAGGTGAAGGACGGCTTTCACACACACTTATCTCTCAGAACTGAGCAAGTGGAGAGACGTTCGTTCATCTAGCACCAAGGGAACGGGTTGCAAGAGAAACTTTTTCTCTGCTTTCTCAGTCTGTTTCCTAGTGCCGGTTTGAACTTCCTGCAGTTTTCACTGTAAAACCGAGTTGGAGCTAGTACCTCCCCATATATATGTATGGAATGGAGTTTGCAACTGAAAAGAAACTTTGTGTTCCCAACAAGCTAGGTGAAGGACGGCTTTCACACACACTTAACTCTCAGAACTGAGCAAGTTTAGAGACGTTCGTTCATCTAGCACCAAGGGAACGGGTTGCAGGAGATACTATTTCTCTCCTTTCTCAGTCTGTTTCCTAGTGCCGGTTTGAAGTTCCTGCAGTTTTCACTGTAAAATCGAGTTGGAGCTTGTACCTCACCATATATATGTATGGAATGGAGTTTGCAACTGAAAAGAAACTTTGTGTTCCCAACAAGCTAGGTGAAGGACGGCTTTCACACACACTTATCTCTCAGAACTGAGCAAGTGGAGAGACGTTCGTTCATCTAGCACCAAGGGAACGGGTTGCAGGAGACAATTTTTCTCTGCTTTCTCAGTCTGTTTCCTAGTGCCGGTTTGAAGTTCCTGCAGTTTTCACTGTAAAACCGAGTTGGAGTTTCTACCTACAAATATATATGTATGGAATGGAGTTTGCAACTGAAAAGAAACTTTGTGTTCCCAAAAAGCTAGGTGAAGGACGGCTTTCACACATACTTATCTCTCAGAACTGAGCAAGTGGAGAGACGTTCGTTCATCTAGCACCAAGGGAACGGGTTGCAGGAGACACTTTTTCTCTGCTTTCTCAGTCTGTTTCCTAGTGCCGGTTTGAAGTTCCTGCAGTTTTCACTGTAAAACCGAGTTGGAGCTAGTACCTCCCCATATATATGTATGGAATGGAGTTTGCAACTGAAAAGAAACTTTGTGTTCCCAACAAGCTAGGTGAAGGACGGCTTTCACACACACTTATCTCTCAGAACTGAGCAAGTGGAGAGACGTTCGTTCATCTAGCACCAAGGGAACGGGTTGCAGGAGACACTTTTTCTCTGCTTTCTCAGTCTGTTTCCTAGTGCCGGTTTGAAGTTCCTGCAGTTTTCACTGTAAAACCGATTTGGAGCTAGTACCTCCCCATATATATGTATGGAGTGGAATTTGCAACTGAAAAGAAACTTTGTGTTCCCAACAAGCTAGGTGAAGGATGGCTTTCACACACACTTATCTCTCAGAACTGAGCAAGTGGAGAGACGTTCGTTCATCTAGCACCAAGTGAACGGGTTGCAGGAGAAACTTTTTCTCTGCTTTCTCAGTCTGTTTCCTAGTGCCGGTTTGAAGTTCCTGCAGTTTTCACTGTAAAACCGAGTTGGAGCTAGTACCTCCCCATATATATGTATGGAATGGAGTTTGCAACTGAAAAGAAACTTTGTGTTCCCAACAAGCTAGGTGAAGGACGGCTTTCACACACACTTAACTCTCACAACTGAGAAAGTGGAGAGACGTTCGTTCATCTAGCACCAAGGGAACGGGTTGCAGGAGACACTTTTTCTCTGCTTTCTCAGTCTGTTTCCTAGTGCCGGTTTGAAGTTCCTGCAGTTTTCATTGTAAAACCGAGTTGGAGCTTCTACCTCCAAATATATATGTATGGAATGGAGTTTGCAACTGAAAAGAAACTTTGTGTTCCCAAAAACCTAGGTGAAGGACGGCTTTCACACACACTTATCTCTCAGAACTGAGCAAGTGGAGAGACGTTCGTTCATCTAGCACCAAGGGAACGGGTTGCAGGAGACACTTTTTCTCTGCTTTCTCAGTCTGTTTCCTAGTGCCGGTTTGAAGTTCCTGCAGTTTTCACTGTAAAACCGAGTTGGAACTAGAACCTCCCCATATATATGTATGTAATGGAGTTTGCAACTGAAAAGAAACTTTGTGTTCCCAACAAGCTAGGTGAAGGACGGCTTTCACACACACTTCTCTCTCAGAACTGAGCAAGTGGAGAGACGTTCGTTCATCTAGCACCAAGGGAACGGGTTGCAGGAGACACTTCTTCCTCTGCTTTCTCAGTCTGTTTCCTAGTGCCGGTTTGAAGTTCCTGCAGTTTTCACTGTAAAACCGAGTTGGAGCTAGTACTTCCCCATATATATTTATGTAATGGAGTTTGCAACTGAAAAGAAACTTTGTGTTCCCAACAAGCTAGGTGAAGGACGGCTTTCACACACACTTATCTCTCAGAACTGAGCAAGTGGAGAGACGTTCGTTCATCTAGCACCAAGGGAATGAGTTGCAGGAGACACTTTTTCTCTGCTTTCTCAGTCTGTTTCCTAGTGCCGGTTTGAAGTTCCTGCAGTTTTCACTGTAAAACCGAATTGGAGCTAGTACCTCCCCATATATATGTATGGAATGGAGTTTGCAACTGAAAAGAAACTTTGTGTTCCCAACAAGCTAGGTGAAGGACGGCTTTCACACACACTTAACTCTCAGAACTGAGCAAGTGGAGAGACGTTCGTTCATCTAGCACCAAGGGAACGGGTTGCAGGAGATACTTTTTCTCTCCTTTCTCAGTCTGTTTCCTAGTGCCGGTTTGAAGTTCCTGCAGTTTTCACTGTAAAACCGAGTTGGAGCTTGTACCTCACCATATATATGTATGGAATGGAGTTTGCAACTGAAAAGAAACTTTGTGTTCCCAACAAGCTAGGTGAAGGACGGCTTTCACACACACTTCTCTCTCAGAACTGAGCAAGTGGAGAGACGTTCGTTCATCTAGCACCAAGGGAACGGGTTGCAGGAGACACTTCTTCCTCTGCTTTCTCAGTCTGTTTCCTAGTGCCGGTTTGAAGTTCCTGCAGTTTTCACTGTAAAACCGAGTTGGAGCTAGTACCTCCCCATATATATTTATGTAATGGAGTTTGCAACTGAAAAGAAACTTTGTGTTCCCAACAAGCTAGGTGAAGGACGGCTTTCACACACACTTATCTCTCAGAACTGAGCAAGTGGAGAGACGTTCGTTCATCTAGCACCAAGGGAATGAGTTGCAGGAGACACTTTTTCTCTGCTTTCTCAGTCTGTTTCCTAGTGCCGGTTTGAAGTTCCTGCAGTTTTCACTGTAAAACCGAGTTGGAGCTAGTACCTCCCCATATATATGTATGGAATGGAGTTTGCAACTGAAAAGAAACTTTGTGTTCCCAACAAGCTAGGTGAAGGACGGCTTTCACACACACTTAACTCTCAGAACTGAGCAAGTGGAGAGACGTTCGTTCATCTAGCACCAAGGGAACGGGTTGCAGGAGATACTTTTTCTCTCCTTTCTCAGTCTGTTTCCTAGTGCCGGTTTGAAGTTCCTGCAGTTTTCACTGTAAAACCGATTTGGAGCTTGTACCTCCCCATATATATGTATGGAATGGAGTTTGCAACTGAAAAGAAACTTTGTGTTCCCAACAAGCTAGGTGAAGGACGGATTTCACACACACTTATCTCTCAGAACTGAGCAAGTGGAGAGACGTTCGTTCATCTAGCACCAAGGGAACGGGTTGCAGGAGACACTTTTTCTCTGCTTTCTCAGTCTGTTTCCTAGTGCCGGTTTGAAGTTCCTGCAGTTTTCACTGTAAAACCGAGTTGGAGCTTGTACCTCCCCATATATATGTATGGAATGGATTTTGCAACTGAAAAGAAACTTTGTGTTCCCAACAAGCTAGGTGAAGGACGGCTTTCACACACACTTATCTCTCAGAACTGAGCAAGTGGAGAGACGTTCGTTCATCTAGCACGAAGGGAACGGGTTGCAGGAGAAACTTTTTCTCTGCTTTCTCAGTCTGTTACCTAGTGCCGGTTTGAAGTTCCTGCAGTTTTCACTGTAAAACCGAGTTGGAGCTTGTACCTCCCCATATATATGTATGGAATGGAGTTTGCAACTGAAAAGAAACTTTGTGTTCCCAACAAGCTAGTTGAAGGACGGCTTTCACACACACTTATCTCTCAGAACTGAGCAAGTGGAGAGACGTTCGTTCATCTAGCACCAAGTGAACGGGTTGCAGGAGACACTTTTTCACTGCTTTCTCAGTCTGTTTCCAGGTGCCGGTTTGAAGTTCCTGCAGTTTTCACTGTAAAACCGATTTGGAGCTTCTACCTCCAAATATATATGTATGGAATGGAGTTTGCAACTGAAAAGAAACTTTGTGTTCCCAAAAAGCTAGGTGAAGGACGGCTTTCACACACACTTATCTCTCAGAACTTAGCAAGTGGAGAGACGTTCGTTCATCTAGCACCAAGGGAACGGGTTGCAGGAGACACTTTTTCTCTGCTTTCTCAGTCTGTTTCCTAGTGCCGGTTTGAAGTTCCTGCAGTTTTCACTGTAAAACCGATTTGGAGCTTGTACCTCCCCATATATATGTATGGAATGGAGTTTGCAACTGAAAAGAAACTTTGTGTTCCCAAAAAGCTAGGTGAAGGACGGCTTTCACACACACTTATCTCTCAGAACTGAGCAAGTGGAGAGACGTTCGTTCATCTAGCACCAAGGGAACGGGTTGCAGGAGACACTTTTTCTCTGCTTTCTCAGTCTGTTTCCTAGTGCCGGTTTGAAGTTCCTGCAGTTTTCACTGTAAAACCGAGTTGGAGCTTGTACCTCCCCATATATATGTATGGAATGGATTTTGCAACTGAAAAGAAACTTTGTGTTCCCAACAAGCTAGGTGAAGGACGGCTTTCACACACACTTATCTCTCAGAACTGAGCAAGTGGAGAGACGTTCGTTCATCTAGCACGAAGGGAACGGGTTGCAGGAGAAACTTTTTCTCTGCTTTCTCAGTCTGTTACCTAGTGCCGGTTTGAAGTTCCTGCAGTTTTCACTGTAAAACCGAGTTGGAGCTTGTACCTCCCCATATATATGTATGGAATGGAGTTTGCAACTGAAAATAAACTTTGTGTTCCCAACAAGCTAGGTGAAGGACGGCTTTCACACACACTTATCTCTCAGAACTGAGCAAGTGGAGAGACGTTCGTTCATCTAGCACCAAGTGAACGGGTTGCAGGAGACACTTTTTCACTGCTTTCTCAGTCTGTTTCCAGGTGCCGGTTTGAAGTTCCTGCAGTTTTCACTGTAAAACCGATTTGGAGCTTCTACCTCTAAATATATATGTATGGAATGGAGTTTGCAACTGAAAAGAAACTTTGTGTTCCCAAAAAGCTAGGTGAAGGACGGCTTTCACACACACTTATCTCTCAGAACTTAGCAAGTGGAGAGACGTTCGTTCATCTAGCACCAAGGGAACGGGTTGCAGGAGACACTTTTTCTCTGCTTTCTCAGTCTGTTTCCTAGTGCCGGTTTGAAGTTCCTGCAGTTTTCACTGTAAAACGGAGTTGGAGCTAGTACCTCCCCATATATATGTATGGAATGGAGTATGCAACTGAAAAGAAACTTTGTGTTCCCAACAAGCTAGGTGAAGGAGGGCTTTCACACACACTTATCTCTCAGAACTGAGCAAGTGGAGAGACGTTCGTTCATCTAGCACCAAGGGAACGGGTTGCAGGAGACACTTTTTCTCTGCTTTCTCAGTCTGCTTCCTAGTGCCGGTTTGAAGTTCCTGCAGTTTTCACTGTAAAACCGAGTTGGAGCTTCTACCTCCAAATATATATGTATGGAATGGAGTTTGCAACTGAAAAGAAACTTTGTGTTCCCAACAAGCTAGGTGAACGACGGCTTTCACACACACTTATCTCTCAGAACTGAGCAAGTGGAGAGACGTTCGTTCATCTAGCACCAAGGGAACGGGTTGCAGGAGACACTTTTTCTCTGCTTTCTCAGTCTGTTTCCTAGTGCCGGTTTGAAGTTCCTGCAGTTTTCACTGTAAAACCGAGTTGGAGCTAGAACCTCCCCATATATATGTATGGAATGGAGTTTGCAACTGAAAAGAATCTTTGTGTTCCCAACAAGCTAGTTGAAGGACGGCTTTCACACTCATTTATCTCTCAGAACATAGCAAGTGGAGAGACGTTCGTTCATCTAGCACCAAGGGAACGGTTTGCAGGAGACACTTTTTCTCTGCTTTCTCAGTCTGTTTCCTAGTGCCGGTTTGAAGTTCCTGCAGTTTTCACTGTCAAACCGAGTAGGAGCTTGTACCTCCCCATATATATGTATGGAATGGAGTTTGCCACTGAAAAGAAACTTTGTGTTCCCAACAAGCTAGGTGAAGGACGGCTTTCACACACACTTTTCTCTCAGAACTGAGCAAGTGGAGAGACTTTCGTTCATCTAGCACCAAGGGAACGGGTTGCAGGAGACACTTTTTCTCTGCTTTCTCAGTCTGTTTCCTAGTGCCAGTTTGAAGTTCCTGCAGTTTTCACTGTCAAACCGAGTTGGAGCTTTTACCTCCCCATATATATTTATGGAATGGAGTTTGCAACTGAAAAGAATATTTGTGTTCCCAACAAGCTAGTTGAAGGACGGCTTTCACACACACTTATCTCTCAGAACTGAGCAAGTGGAGAGACGTTCGTTCATCTAGCACCAAGGGAACGGGTTGCAGGAGACACTTTTTCTCTGCTTTCTCAGTCTGTTTCCTATTGCCGGTTTGAAGTTCCTGCAGTTTTCACTGTAAAACCGAGTTGGAGCTAGAACCTCCCCATATATATGTATGGATTGGAGTTTGCAACTGAAAAGAATCTTTGTGTTCCCAACAAGCTAGGTGAAGGACGGCTTTCACACACACTTGTCTCTCAGAACTGAGCAAGTGGAGAGACGTTCGTTCATCTAGCACCAAGGGAACGGGTTGCAAGAGAAACTTTTTCTCTGCTTTCTCAGTCTGTTTCCTAGTGCCGGTTTGAACTTCCTGCAGTTTTCACTGTAAAACCGAGTTGGAGCTAGTACCTCCCCATATATA
The DNA here is from genome assembly GCF_036321535.1 of Camelus dromedarius. Taxonomy (NCBI): domain Eukaryota; kingdom Metazoa; phylum Chordata; class Mammalia; order Artiodactyla; family Camelidae; genus Camelus; species Camelus dromedarius. The sequence continues at coordinate 3,824,027 of NC_087450.1, read as the reverse complement.
TGTATGGAATGGAGTTTGCAACTGAAAAGAAACTTTGTGTTCCCAACAAGCTAGGTGAAGGACGGCTTTCACACACACTTAACTCTCAGAACTGAGCAAGTGGAGAGACGTTCGTTCATCTAGCACCAAGGGAACGGGTTGCAGGAGATACTATTTCTCTCCTTTCTCAGTCTGTTTCCTAGTGCCGGTTTGAAGTTCCTGCAGTTTTCACTGTAAAACCGAGTTGGAGCTTGTACCTCACCATATATATGTATGGAATGGAGTTTGCAACTGAAAAGAAACTTTGTGTTCCCAACAAGCTAGGTGAAGGACGGCTTTCACACACACTTATCTCTCAGAACTGAGCAAGTGGAGAGACGTTCGTTCATCTAGCACCAAGGGAACGGGTTGCAGGAGACACTTTTTCTCTGCTTTCTCATTCTGTTTCCTAGTGCCGGTTTGAAGTTCCTGCAGTTTTCACTGTATACCGAGTTGGAGCTAGAACCTCCCCTTATATATGTATGGAATGGAGTTTGCAACTGAAAAGAATCTTTGTGTTCCCAACAAGCTAGGTGAAGGACGGCTTTCACACACACTTGTCTCTCAGAACTGAGCAAGTGGAGAGAAGTTCGTTCATCTAGCACCAAGGGAACGGGTTGCAGGAGAAACTTTTTCTCTGCTATCTCAGTCTGTTTCCTAGTGCCGGTTTGAAGTTCCTGCAGTTTTCACTGTAAAACCGAGTTGGAGCTTCTACCTCCCCATATATATGTATGGAATGGAGTTTGCAACTGAAAAGAAACTTTGTGTTCCCAACAAGCTATTTGAAGTACGGCTTTCACACTCATTTATCTCTCAGAACATAGCAAGTGGAGAGACGTTCGTTCATCTAGCACCAAGGGAACGGTTTGCAGGAGACACTTTTTCTCTGCTTTCTCAGTCTGTTTCCTAGTGCCGGTTTGAAGTTCCTGCAGTTTTCACTGTCAAACCGAGTTGGAGCTTGTACCTCCCCATATATATGTATGGAATGGAGTTTGCCACTGAAAAGAAACTTTGTGTTCCCAACAAGCTAGGTGAAGGACGGCTTTCACACACACTTCTCTCTCAGAACTGAGCAAGTGGAGAGACTTTCGTTCATCTAGCACCAAGGGAACGGGTTGCAGGAGACACTTTTTCTCTGCTTTCTCAGTCTGTTTCCTAGTGCCGGTTTGAAGTTCCTGCAGTTTTCACTGTCAAACCGACTTGGAGCTAGTACCTCCCCATATATATGTATGGAATGGAGTTTGCAACTGAAAAGAATATTTGTGTTCCCAACAAGCTAGTTGAAGGACGGCTTTCACACACACTTATCTCTCAGAACTGAGCAAGTGGAGAGACGTTCGTTCATCTAGCACCAAGGGAACGGGTTGCAGGAGACACTTTTTCTCTGCTTTCTCAGTCTGTTTCCTATTGCCGGTTTGAAGTTCCTGCAGTTTTCACTGTAAAACCGAGTTGGAGCTAGAACCTCCCCATATATATGTATGGATTGGAGTTTGCAACTGAAAAGAATCTTTGTGTTCCCAACAAGCTAGGTGAAGGACGGCTTTCACACACACTTGTCTCTCAGAACTGAGCAAGTGGAGAGACGTTCGTTCATCTAGCACCAAGGGAACGGTTTGCAGGAGAAACTTTTTCTCTGCTTTCTCAGTCTGTTTCCTAGTGCCGGTTTGAAGTTCCTGCAGTTTTCACTGTAAAACCGAGTTGGAGCTAGTACCTCCCCATATATATGTATGGAATGGAGTTTGCAACTGAAAAGAAAATTTGTGTTCCCAACAAGCTAGTTGAAAGACGGCTTTCACACACACTTGTCTCTCAGAACTGAGCAAGTGGAGAGACGTTCGTTCATCTAGCACCAAGTGAACGGGTTGCAGGAGAAACTTTTTCTCTGCTTTCTCAGTCTGTTTCCTAGTGCCGGTTTGAAGTTCCTGCAGTTTTCACTGTAAAACCGAGTTGGAGCTTCTACCTCCAAATATATATGTAAGGAATGGAGTTTGCAACTGAAAAGAAACTTTGTGTTCCCAACAAGCTAGGTGAAGGACGGCTTTCACACACACTTATCTCTCAGAACTGAGCAAGTGGAGAGACGTTCGTTCATCTAGCACCAAGGGAACGGGTTGCAGGAGACACTTTTTCTCTGCTTTCTCAGTCTGTTTCCTAGTGCCGGTTTGAAGTTCCTGCAGTTTTCACTGTAAAACCGAGTTGGAACTAGTACCACCCCATATATATGTATGGAATGGAGTTTGCAACTGAAAAGAAACTTTGTGTTCCCAACAAGCTAGGTGAAGGACGGCTTTCACACACACTTCTCTCTCAGAACTGAGCAAGTGGAGAGACGTTCGTTCATCTAGCACCAAGGGAACGGGTTGCAGGAGACACTTTTTCTCTGCTTTCTCAGTCTGTTTCCTAGTGCCGGTTTGAAGTTCCTGCAGTTTTCACTGTAAAACCGATTTGGAGCTAGTACCTCCCCATATAGATTTATGTAATGGAGTTTGCAACTGAAAAGAAACTTTGTGTTCCCAACAAGCTAGGTGAAGGACGGATTTCACACACACTTACCTCTCAGAACTGAGCAAGTGGAGAGACGTTCGTTCATCTAGCACCAAGGGAACGGGTTGCAAGAGAAACTTTTTCTCTGCTTTCTCAGTCTGTTTCCTAGTGCCGGTTTGAACTTCCTGCAGTTTTCACTGTAAAACCGAGTTGGAGCTAGTACCTCCCCATATATATGTATGGAATGGAGTTTGCAACTGAAAAGAAACTTTGTGTTCCCAACAAGCTAGGTGAAGGACGGCTTTCACACACACTTATCTCTCAGAACTGAGCAAGTGGAGAGACGTTCGTTCATCTAGCACCAAGGGAACGGGTTGCAGGAGATACTATTTCTCTCCTTTCTCAGTCTGTTTCCTAGTGCCGGTTTGAAGTTCCTGCAGTTTTCACTGTAAAACCGAGTTGGAGCTTGTACCTCACCATATATATGTATGGAATGGAGTTTGCAACTGAAAAGAAACTTTGTGTTCCCAACAAGCTAGGTGAAGGACGGCTTTCACACACACTTATCTCTCAGAACTGAGCAAGTGGAGAGACTTTCGTTCATCTAGCACCAAGGGAACGGGTTGCAGGAGACACTTTTTCTCTGCTTTCTCAGTCTGTTTCCTAGTGCCGGTTTGAAGTTCCTGCAGTTTTCACTGTAAAACCGAGTTGGAGCTAGAACCTCCCCTTATATATGTATGGAATGGAGTTTGCAACTGAAAAGAATCTTTGTGTTCCCAACAAGCTAGGTGAAGGACGGCTTTCACACACACTTGTCTCTCAGAACTGAGCAAGTGGAGAGAAGTTCGTTCATCTAGCACCAAGGGAACGAGTTGCAGGAGAAACTTTTTCTCTGCTTTCTCAGTCTGTTTCCTAGTGCCGGTTTGAAGTTCCTGCAGTTTTCACTGTAAAACCGAGTTGGAGCTTCTACCTCCCCATATATATGTATGGAATGGAGTTTGCAACTGAAAAGAAACTTTGTGTTCCCAACAAGCTAGTTGAAGGACGGCTTTCACACTCATTTATCTCTCAGAACATAGCAAGTGGAGAGACGTTCGTTCATCTAGCACCAAGGGAACGGTTTGCAGGAGACACTTTTTCTCTGATTTCTCAGTCTGTTTCCTAGTGCCGGTTTGAAGTTCCTGCAGTTTTCACTGTCAAACCGAGTTGGAGCTTGTACCTCCCCATATATATGTATGGAATGGAGTTTGCCACTGAAAAGAAACTTTGTGTTCCCAACAAGCTAGGTGAAGGACGGCTTTCACACACACTTCTCTCTCAGAACTGAGCAAGTGGAGAGACTTTCGTTCATCTAGCACCAAGGGAACGGGTTGCAGGAGACACTTTTTCTCTGCTTTCTCAGTCTGTTTCCTAGTGCCGGTTGGAAGTTCCTGCAGTTTTCACTGTCAAACCGACTTGGAGCTAGTACCTCACCATATATATGTATGGAATGGAGTTTGCAACTGAAAAGAATATTTGTGTTCCCAACAAGCTAGTTGAAGGACGGCTTTCACACACACTTATCTCTCAGAACTGAGCAAGTGGAGAGACGTTCGTTCATCTAGCACCAAGGGAACGGGTTGCAGGAGACACTTTTTCTCTGCTTTCTCAGTCTGTTTCCTAGTGCCGGTTTGAAGTTCCTGCAGTTTTCACTGTAAAACCGAGTTGGAGCTAGAACCTCCCCATATATATGTATGGATTGGAGTTTGCAACTGAAAAGAATCTTTGTGTTCCCAACAAGCTAGGTGAAGGACGGCTTTCACACACACTTGTCTCTCAGAACTGAGCAAGTGGAGAGACGTTCGTTCATCTAGCACCAAGGGAACGGTTTGCAGGAGAAACTTTTTCTCTGCTTTCTCAGTCTGTTTCCTAGTGCCGGTTTGAAGTTCCTGCAGTTTTCACTGTACAACCGAGTTGGAGCTAGTACCTCCCCATATATATGTATGGAATGGAGTTTGCAACTGAAAAGAAAATTTGTGTTCCCAACAAGCTAGTTGAAAGACGGCTTTCACACACACTTGTCTCTCAGAACTGAGCAAGTGGAGAGACGTTCGTTCATCTAGCACCAAGTGAACGGGTTGCAGGAGAAACTTTTTCTCTGCTTTCTCAGTCTGTTTCCTAGTGCCGGTTTGAAGTTCCTGCAGTTTTCACTGTAAAACCGAGTTGGAGCTTCTACCTCCAAATATATATGTATGGAATGGAGTTTGCAACTGAAAAGAAACTTTGTGTTCCCAACAAGCTAGGTGAAGGACGGCTTTCACACACACTTATCTCTCAGAACTGAGCAAGTGGAGAGACGTTCGTTCATCTAGCACCAAGGGAACGGGTTGCAGGAGGCACTTTTTCTCTGCTTTCTCAGTCCGTTTCCTAGTGCCGGTTTGAAGTTCCTGCAGTTTTCACTGTCAAACCGAGTTGGAGCTAGTACCTCCCCATATATATGTATGGAATGGAGTTTGCAACTGAAAAGAAACTTTGTGTTCCCAACAAGCTAGGTGAAGGACGGCTTTCACACACACTTATCTCTCAGAACTTAGCAAGTGGAGAGACGTTCGTTCATCTAGCACCTAGGGAACGGGTTGCAGGAGACACTTTTTCTCTGCTTTCTCAGTCTGTTTCCTAGTGCCGGTTTGAAGTTCCTGCAGTTTTCACTGTCAAACCGAGTTGGAGCTTCTACCTCCCCATATATATGTATGGAATGGAGTTTGCAACTGAAAAGAAACTTTGTGTTCCCAAAAAGCTAGGTGAAGGACGGCTTTCACACACACTTATCTCTCAGAACTGAGCAAGTGGAGAGACGTTCGTTCATCTAGCACCAAGGGAACGGGTTGCAGGAGACACTTTTTCTCTGCTTTCTCAGTCTGTTTCCTAGTGCCGGTTTGAAGTTCCTGCAGTTTTCACTGTAAAACCGAGTTGGAACTAGTACCTCCCCATATATATGTATGGAATGGAGTTTGCAACTGAAAAGAAACTTTGTGTTCCCAACAAGCTAGGTGAAGGACGGCTTTCACACACACTTCTCTCTCAGAACTGAGCAAGTGGAGAGACGTTCGTTCATCTAGCACCAAGGGAACGGGTTGCAGGAGACACTTTTTCTCTGCTTTCTCAGTCTGTTTCCTAGTGCCGGTTTGAAGTTCCTGCAGTTTTCACTGTAAAACCGATTTGGAGCTAGTACCTCCCCATATAGATTTATGTAATGGAGTTTGCAACTGAAAAGAAACTTTGTGTTCCCAACAAGCTAGGTGAAGGACGGCTTTCACACACACTTATCTCTCAGAACTGAGCAAGTGGAGAGAAGTTCGTTCATCTAGCACCAAGGGAACGGGTTGCAAGAGAAACTTTTTCTCTGCTTTCTCAGTCTGTTTCCTAGTGCCGGTTTGAACTTCCTGCAGTTTTCACTGTAAAACCGAGTTCGAGCTAGTACCTCCCCATATATATGTATGGAATGGAGTTTGCAACTGAAAAGAAACTTTGTGTTCCCAACAAGCTAGGTGAAGGACGGCTTTCACACACACTTAACTCTCAGAACTGAGCAAGTGGAGAGACGTTCGTTCATCTAGCACCAAGGGAACGGGTTGCAGGGGATACTATTTCTCTCCTTTCTCAGTCTGTTTCCTAGTGCCGGTTTGAAGTTCCTGCAGTTTTCACTGTAAAACCGAGTTGGAGCTTGTACCTCACCATATATATGTATGGAATGGAGTTTGCAACTGAAAAGAAACTTTGTGTTCCCAACAAGCTATGTGAAGGACGGCTTTCACACACACTTATCTCTCAGAACTGAGCAAGTGGAGAGACGTTCGTTCATCTAGCACCAAGGGAACGGGTTGCAGGAGACACTTTTTCTCTGCTTTCTCAGTCTGTTTCCTAGTGCCGGTTTGAAGTTCCTGCAGTTTTCACTGTAAAACCGATTTGGAGCTAGTACCTCCCCATATAGATTTATGTAATGGAGTTTGCAACTGAAAAGAAACTTTGTGTTCCCAACAAGCTAGGTGAAGGACGGCTTTCACACACAATTATCTCTCAGAACTGAGCAAGTGGAGAGACGTTCGTTCATCTAGCACCAAGGGAACGGGTTGCAAGAGAAACTTTTTCTCTGCTTTCTCAGTCTGTTTCCTAGTGCCGGTTTGAACTTCCTGCAGTTTTCACTGTAAAACCGAGTTGGAGCTAGTACCTCCCCATATATATGTATGGAATGGAGTTTGCAACTGAAAAGAAACTTTGTGTTCCCAACAAGCTAGCTGAAGGACGGCTTTCACACACACTTAACTCTCAGAACTGAGCAAGTGGAGAGACGTTCGTTCATCTAGCACCAAGGGAACGGGTTGCAGGAGATACTATTTCTCTCCTTTCTCAGTCTGTTTCCTAGTGCCTGTTTGAAGTTCCTGCAGTTTTCACTGTAAAACCGAGTTGGAGCTTGTACCTCACCATATATATGTATGGAATGGAGTTTGCAACTGAAAAGAAACTTTGTGTTCCCAACAAGCTAGGTGAAGGACGGCTTTCACACACACTTATCTCTCAGAACTGAGCAAGTGGAGAGACGTTCGTTCATCTAGCACCAAGGGAACGGGTTGCAGGAGACAATTTTTCTCTGCTTTCTCAGTCTGTTTCCTAGTGCCGGTTTGAAGTTCCTGCAGTTTTCACTGTAAAACCGAGTTGGAGTTTCTACCTCCAAATATATATGTATGGAATGGAGTTTGCAACTGAAAAGAAACTTTGTGTTCCCAAAAAGCTAGGTGAAGGACGGCTTTCACACATACTTATCTCTCAGAACTGAGCAAGTGGAGAGACGTTCGTTCATCTAGCACCAAGGGAACGGGTTGCAGGAGACACTTTTTCTCTGCTTTCTCAGTCTGTTTCCTAGTGCCGGTTTGAAATTCCTGCAGTTTTCACTGTAAAACCGAGTTGGAGCTAGTACCTCCCCATATATATGTATGGAATGGAGTTTGCAACTGAAAAGAAACTTTGTGTTCCCAACAAGCTAGGTGAAGGACGGCTTTCACACACACTTATCTCTCAGAACTGAGCAAGTGGAGAGACGTTCGTTCATCTAGCACCAAGGGAACGGGTTGCAGGAGACAATTTTTCTCTGCTTTCTCAGTCTGTTTCCTAGTGCCGGTTTGAAGTTCCTGCAGTTTTCACTGTAAAACCGATTTGGAGCTAGTACCTCCCCATATATATGTATGGAGTGGAATTTGCAACTGAAAAGAAACTTTGTGTTCCCAACAAGCTAGGTGAAGGATGGCTTTCACACACACTTATCTCTCAGAACTTAGCAAGTGGAGAGACGTTCGTTCATCTAGCACCAAGTGAACGGGTTGCAGGAGAAACTTTTTCTCTGCTTTCTCAGTCTGTTTCCTAGTGCCGGTTTGAAGTTCCTGCAGTTTTCACTGTAAAACCGAGTTGGAGCTTGTACCTCTCCATATATATTTATGGAATGGAGTTTGCAACTGAAAAGAAACTTTGTGTTCTCAACAAGCTAGGTGAAGGACGTCTTTCACACACACTTATCTCTCACAACTGAGCAAGTGGAGAGACGTTCGTTCATCTAGCACCAAGGGAACGGGTTGCAGGAGACAGTTTTTCTCTGCTTTCTCAGTCTGTTTCCTAGTGCCGGTTTGAAGTTCCTGCAGTTTTCATTGTAAAACCGAGTTGGAGCTTCTACCTCCAAATATATATGTATGGAATGGAGTTTGCAACTGAAAAGAAACTTTGTGTTCCCAAAAACCTAGGTGAAGGACGGCTTTCACACACACTTATCTCTCAGAACTGAGCAAGTGGAGAGACGTTCGTTCATCTAGCACCAAGGGAACGGGTTGCAGGAGACACTTTTTCTCTGCTTTCTCAGTCTGTTTCCTAGTGCCGGTTTGAAGTTCCTGCAGTTTTCACTGTAAAACCGAGTTGGAACTAGAACCTCCCCATATATATGTATGGAATGGAGTTTGCAACTGAAAAGAAACTTTGTGTTCCCAACAAGCTAGGTGAAGGACGGCTTTCACACACACTTCTCTCTCAGAACTGAGCAAGTGGAGAGACGTTCGTTCATCTAGCACCAAGGGAACGGGTTGCAGGAGACACTTCTTCCTCTGCTTTCTCAGTCTGTTTCCTAGTGCCGGTTTGAAGTTCCTGCAGTTTTCACTGTAAAACCGAGTTGGAGCTAGTACCTCCCCATATATATTTATGTAATGGAGTTTGCAACTGAAAAGAAACTTTGTGTTCCCAACAAGCTAGGTGAAGGACGGCTTTCACACACACTTATCTCTCAGAACTGAGCAAGTGGAGAGACGTTCGTTCATCTAGCACCAAGGGAATGAGTTGCAGGAGACACTTTTTCTCTGCTTTCTCAGTCTGTTTCCTAGTGCCGGTTTGAAGTTCCTGCAGTTTTCACTGTAAAACCGAGTTGGAGCTAGTACCTCCCCATATATATGTATGGAATGGAGTTTGCAACTGAAAAGAAACTTTGTGTTCCCAACAAGCTAGGTGAAGGACGGCTTTCACACACACTTAACTCTCAGAACTGAGCAAGTGGAGAGACGTTCGTTCATCTAGCACCAAGGGAACGGGTTGCAGGAGATACTTTTTCTCTCCTTTCTCAGTCTGTTTCCTAGTGCCGGTTTGAAGTTCCTGCAGTTTTCACTGTAAAACCGATTTGGAGCTTGTACCTCACCATATATATGTATGGAATGGAGTTTGCAACTGAAAAGAAACTTTGTGTTCCCAACAAGCTAGGTGAAGGACGGCTTTCACACACACTTATCTCTCAGAACTGAGCAAGTGGAGAGACGTTCGTTCATCTAGCACCAAGGGAACGGGTTGCAGGAGACAATTTTTCTCTGCTTTCTCAGTCTGTTTCCTAGTGCCGGTTTGAAGTTCCTGCAGTTTTCACTGTAAAACCGAGTTGGAGCTTCTACCTCCAAATATATATGTATGGAATGGAGTTTGCAACTGAAAAGAAACTTTGTGTTCTCAAAAAGCTAGGTGAAGGACGGCTTTCACACATACTTATCTCTCAGAACTGAGCAACTGGAGAGACGTTCGTTCATCTAGCACCAAGGGAACGGGTTGCAGGAGACACATTTTCTCTGCTTTCTCAGTCTGTTTCCTAGTGCCGGTTTGAAGTTCCTGCAGTTTTCACTGTAAAAATGAGTTGGAGCTAGTACCTCCCCATATATATGTATGGAATGGAGTTTGCAACTGAAAAGAAACTTTGTGTTCCCAAAAAGCTAGGTGAAGGACGGCTTTCACACACACTTCTCTCTCAGAACTGAGCAAGTGGAGAGACGTTCGTTCATCTAGCACCAAGGGAACGGGTTGCAGGAGACACTTTTTCTCTGCTTTCTCAGTCTGTTTCCTAGTGCCGGTTTGAAGTTCCTGCAGTTTTCACTGTAAAACAGAGTTGGAGCTAGTACCTACCCATATATATGTATGGAATGGGGTTTGCAACTGAAAAGAAACTTTGTGTTCCCAACAAGCTAGGTGAAGGACGGCTTTCACACACACTTATCTCTCAGAACTGAGCAAGTGGAGAGACGTTCGTTCATCTAGCACCAAGGGAACGGGTTGCAGGAGACAATTTTTCTCTGCTTTCTCAGTCTGTTTCCTAGTGCCGGTTTGAAGTTCCTGCAGTTTTCACTGTAAAACCGATTTGGAGCTAGAACCTCCCCATATATATGTATGGAGTGGAATTTGCAACTGAAAAGAAACTTTGTGTTCCCAACAAGCTAGGTGAAGGATGGCTTTCACACACACTTATCTCTCAGAACTGAGCAAGTGGAGAGACGTTCGTTCATCTAGCACCAACTGAACGGGTTGCAGGAGAAACTTTTTCTCTGCTTTCTCAGTCTGTTTTCTAGTGCCGGTTTGAAGTTCCTACAGCTTTCACTGTAAAACCGAGTTGGAGCTAGTACCTCCCCATATATATATATGGAATGGAGTTTGCAACTGAAAAGAAACTTTGTGTTCCCAACAAGCTAGGTGAAGGACGGCTTTCACACACACTTAACTATCACAACTGAGCAAGTGGAGAGACGTTCGTTCATCTAGCACCAAGGGAACGGGTTGCAGGAGACACTTTTTCTCTTCTTTCTCAGTCTGTTTCCTAGTGCCGGTTTGAAGTTCCTGCAGTTTTCATTGTAAAACCGAGTTGGAGCTTCTACCTCCAAATATACATGTATGGAATGGAGTTTGCAACTGAAAAGAAACTTTGTGTTCCCAAAAAGCTAGGTGAAGGACGGCTTTCACACACACTTATCTCTCAGAACTGAGCAAGTGGAGAGACGTTCGTTCATCTAGCACCAAGGGAACGGGTTGCAGGAGACACTTTTTCTCTGCTTTCTCAGTCTGTTTCCTAGTGCCGGTTTGAAGTTCCTGCAGTTTTCACTGTAAAACCGAGTTGGAGCTTCTACCTCCAAATATATATGTACGGAATGGAGTTTGCAACTGAAAAGAAACTTTGTGTTCCCAAAAAGCTAGGTGAAGGACGGCTTTCACACACACTTATCTCTCAGAACTGAGCAAGTGGAGAGACGTTCGTTCATCTAGCACCAAGGGAACGGGTTGCAGGAGACACTTTTTCTCTGCTTTCTCAGTCTGTTTCCTAGTGCCGGTTTGAAGTTCCTGCAGTTTTCACTGTAAAACCGAGTTGGAGCTATTATCTCCCCATATATATGTATGGAATGGAGTTTGCAACTGAAAAGAAACTTTGTGTTCCCAACAAGCTAGGTGAAGGACGGCTTTCACACACACTTATCTCTCAGAACTGAGCAAGTGGAGAGACGTTCGTTCATCTAGCACCAAGGGAACGGGTTGCAGGAGACACTTTTTCTCTGCTTTCTCAGTCTGTTTCCTAGTGCCGGTTTGATGTTCCTGCAGTTTTCACTGTAAAACCGATTTGGAGCTAGTACCTCCCCATATATATGTATGGAATGGAGTTTGCAACTGAAAAGAAACTTTGTGTTCCCAACAAGCTAGTTGAAGGACGGCTTTCACACACACTTATCTCTCAGAACTGAGCAAGTGGAGAGACGTTCGTTCATCTAGCACCAAGGGAACGGGTTGCAGGAGACACTTTTTCTCTGCTTTCTCAGTCTGTTTCCTAGTGCCGGTTTGAAGTTCCTACAGTTTTCACTGTAAAACCGAGTTGGAGCTAGTACCTCCCCATATATATGTATGGAATGGAGTTTGCAACTGAAAAGAAACTTTGTGTTCCCAACAAGCTAGGTGAAGGACGGCTTTCACACACACTTAACTATCACAACTGAGCAAGTGGAGAGACGTTCGTTCATCTAGCACCAAGGGAACGGGTTGCAGGAGACACTTTTTCTCTTCTTTCTCAGTCTGTTTCCTAGTGCCGGTTTGAAGTTCCTGCAGTTTTCATTGTAAAACCGAGTTGGAGCTTCTACCTCCAAATATACATGTATGGAATGGAGTTTGCAACTGAAAAGAAACTTTGTGTTCCCAAAAAGCTAGGTGAAGGACGGCTTTCACACACACTTATCTCTCAGAACTGAGCAAGTGGAGAGACGTTCGTTCATCTAGCACCAAGGGAACGGGTTGCAGGAGACACTTTTTCTCTGCTTTCTCAGTCTGTTTCCTAGTGCCGGTTTGAAGTTCCTGCAGTTTTCACTGTAAAAACGAGTTGGAGCTTCTACCTCCAAATATATATGTACGGAATGGAGTTTGCAACTGAAAAGAAACTTTGTGTTCCCAAAAAGCTAGGTGAAGGACGGCTTTCACACACACTTATCTCTCAGAACTGAGCAAGTGGAGAGACGTTCGTTCATCTAGCACCAAGGGAACGGGTTGCAGGAGACACTTTTTCTCTGCTTTCTCAGTCTGTTTCCTAGTGCCGGTTTGAAGTTCCTGCAGTTTTCACTGTAAAACCGAGTTGGAGCTATTATCTCCCCATATATATGTATGGAATGGAGTTTGCAACTGAAAAGAAACTTTGTGTTCCCAACAAGCTAGGTGAAGGACGGCTTTCACACACACTTATCTCTCAGAACTGAGCAAGTGGAGAGACGTTCGTTCATCTAGCACCAAGGGAACGGGTTGCAGGAGACACTTTTTCTCTGCTTTCTCAGTCTGTTTCCTAGTGCCGGTTTGATGTTCCTGCAGTTTTCACTGTAAAACCGATTTGGAGCTAGTACCTCCCCATATATATGTATGGAATGGAGTTTGCAACTGAAAAGAAACTTTGTGTTCCCAACAAGCTAGGTGAAGAACGGCTTTCACACACACTTATCTCTCAGAACTGAGCAAGTGGAGAGACGTTCGTTCATCTAGCACCAAGGGAACGGGTTGCAGGAGACACTTTTTCTCTGCTTTCTCAGTCTGTTTCCTAGTGCCGGTTTGAAGTTCCTGCAGTTTTCACTGTAAAACCGAGTTGGAGCTAGTACCTCCCCATATATATGTATGGAATGGAGTTTGCAACTGAAAAGAAACTTTGTGTTCCCAACAAGCTAGGTGAAGGACGGCTTTCACACACACTTATCTCTCATAACTGAGCAAGTGGAGAGACGTTCGTTCATCTAGCACCAAGGGAACGGGTTGCAGGAGACACTTTATCTCTGCTTTCTCAGTCTGTTTCCTAGTGCCGGTTTGAAGTTCCTGCAGTTTTCATTGTAAAACCGAGTTGGAGCTTCTACCTACAAATATATATGTATGGAATGGAGTTTGCAACTGAAAAGAAACTTTGTGTTCCCAAAAAGCTAGGTGAAGGACGGCTTTCACACACACTTAACTCTCAGAACTGAGCAAGTGGAGAGACGTTCGTTCATCTAGCACCAAGGGAACGTGTTGCAGGGGACACTTTTTCTCTGCTTTCTCAGTCTGTTTCCTAGTGCCGGTTTGAAGTTCCTGCAGTTTTCACTGTCAAACCGAGTTGGAGATAGTACCTCCCCATATATATGTATGGAATGGAGTTTGCAACTGAAAAGAAACTTTGTGTTCCCAACAAGCTAGGTTAAGGACGGCTTTCACACACACTTATCTCTCAGAACTGAGCAAGTGGAGAGACGTTCGTTCATCTAGCACCAAGGGAACGGGTTGCAGGAGACACTTTTTCTCTGCTTTCTCAGTCTGTTTCCTAGTGCCGGTTTGAAGTTCCTGCAGTTTTCACTGTAAAACCGAGTTGGAGCTAGTACCTCCCCATATATATGTATGGAATGGAGTTTGCAACTGAAAAGAAACTTTGTGTTCCCAACAAGCTAGGTGAAGGACGGCTTTCACACACACTTAACTATCACAACTGAGCAAGTGGAGAGACGTTCGTTCATCTAGCACCAAGGGAACGGGTTGCAGGAGACACTTTTTCTCTTCTTTCTCAGTCTGTTTCCTAGTGCCGGTTTGAAGTTCCTGCAGTTTTCATTGTAAAACCGAGTTGGAGCTTCTACCTCCAAATATACATGTATGGAATGGAGTTTGCAACTGAAAAGAAACTTTGTGTTCCCAAAAAGCTAGGTGAAGGACGGCTTTCACACACACTTATCTCTCAGAACTGAGCAAGTGGAGAGACGTTCGTTCATCTAGCACCAAGGGAACGGGTTGCAGGAGACACTTTTTCTCTGCTTTCTCAGTCTGTTTCCTAGTGCCGGTTTGATGTTCCTGCAGTTTTCACTGTAAAACCGAGTTGGAGCTTCTACCTCCAAATATATATGTACGGAATGGAGTTTGCAACTGAAAAGAAACTTTGTGTTCCCAAAAAGCTAGGTGAAGGACGGCTTTCACACACACTTATCTCTCAGAACTGAGCAAGTGGAGAGACGTTCGTTCATCTAGCACCAAGGGAACGGGTTGCAGGAGACACTTTTTCTCTGCTTTCTCAGTCTGTTTCCTAGTGCCGGTTTGAAGTTCCTGCAGTTTTCACTGTAAAACCGAGTTGGAGCTATTATCTCCCCATATATATGTATGGAATGGAGTTTGCAACTGAAAAGAAACTTTGTGTTCCCAACAAGCTAGGTGAAGGACGGCTTTCACTCACACTTATCTCTCAGAAATGAGCAAGTGGAGAGACGTTCGTTCATCTAGCACCAAGGGAACGGGTTGCAGGAGACACTTTTTCTCTGCTTTCTCAGTCTGTTTCCTAGTGCCGGTTTGAAGTTCCTGCAGTTTTCACTGTCAAACCGAGTTGGAGATAGTACCTCCCCATATATATGTATGGAATGGAGTTTGCAACTGAAAAGAAACTTTGTGTTCCCAGCAAGCTAGTTTAAGGACGGCTTTCACACACACTTATCTCTCAGAACTGAGCAAGTGGAGAGACGTTCGTTCATCTAGCACCAAGGGAACGGGTTGCAGGAGACTCTTTTTCTCTGCTTTCTCAGTCTGATTCCTAGTGCCGGTTTGAAGTTCCTGCAGTTTTCACTGTAAAACCGAGTTGGAGCTAGTACCTCCCCATATATATGTATGGAATGGAGTTTGCAACTGAAAAGAAACTTTGTGTTCCCAACAAGCTAGGTGAAGGACGGCTTTCACACACACTTATCTCTCAGAACTGAGCAAGTGGAGAGACGTTCGTTCATCTAGCACCAAGGGAACGGGTTGCAGGGGACACTTTTTCTCTGCTTTCTCAGTCTGTTTCCTAGTGCCGGTTTGAAGTTCCTGCAGTTTTCACTGTAAAACCGAGTTGGAGCTTGTTCCTCCCCATATATATGTATGGAATGGAGTTTGCAACTGAAAAGAAACTTTGTGTTCCCAACAAGCTAGGTGAAGGACGGCTTTCACACACACTTATCTCTCAGAACTGAGCAAGTGGAGAGACGTTCGTTCATCTAGCACCAAGGGAACGGGTTGCAGGAGGCACTTTTTCTCTGCTTTCTCAGTCTGTTTCCTAGTGCCGGTTTGAAGTTCCTGCAGTTTTCACTGTCAAACCGAGTTGGAGCTAGTACCTCCCCATATATATGTATGGAATGGAGTTTGCAACTGAAAAGAAACTTTGTGTTCCCAACAAGCTAGGTGAAGGACGGCTTTCACACACACTTATCTCTCAGAACTTAGCAAGTGGAGAGACGTTCGTTCATCTAGCACCTAGGGAACGGGTTGCAGGAGACACTTTTTCTCTGCTTTCTCAGTCTGTTTCCTAGTGCCGGTTTGAAGTTCCTGCAGTTTTCACTGTCAAACCGAGTTGGAGCTTGTACCTCCCCATATATATGTATGGAATGGAGTTTGCAACTGAAAAGAAACTTTGTGTTCCCAAAAAGCTAGGTGAAGGACGGCTTTCACACACACTTATCTCTCAGAACTGAGCAAGTGGAGAGACGTTCGTTCATCTAGCACCAAGGGAACGGGTTGCAGGAGACACTTTTTCTCTGCTTTCTCAGTCTGTTTCCTAGTGCCGGTTTGAAGTTCCTGCAGTTTTCACTGTAAAACCGAGTTGGAACTAGTACCTCCCCATATATATGTATGGAATGGAGTTTGCAACTGAAAAGAAACTTTGTGTTCCCAACAAGCTAGGTGAAGGACGGCTTTCACACACACTTCTCTCTCAGAACTGAGCAAGTGGAGAGACGTTCGTTCATCTAGCACCAAGGGAACGGGTTGCAGGAGACACTTTTTCTCTGCTTTCTCAGTCTGTTTCCTAGTGCCGGTTTGAAGTTCCTGCAGTTTTCACTGTAAAACCGATTTGGAGCTAGTACCTCCCCATATAGATTTATGTAATGGAGTTTGCAACTGAAAAGAAACTTTGTGTTCCCAACAAGCAAGGTGAAGGACGGCTTTCACACACACTTATCTCTCAGAACTGAGCAAGTGGAGAGACGTTCGTTCATCTAGCACCAAGGGAACGGGTTGCAAGAGAAACTTTTTCTCTGCTTTCTCAGTCTGTTTCCTAGTGCCGGTTTGAACTTCCTGCAGTTTTCACTGTAAAACCGTGTTGGAGCTAGTACCTACCCATATATATGTATGGAATGGTGTTTGCAACTGAAAAGAAACTTTGTGTTCCCAACAAGCTAGGTGAAGGACGGCTTTCACACACACTTAACTCTCAGAACTGAGCAAGTGGAGAGACGTTCGTTCATCTAGCACCAAGGGAACGGGTTGCAGGAGATACTATTTCTCTCCTTTCTCAGTCTGTTTCTTAGTGCCGGTTTGAAGTTCCTGCAGTTTTCACTGTAAAACCGAGTTGGAGCTTGTACCTCACCATATATATGTATGGAATGGAGTTTGCAACTGAAAAGAAACTTTGTGTTCCCAACAAGCTAGGTGAAGGACGGCTTTCACACACACTTATCTCTCAGAACTGAGCAAGTGGAGAGACGTTCGTTCATCTAGCACCAAGGGAACGGGTTGCAGGAGACACTTTTTCTCTGCTTTCTCAGTCTGTTTCCTAGTGCCGGTTTGAAGTTCCTGCAGTTTTCACTGTCAAACCGAGTTGGAGATAGTACCTCCCCATATATATGTATGGAATGGAGTTTGCAACTGAAAAGAAACTTTGTGTTCCCAACAAGCTAGGTTAAGGACGGCTTTCACACACACTTATCTCTCAGAACTGAGCAAGTGGAGAGACGTTCGTTCATCTAGCACCAAGGGAACGGGTTGCAGGAGACTCTTTTTCTCTGCTTTCTCAGTCTGATTCCTAGTGCCGGTTTGAAGTTCCTGCAGTTTTCACTGTAAAACCGAGTTGGAGCTAGTACCTCCCCATATATATGTATGGAATGGAGTTTGCAACTGAAAAGAAACTTTGTGTTCCCAACAAGCTAGGTGAAGGACGGCTTTCACACACACTTATCTCTCAGAACTGAGCAAGTGGAGAGACGTTCGTTCATCTAGCACCAAGGGAACGGGTTGCAGGAGACACTTTTTCTCTGCTTTCTCAGTCTGTTTCCTAGTGCCGGTTTGAAGTTCCTGCAGTTTTCACTGTAAACCCGAGTTGGAGCTTGTACCTCCCCATATATATCTATGGAATGGAGTTTGCAACTGAAAAGAAACTTTGTGTTCCCAACAAGCTAGGTGAAGGACGGCTTTCACACACACTTATCTCTCAGAACTGAGCAAGTGGAGAGACGTTCGTTCATCTAGCACCAAGGGAACGGGTTGCAGGAGACACTTTTTCTCTGCTTCCTCAGTCTGTTTCCTAGTGCCGGTTTGATGTTCCTGCAGTTTTCACTGTAAAACCGATTTGGAGCTAGTACCTCCCCATATATATGTATGGAATGGAGTTTGCAACTGAAAAGAAACTTTGTGTTCCCAACAAGCTAGGTGAATGACGGCTTTCACACACACTTATCTCTCAGAACTGAGCAAGTGGAGAGACGTTCGTTCATCTAGCACCAAGTGAACGGGTTGCAGGAGAAACTTTTTCTCTGCTTTCTCAGTCTGTTTCCTAGTGCCGGTTTGAAGTTCCTGCAGTTTTCACTGTAAAACCGAGTTGGAGCTTCTACCTCCAAATATATATGTATGGAATGGAGTTTGCAACTGAAAAGAAACTTTGTGTTCCCAACAAGCTAGGTGAAGGACGGCTTTCACACACACTTATCTCTCAGAACTGAGCAAGTGGAGAGACGTTCGTTCATCTAGCACCAAGGGAACGGGTTGCAGGAGGCACTTTTTCTCTGCTTTCTCAGTCCGTTTCCTAGTGCCGGTTTGAAGTTCCTGCAGTTTTCACTGTCAAACCGAGTTGGAGCTAGTACCTCCCCATATATATGTATGGAATGGAGTTTGCCACTGAAAAGAAACTTTGTGTTCCCAACAAGCTAGGTGAAGGACGGCTTTCACACACACTTATCTCTCAGAACTTAGCAAGTGGAGAGACGTTCGTTCATCTAGCACCTAGGGAACGGGTTGCAGGAGACACTTTTTCTCTGCTTTCTCAGTCTGTTTCCTAGTGCCGGTTTGAAGTTCCTGCAGTTTTCACTGTCAAACCGAGTTGGAGCTTCTACCTCCCCATATATATGTATGGAATGGAGTTTGCAACTGAAAAGAAACTTTGTGTTCCCAAAAAGCTAGGTGAAGGACGGCTTTCACACACACTTATCTCTCAGAACTGAGCAAGTGGAGAGACGTTCGTTCATCTAGCACCAAGGGAACGGGTTGCAGGAGACACTTTTTCTCTGCTTTCTCAGTCTGTTTCCTAGTGCCGGTTTGAAGTTCCTGCAGTTTTCACTGTAAAACCGAGTTGAAACTAGTACCTCCCCATATATATGTATGGAATGGAGTTTGCAACTGAAAAGAAACTTTGTGTTCCCAACAAGCTAGGTGAAGGACGGCTTTCACACACACTTCTCTCTCAGAACTGAGCAAGTGGAGAGACGTTCGTTCATCTAGCACCAAGGAACGGGTTGCAGGAGACACTTTTTCTCTGCTTTCTCAGTCTGTTTCCTAGTGCCGGTTTGAAGTTCCTGCAGTTTTCACTGTAAAACCGATTTGGAGCTAGTACCTCCCCATATAGATTTATGTAATGGAGTTTGCAACTGAAAAGAAACTTTGTGTTCCCAACAAGCTAGGTGAAGGACGGCTTTCACACACACTTATCTCTCAGAACTGAGCAAGTGGAGAGACGTTCGTTCATCAAGCACCAAGGGAACGGGTTGCAAGAGAAACTTTTTCTCTGCTTTCTCAGTCTGTTTCCTAGTGCCGGTTTGAACTTCCTGCAGTTTTCACTGTAAAACCGAGTTGGAGCTAGTACCTACCCATATATATGTATGGAATGGTGTTTGCAACTGAAAAGAAACTTTGTGTTCCCAACAAGCTAGGTGAAGGACGGCTTTCACACACACTTAACTCTCAGAACTGAGCAAGTGGAGAGACGTTCGTTCATCTAGCACCAAGGGAACGGGTTGCAGGAGATACTATTTCTCTCCTTTCTCAGTCTGTTTCCTAGTGCCGGTTTGAAGTTCCTGCAGTTTTCACTGTAAAACCGAGTTGGAGCTTGTACCTCACCATATATATGTATGGAATGGAGTTTGCAACTGAAAAGAAACTTTGTGTTCCCAACAAGCTAGGTGAAGGACGGCTTTCACACACACTTATCTCTCAGAACTGAGCAAGTGGAGAGACGTTCGTTCATCTAGCACCAAGGGAACGGGTTGCAGGAGACACTTTTTCTCTGCTTTCTCAGTCTGTTTCCTAGTGCCGGTTTGAAGTTCCTGCAGTTTTCACTGTAAAACCGAGTTGGAGCTCCTACCTCCAAATATATATGTATGGAATGGAGTTTGCAACTGAAAAGAAACTTTGTGTTCCCAAAAAGCTAGGTGAAGGACGGCTTTCACACATACTTATCTCTCAGAACTGAGCAAGTGGAGAGACGTTCGTTCATCTAGCACCAAGGGAACGGGTTGCAGGAGACACTTTTTCTCTGCTTTCTCAGTCTGTTTCCTAGTGCCGGTTTGAAGTTCCTGCAGTTTTCACTGTAAAATCGAGTTGGAGCTAGTACCTCCCCATATATATGTATGGAATGGAGTTTGCAACTGAAAAGAAACTTTGTGTTCCCAACAAGCTAGGTGAAGGACGGCTTTCACACACACTTAACTCTCACAACTGAGCAAGTGGAGAGACGTTCGTTCATCTAGCACCAAGGGAACGGGTTGCAGGAGACACTTTTTCTCTGCTTTCTCAGTCTGTTTCCTAGTGCCGGTTTGAAGTTCCTGCAGTTTTCATTGTAAAACCGAGTTGGAGCTTCTACCTCCAAATATATATGTATGGAATGGAGTTTGCAACTGAAAAGAAACTTTGTGTTCCCAACAAGCTAGGTGAAGGACGGCTTTCACACACACTTATCTCTCAGAACTGAGCAAGTGGAGAGACGTTCGTTCATCTAGCACCAAGGGAACGGGTTGCAGGAGACACTTTTTCTCTGCTTTCTCAGTCTGTTTCCTAGTGCCGGTTTGATGTTCCTGCAGTTTTCACTGTAGAACCGATTTGGAGCTAGTACCTACCCATATATATGTATGGAATGGAGTTTGCAACTGAAAAGAAACTTTGTGTTCCCAACAAGCTAGGTGAAGAACGGCTTTCACACACACTTATCTCTCAGAACTGAGCAAGTGGAGAGACGTTCGTTCATCTAGCACCAAGGGAACGGGTTGCAGGAGACACTTTTTCTCTGCTTTCTCAGTCTGTTTCCTAGTGCCGGTTTGAAGTTCCTGCAGTTTTCACTGTAAAACCGAGTTGGAGCTAGTACCTACCCATATATATGTATGGAATGGAGTTTGCAACTGAAAAGAAACTTTGTGTTCCCAACAAGCTAGGTGAAGGACGGCTTTCACACACACTTATCTCTCATAACTGAGCAAGTGGAGAGACGTTCGTTCATCTAGCACCAAGGGAACGGGTTGCAGGAGACACTTTATCTCTGCTTTCTCAGTCTGTTTCCTAGTGCCGGTTTGAAGTTCCTGCAGTTTTCATTGTAAAACCGAGTTGGAGCTTCTACCTACAAATATATATGTATGGAATGGAGTTTGCAACTGAAAAGAAACTTTGTGTTCCCAAAAAGCTAGGTGAAGGACGGCTTTCACACACACTTATCTCTCAGAACTGAGCAAGTGGAGAGACGTTCGTTCATCTAGCACCAAGGGAACGGGTTGCAGGAGACACTTTTTCTCTGCTTTCTCACTTTGTTTCCTAGTGCCGGTTTGAAGTTCCTGCAGTTTTCACTGTCAAACCGTGTTGGAGATAGTACCTCCCCATATATATGTATGGAAAGGAGTTTGCAACTGAAAAGAAACTTTGTGTTCCCAACAAGCTAGGTTAAGGACGGCTTTCACACACACTTATCTCTCAGAACTGAGCAAGTGGAGAGACGTTCGTTCATCTAGCACCAAGGGAACGGGTTGCAGGAGACTCTTTTTCTCTGCTTTCTCAGTCTGTTTCCTAGTGCCGGTTTGAAGTTCCTGCAGTTTTCACTGTAAAACCGAGTTGGAGCTAGTACCTCCCCATATATATGTATGGAATGGAGTTTGCAACTGAAAAGAAACTTTGTGTTCCCAACAAGCTAGGTGAAGGACGGCTTTCACACACACTTATCTCTCAGAACTGAGCAAGTGGAGAGACGTTCGTTCATCTAGCACCAAGGGAACGGGTTGCAGGAGACACTTTTTCTCTGCTTTCTCAGTCTGTTTCCTAGTGCCGGTTTGAAGTTCCTGCAGTTTTCACTGTAAACCCGAGTTGGAGCTTGTACCTCCCCATATATATGTATGGAATGGAGTTTGCAACTGAAAAGAAACTTTGTGTTCCCAAAAAGCTAGGTGAAGGACGGCTTTCACACACACTTATCTCTCAGAACTGAGCAAGTGGAGAGACGTTCGTTCATCTAGCACCAAGGGAACGGGTTGCAGGAGACACTTTTTCTCTGCTTTCTCAGTCTGTTTCCTAGTGCCGGTTTGAAGTTCCTGCAGTTTTCACTGTAAAACCGAGTTGGAGCTATTATCTCCCCATATATATGTATGGAATGGAGTTTGCAACTGAAAAGAAACTTTGTGTTCCCAACAAGCTAGGTGAAGGACGGCTTTCACACACACTTATCTCTCAGAACTGAGCAAGTGGAGAGACGTTCGTTCATCTAGCACCAAGGGAACGGGTTGCAGGAGACACTTTTTCTCTGCTTTCTCAGTCTGTTTCCTAGTGCCGGTTTGATGTTCCTGCAGTTTTCACTGTAAAACCGATTTGGAGCTCGTACCTCCCCATATATATGTATGGAATGGAGTTTGCAACTGAAAAGAAACTTTGTGTTCCCAACAAGCTAGGTGAAGAACGGCTTTCACACACACTTATCTCTCAGAACTGAGCAAGTGGAGAGACGTTCGTTCATCTAGCACCAAGGGAACGGGTTGCAGGAGACACTTTTTCTCTGCTTTCTCAGTCTGTTTCCTAGTGCCGGTTTGAAGTTCCTGCAGTTTTCACTGTAAAACCGAGTTGGAGCTAGTACCTCCCCATATATATGTATGGAATGGAGTTTGCAACTGAAAAGAAACTTTGTGTTCCCAACAAGCTAGGTGAAGGACGGCTTTCACACACACTTATCTCTCATAACTGAGCAAGTGGAGAGACGTTCGTTCATCTAGCACCAAGGGAACGGGTTGCAGGAGACACTTTATCTCTGCTTTCTCAGTCTGTTTCCTAGTGCCGGTTTGAAGTTCCTGCAGTTTTCATTGTAAAACCGAGTTGGAGCTTCTACCTACAAATATATATGTATGGAATGGAGTTTGCAACTGAAAAGAAACTTTGTGTTCCCAAAAAGCTAGGTGAAGGACGGCTTTCACACACACTTATCTCTCAGAACTGAGCAAGTGGAGAGACGTTCGTTCATCTAGCACCAAGGGAACGGGTTGCAGGAGACACTTTTTCTCTGCTTTCTCAGTCTGTTTCCTAGTGCCGGTTTGAAGTTCCTGCAGTTTTCACTGTCAAACCGAGTTGGAGATAGTACCTCCCCATATATATGTATGGAATGGAGTTTGCAACTGAAAAGAAACTTTGTGTTCCCAACAAGCTAGGTTAAGGACGGCTTTCACACACACTTATCTCTCAGAACTGAGCAAGTGGAGAGACGTTCGTTCATCTAGCACCAAGGGAACGGGTTGCAGGAGACTCTTTTTCTCTGCTTTCTCAGTCTGATTCCTAGTGCCGGTTTGAAGTTCCTGCAGTTTTCACTGTAAAACCGAGT
Source organism: Camelus dromedarius (assembly GCF_036321535.1). Classification (NCBI taxonomy): domain Eukaryota; kingdom Metazoa; phylum Chordata; class Mammalia; order Artiodactyla; family Camelidae; genus Camelus; species Camelus dromedarius. The sequence goes on along the minus strand of NC_087450.1, from coordinate 3,800,896 downwards.
TGGAGCTAGTACCTCCCCATATATATGTATGGAATGGAGTTTGCAACTGAAAAGAAACTTTGTGTTCCCAACAAGCTAGGTGAAGGACGGCTTTCACACACACTTATCTCTCAGAACTGAGCAAGTGGAGAGACGTTCGTTCATCTAGCACCAAGGGAACGGGTTGCAGGAGACACTTTTTCTCTGCTTTCTCAGTCTGTTTCCTAGTGCCGGTTTGAAGTTCCTGCAGTTTTCACTGTAAAACCGAGTTGGAGCTAGTACCTCCCCATATATATGTATGGAATGGAGTTTGCAACTGAAAAGAAACTTTGTGTTCCCAACAAGCTAGGTGAAGGACGGCTTTCACACACACTTAACTATCACAACTGAGCAAGTGGAGAGACGTTCGTTCATCTAGCACCAAGGGAACGGGTTGCAGGAGACACTTTTTCTCTTCTTTCTCAGTCTGTTTCCTAGTGCCGGTTTGAAGTTCCTGCAGTTTTCATTGTAAAACCGAGTTGGAGCTTCTACCTCCAAATATATATGTATGGAATGGAGTTTGCAACTGAAAAGAAACTTTGTGTTCCCAAAAAGCTAGGTGAAGGACGGCTTTCACACACACTTATCTCTCAGAACTGAGCAAGTGGAGAGACGTTCGTTCATCTAGCACCAAGGGAACGGGTTGCAGGAGACACTTTTTCTCTGCTTTCTCAGTCTGTTTCCTAGTGCCGGTTTGAAGTTCCTGCAGTTTTCACTGTAAAACCGAGTTGGAGCTTCTACCTCCAAATATATATGTACGGAATGGAGTTTGCAACTGAAAAGAAACTTTGTGTTCCCAAAAAGCTAGGTGAAGGACGGCTTTCACACACACTTATCTCTCAGAACTGAGCAAGTGGAGAGACGTTCGTTCATCTAGCACCAAGGGAACGGGTTGCAGGAGACACTTTTTCTCTGCTTTCTCAGTCTGTTTCCTAGTGCCGGTTTGAAGTTCCCGCAGTTTTCACTGTAAAACCGAGTTGGAGCTATTATCTCCCCATATATATGTATGGAATGGAGTTTGCAACTGAAAAGAAACTTTGTGTTCCCAACAAGCTAGGTGAAGGACGGCTTTCACTCACACTTATCTCTCAGAACTGAGCAAGTGGAGAGACGTTCGTTCATCTAGCACCAAGGGAACGGGTTGCAGGAGACACTTTTTCTCTGCTTTCTCAGTATGTTTCCTAGTGCCGGTTTGAAGTTCCTGCAGTTTTCACTGTCAAACCGAGTTGGAGATAGTACCTCCCCATATATATGTATGGAATGGAGTTTGCAACTGAAAAGAAACTTTGTGTTCCCAACAAGCTAGGTTAAGGACGGCTTTCACACACACTTATCTCTCAGAACTGAGCAAGGGGAGAGACGTTCGTTCATCTAGCACCAAGGGAACGGGTTGCAGGAGACTCTTTTTCTCTGCTTTCTCAGTCTGATTCCTAGTGCCGGTTTGAAGTTCCTGCAGTTTTCACTGTAAAACCGAGTTGGAGCTAGTACCTCCCCATATATATGTATGGAATGGAGTTTGCAACTGAAAAGAAACTTTGTGTTCCCAACAAGCTAGGTGAAGGACGGCTTTCACACACACTTATCTCTCAGAACTGAGCAAGTGGAGAGACGTTCGTTCATCTAGCACCAAGGGAACGGGTTGCAGGAGACACTTTTTCTCTGCTTTCTCAGTCTGTTTCCTAGTGCCGGTTTGAAGTTCCTGCAGTTTTCACTGTAAACCCGAGTTGGAGCTTGTACCTCCCCATATATATGTATGGAATGGAGTTTGCAACTGAAAAGAAACTTTGTGTTCCCAACAAGCTAGGTGAAGGACGGCTTTCACACACACTTATCTCTCAGAACTGAGCAAGTGGAGAGACGTTCGTTCATCTAGCACCAAGGGAACGGGTTGCAGGAGACACTTTTTCTCTGCTTTCTCAGTCTGTTTCCTAGTGCCGGTTTGATGTTCCTGCAGTTTTCACTGTAAAACCGATTTGGAGCTAGTACCTCCCCATATATATGTATGGAATGGAGTTTGCAACTGAAAAGAAACTTTGTGTTCCCAACAAGCTAGGTGAATGACGGCTTTCACACACACTTATCTCTCAGAACTGAGCAAGTGGAGAGACGTTCGTTCATCTAGCACCAAGTGAACGGGTTGCAGGAGAAACTTTTTCTCTGCTTTCTCAGTCTGTTTCCTAGTGCCGGTTTGAAGTTCCTGCAGTTTTCACTGTAAAATCGAGTTGGAGCTTCTACCTCCAAATATATATGTATGGAATGGAGTTTGCAACTGAAAAGAAACTTTGTGTTCCCAACAAGCTAGGTGAAGGACGGCTTTCACACACACTTATCTCTCAGAACTGAGCAAGTGGAGAGACGTTCGTTCATCTAGCACCAAGGGAACGGGTTGCAGGAGGCACTTTTTCTCTGCTTTCTCAGTCCGTTTCCTAGTGCCGGTTTAAAGTTCCTGCAGTTTTCACTGTCAAACCGAGTTGGAGCTAGTACCTCCCCATATATATGTATGGAATGGAGTTTGCAACTGAAAAGAAACTTTGTGTTCCCAACAAGCTAGGTGAAGGACGGCTTTCACACACACTTATCTCTCAGAACTTAGCAAGTGGAGAGACGTTCGTTCATCCAGCACCTAGGGAACGGGTTGCAGGAGACACTTTTTCTCTGCTTTCTCAGTCTGTTTCCTAGTGCCGGTTTGAAGTTCCTGCAGTTTTCACTGTCAAACCGAGTTGGAGCTTCTACCTCCCCATATATATGTATGGAATGGAGTTTGCAACTGAAAAGAAACTTTGTGTTCCCAAAAAGCTAGGTGAAGGACGGCTTTCACACACACTTATCTCTCAGAACTGAGCAAGTGGTGAGACGTTCGTTCATCTAGCACCAAGGGAACGGGTTGCAGGAGACACTTTTTCTCTGCTTTCTCAGTCTGTTTCCTAGTGCCGGTTTGAAGTTCCTGCAGTTTTCACTGTAAAACCGAGTTGGAACTAGTACCTCCCCATATATATGTATGGAATGGAGTTTGCAACTGAAAAGAAACTTTGTGTTCCCAACAAGCTAGGTGAAGGACGGCTTTCACACACACTTCTCTCTCAGAACTGAGCAAGTGGAGAGACGTTCGTTCATCTAGCACCAAGGGAACGGGTTGCAGGAGACACTTTTTCTCTGCTTTCTCAGTCTGTTTCCTAGTGCCGGTTTGAAGTTCCTGCAGTTTTCACTGTAAAACCGATTTGGAGCTAGTATCTCCCCATATAGATTTATGTAATGGAGTTTGCAACTGAAAAGAAACTTTGTGTTCCCAACAAGCTAGGTGAAGGACGGCTTTCACACACACTTTTCTCTCAGAACTGAGCAAGTGGAGAGACGTTCGTTCATCTAGCACCAAGGGAACGGGATGCAAGAGAAACTTTTTCTCTGCTTTCTCAGTCTGTTTCCTAGTGCCGGTTTGAACTTCCTGCAGTTTTCACTGTTAAACCGAGTTGGAGCTAGTACCTACCCATATATATGTATGGAATGGTGTTTGCAACTGAAAAGAAACTTTGTGTTCCCAAAAAGCTAGGTGAAGGACGGCTTTCACACACACTTAACTCTCAGAACTGAGCAAGTGGAGAGACGTTCGTTCATCTAGCACCAAGGGAACGGGTTGCAGGAGATACTATTTCTCTCCTATCTCAGTCTGTTTCCTAGTGCCGGTTTGAAGTTCCTGCAGTTTTCACTGTAAAACCGAGTTGGAGCTTGTACCTCACCATATATATGTATGGAATGGAGTTTGCAACTGAAAAGAAACTTTGTGTTCCCAACAAGCTAGGTGAAGGACGGCTTTCACACACACTTATCTCTCAGAACTGAGCAAGTGGAGAGACGTTCGTTCATCTAGCACCAAGGGAACGGGTTGCAGGAGACAATTTTTCTCTGCTTTCTCAGTCTGTTTCCTAGTGCCGGTTTGAAGTTCCTGCAGTTTTCACTGTAAAACCGAGTTGGAGCTTCTACCTCCAAATATATATGTATGGAATGGAGTTTGCAACTGAAAAGAAACTTTGTGTTCCCAAAAAGCTAGGTGAAGGACGGCTTTCACACATACTTATCTCTCAGAACTGAGCAAGGGGAGGACGTTCGTTCATCTAGCACCAAGGGAACGGGTTGCAGGAGACACTTTTTCTCTGCTTTCTCAGTCTGTTTCCTAGTGCCGGTTTGAAGTTCCTGCAGTTTTCACTGTAAAATCGAGTTGGAGCTAGTACCTCCCCATATATATGTATGGAATGGAGTTTGCAACTGAAAAGAAACTTTGTGTTCCCAACAAGCTAGGTGAAGGACGGCTTTCACACACACTTAACTCTCACAACTGAGCAAGTGGAGAGACGTTCGTTCATCTAGCACCAAGGGAACGGGTTGCAGGAGACACTTTTTCTCTGCTTTCTCAGTCTGTTTCCTAGTGCCGGTTTGAAGTTCCTGCAGTTTTCATTGTAAAACCGAGTTGGAGCTTCTACCTCCAAATATATATGTATGGAATGGAGTTTGCAACTGAAAAGAAACTTTGTGTTCCCAACAAGCTAGGTGAAGGACGGCTTTCACACACACTTATCTCTCAGAACTGAGCAAGTGGAGAGACGTTCGTTCATCTAGCACCAAGGGAACGGGTTGCAGGAGACACTTTTTCTCTGCTTTCTCAGTCTGTTTCCTAGTGCCGGTTTGATGTTCCTGCAGTTTTCACTGTAAAACCGATTTGGAGCTAGTACCTACCCATATATATGTATGGAATGGAGTTTGCAACTGAAAAGAAACTTTGTGTTCCCAACAAGCTAGGTGAAGAACGGCTTTCACACACACTTATCTCTCAGAACTGAGCAAGTGGAGTGACGTTCGTTCATCTAGCACCAAGGGAACGGGTTGCAGGAGACACTTTTTCTCTGCTTTCTCAGTCTGTTTCCTAGTGCCGGTTTGAAGTTCCTGCAGTTTTCACTGTAAAACCGAGTTGGAGCTAGTACCTCCCCATATATATGTATGGAATGGAGTTTGCAACTGAAAAGAAACTTTGTGTTCCCAACAAGCTAGGTGAAGGACGGCTTTCACACACACTTATCTCTCAGAACTGAGCAAGTGGAGAGACGTTCGTTCATCTAGCACCAAGGGAACGGGTTGCAGGAGACACTTTTTCTCTGCTTTCTCAGTCTGTTTCCTAGTGCCGGTTTGATGTTCCTGCAGTTTTCACTGTAAAACCGATTTGGAGCTAGTACCTACCCATATATATGTATGGAATGGAGTTTGCAACTGAAAAGAAACTTTGTGTTCCCAACAAGCTAGGTGAAGAACGGCTTTCACACACACTTATCTCTCAGAACTGAGCAAGTGGAGAGACGTTCGTTCATCTAGCACCAAGGGAACGGGTTGCAGGAGACACTTTTTCTCTGCTTTCTCAGTCTGTTTCCTAGTGCCGGTTTGAAGTTCCTGCAGTTTTCACTCTAAAACCGAGTTGGAGCTAGTACCTCCCCATATATATGTATGGAATGGAGTTTGCAACTGAAAAGAAACTTTGTGTTCCCAACAAGCTAGGTGAAGGACGGCTTTCACACACACTTATCTCTCATAACTGAGCAAGTGGAGAGACGTTCGTTCATCTAGCACCAAGGGAACGGGTTGCAGGAGACACTTTATCTCTGCTTTCTCTGTCTGTTTCCTAGTGCCGGTTTGAAGTTCCTGCAGTTTTCATTGTAAAACCGAGTTGGAGCTTCTACCTACAAATATATATGTATGGAATGGAGTTTGCAACTGAAAAGAAACTTTGTGTTCCCAAAAAGCTAGGTGAAGGACGGCTTTCACACACACTTATCTCTCAGAACTGAGCAAGTGGAGAGACGTTCGTTCATCTAGCACCAAGGGAACGGGTTGCAGGAGACACTTTTTCTCTGCTTTCTCAGTCTGTTTCCTAGTGCCGGTTTGAAGTTCCTGCAGTTTTCACTGTCAAACCGTGTTGGAGATAGTACCTCCACATATATATGTATGGAATGGAGTTTGCAACTGAAAAGAAACTTTGTGTTCCCAACAAGCTAGGTGAAGGACGGCTTTCACACACACTTATCTCTCAGAACTGAGCAAGTGGAGAGACGTTCGTTCATCTAGCACCAAGGGAACGGGTTGCAGGAGACTCTTTTTCTCTGCTTTCTCAGTCTGTTTCCTAGTGCCGGTTTGAAGTTCCTGCAGTTTTCACTGTAAAACCAAGTTGGAGCTAGTACCTCCCCATATATATGTATGGAATGGAGTTTGCAACTGAAAAGAAACTTTGTGTTCCCAACAAGCTAGGTGAAGGACGGCTTTCACACACACTTATCTCTCAGAACTGAGCAAGTGGAGAGACGTTCGTTCATCTAGCACCAAGGGAACGGGTTGCAGGAGACACTTTTTCTCTGCTTTCTCAGTCTGTTTCCTAGTGCCGGTTTGAAGTTCCTGCAGTTTTCACTGTAAACCCGAGTTGGAGCTTGTACCTCCCCATATATATGTATGGAATGGAGTTTGCAACTGAAAAGAAACTTTGTGTTCCCAAAAAGCTAGGTGAAGGACGGCTTTCACACACACTTATCTCTCAGAACTGAGCAAGTGGAGAGACGTTCGTTCATCTAGCACCAAGGGAACGGGTTGCAGGAGACAATTTTTCTCTGCTTTCTCAGTCTGTTTCCTAGTGCCGGTTTGAAGTTCCTGCAGTTTTCACTGTAAAACAGAGTTGGAGTTAGTACCTCCCCATATATATGTATGGAATGGAGTTTGCAACTGAAAAGAAACTTTGTGTTCCCAACAAGCTAGGTGAAGGACGGCTTTCACACACACTTATCTCTCAGAACTGAGCAAGTGGAGAGACGTTCGTTCTTCTAGCACCAAGGGAACGGGTTGCAGGAGACACTTTTTCTCTGCTTTCTCAGTCTGTTTCCTAGTGCCGGTTTGAAGTTCCTGCAGTTTTCACTGTAAAACCGAGTTGGAGCTTCTACCTCCAAATATATATGTATGGAATGGAGTTTGCAACTGAAAAGAAACTTTGTGTTCCCAACAAGCTAGGTGAAGGACGGCTTTCACACACACTTATCTCTCAGAACTGAGCAAGTGGAGAGACGTTCGTTCATCTAGCACCAAGGGAACGGGTTGCAGGAGACACTTTTTCTCTGCTTTCTCAGTCTGTTTCCTAGTGCCGGTTTGAAGTTCCTGCAGTATTCACTGTAAAACCGAGTTGGAGATTCTACCTCCAAATATATATGTATGGAATGGAGTTTGCAACTGAAAAGAAACTTTGTGTTCCCAAAAAGCTAGGTGAAGGACGGCTTTCACACACACTTATCTCTCAGAACTGAGCAAGTGGAGAGACGTTCGTTCATCTAGCACCAAGGGAACGGGTTGCAGGAGACACTTTTTCTCTGCTTTCTCAGTCTGTTTCCTAGTGCCGGTTTGAAGTTCCTGCAGTTTTCACTGTAAAACCGTGTTGGAGCTTCTACCTCCAAATATATATGTATGGAATGGAGTTTGCAACTGAAAAGAAACTTTGTGTTCCCAACAAGCTAGGTGAAGGACGGCTTTCACACACACTTCTCTCTCAGAACTGAGCAAGTGGAGAGACGTTCGTTCATCTAGCACCAAGGGAACGGGTTGCAGGAGACACTTTTTCTCTGCTTTCTCAGTCTGTTTCCTAGTGCCGGTTTGAAGTTCCTGCAGTTTTCACTGTAAAACAGAGTTGGAGCTAGTACCTACCCATATATAAGTATGGAATGGGGTTTGCAACTGAAAAGAAACTTTGTGTTCCCAACAAGCTAGGTGAAGGACGGCTTTCACACACACTTATCTCTCAGAACTGAGCAAGTGGAGAGACGTTCGTTCATCTAGCACCAAGGGAACGGGTTGCAGGGGACAATTTTTCTCTGCTTTCTCAGTCTGTTTCCTAGTGCCGGTTTGAAGTTCCTGCAGTTTTCACTGTAAAACCGATTTGGAGCTAGAACCTCCCCATATATATGTATGGAGTGGAATTTGCAACTGAAAAGAAACTTTGTGTTCCCAACAAGCTAGGTGAAGGACGGCTTTCACACACACTTAACTATCACAACTGAGCTAGTGGAGAGACGTTCGTTCATCTAGCACCAAGGGAACGGGTTGCAGGAGACACTTTTTCTCTTCTTTCTCAGTCTGTTTCCTAGTGCCGGTTTGAAGTTCCTGCAGTTTTCATTATAAAACCGAGTTGGAGCTTCTACCTCCAAATATACATGTATGGAATGGAGTTTGCAACTGAAAAGAAACTTTGTGTTCCCAAAAAGCTAGGTGAAGGACGGCTTTCACACACACTTATCTCTCAGAACTGAGCAAGTGGAGAGACGTTCGTTCATCTAGCACCAAGGGAACGGGTTGCAGGAGACACTTTTTCTCTGCTTTCTCAGTCTGTTTCCTAGTGCCGGTTTGAAGTTCCTGCAGTTTTCACTGTAAAACCGAGTTGGAGCTTCTACCTCCAAATATATATGTACGGAATGGAGTTTGCAACTGAAAAGAAACTTTGTGTTCCCAAAAAGCTAGGTGAAGGACGGCTTTCACACACACTTATCTCTCAGAACTGAGCAAGTGGAGAGACGTTCGTTCATCTAGCACCGAGGGAACGGGTTGCAGGAGACACTTTTTCTCTGCTTTCTCAGTCTGTTTCCTAGTGCCGGTTTGAAGTTCCTGCAGTTTTCACTGTAAAACCGAGTTGGAGCTATTATCTCCCCATATATATGTATGGAATGGAGTTTGCAACTGAAAAGAAACTTTGTGTTCCCAACAAGCTAGGTGAAGGACGGCTTTCACACACACTTATCTCTCAGAACTGAGCAAGTGGAGAGACGTTCGTTCATCTAGCACCAAGGGAACGGGTTGCAGGAGACACTTTTTCTCTGCTTTCTCAGTCTGTTTCCTAGTGCCGGTTTGATGTTCCTGCAGTTTTCACTGTAAAACCGATTTGGAGCTAGTACCTACCCATATATATGTATGGAATGGAGTTTGCAACTGAAAAGAAACTTTGTGTTCCCAACAAGCTAGGTGAAGAACGGCTTTCACACACACTTATCTCTCAGAACTGAGCAAGTGGAGAGACGTTCGTTCATCTAGCACCAAGGGAACGGGTTGCAGGAGACACTTTTTCTCTGCTTTCTCAGTCTGTTTCCTAGTGCCGGTTTGAAGTTCCTGCAGTTTTCACTGTAAAACCGAGTTGGAGCTAGTACCTCCCCATATATATGTATGGAATGGAGTTTGCAACTGAAAAGAAACTTTGTGTTCCCAACAAGCTAGGTGAAGGACGGCTTTCACACACACTTATCTCTCAGAACTGAGCAAGTGGAGAGACGTTCGTTCATCTAGCACCAAGGGAACGGGTTGCAGGAGACACTTTATCTCTGCTTTCTCAGTCTGTTTCCTAGTGCCGGTTTGAAGTTCCTGCAGTTTTCATTGTAAAACCGAGTTGGAGCTTCTACCTACAAATATATATGTATGGAATGGAGTTTGCAACTGAAAAGAAACTTTGTGTTCCCAAAAAGCTAGGTGAAGGACGGCTTTCACACACACTTATCTCTCAGAACTGAGCAAGTGGAGAGACGTTCGTTCATCTAGCACCAAGGGAACGGGTTGCAGGAGACACTTTTTCTCTGCTTTCTCAGTCTGTTTCCTAGTGCCGGTTTGAAGTTCCTGCAGTTTTCACTGTAAAACCGTGTTGGAGCTTCTACCTCCAAATATATATGTATGGAATGGAGTTTGCAACTGAAAAGAAACTTTGTGTTCCCAACAAGCTAGGTGAAGGACGGCTTTCACACACACTTCTCTCTCAGAACTGAGCAAGTGGAGAGACGTTCGTTCATCTAGCACCAAGGGAACGGGTTGCAGGAGACACTTTTTCTCTGCTTTCTCAGTCTGTTTCCTAGTGCCGGTTTGAAGTTCCTGCAGTTTTCACTGTAAAACAGAGTTGGAGCTAGTACCTACCCATATATAAGTATGGAATGGGGTTTGCAACTGAAAAGAAACTTTGTGTTCCCAACAAGCTAGGTGAAGGACGGCTTTCACACACACTTATCTCTCAGAACTGAGCAAGTGGAGAGACGTTCGTTCATCTAGCACCAAGGGAACGGGTTGCAGGGGACAATTTTTCTCTGCTTTCTCAGTCTGTTTCCTAGTGCCGGTTTGAAGTTCCTGCAGTTTTCACTGTAAAACCGATTTGGAGCTAGAACCTCCCCATATATATGTATGGAGTGGAATTTGCAACTGAAAAGAAACTTTGTGTTCCCAACAAGCTAGGTGAAGGACGGCTTTCACACACACTTAACTATCACAACTGAGCTAGTGGAGAGACGTTCGTTCATCTAGCACCAAGGGAACGGGTTGCAGGAGACACTTTTTCTCTTCTTTCTCAGTCTGTTTCCTAGTGCCGGTTTGAAGTTCCTGCAGTTTTCATTATAAAACCGAGTTGGAGCTTCTACCTCCAAATATACATGTATGGAATGGAGTTTGCAACTGAAAAGAAACTTTGTGTTCCCAAAAAGCTAGGTGAAGGACGGCTTTCACACACACTTATCTCTCAGAACTGAGCAAGTGGAGAGACGTTCGTTCATCTAGCACCAAGGGAACGGGTTGCAGGAGACACTTTTTCTCTGCTTTCTCAGTCTGTTTCCTAGTGCCGGTTTGAAGTTCCTGCAGTTTTCACTGTAAAACCGAGTTGGAGCTTCTACCTCCAAATATATATGTACGGAATGGAGTTTGCAACTGAAAAGAAACTTTGTGTTCCCAAAAAGCTAGGTGAAGGACGGCTTTCACACACACTTATCTCTCAGAACTGAGCAAGTGGAGAGACGTTCGTTCATCTAGCACCGAGGGAACGGGTTGCAGGAGACACTTTTTCTCTGCTTTCTCAGTCTGTTTCCTAGTGCCGGTTTGAAGTTCCTGCAGTTTTCACTGTAAAACCGAGTTGGAGCTATTATCTCCCCATATATATGTATGGAATGGAGTTTGCAACTGAAAAGAAACTTTGTGTTCCCAACAAGCTAGGTGAAGGACGGCTTTCACACACACTTATCTCTCAGAACTGAGCAAGTGGAGAGACGTTCGTTCATCTAGCACCAAGGGAACGGGTTGCAGGAGACACTTTTTCTCTGCTTTCTCAGTCTGTTTCCTAGTGCCGGTTTGATGTTCCTGCAGTTTTCACTGTAAAACCGATTTGGAGCTAGTACCTACCCATATATATGTATGGAATGGAGTTTGCAACTGAAAAGAAACTTTGTGTTCCCAACAAGCTAGGTGAAGAACGGCTTTCACACACACTTATCTCTCAGAACTGAGCAAGTGGAGAGACGTTCGTTCATCTAGCACCAAGGGAACGGGTTGCAGGAGACACTTTTTCTCTGCTTTCTCAGTCTGTTTCCTAGTGCCGGTTTGAAGTTCCTGCAGTTTTCACTGTAAAACCGAGTTGGAGCTAGTACCTCCCCATATATATGTATGGAATGGAGTTTGCAACTGAAAAGAAACTTTGTGTTCCCAACAAGCTAGGTGAAGGACGGCTTTCACACACACTTATCTCTCAGAACTGAGCAAGTGGAGAGACGTTCGTTCATCTAGCACCAAGGGAACGGGTTGCAGGAGACACTTTATCTCTGCTTTCTCAGTCTGTTTCCTAGTGCCGGTTTGAAGTTCCTGCAGTTTTCATTGTAAAACCGAGTTGGAGCTTCTACCTACAAATATATATGTATGGAATGGAGTTTGCAACTGAAAAGAAACTTTGTGTTCCCAAAAAGCTAGGTGAAGGACGGCTTTCACACACACTTATCTCTCAGAACTGAGCAAGTGGAGAGACGTTCGTTCATCTAGCACCAAGGGAACGGGTTGCAGGAGACACTTTTTCTCTGCTTTCTCAGTCTGTTTCCTAGTGCCGGTTTGAAGTTCCTGCAGTTTTCACTGTCAAACCGAGTTGGAGATAGTACCTCCCCCTATATATGTATGGAATGGAGTTTGCAACTGAAAAGAAACTTTGTGTTCCCAACAAGCTAGGTTAAGGACGGCTTTCACACACACTTATCTCTCAGAACTGAGCAAGTGGAGAGACGTTCGTTCATCTAGCACCAAGGGAACGGGTTGCAGGAGACTCTTTTTCTCTGCTTTCTCAGTCTGATTCCTAGTGCCGGTTTGAAGTTCCTGCAGTTTTCACTGTAAAACCGAGTTGGAGCTAGTACCTCCCCATATATATGTATGGAATGGAGTTTGCAACTGAAAAGAAACTTTGTGTTCCCAAAAAGCTAGCTGAAGAACGGCTTTCACACACACTTATCTCTCAGAACTGAGCAAGTGGAGAGACGTTCGTTCATCTAGCACCAAGGGAACGGGTTGCAGGAGACACTTTTTCTCTGCTTTCTCAGTCTTTTTCCTAGTGCCGGTTTGAAGTTCCTGCAGTTTTCACTGTAAAAATGAGTTGGAGCTAGTACCTCCCCATATATATGTATGGAATGGAGTTTGCAACTGAAAAGAAACTTTGTGTTCCCAACAAGCTAGGTGAAGGACGGCTTTCACACACACTTCTCTCTCAGAACTGAGCAAGTGGAGAGACGTTCGTTCATCTAGCACCAAGGGAACGGGTTGCAGGAGACACTTTTTCTCTGCTTTCTCAGTCTGTTTCCTAGTGCCGGTTTGAAGTTCCTGCAGTTTTCACTGTAAAACAGAGTTGGAGCTAGTACCTACCCATATATATGTATGGAATGGGGTTTGCAACTGAAAAGAAACTTTGTGTTCCCAACAAGCTAGGTGAAGGACGGCTTTCACACACACTTATCTCTCAGAACTGAGCAAGTGGAGAGACGTTCGTTCATCTAGCACCAAGGGAACGGGTTGCAGGGGACAATTTTTCTCTGCTTTCTCAGTCTGTTTCCTAGTGCCGGTTTGAAGTTCCTGCAGTTTTCACTGTAAAACCGATTTGGAGCTAGAACCTCCCCATATATATGTATGGAGTGGAATTTGCAACTGAAAAGAAACTTTGTGTTCCCAACAAGCTAGGTGAAGGATGGCTTTCACACACACTTATCTCTCAGAACTGAGCAAGTGGAGAGACGTTCGTTCATCTAGCACAAAGTGAACGGGTTGCAGGAGAAACTTTTTCTCTGCTTTCTCAGTCTGTTTCCTAGTGCCGGTTTGAAGTTCCTGCAGTTTTCACTGTAAAACCGAGTTGGAGCTAGTACCTCCCCATATATATGTATGGAATGGAGTTTGCAACTGAAAAGAAACTTTGTGTTCCCAACAAGCTAGGTGAAGGACGGCTTTCACACACACTTAACTATCACAACTGAGCAAGTGGAGAGACGTTCGTTCATCTAGCACCAAGGGAACGGGTTGCAGGAGACACTTTTTCTCTTCTTTCTCAGTCTGTTTCCTAGTGCCGGTTTGAAGTTCCTGCAGTTTTCATTGTAAAACCGAGTTGGAGCTTCTACCTCCAAATATACATGTATGGAATGGAGTTTGCAACTGAAAAGAAACTTTGTGTTCCCAAAAAGCTAGGTGAAGGACGGCTTTCACACACACTTATCTCTCAGAACTGAGCAAGTGGAGAGACGTTCGTTCATCTAGCACCAAGGGAACGGGTTGCAGGAGACACTTTTTCTCTGCTTTCTCAGTCTGTTTCCTAGTGCCGGTTTGAAGTTCCTGCAGTTTTCACTGTAAAACCGAGTTGGAGCTATTATCTCCCCATATATATGTATGGAATGGAGTTTGCAACTGAAAAGAAACTCTGTGTTCCCAACAAGCTAGGTGAAGGACGGCTTTCACACACACTTATCTCTCAGAACTGAGCAAGTGGAGAGACGTTCGTTCATCTAGCACCAATGGAACGGGTTGCAGGAGACACTTTTTCTCTGCTTTCTCAGTCTGTTTCCTAGTGCCGGTTTGATGTTCCTGCAGTTTTCACTGTAAAACCGATTTGGAGCTAGTACCTACCCATATATATTTATGGAATGGAGTTTGCAACTGAAAAGAAACTTTGTGTTCCCAACAAGCTAGGTGAAGAACGGCTTTCACACACACTTATCTCTCAGAACTGAGCAAGTGGAGAGACGTTCGTTCATCTAGCACCAAGGGAACGGGTTGCAGGAGACACTTTTTCTCTGCTTTCTCAGTCTGTTTCCTAGTGCCGGTTTGAAGTTCCTGCAGTTTTCACTGTAAAACCGAGTTGGAGCTAGTACCTCCCCATATATATGTATGGAATGGAGTTTGCAACTGAAAAGAAACTTTGTGTTCCCAACAAGCTAGGTGAAGGACGGCTTTCACACACACTTATCTCTCATAACTGAGCAAGTGGAGAGACGTTCGTTCATCTAGCACCAAGGGAACGGGTTGCAGGAGACACTTTATCTCTGCTTTCTCAGTCTGTTTCCTAGTGCCGGTTTGAAGTTCCTGCAGTTTTCATTGTAAACCCGAGTTGGAGCTTCTACCTACAAATATATATGTATGGAATGGAGTTTGCAACTGAAAAGAAACTTTGTGTTCCCAAAAAGCTAGGTGAAGGACGGCTTTCACACACATTATCTCTCAGAACTGAGCAAGTGGAGAGACGTTCGTTCATCTAGCACCAAGGGAACGGGTTGCAGGAGACACTTTTTCTCTGCTTTCTCAGTCTGTTTCCTAGTGCCGGTTTGAAGTTCCTGCAGTTTTCACTGTCAAACCGAGTTGGAGATAGTACCTCCCCATATATATGTATGGAATGGAGTTTGCAACTGAAAAGAAACTTTGTGTTCCCAACAAGCTAGGTGAAGGACGGCTTTCACACACACTTATCTCTTAGAACTGAGCAAGTGGAGAGACGTTCGTTCATCTAGCACCAAGGGAACGGGTTGCAGGAGACACTTTTTCTCTGCTTTCTCAGTCTGTTTCCTAGTGCCGGTTTGAAGTTCCTGCAGTTTTCACTGTAAAAATGAGTTGGAGCTAGTACCTCCCCATATATATGTATGGAATGGAGTTTGCAACTGAAAAGAAACTTTGTGTTCCCAACAAGCTAGGTGAAGGACGGCTTTCACACACACTTCTCTCTCAGAACTGAGCAAGTGGAGAGACGTTCGTTCATCTAGCACCAAGGGAACGGGTTGCAGGAGACACTTTTTCTCTGCTTTCTCAGTCTGTTTCCTAGTGCCGGTTTGAAGTTCCTGCAGTTTTCACTGTAAAACAGAGTTGGAGCTAGTACCTACCCATATATATGTATGGAATGGGGTTTGCAACTGAAAAGAAACTTTGTGTTCCCAACAAGCTAGGTGAAGGACGGCTTTCACACACACATATCTCTCAGAACTGAGCAAGTGGAGAGACGTTCGTTCATCTAGCACCAAGGGACCGGGTTGCAGGGGACAATTTTTCTCTGCTTTCTCAGTCTGTTTCCTAGTGCCGGTTTGAAGTTCCTGCAGTTTTCACTGTAAAACCGATTTGGAGCTAGATCCTCCCCATATATATGTATGGAGTGGAATTTGCAACTGAAAAGAAACTTTGTGTTCCCAACAAGCTAGGTGAAGGATGGCTTTCACACACACTTATCTCTCAGAACTGAGCAAGTGGAGAGACGTTCGTTCATCTAGCACCAAGTGAACGGGTTGCAGGAGAAACTTTTTCTCTGCTTTCTCAGTCTGTTTCCTAGTGCCGGTTTGAAGTTCCTGCAGTTTTCACTGTAAAACCGAGTTGGAGCTAGTACCTCCCCATATATATGTATGGAATGGAGTTTGCAACTGAAAAGAAACTTTGTGTTCCCAACAAGCTAGGTGAAGGACGGCTTTCACACACACTTAACTATCACAACTGAGCAAGTGGAGAGACGTTCGTTCATCTAGCACCAAGGGAACGGGTTGCAGGAGACACTTTTTCTCTTCTTTCTCAGTCTGTTTCCTAGTGCCGGTTTGAAGTTCCTGCAGTTTTCATTGTAAAACCGAGTTGGAGCTTCTACCTCCAAATATATATGTACGGAATGGAGTTTGCAACTGAAAAGAAACTTTGTGTTCCCAAAAAGCTAGGTGAAGGACGGCTTTCACACACACGTATCTCTCAGAACTGAGCAAGTGGAGAGACGTTCGTTCATCTAGCACCAAGGGAACGGGTTGCAGGAGACACTTTTTCTCTGCTTTCTCAGTCTGTTTCCTAGTGCCGGTTTGAAGTTCCTGCAGTTTTCACTGTAAAACCGAGTTGGAGCTATTATCTCCCCATATATATGTATGGAATGGAGTTTGCAACTGAAAAGAAACTTTGTGTTCCCAACAAGCTAGGTGAAGGACGGCTTTCACACACACTTATCTCTCAGAACTGAGCAAGTGGAGAGACGTTCGTTCATCTAGCACCAAGGGAACGGGTTGCAGGAGACACTTTTTCTCTGCTTTCTCAGTCTGTTTCCTAGTGCCGGTTTGAAGTTCCTGCAGTTTTCACTGTAAAACCGAGTTGGAGCTAGTACCTCCCCATATATATGTATGGAATGGAGTTTGCAACTGAAAAGAAACTTTGTGTTCCCAACAAGCTAGGTGAAGGACGGCTTTCACACACACTTATCTCTCAGAACAGAGCAAGTGGAGAGACGTTCGTTCATCTAGCACCAAGGGAACGGGTTGCAGGAGACACTTTTTCTCTGCTTTCTCAGTCTGTTTCCTAGTGCCGGTTTGAAGTTCCTGCAGTTTTCACTGTCAAACCGAGTTGGAGATAGTACCTCCCCATATATATGTATGGAATGGAGTTTGCAACTGAAAAGAAACTTTGTGTTCCCAACAAGCTAGGTTAAGGACGGCTTTCACACACACTTATCTCTCAGAACTGAGCAAGTGGAGAGACGTTCGTTCATCTAGCACCAAGGGAACGGGTTGCAGGAGACTCTTTTTCTCTGCTTTCTCAGTCTGATTCCTAGTGCCGGTTTGAAGTTCCTGCAGTTTTCACTGTAAAACCGAGTTGGAGCTAGTACCTCCCCATATATATGTATGGAATGGAGTTTGCAACTGAAAAGAAACTTTGTGTTCCCAACAAGCTAGGTGAAGGACGGCTTTCACACACACTTATCTCTCAGAACTGAGCAAGTGGAGAGACGTTCGTTCATCTAGCACCAAGGGAACGGGTTGCAGGAGACACTTTTTCTCTGCTTTCTCAGTCTGTTTCCTAGTGCCGGTTTGAAGTTCCTGCAGTTTTCACTGTAAACCCGAGTTGGAGCTTGTACCTCCCCATATATATGTATGGAATGGAGTTTGCAACTGAAAAGAAACTTTGTGTTCCCAACAAGCTAGGTGAAGGACGGCTTTCACACACACTTATCTCTCAGAACTGAGCAAGTGGAGAGACGTTCGTTCATCTAGCACCAAGGGAACGGGTTGCAGGAGACACTTTTTCTCTGCTTTCTCAGTCTGTTTCCTAGTGCCGGTTTGATGTTCCTGCAGTTTTCACTGTAAAACCGATTTGGAGCTAGTACCTCCCCATATATATGTATGGAATGGTGTTTGCAACTGAAAAGAAACTTTGTGTTCCCAACAAGCTAGGTGAATGACGGCTTTCACACACACTTCTCTCTCAGAACTGAGCAAGTGGAGAGACGTTCGTTCATCTAGCACCAAGGGAACGGGTTGCAGGAGACACTTTTTCTCTGCTTTCTCAGTCTGTTTCCTAGTGCCGGTTTGAAGTTCCTGCAGTTTTCACTGTAAAACCGAGTTGGAGCTAGTACCTCCCCATATATATGTATGGAATGGAGTTTGCAACTGAAAAGAAACTTTGTGTTCCCAACAAGCTAGGTGAAGGACGGCTTTCACACACACTTAACTCTCATAACTGAGCAAGTGGAGAGACGTTCGTTCATCTAGCACCAAGGGAACGGGTTGCAGGAGACACTTTATCTCTGCTTTCTCAGTCTGTTTCCTAGTGCCGGTTTGAAGTTCCTGCAGTTTTCATTGTAAAACCGAGTTGGAGCTTCTACCTACAAATATATATGTATGGAATGGAGTTTGCAACTGAAAAGAAACTTTGTGTTCCCAAAAAGCTAGGTGAAGGACGGCTTTCACACACACTTATCTCTCAGAACTGAGCAAGTGGAGAGACGTTCGTTCATCTAGCACCAAGGGAACGGGTTGCAGGAGACACTTTTTCTCTGCTTTCTCAGTCTGTTTCCTAGTGCCGTTTTGAAGTTCCTGCAGTTTTCACTGTCAAACCGAGTTGGAGATAGTACCTCCCCATATATATGTATGGAATGGAGTTTGCAACTGAAAAGAAACTTTGTGTTCCCAACAAGCTAGGTGAAGGACGGCTTTCACACACACTTATCTCTCAGAACTGAGCAAGTGGAGAGACGTTCGTTCATCTAGCACCAAGGGAACGGGTTGCAGGAGTCACTTTTTCTCTGCTTTCTCAGTCTGTTTCCTAGTGCCGGTTTGAAGTTCCTGCAGTTTTCACTGTAAACCCGAGTTGGAGCTTGTACCTCCCCATATATATGTATGGAATGGAGTTTGCAACTGAAAAGAAACTTTGTGTTCCCAACAATCTAGGTGAAGGACGGCTTTCACACACACTTATCTCTCAGAACTGAACAAGTGGAGAGACGTTCGTTCATCTAGCACCAAGGGAACGGGTTGCAGGAGACACTTTTTCTCTGCTTTCTCAGTCTGTTTCCTAGTGCCGGTTTGATGTTCCTGCAGTTTTCACTGTAAAACCGATTTGGAGCTAGTACCTCCCCATATATATGTATGGAATGGAGTTTGCAACTGAAAAGAAACTTTGTGTTCCCAACAAGCTAGGTGAATGACGGCTTTCACACACACTTATCTCTCAGAACTGAGCAAGTGGAGAGACGTTCGTTCATCTAGCACCAAGGGAACCGGTTGCAGGAGACACTTTTTCTCTGCTTTCTCAGTCTGTTTCCTAGTGCCGGTTTGAATTTCCTGCAGTTTTCACTGTAAAACCGAGTTGGAGCTAGTACCTCCAAATATATATGTATGGAATGGAGTTTGCAACTGAAAAGAAACTTTGTGTTCCCAACAAGCTAGGTGAAGGACGGCTTTCACACACACTTAACTCTCATAACTGAGCAAGTGGAGAGACGTTCGTTCATCTAGCACCAAGGGAACGGGTTGCAGGAGACACTTTTTCTCTGCTTTCTCAGTCTGTTTCCTAGTGCCGGTTTGAAGTTCCTGCAGTTTTCATTGTAAAACCGAGTTGGAGCTTCTACCTACAAATATATATGTATGGAATGGAGTTTGCAACTGAAAAGAAACTTTGTGTTCCCAACAAGCTAGGTGAAGGACGGCTTTCACACACACTTATCTCTCAGAACTGAGCAAGTGAAGAGACGTTCGTTCATCTAGCACCAAGGGAACGGGTTGCAGGAGACACTTTTTCTCTGCTTTCTCAGTCTGTTTCCTAGTGCCGGTTTGAAGTTCCTGCAGTTTTCACTGTCAAACCGAGTTGGAGACAGTACCTCCCCATATATATGTATGGAATGGAGTTTGCAACTGAAAAGAAAATTTGTGTTCCCAACAAGCTAGGTGAAGGACGGCTTTCACACACACTTATCTCTCAGAACTGAGCAAGTGGAGAGACGTTCCTTCATCTAGCACCAAGGGAACGGGTTGCAGGAGACACTTTTTCTCTGCTTTCTCAGTCTGATTCCTAGTGCCGTTTGAAGTTCCTGGAGTTTTCACTGTAAAACCGAGTTGGAGCTAGTACCTCCCCATATATATGTATGGAATGGAGTTTGCAACTGAAAAGAAACTTTGTGTTCCCAAAAAGCTAGGTGAAGGACGGCTTTCACACACACTTATCTCTCAGAACTGAGCAAGTGGAGAGACGTTCGTTCATCTAGCACCAAGGGAACGGGTTGCAGGAGACACTTTTTCTCTGCTTTCTCAGTCTGTTTCCTAGTGCCGGTTTGATGTTCCTGCAGTTTTCACTGTAAAACCGATTTGGAGCTAGTACCTCCCCATATATATGTATGGAATGGAGTTTGCAACTGAAAAGAAACTTTGTGTTCCCAACAAGCTAGGTGAATGACGGCTTTCACACACACTTATCTCTCAGAACTGAGCAAGTGGAGAGACGTTCGTTCATCTAGCACCAAGGGAACCGGTTGCAGGAGACACTTTTTCTCTGTTTCTCAGTCTGTTTCCTAGTGCCGGTTTGAATTTCCTGCAGTTTTCACTGTCAAACCGAGTTGGAGCTAGTACCTCCCCATATATATGTATGGAATGGAGTTTGCAACTGAAAAGAAACTTTGTGTTCCCAACAAGCTAGGTGAATGACGGCTTTCACACACACTTATCTCTCAGAACTGAGCAAGTGGAGAGACGTTCGTTCATCTAGCACCAAGGGAACCGGTTGCAGGAGACACTTTTTCTCTGCTTTCTCAGTCTGTTTCCTAGTGCCGGTTTGAATTTCCTGCAGTTTTCACTGTAAAACCGAGTTGGAGCTAGTACCTCCAAATATATATGTATGGAATGGAGTTTGCAACTGAAAAGAAACTTTGTGTTCCCAACAAGCTAGGTGAAGGACGGCTTTCACACACACTTAACTCTCATAACTGAGCAAGTGGAGAGACGTTCGTTCATCTAGCACCAAGGGAACGGGTTGCAGGAGACACTTTATCTCTGCTTTCTCAGTCTGTTTCCTAGTGCCGGTTTGAAGTTCCTGCAGTTTTCATTGTAAAACCGAGTTGGAGCTTCTACCTACAAATATATATGTATGGAATGGAGTTTGCAACTGAAAAGAAACTTTGTGTTCCCAACAAGCTAGGTGAAGGACGGCTTTCACACACACTTATCTCTCAGAACTGAGCAAGTGAAGAGACGTTCGTTCATCTAGCACCAAGGGAACGGGTTGCAGGAGACACTTTTTCTCTGCTTTCTCAGTCTGTTTCCTAGTGCCGGTTTGAAGTTCCTGCAGTTTTCACTGTCAAACCGAGTTGGAGACAGTACCTCCCCATATATATGTATGGAATGGAGTTTGCAACTGAAAAGAAAATTTGTGTTCCCAACAAGCTAGGTGAAGGACGGCTTTCACACACACTTATCTCTCAGAACTGAGCAAGTGGAGAGACGTTCGTTCATCTAGCACCAAGGGAACGGGTTGCAGGAGACACTTTTTCTCTGCTTTCTCAGTCTGATTCCTAGTGCCGTTTGAAGTTCCTGGAGTTTTCACTGTAAAACCGAGTTGGAGCTAGTACCTCCCCATATATATGTATGGAATGGAGTTTGCAACTGAAAAGAAACTTTGTGTTCCCAACAAGCTAGGTGAAGGACGGCTTTCACACACACTTATCTCTCAGAACTGAGCAAGTGGAGAGACGTTCGTTCATCTAGCACCAAGGGAACGGGTTGCAGGAGACACTTTTTCTCTGCTTTCTCAGTCTGTTTCCTAGTGCCGGTTTGAAGTTCCTGCAGTTTTCACTGTAAAACCGAGTTGGAGCTTGTACCTCCCCATATATATGTATGGAATGGAGTTTGCAACTGAAAAGAAACTTTGTGTTCCCAACAAGCTAGGTGAAGGACGGCTTTCACACACACTTATCTCTCAGAACTGAGCAAGTGGAGAGACGTTCGTTCATCTAGCACCAAGGGAACGGGTTGCAGGAGACACTTTTTCTCTGATTTCTCAGTCTGTTTCCTAGTGCCGGTTTGAAGTTCCTGCAGTTTTCACTGTAAAACCGAGTTGGAGCTTGTACCTCCCCATATATATGTATGGAATGGAGTTTGCAACTGAAAAGAAACTTTGTGTTCCCAACAAGCTAGGTGAAGGACGGCTTTCACACACACTTATCTCTCATAACTGAGCAAGTGGAGAGACGTTCGTTCATCTAGCACCAAGGGAACGGGTTGCAGGAGACACTTTTTCTCTGCTTTCTCAGTCTGTTTCCTAGTGCCGGTTTGAAGTTCCTGCAGTTTTCACTGTAAACCCGAGTTGGAGCTTGTACCTCCCCATATATATGTATGGAATGGAGTTTGCAACTGAAAAGAAACTTTGTGTTCCCAACAAGCTAGGTGAAGGACGGCTTTCACACACACTTATCTCTCAGAACTGAGCAAGTGGAGAGACGTTCGTTCATCTAGCACCAAGGGAACGGGTTGCAGGAGACACTTTTTCTCTGCTTTCTCAGTCTGTTTCCTAGTGCCGGTTTGATGTTCCTGCAGTTTTCACTGTAAAACCGATTTGGAGCTAGTACCTCCCCATATATATGTATGGAATGGAGTTTGCAACTGAAAAGAAACTTTGTGTTCCCAACAAGCTAGGTGAATGACGGCTTTCACACACACTTATCTCTCAGAACTGAGCAAGTGGAGAGACGTTCGTTCATCTAGCACCAAGGGAACCGGTTGCAGGAGACACTTTTTCTCTGTTTCTCAGTCTGTTTCCTAGTGCCGGTTTGAATTTCCTGCAGTTTTCACTGTAAAACCGAGTTGGAGCTAGTACCTCCCCATATATATGTATGGAATGGAGTTTGCAACTGAAAAGAAACTTTGTGTTCCCAACAAGCTAGGTGAAGGACGGCTTTCACACACACTTAACTCTCATAACTGAGCAAGTGGAGGGACGTTCGTTCATCTAGCACCAAGGGAACGGTTTGCAGGAGACACTTTATCTCTGCTTCTCAGTCTGTTTCCTAGTGCCGGTTTGAAGTTCCTGCAGTTTTCATTGTAAAACCGAGTTGGAGCTTCTACCTACAAATATATATGTATGGAATGGAGTTTGCAACTGAAAAGAAACTTTGTGTTCCCAACAAGCTAGGTGAAGGACGGCTTTCACACACACTTATCTCTCAGAACTGAGCAAGTGGAGAGACGTTCGTTCATCTAGCACCAAGGGAACGGGTTGCAGGAGACACTTTTTCTCTGCTTTCTCAGTCTGTTTCCTAGTGCCGGTTTGAAGTTCCTGCAGTTTTCACTGTAAAACCGAGTTGGAGCTTGTACCTCCCCATATATATGTATGGAATGGAGTTTGCAACTGAAAAGAAACTTTGTGTTCCCAACAAGCTAGGTGAAGGACGGCTTTCACACACACTTATCTCTCAGAACTGAGCAAGTGGAGAGACGTTCGTTCATCTAGCACCAAGGGAACGGGTTGCATGAGACACTTTTTCTCTGCTTTCTCAGTCTGTTTCCTAGTGCCGGTTTGAAGTTCCTGCAGTTTTCACTGTAAAACCGAGTTGGAGCTAGTACCTCCCCATATATATGTATGGAATGGAGTTTGCAACTGAAAAGAAACTTTGTGTTCCCAACAAGCTAGGTGAAGGACGGCTTTCACACACACTTATCTCTCATAACTGAGCAAGTGGAGAGACGTTCGTTCATCTAGCACCAAGGGAACGGGTTGCAGGAGACACTTTTTCTCTGCTTTCTCAGTCTGTTTCCTAGTGCCGGTTTGAAGTTCCTGCAGTTTTCACTGTAAACCCGAGTTGGAGCTTGTACCTCCCCATATATATGTATGGAATGGAGTTTGCAACTGAAAAGAAACTTTGTGTTCCCAACAAGCTAGGTGAAGGACGGCTTTCACACACACTTATCTCTCAGAACTGAGCAAGTGGAGAGACGTTCGTTCATCTAGCACCAAGGGAACGGGTTGCAGGAGACACTTTTTCTCTGCTTTCTCAGTCTGTTTCCTAGTGCCGGTTTGATGTTCCTGCAGTTTTCACTGTAAAACCGATTTGGAGCTAGTACCTCCCCATATATATGTATGGAATGGAGTTTGCAACTGAAAAGAAACTTTGTGTTCCCAACAAGCTAGGTGAATGACGGCTTTCACACACACTTATCTCTCAGAACTGAGCAAGTGGAGAGACGTTCGTTCATCTAGCACCAAGGGAACGGGTTGCAGGAGACACTTTTTCTCTGCTTTCTCAGTCTGTTTCCTAGTGCCGGTTTGAATTTCCTGCAGTTTTCACTGTAAAACCGAGTTGGAGCTAGTACCTCCCCATATATATGTATGGAATGGAGTTTGCAACTGAAAAGAAACTTTGTGTTCCCAACAAGCTAGGTGAAGGACGGCTTTCACACACACTTAACTCTCATAACTGAGCAAGTGGAGAGACGTTCGTTCATCTAGCACCAAGGGAACGGGTTGCAGGAGACACTTTATCTCTGCTTTCTCAGTCTGTTTCCTAGTGCCGGTTTGAAGTTCCTGCAGTTTTCATTGTAAAACCGAGTTGGAGCTTCTACCTACAAATATATATGTATGGAATGGAGTTTGCAACTGAAAAGAAACTTTGTGTTCCCAACAAGCTAGGTGAAGGACTGCTTTCACACACACTTATCTCTCAGAACTGAGCAAGTGGAGAGACGTTCGTTCATCTAGCACCAAGGGAACGGGTTGCAGGAGACACTTTTTCTCTGCTTTCTCAGTCTGTTTCCTAGTGCCGGTTTGAAGTTCCTGCAGTTTTCACTGTCAAACCGAGTTGGAGACAGTACCTCCCCATATATATGTATGGAATGGAGTTTGCAACTGAAAAGAAAATTTGTGTTCCCAACAAGCTAGGTGAAGGACGGCTTTCACACACACTTATCTCTCAGAACTGAGCAAGTGGAGAGACGTTCGTTCATCTAGCACCAAGGGAACGGGTTGCAGGAGACTCTTTTTCTCTGCTTTCTCAGTCTGATTCCTAGTGCCGGTTTGAAGTTCCTGCATTTTTCACTGTAAAACCGAGTTGGAGCTATTATCTCCCCATATATATGTATGGAATGGAGTTTGCAACTGAAAAGAAACTTTGTGTTCCCAACAAGCTAGGTGAAGGACGGCTTTCACACACACTTATCTCTCAGAACTGAGCAAGTGGAGAGACGTTCGTTCATCTAGCACCAAGGGAACGGGTTGCAGGAGACACTTTTTCTCTGCTTTCTCAGTCTGTTTCCTAGTGCCGGTTTGATGTTCCTGCAGTTTTCACTGTAAAACCGATTTGGAGCTAGTACCTACCCATATATATGTATGGAATGGAGTTTGCAACTGAAAAGAAACTTTGTGTTCCCAACAAGCTAGGTGAAGAACGGCTTTCACACACACTTATCTCTCAGAACTGAGCAAGTGGAGAGACGTTCGTTCATCTAGCACCAAGGGAACGGGTTGCAGGAGACACTTTTTCTCTGCTTTCTCAGTCTGTTTCCTAGTGCCGGTTTGATGTTCCTGCAGTTTTCACTGTAAAACCGATTTGGAGCTAGTACCTCCCCATATATATGTATGGAATGGAGTTTGCAACTGAAAAGAAACTTTGTGTTCCCAACAAGCTAGGTGAATGACGGCTTTCACACACACTTATCTCTCAGAACTGAGCAAGTGGAGAGACGTTCGTTCATCTAGCACCAAGGGAACGGGTTGCAGGAGACTCTTTTTCTCTGCTTTCTCAGTCTGATTCCTAGTGCCGGTTTGAAGTTCCTGCATTTTTCACTGTAAAACCGAGTTGGAGCTATTATCTCCCCATATATATGTATGGAATGGAGTTTGCAACTGAAAAAAACTTTGTGTTCCCAACAAGCTAGGTGAAGGACGGCTTTCACACACACTTATCTCTCAGAACTGAGCAAGTGGAGAGACGTTCGTTCATCTAGCACCAAGGGAACGGGTTGCAGGAGACACTTTTTCTCTGCTTTCTCAGTCTGTTTCCTAGTGCCGGTTTGATGTTCCTGCAGTTTTCACTGTAAAACCGATTTGGAGCTAGTACCTACCCATATATATGTATGGAATGGAGTTTGCAACTGAAAAGAAACTTTGTGTTCCCAACAAGCTAGGTGAAGAACGGCTTTCACACACACTTATCTCTCAGAACTGAGCAAGTGGAGAGACGTTCGTTCATCTAGCACCAAGGGAACGGGTTGCAGGAGACACTTTTTCTCTGCTTTCTCAGTCTGTTTCCTAGTGCCGGTTTGAAGTTCCTGCAGTTTTCACTGTAAAACCGAGTTGGAGCTAGTACCTCCCCATATATATGTATGGAATGGAGTTTGCAACTGAAAAGAAACTTTGTGTTCCCAACAAGCTAGGTGAAGGACGGCTTTCACACACACTTATCTCTCATAACTGAGCAAGTGGAGAGACGTTCGTTCATCTAGCACCAAGGGAACGGGTTGCAGGAGACACTTTATCTCTGCTTTCTCAGTCTGTTTCCTAGTGCCGGTTTGAAGTTCCTGCAGTTTTCATTGTAAAACCGAGTTGGAGCTTCTACCTACAAATATATATGTATGGAATGGAGTTTGCAACTGAAAAGAAACTTTGTGTTCCCAAAAAGCTAGGTGAAGGACGGCTTTCACACACACTTATCTCTCAGAACTGAGCAAGTGGAGAGACGTTCGTTCATCTAGCACCAAGGGAACGGGTTGCAGGAGACACTTTTTCTCTGCTTTCTCAGTCTGTTTCCTAGTGCCGGTTTGAAGTTCCTGCAGTTTTCACTGTCAAACCGAGTTGGAGATAGTACCTCCCCATATATATTTATGGAATGGAGTTTGCAACTGAAAAGAAACTTTGTGTTCCCAACAAGCTAGGTTAAGGACGGCTTTCACACACACTTATCTCTCAGAACTGAGCAAGTGGAGAGACGTTCGTTCATCTAGCACCAAGGGAACGGGTTGCAGGAGACTCTTTTTCTCTGCTTTCTCAGTCTGATTCCTAGTGCCGGTTTGAAGTTCTTGCAGTTTTCACTGTAAAACCGAGTTGGAGCTAGTACCTCCCCATATATATGTATGGAATGGAGTTTGCAACTGAAAAGAAACTTTGTGTTCCCAACAAGCTAGGTGAAGGACGGCTTTCACACACACTTATCTCTCAGAACTGAGCAAGTGGAGAGACGTTCGTTCATCTAGCACCAAGGGAACGGGTTGCAGGAGACACTTTTTCTCTGCTTTCTCAGTCTGTTTCCTAGTGCCGGTTTGAAGTTCCTGCAGTTTTCACTGTAAAACCGAGTTGGAGCTTGTACCTCCCCATATATATGTATGGAATGGAGTTTGCAACTGAAAAGAAACTTTGTGTTCCCAAAAAGCTAGGTGAAGGACGGCTTTCACACACACTTATCTCTCAGAACTGAGCAAGTGGAGAGACGTTCGTTCATCTAGCACCAAGGGAACGGTTTGCAGGAGACACTTTTTCTCTGCTTTCTCAGTCTGTTTCCTAGTGCCGGTTTGAAGTTCCTGCAGTTTTCACTGTAAAACAGAGTTGGAGTTAGTACCTCCCCATATATATGTATGGAATGGAGTTTGCAACTGAAAAGAAACTTTGTGTTCCCAACAAGCTAGGTGAAGGACGGCTTTCACACACACTTATCTCTCAGAACTGAGCAAGTGGAGAGACGTTCGTTCTTCTAGCACCGAGGGAACGGGTTGCAGGAGACACTTTTTCTCTGCTTTCTCAGTCTGTTTCCTAGTGCCGGTTTGAAGTTCCTGCAGTTTTCACTGTAAAACCGAGTTGCAGCTTCTACCTCCAAATATATATGTATGGAATGGAGTTTGCAACTGAAAAGAAACTTTGTGTTCCCAACAAGCTAGGTGAAGGACGGCTTTCACACACACTTATCTCTCAGAACTGAGCAAGTGGAGAGACGTTCGTTCATCTAGCACCAAGGGAACGGGTTGCAGGAGACACTTTTTCTCTGCTTTCTCAGTCTGTTTCCTAGTGCCGGTTTGAAGTTCCTGCAGTATTCACTGTAAAATCGAGTTGGAGATTCTACCTCCAAATATATATGTATGGAATGGAGTTTGCAACTGAAAAGAAACTTTGTGTTCCCAAAAAGCTAGGTGAAGGACGGCTTTCACACACACTTATCTCTCAGAACTGAGCAAGTGGAGAGACGTTCGTTCATCTAGCACCAAGGGAACGGGTTGCAGGAGACACTTTTTCTCTGCTTTCTCAGTCTGTTTCCTAGTGCCGGTTTGAAGTTCCTGCAGTTTTCACTGTAAAACCGAGTTGGAGCTAGTACCTCCCCATATATATGTATGGAATGGAGTTTGCAACTGAAAAGAAACTTTGTGTTCCCAACAAGCTAGGTGAAGGACGGCTTTCACACACACTTATCACTCAGAACTGAGCAAGTGGAGAGACGTTCGTTCATCTAGCACCAAGGGAACGGGTTGCAGGAGACACTTTTTCTCTGCTTTCTCAGTCTGTTTCCTAGTGCCGGTTTGAAGTTCCTGCAGTTTTCACTGTAAAACCGAGTTGGAGCTTCTACCTCCAAATATATATGTACGGAATGGAGTTTGCAACTGAAAAGAAACTTTGTGTTCCCAAAAATCTAGGTGAAGGACGGCTTTCACACACACTTATCTCTCAGAACTGAGCAAGTGGAGAGACGTTCGTTCATCTAACACCAAGGGAACGGGTTGCAGGAGACACTTTTTCTCTGCTTTCTCAGTCTGTTTCCTAGTGCCGGTTTGAAGTTCCTGCAGTTTTCACTGTAAAACCGAGTTGGAGCTATTATCTCCCCATATATAAGTATGGAATGGAGTTTGCAACTGAAAAGAAACTTTGTGTTCCCAACAAGCTAGGTGAAGGACGGCTTTCACACACACTTATCTCTCAGAACTGAGCAAGTGGAGAGACGTTCGTTCATCTAGCACCAAGGGAACGGGTTGCAGGAGACACTTTTTCTCTGCTTTCTCAGTCTGTTTCCTAGTGCCGGTTTGATGTTCCTGCAGTTTTCACTGTAAAACCGATTTGGAGCTAGAACCTCCCCATATATATGTATGGAATGGAGTTTGCAACTGAAAAGAAACTTTGTGTTCCCAACAAGCTAGGTGAAGGACGGCTTTCACACACACTTATCTCTCAGAACTGAGCAAGTGGAGAGACGTTCGTTCATCTAGCACCAAGGGATCGGGTTGCAGGAGACACTTTTTCTCTGCTTTCTCAGTCTGTTTCCTAGTGCCGGTTTGAAGTTCCTGCAGTTTTCACTGTAAAACCGAGTTGGAGCTAGTACCTCCCCATATATATGTATGGAATGGAGTTTGCAACTGAAAAGAAACTTTGTGTTCCCAACAAGCTAGGTGAAGGACGGCTTTCACACACACTTATCTCTCATAACTGAGCAAGTGGAGAGACGTTCGTTCATCTAGCACCAAGGGAACGGGTTGCAGGAGACGCTTTATCTCTGCTTTCTCAGTCTGTTTCCTAGTGCCGGTTTGAAGTTCCTGCAGTTTTCATTGTAAAACCGAGTTGGAGCTTCTACCTACAAATATATATGTATGGAATGGAGTTTGCAACTGAAAAGAAACTTTGTGTTCCCAACAAGCTAGGTGAAGGACGGCTTTCACACACACTTATCTCTCAGAACTGAGCAAGTGGAGAGACGTTCGTTTATCTAGCACCAAGGGAACGGGTTGCAGGAGACACTATTTCTCTGCTTTCTCAGTCTGTTTCCTAGTGCCGGTTTGAAGTTCCTGCAGTTTTCACTGTAAAACCGAGTTGGAGCTTGTACCTCCCCATATATATGTATGGAATGGAGTTTGCAACTGAAAAGAAACTTTGTGTTCCCAACAAGCAAGGTGAAGAACGGCTTTCAAACACACGTATCTCTCTGAACTGAGCAAGTGGAGAGACGTTCGTTCATCTAGCACCAAGGGAACGGGTTGCAGGGGACACTTTTTCTCTGCTTTCTCAGTCTGTTTCCTAGTGACGGTTTGAAGTTCCTGCAGTTTTCACTGTAAAACCGAGTTGGAGCTTGTACCTCCAAATATATATGTATGGAATGGAGTTTGCAACTGAAAAGAAACTTTGTGTTCCCAACAAGCTAGGTGAAGGACGGCTTTCACACACACTTATCTCTCAGAACTGAGCAAGTGGAGAGACGTTCGTTCATCTAGCACCAAGGGAACGGGTTGCAGGAGACACTTTTTCTCTGCTTTCTCAGTATGTTTCCTAGTGCCGGTTTGAAGTTCCTGCAGTTTTCACTGTAAAACCGAGTTGGAGCTTGTACCTCCAAATATATATGTATGGAATGGAGTTTGCAACTGAAAAGAAACTTTGTGTTCCCAACAAGCTAGGTGAAGGACGGCTTTCACACACACTTATCTCTCAGAACTGAGCAAGTGGAGAGACGTTCGTTCATCTAGCACCAAGGGAACGGGTTGCAGGAGACACTTTTTCTCTGCTTTCTCAGTCTGTTTCCTAGTGCCGGTTTGAAGTTCCTGCAGTTTTCACTGTAAAACCGAGTTGGAGCTTCTACCTCCAAATATATATGTATGGAATGGAGTTTGCAACTGAAAAGAAACTTTGTGTTCCCAACAAGCTAGGTGAAGGACGGCTTTCACACACACTTATCTCTCAGAACTGAGCAAGTGGAGAGACGTTCGTTCATCTAGCACCAAGGGAACGGGTTGCAGGAGACACTTTTTCTCTGATTTCTCAGTCTGTTTCCTAGTGCCGGTTTGAAGTTCCTGCAGTTTTCACTGTAAAACCGAGTTGGAGCTTGTACCTCCCCATATATATGTATGGAATGGAGTTTGCAACTGAAAAGAATCTTTGTGTTCCCAACAAGCAAGGTGAAGAACAGCTTTCAAACACACGTATCTCTCTGAACTGAGCAAGTGGAGAGACGTTCGTTCATCTAGCACCAAGGGAACGGGTTGCAGGGGACACTTATTCTCTGCTTTCTCAGTCTGTTTCCTAGTGCCGGTTTGAAGTTCCTGCAGTTTTCACTGTAAAACCGAGTTGGAGCTAGTACCTACAAATATATATGTATGGAATGGAGTTTGCAACTGAAAAGAAACTTTGTGTTCCCAACAAGCTAGGTGAAGGACGGCTTTCACACACACTTATCTCTCAGAACTGAGCAAGTGGAGAGACGTTCGTTCATCTAGCACCAAGGGAACGGGTTGCAGGAGACACTTTTTCTCTGCTTTCTCAGTCTGTTTCCTAGTGCCGGTTTGAAGTTCCTGCAGTTTTCACTGTAAAACCGAGTTGGAGCTTGTACCTCCCCATATATATGTATGGAATGGAGTTTGCAACTGAAAAGAAACTTAGT
Source organism: Camelus dromedarius (assembly GCF_036321535.1). Taxonomy (NCBI): domain Eukaryota; kingdom Metazoa; phylum Chordata; class Mammalia; order Artiodactyla; family Camelidae; genus Camelus; species Camelus dromedarius. The sequence continues at coordinate 3,769,965 of NC_087450.1, read as the reverse complement.
GTTCCCAACAAGCTAGGTGAAGGACGGCTTTCACACACACTTATCTCTCAGAACTGAGCAAGTGGAGAGACGTTCGTTCATCTAGCACCAATTGAACGGGTTGCAGGAGACACTTTTTCTCTGCTTTCTCAGTCTGTTTCCTAGTGCCGGTTTGAAGTTCCTGCAGTTTTCACTGTAAAACCGAGTTGGAGCTAGTACCTCCAAATATATATGTATGGAATGGAGTTTGCAACTGAAAAGAAACTTTGTGTTCCCAACAAGCTAGGTGAAGGACGGCTTTCACACACACTTATCTCTCAGAACTGAGCAAGTGGAGAGACGTTCGTTCATCTAGCACCAAGGGAACGGGTTGCAGGAGACACTATTTCTCTGCTTTCTCAGTCTGTTTCCTAGTGCCGGTTTGAAGTTCCTGCAGTTTTCACTGTAAAACCGAGTTGAAGCTTCTACCTCCAAATATATATGTATGGAATGGAGTTTGCAACTGAAAAGAAACTTTATGTTCCCAACAATCTAGGTGAAGGACGGCTTTCACACACACTTATCTCTCAGAACTGAGCAAGTGGAGAGACGTTCGTTCATCTAGCACCAAGGGAACGGGTTGCAGGAGACACTTTTTCTCTGCTTTCTCAGTCTGTTTCCTAGTGCCGATTTGAAGTTCCTGCAGTTTTCACTGTAAAACCGAGTTGGAGCTTGTACCTCCCCATATATATGTATGGAATGGAGTTTGCAACTGAAAAGAAACTTTGTGTTCCCAACAAGCTAGGTGAAGGACGGCTTTCACACACACTTATCTCTCAGAACAGAGCAAGTGGAGAGACGTTCGTTCATCTAGCACCAATGGAACGGGTTGCAGGAGACACTTTTTCTCTGCTTTCTCAGTCTGTTTCCTAGTGCCGGTTTGAAGTTCCTGCAGTTTTCACTGTAAAACCGAGTTGGAGCTAGTACCTCCAAATATATATGTATGGAATGGAGTTTGCAACTGAAAAGAAACTTTGTGTTCCCAACAAGCTAGTTGAAGGACGGCTTTCACACACACTTATCTCTCAGAACTGAGCAAGTGGAGAGACGTTCGTTCATCTAGCACCAAGGGAACGGTTTGCAGGAGACACTTTTTCTCTGCTTTCTCAGTCTGTTTCCTAGTGCCGGTTTGAAGTTCCTGCAGTTTTCACTGTAAAACCGAGTTGGAGCTTCTACCTCCAAATATATATGTATGGAATGGAGTTTGCAACTGAAAAGAAACTTTGTGTTCCCAACAAGCTAGGTGAAGGACGGCTTTCACACACACTTATCTCTCAGAACTGAGCAAGTGGAGAGACGTTCGTTCATCTAGCACCAAGGGAACGGGTTGCAGGAGACACTTTTTCTCTGCTTTCTCAGTCTGTTTCCTAGTGCCGGTTTGAAGTTCCTGCAGTTTTCACTGTAAAACCGAGTTGGAGCTTCTACCTCCAAATATATATGTATGGAATGGAGTTTGCAACTGAAAAGAAACTTTGTGTTCCCAACAAGCTAGGTGAAGGACGGCTTTCACACACACTTATCTCTCAGAACTGAGCAAGTGGAGAGACTTTCGTTCATCTAGCACCAAGGGAACGGGTTGCAGGAGACACTTTTTCTCTGCTTTCTCAGTCTGTTTCCTAGTGCCGGTTTGAAGTTCCTGCAGTTTTCACTGTAAAACCGAGTTGGAGCTTGTACCTCCCCATATATATGTATGGAATGGAGTTTGCAACTGAAAAGAAACTTTGTGTTCCCAACAAGCTAGGTGAAGAACGGCTTTGAAACACACGTATCTCTCAGAACTGAGCAAGTGGAGAGACGTTCGTTCATCTAGCACCAAGGGAACGGGTTGCAGGGGACACTTTTTCTCTGCTTTCTCAGTCTGTTTCCTAGTGCCGGTTTGAAGTTCCTGCAGTTTTCACTGTCAAACCGAGTTGGAGCTAGTACCTCCCCATATATATGTATGGAATGGAGTTTGCAACTGAAAAGAAACTTTGTGTTCCCAACAAGCTAGGTGAAGGACGGCTTTCACACACACTTATCTCTCAGAACTGAGCAAGTGGAGAGACGTTCGTTCATCTAGCACCAAGGGAACGGGTTGCAGGAGACACTGTTTCTCTGCTTTCTCAGTCTGTTTCCTAGTGCCGGTTTGAAGTTCCTGCAGTTTTCACTGTAAAACCGAGTTGGAGCTTCTACCTCCAAATATATATGTATGGAATGGAGTTTGCAACTGAAAAGAAACTTTGTGTTCCCAACAAGCTAGGTGAAGGTTGGCTTTCACACACACTTATCTCTCAGAACTGAGCAAGTGGAGAGACGTTCGTTCATCTAGCACCAAGGGAACGGGTTGCAGGAGACACTTTTTCTCTGCTTTCTCAGTCTGTTTCCTAGTGCCGGTTTGAATTTCCTGCAGTTTTCACTGTAAAACCGAGTTGGAGCTTGTACCTCCCCATATATATGTATGGAATGGATTTTGCAACTGAAAAGAAACTTTGTGTTCCCAACAAGCTAGGTGAAGAACGGCTTTCAAACACACGTATCTCTCAGAACTGAGCAAGTGGAGAGACGTTCGTTCATCTAGCACCAAGGGAACGGGTTGCAGGGGACACTTTTTCTCTGCTTTCTCAGTCTGTTTCCTAGTGCCGGTTTGAAGTTCCTGCAGTTTTCACTGTCAAACCGAGTTGGAGCTAGTACCTCCCCATATATATGTATGGAATGGAGTTTGCAACTGAAAAGAAACTTTGTGTTCCCAACAAGCTAGGTGAAGGACGGCTTTCACACACACTTAACTCTCAGAACTGAGCAAGTGGAGAGACGTTCGTTCATCTAGCACCAAGGGAACGGGTTGCAGGAGAACTTTTTCTCTGCTTTCTCAGTCTGTTTCCTAGTGCCGGTTTGAAGTTCCTGCAGTTTTCACTGTAAAACCGAGTTGGAGCTTCTACCTCCAAATATATATGTATGGAATGGAGTTTGCAACTGAAAAGAAACTTTGTGTTCCCAACAAGCTAGGTGAAGGTTGGCTTTCACACACACTTATCTCTCAGAACTGAGCAAGTGGAGAGACGTTCGTTCATCTAGCACCAAGGGAACGGGTTGCAGGAGACACTTTTTCTCTGCTTTCTCAGTCTGTTTCCTAGTGCCGGTTTGAAGTTCCTGCAGTTTTCACTGTAAAACCGAGTTGGAGCTTGTACCTCCCCATATATATGTATGGAATGGAGTTTGCAACTGAAAAGAAACTTTGTGTTCCCAACAAGCTAGGTGAAGAACGGCTTTCAAACACACGTATCTCTCAGAACTGAGCAAGTGGAGAGACGTTCGTTCATCTAGCACCAAGGGAACGGGTTGCAGGTGACACTTTTTCTCTGCTTTCTCAGTCTGTTTCCTAGTGCCGGTTTGAAGTTCCTGCAGTTTTCACTGTCAAACCGAGTTGGAGCTAGTACCTCCCCATATATATGTATGGAATGGAGTTTGCAACTGAAAAGAAACTTTGTGTTCCCAACAAGCTAGGTGAAGGACGGCTTTCACACACACTTATCTCTCAGAACTGAGCAAGTGGAGAGACGTTCGTTCATCTAGCACCAAGGGAACGGTTTGCAGGAGAAACTTTTTCTCTGCTTCTCAGTCTGTTTCCTAGTGCCGGTTTGAAGTTCCTGCAGTTTTCACTGTAAAACCGAGTTGGAGCTTCTACCTCCAAATATATATGTATGGAATGGAGTTTGCAACTGAAAATAATCTTTGTGTTCCCAAAAAGCTAGGTGAAGGACGGCTTTCACACACACTTATCTCTCAGAACTGAGCAAGTGGAGAGACGTTCGTTCATCTAGCACCAAGGGAACGGGTTGCAGGAGACACCTTTTCTCTGCTTTCTCAGTCTGTTTCCTAGTGCCGGTTTGAAGTTCCTGCAGTTTTCACTGTCAAAACGAGTTGGAGCTTCTACCTCCAAATATATATGTATGGAATGGAGTTTGAAACTGAAAAGAAACTTTGTGTTCCCAACAAGCTAGTTGAAGGACGGCTTTCACACACACTTATCTCTCAGAACTGAGCAAGTGGAGAGACGTTCGTTCATCTAGCACCAAGGGAACGGGTTGCAGGAGACACTTTTTCTCTGCTTTCTCAGTCTGTTTCCTAGTGCCGGTTTGAAGTTCCTGCAGTTTTCACTGTAAAACCGAGTTGGAGCTAGTACCTCCCCATATATATGTATGGAATGGAGTTTGCAACTGAAAAGAAACTTTGTGTTCCCAACTATCTAGGTGAAGGACGGCTTTCACACACACTTATCTCTCAGAACTGAGCAAGTGGAGAGACGTTCGTTCATCTAGCACCAAGGGAACGGGTTGCAGGAGACACTTTTTCTCTGCTTTCTCAGTCTGTTTCCTAGTGCCGGTGTGAAGTTCCTGCAGTTTTCACTGTAAAACCGAGTTGGAGCTTCTACCTCCAAATATATATGTATGGAATGGAGTTTGCAACTGAAAAGAAACTTTGTGTTCCCAAAAAGCTAGGTGAAGGACGGCTTTCACACACACTTATCTCTCAGAACTGAGCAAGTGGAGAGACGTTCGTTCATCTAGCACCAAGGGAACGGGTTGCAGGAGACACTTTTTCTCTGCTTTCACAATCTGTTTCCTAGTGCCGTTTTGAAGTTCCTGCAGTTTTCACTGTAAATCCGAGTTGGAGCTTCTACCTCCAAATATATATGTATGGAATGGAGTTTGCAACTGAAAAGAAACTTTGTGTTCCCAAAAAGCTAGGTGAAGGACGGCTTTCACACACACTTATCTCTAAGAACTGAGCACGTGGTGAGACGTTCGTTCATCTAGCACCAAGGGAACTGGTTGCAGGAGACACTTTTTCTCTGCTTTCTCAGTCTGTTTCCTAGTGCCGGTTTGAAGTTCCTGCAGTTTTCACAGTAAAACCGAGTTGGAGCTAGTACCTCCCCATATATATGTATGGAATGGAGTTTGCAACTGAAAAGAAACTTTGTGTTCCCAACAAGCTAGGTGAAGGACGGCTTTCACACACACTTATCTCTCAGAACAGAGCAAGTGGAGAGACGTTCGTTCATCTAGCACCAAGGGAACGGATTGCAGGAGACACTTTTTCTCTGCTTTCTCAGTCTGTTTCCTAGTGCCGGTTTGAAGTTCCTGCAGTTTTCACTGTCAAACCGAGTTGGAGCTAGTACCTCCCCATATATATGTATGGAATGGAGTTTGCAACTGAAAAGAAACTTTGTGTTCCCAACAAGCTAGGTGAAGGACGGCTTTCACACACACTTATCTCTCAGAACTGAGCAAGTGGAGAGACGTTCGTTCATCTAGCACCAAGGGAACGGGTTGCAGGTGACACTTTTTCTCTGCTTTCTCAGTCTGTTTCCTAGTGCCGGTGTGAAGTTCCTGCAGTATTCACTGTAAAACCGAGTTGGAGCTTCTACCTCCAAATATATATGTATGGAATGGAGTTTGCAACTGAAAAGAAACTTTGTGTTCCCAAAAAGCTAGGTGAAGGACGGCTTTCACACACACTTATCTCTCAGAACTGAGCAAGTGGAGAGACTTTCGTTCATCTAGCACCAAGGGAACGGGTTGCAGGAGACACTTTTTCTCTGCTTTCACAGTCTGTTTCCTAGTGCCGTTTTGAAGTTCCTGCAGTTTTCACTGTAAATCCGAGTTGGAGCTTCTACCTCCAAATATATATGTATGGAATGGAGTTTGCAACTGAAAAGAAACTTTGTGTTCCCAACAAGCTAGGTGAAGGACGGCTTTCACACACACTTATCTCTCAGAACTGAGCACGTGGTGAGACGTTCGTTCATCTAGCACCAAGGGAACTGGTTGCAGGAGACACTTTTTCTCTGCTTTCTCAGTCTGTTTCCTAGTGCCGGTTTGAAGTTCCTGCAGTTTTCACAGTAAAACCGAGTTGGAGCTAGTACCTCCCCATATATATGTATGGAATGGAGTTTGCAACTGAAAAGAAACTTTGTGTTCCCAACAAGCTAGGTGAAGGACGGCTTTCACACACACTTATCTCTCAGAACAGAGCAAGTGGAGAGACTTTCGTTCATCTAGCACCAAGGGAACGGGTTGCAGGAGACACTTTTTCTCTGCTTTCTCAGTCTGTTTCCTAGTGCCGGTTTGAAGTTCCTGCAGTTTTCACTGTAAAACCGAGTTGGAGCTAGTACCTCCAAATATATATGTATGGAATGGAGTTTGCAACTGAAAAGAAACTTTGTGTTCCCAACAAGCTAGGTGAAGGACGGCTTTCACACACACTTTTCTCTCAGAACTGAGCAAGTGGAGAGACGTTCGTTCATCTAGCACCAAGGGAACGGGTTGCAGGAGACACTTTTTCTCTGCTTTCTCAGTCTGTTTCTTAGTGCCGGTTTGAAGTTCCTGCAGTTTTCACTGTAAAACCGCGTTGGAGCTTCTACCTCCAAATATATATGTATGGAATGGAGTTTGCAACTGAAAAGAAACTTTGTGTTCCCAAAAAGCTAGGTGAAGGACGGCTTTCACACACACTTATCTCTCAGAACTGAGCAAGTGGAGAGACGTTCGTTCATCTAGCACCAAGGGAACGGGTTGCAGGAGACACTATTTCTCTGCTTTCTCAGTCTGTTTCCTAGTGCCGGTTTGAAGTTCCTGCAGTTTTCACTGTAAAACCGAGTTGGAGCTTCTACCTCCAAATATATATGTATGGAATGGAGTTTGCAACTGAAAAGAAACTTTGTGTTCCCAACAAGCTAGGTGAAGGACGGCTTTCACACACACTTATCTCTCAGAACTGAGCAAGTGGAGAGACGTTCGTTCATCTAGCACCAAGGGAACGGGTTGCAGGAGACACTTTTTCTCTGCTTTCTCAGTCTGTTTCCTAGTGCCGGTTTGAAGTTCCTGCAGTTTTCACTGTCAAACCGAGTTGGAGCTAGTACCTCCCCATATATATGTATGGTATGGAGTTTGCAACTGAAAAGAAACTTTGTGTTCCCAACAAGCTAGGTGAAGGACGGCTTTCACACACACTTATCTCTCAGAACAGAGCAAGTGGAGAGACTTTCGTTCATCTAGCACCAAGGGAACGGGTTGCAGGAGACACTTTTTCTCTGCTTTCTCAGTCTGTTTCCTAGTGCCGGTTTGAAATTCCTGCAGTTTTCACTGTAAAACCGAGTTGGAGCTAGTACCTCCCCATATATATGTATGGAATGGAGTTTGCAACTGAAAAGAAACTTTGTGTTCCCAACAAGCTAGGTGAAGAACGGCTTTCAAACACACGTATCTCTCAGAACTGAGCAAGTTGAGAGACGTTCGTTCATCTAGCACCAAGGGAACGGGTTGCAGGAGACACTTTTTCTCTGCTTTCTCAGTCTGTTTCCTAGTGCCGGTTTGAAGTTCCTGCAGTTTTCACTGTAAAACCGAGTTGGAGCTTGTACCTCCCCATATATATGTATGGAATGGAGTTTGCAACTTAAAAGAAACTTTGTGTTCCCAACAAGCTAGATGAAGGACGACTTTCACACACACTTATATCTCAGAACTGAGCAAGTGGAGAGACGTTCGTTCATCTAGCACCAAGGGAACGGTTTGCAGGAGACACTATTTCTCTGCTTTCTCAGTCTGTTTCCTAGTGCCGGTTTCAAGTTCCTGCAGTTTTCACTGTAAAACCGAGTTGGAGCTTCTACCTCCAAATATATATGTATGGAATGGAGTTTGCAACTGAAAAGAAACTTTGTGTTCCCAACAAGCTATGTGAAGGACGGCTTTCACACACACTTATCTCTCAGAACTGAGCAAGTGGAGAGACGTTCGTTCATCTAGCACCAAGGGAACGGGTTGCAGGAGACACTTTTTCTCTGCTTTCTCAGTCTGTTTCCTAGTGCCGGTTTGAAGTTCCTGCAGTTTTCACTGTAAAACCGAGTTGGAGCTAGTACCTCCCCATATATATGTATGGAATGGAGTTTGCAACTGAAAAGAAACTTTGTGTTCCCAACAAGCTAGGTGAAGGACGGCTTTCACACACAATTATCTCTCAGAACTGAGCAAGTGGAGAGACGTTCGTTCATCTAGCACCAAGGGAACGGGTTGCAGGAGACACTTTTTCTCTGCTTTCTCAGTCTGTTTCCTAGTGCCGGTTTCAAGTTCCTGCAGTTTTCACTGTCAAACCGAGTTGGAGCTAGTACCTCCCCATATATATGTATGGAATGGAGTTTGCAACTGAAAAGAAACTTTGTGTTCCCAACAAGCTATGTGAAGGACGGCTTTCACACACACTTATCCCTCAGAACTGAGCAAGTGGAGAGACGTTCGTTCATCTAGCACCAAGGGAACGGGTTGCAGGAGACAATTTTTCTCGGCTTTCTCAGTCTGTTTCCTAGTGCCGGTTTGAAGTTCCTGCAGTTTTCACTGTAAAACCGTGTTGGAGCTTCTACCTCCAAATATATATGTATGGAATGGAGTTTGCAACTGAAAAGAAACTTTGTGTTCCCAAAAAGCTAGGTGAAGGACGGCTTTCACACACACTTATCTCTCAGAACTGAGCAAGTGGAGAGACGTTCGTTCATCTAGCACCAAGGGAACGGGTTGCAGTAGACACTTTTTCTCTGCTTTCTCAGTCTGTTTCCTAGTGCCGGTTTGAAGTTCCTGCAGTTTTCACTGTAAAACCGAGTTGGAGCTTCTACCTCCAAATATATATGTATGGAATGGAGTTTGCAACTGAAAAGAAACTTTGTGTTCCCAACAAGCTAGGTGAAGGACGGCTTTCACACACACTTATCTCTCAGAACAGAGCAAGTGGAGAGACGTTCGTTCATCTAGCACCAAGGGAACGGGTTGCAGGAGACACTTATTCTCTGCTTTCTCAGTCTGTTTCCTAGTGCCGGTTTGAAGTTCCTGCAGTTTTCACTGTAAAACCGAGTTGGAGCTACTACCTCCCCATATATATGTATGGAATGGAGTTTGCAACTGAAAAGAAACTTTGTGTTCACAACAAGCTAGGTGAAGGACGGCTTTCACACACACTTATCTCTCAGAACTGAGCAAGTGGAGAGACGTTCGTTCATCTAGCACCAAGGGAACGGGTTGCAGGAGACACTTTTTCTCTGCTTTCTCAGTCTGTTTCCTAGTGCCGGTGTGAAGTTCCTGCAGTTTTCACTGTAAAACCGAGTTGGAGCTAGTACCTCCCCATATATATGTATGGAATGGAGTTTGCAACTGAAAAGAAACTTTGTGTTCCCAACAAGCTAGCTGAAGGACGGCTTTCACACACACTTATCTCTCAGAACAGAGCAAGTGGAGAGACGTTCGTTCATCTAGCACCAAGGGAACGGGTTGCAGGAGACACTTTTTCTCTGCTTTCTCAGTCTGTTTCCTAGTGCCGGTTTGAAGTTCCTGCAGTTTTCACTGTCAAACCGAGTTGGAGCTAGAACCTCCCCATATATATGTATGGAATGGAGTTTGCAACTGAAAAGAAACTTTGTGTTCCCAACAAGCTAGGTGAAGGTCGGCTTTCACACACACTTATCTCTCAGAACTGAGCAAGTGGAGAGACGTTCGTTCATCTAGCACCAAGGGAACGGGTTGCAGGAGACACTTTTTCTCTGCTTTCTCAGTCTGTTTCCTAGTACCGGTTTGAAGTTCCTGCAGTTTTCACTGTAAAACCGAGTTGGAGCTTGTACCTCCCCATATATATGTATGGAATGTAGTTTGCAACTGAAAAGAAACTTTGTGTTCCCAACAACCTAGGTGAAGGACGGCTTTCACACACACTTATCTCTCAGAACTGAGCAAGTGGAGAGACGTTCGTTCATCTAGCACCAAGGGAACGGGTTGCAGGAGACACTTTTTCTCTGCTTTCTCAGTCTGTTTCCTAGTGCCGGTTTGAAGTTCCTGCAGTTTTAATTGTAAAACCGAGTTGGAGCTTGTACCTCCCCATATATATGTATGGAATGGAGTTTGCAACTGAAAAGAAACTTTGTGTTCCCAACAAGCTAGGTGAAGGACGGCTTTCACACACACTTATCTCTCAGAACTGAGCAAGTGGAGAGACGTTCGTTCATCTAGCACCAAGGGAACGGGTTGCAGGAGACACTTTTTCTCTGCTTTCTCAGTCTGTTTCCTAGTGCCGGTTTGAAGTTCCTGCAGTTTTCACTGTAAAAACGAGTTGGAGCTTCTACCTCCAAATATATATGTATGGAATGGAGTTTGCAACTGAAAAGAAACTTTGTGTTCCCAACAAGCTAGGTGAAGGACGGCTTTCACACACACTTATCTCTCAGAACTGAGCAAGTGGAGAGACGTTCGTTCATCTAGCACCAAAGGAACGGGTTGCAAGAGACACTTTTTCTCTGCTTTCTCAGTCTGTTTCCTAGTGCCGGTTTGAAGTTCCTGCTGTTTTCACTGTAAAACCGAGTTGGAGCTTGTACCTCCCCATATATATGTATGGAATGGAGTTTGCAACTGAAAAGAAACTTTGTGTTCACAACAAGCTAGGTGAAGGACGGCTTTCACACACACGTATCTCTCAGAACTGAGCAAGTGGAGAGACGTTCGTTCATCTAGCACCAAGGGAACGGGTTGCAGGAGACACATTTTCTCTGCTTTCTCAGTCTGTTTCCTAGTGCCGGTTTGAAGTTCCTGCAGTTTTCACTGTAAAACCGAGTTGGAGCTTCTACCTCCCCATATATATGTATGGAATGGAGTTTGCAACTGAAAAGAAAATTTGTGTTCCCAACTAGCTAGGTGAAGGACGGCTTTCACACACACTTATCTCTCAGAACTGAGCAAGTGGAGAGACGTTCTTTCATCTAGCACCAAGGGAACGGGTTGCAGGAGACACTTTTTCTCTGCTTTCTCAGTCTGTTTCCTAGTGCCGGTTTGAAGTTCCTGCAGTTTTCACTGTAAAACCGAGTTGGAGCTTGTTGCTCCCCATATATCTGTATGGAATGGAGTTTGCAACTGAAAAGAAACTTTGTGTTCCCAACAAGCTAGGTGAAGGACGGCTTTCACACACACTTAGCTCTCAGAACATAGCAAGTGGAGAGACTTTCGTTCATATAGCACCAAGGGAACGGTTTGCAGGAGACACTTTTTCTCTGCTTTCTCAGTCTGTTTCCTAGTGCCGGTTTGAAGTTCCTGCAGTTTTCACTGTCAAACCGAGTTGGAGCTAGTGCCTCCCCATATATATGTATGGAATGGAGTTTGCAACTGAAAAGAAACTTTGTGTTCCCAACAAGCTAGGTGAAGGACGGCTTTCACACACACTTATCTCTCAGAACTGAGCAAGTGGAGAGACGTTCGTTCATCTAGCACCAAGGGAACGGGTTGCAGGAGACACTTTTTCTCTGCTTTCTCAGTATGTTTCCTAGTGCCGGTTTGAAGTTCCTGCAGTTTTCACTGTAAAACCGAGTTGGAGCTAGTACCTCCCCATATATATGTATGGAATGGAGTTTGCAACTGAAAAGAAACTTTGTGTTCCCAACAAGCTAGGTGAAGGACGGCTTTCACACACACTTATCTCTCAGAACTGAGCAAGTGGAGAGACGTTCGTTCATCTAGCACCAAGGGAACGGGTTGCAGGAGACACTTTTTCTCTGCTTTCTCAGTCTGTTTCCTAGTGCCGGTTTGAAGTTCCTGCAGTTTTCACTGTAAAACCAATTTGGAGCTTCTACCTCCAAATATATATGTATGGAATGGAGTTTGCAACTGAAAAGAAACTTTGTGTTCCCAACAAGCTAGGTGAAGGACGGCTTTCACACACACTTATCTCTCAGAACTGAGCAAGTGGAGAGACGTTCGTTCATCTAGCACCAAGGGAACGGGTTGCAGGAGACACTTTTTCTCTGCTTTCTCAGTCTGTTTCCTAGTGCCGGTTTGAAGTTCCTGCAGTTTTCACTGTAAAACCGAGTTGGAGCTTCTACCTCCAAATATATATGTATGGAATGGAGTTTGCAGCTGAAAAGAAACTTTGTGTTCCCAAAAAGCTAGGTGAAGGACGGCTTTCACACACACTTATCTCTCAGAACTGAGCAAGTGGAGAGACGTTCGTTCATCTAGCACCAAGGGAACGGGTTGCAGGAGACACTTTTTCTCTGCTTTCTCAGTCTGTTTCCTAGTGCCGGTTTGAAGTTCCTGCATATTTCACTGTAAAACCGAGTTGGAGCTAGTACCTCCCCATATATATGTATGGAATGGAGTTTGCAACTGAAAAGAAACTTTGTGTTCCCAAAAAGCTAGGTGAAAGACGGCTTTCACACACACTTATCTCTCAGAACTGAGCAAGTGGAGAGACGTTCGTTCATCTAGCACCAAGGAAACGGGTTGCAGGAGACACTTTTTCTCTGCATTTTCAGTCTGTTTCCTAGTGCCGGTTGGAAGTTCCTGCAGTTTTCACTGTAAAACCGAGTTGGAGCTAGTACCTCCCCATATATATGTATGGAATGGAGTTTGCAACTGAAAAGAAACTTTGTGTTCCCAACAAGCTAGTTGAAGGACGGCTTTCACACACACTTATCTCTCAGAACTGAGCAAGTGGAGAGACGTTCGTTCATCTAGCACCAAGGGAACGGGTTGCAGGAGACACTTTTTCTCTGCTTTCTCAGTCTGTTTCCTAGTGCCGGTTTGAAGTTCCTGCAGTTTTCACTGTAAAACCGAGTTGGAGCTTCTACCTCCAAATATATATGTATGGAATGGAGTTTGCAACTGAAAAGAAACTTTGTGTTCCCAACAAGCTAGGTGAAGGACGGCTTTCACACACACTTATCTCTCAGAACTGAGCAAGTGGAGAGACGTTCGTTCATGTAGCACCAAGGGAACGGGTTGCAGGAGACACTTTTTCTCTGCTTTCTCAGTCTGTTTCCTAGTGCCGGTTTGAAGTTCCTGCAGTTTTCACTGTAAAACCGAGTTGGAGCTTGTACCTCCCCATATATATGTATGGAATGGAGTTTGCAACTGAAAAGAAACTTTGTGTTCACAACAAGCTAGGTGAAGGACGGCTTTCACACACACGTATCTCTCAGAACTGAGCAAGTGGAGAGACGTTCGTTCATCTAGCACCAAGGGAACGGGTTGCAGGAGACACATTTTCTCTGCTTTCTCAGTCTGTTTCCTAGTGCCGGTTTGAAGTTCCTGCAGTTTTCACTGTCAAACCGAGTTGGAGCCAGTACCTCCCCATATTTATGTATGGAATGGAGTTTGCAACTGAAAAGAAAATTTGTGTTCCCAACTATCTAGGTGAAGGACGGCTTTCACACACACTTATCTCTCAGAACTGAGCAAGTGGAGAGACGTTCTTTCATCTAGCACCAAGGGAACGGGTTGCAGGAAACACTTTTTCTCTGCTTTCTCAGTCTGTTTCCTAGTGCCGGTTAGAAGTTCCTGCAGTTTTCACTGTAAAACCGAGTTGGAGCTTGTTCCTCCCCATATATATGTATGGAATGGAGTTTGCAACTGAAAAGAAACTTTGTGTTCCCAACAAGCTAGGTGAAGGACGGCTTTCACACACACTTATCTCTCAGAACATAGCAAGTGGAGAGACTTTCGTTCATCTAGCACCAAGGGGACGGGTTGCAGGAGACACTTTTTCTCTGCTTTCTCAGTATGTTTCCTAGTGCCGGTTTGAAGTTCCTGCAGTTTTCACTGTAAAACCGAGTTGGAGCTAGTACCTCCCCATATATATGTATGGAATGGAGTTTGCAACTGTAAAGAAACTTTGTGTTCCCAACAAGCTAGGTGAAGGACGGCTTTCACACACACTTATCTCTCAGAACTGAGCAAGTGGAGAGACGTTCGTTCATCTAGCACCAAGGGAACGGGTTGCAGGAGACACTTTTTCTCTGCTTTCTCAGTCTGTTTCCTAGTGCCGGTTTGAAGTTCCTGCAGTTTTCACTGTAAAACCGAGTTGGAGCTAGTACCTCCCCATATATATGTATGGAATGGAGTTTGCAACTGAAAAGAAACTTTGTGTTCCCAACAAGCTAGGTGAATTACGTTATTCACACACACTTATCTCTCAGAACTGAGCAAGTGGAGAGACGTTCGTTCATCTAGCACCAAGGGAACGGGTTGCAGGAGACACTTTTTCTCTGCTTTCTCAGTCTGTTTCCTAGTGCCGGTTTGAAGTTCCTGCAGTTTTCACTGTAAAACCGAGTTGGAGCTTCTAGCTCCATATATATATATATGGAATGGAGTTTGCAACTGAAAAGAAACTGTGTTCCCAACAAGCTAGGTGAAGGACGGCTTTCACACACACTTATCTCTCAGAACTGAGCAAGTGGAGAGACGTTCGTTCATCTAGCACCAAGGGAACGGGTTGCAGGAGACACTTTTTCTCTGCTTTCTCAGTCTGTTTCCTAGTGCCTGTTTGAAGTTCCTGCAGTTTTCACTGTAAAACCGAGTTGGAGCTTCTACCTCCAAATATATATGTATGGAATGGAGTTTGTAACTGAAAAGAAACTTTGTGTTCCCAAAAAGCAAGGTGAAGGACGGCTTTCACACACACTTATCTCTCAGAACTGAGCAAGTGGAGAGACGTTCGTTCATCTAGCACCAAGGGAACGGGTTGCAGGAGACACTTTTTCTCTGCTTTCTCAGTCTGTTTCCTAGTGCCGGTTTGAAGTTCCTGCAGTTTTAATTGTAAAACCGAGTTGGAGCTTGTACCTCCCCATATATATGTATGGAATGGAGTTTGCAACTGAAAAGAAACTTTGTGTTCCCAACAAGCTAGGTGAAGGACGGCTTTCACACACACTTATCTCTCAGAACTGAGCAAGTGGAGAGACGTTCGTTCATCTAGCACCAAGGGAACGGGTTGCAGGAGACACTTTTTCTCTGCTTTCTCAGTCTGTTTCCTAGTGCCGGTTTGAAGTTCCTGCAGTTTTCACTGTAAAAACGAGTTGGAGCTTCTACCTCCAAATATATATGTATGGAATGGAGTTTGCAACTGAAAAGAAACTTTGTGTTCCCAACAAGCTAGGTGAAGGACGGCTTTCACACACACTTATCTCTCAGAACTGAGCAAGTGGAGAGACGTTCGTTCATCTAGCACCAAAGGAACGGGTTGCAAGAGACACTTTTTCTCTGCTTTCTCAGTCTGTTTCCTAGTGCCGGTTTGAAGTTCCTGCAGTTTTCACTGTAAAACCGAGTTGGAGCTTGTACCTCCCCATATATATGTATGGAATGGAGTTTGCAACTGAAAAGAAACTTTGTGTTCACAACAAGCTAGGTGAAGGACGGCTTTCACACACACGTATCTCTCAGAACTGAGCAAGTGGAGAGACGTTCGTTCATCTAGCACCAAGGGAACGGGTTGCAGGAGACACATTTTCTCTGCTTTCTCAGTCTGTTTCCTAGTGCCGGTTTGAAGTTCCTGCAGTTTTCACTGTAAAACCGAGTTGGAGCTTCTACCTCCCCATATATATGTATGGAATGGAGTTTGCAACTGAAAAGAAAATTTGTGTTCCCAACTAGCTAGGTGAAGGACGGCTTTCACACACACTTATCTCTCAGAACTGAGCAAGTGGAGAGACGTTCTTTCATCTAGCACCAAGGGAACGGGTTGCAGGAGACACTTTTTCTCTGCTTTCTCAGTCTGTTTCCTAGTGCCGGTTTGAAGTTCCTGCAGTTTTCACTGTAAAACCGAGTTGGAGCTTGTTGCTCCCCATATATCTGTATGGAATGGAGTTTGCAACTGAAAAGAAACTTTGTGTTCCCAACAAGCTAGGTGAAGGACGGCTTTCACACACACTTAGCTCTCAGAACATAGCAAGTGGAGAGACTTTCGTTCATATAGCACCAAGGGAACGGTTTGCAGGAGACACTTTTTCTCTGCTTTCTCAGTCTGTTTCCTAGTGCCGGTTTGAAGTTCCTGCAGTTTTCACTGTCAAACCGAGTTGGAGCTAGTGCCTCCCCATATATATGTATGGAATGGAGTTTGCAACTGAAAAGAAACTTTGTGTTCCCAACAAGCTAGGTGAAGGACGGCTTTCACACACACTTATCTCTCAGAACTGAGCAAGTGGAGAGACGTTCGTTCATCTAGCACCAAGGGAACGGGTTGCAGGAGACACTTTTTCTCTGCTTTCTCAGTATGTTTCCTAGTGCCGGTTTGAAGTTCCTGCAGTTTTCACTGTAAAACCGAGTTGGAGCTAGTACCTCCCCATATATATGTATGGAATGGAGTTTGCAACTGAAAAGAAACTTTGTGTTCCCAACAAGCTAGGTGAAGGACGGCTTTCACACACACTTTTCTCTCAGAACTGAGCAAGTGGAGAGACGTTCGTTCATCTAGCACCAAGGGAACGGGTTGCAGGAGACACTTTTTCTCTGCTTTCTCAGTCTGTTTCCTAGTGCCGGTTTGAAGTTCCTGCAGTTTTCACTGTAAAACCGAGTTGGAGCTAGTACCTCCCCATATATATGTAGGAATGGAGTTTGCAACTGAAAAGAAACTTTGTGTTCCCAACAAGCTAGGTGAAGGACGGCTTTCACACACACTTATCTCTCAGAACTGAGCAAGTGGAGAGACGTTCGTTCATCTAGCACCAAGGGAACGGGTTGCAGGAGACACTTTTTCTCTGCTTTCTCAGTCTGTTTCCTAGTGCCGGTTTGAAGTTCCTGCAGTTTTCACTGTAAAACCGAGTTGGAGCTAGTACCTCCCCATATATATGTATGGAATGGAGTTTGCAACTGAAAAGAAACTTTGTGTTCCCAACAAGCTAGGTGAATTACGGCTTTCACACACACTTATCTCTCAGAACTGAGCAAGTGGAGAGACGTTCGTTCATCTAGCACCAAGGGAACGGGTTGCAGGAGACACTTTTTCTCTGCTTTCTCAGTCTGTTTCCTAGTGCCGGTTTGAAGTTCCTGCAGTTTTCACTGTAAAACCAATTTGGAGCTTCTACCTCCAAATATATATGTATGGAATGGAGTTTGCAACTGAAAAGAAACTTTGTGTTCCCAACAAGCTAGGTGAAGGACGGCTTTCACACACACTTATCTCTCAGAACTGAGCAAGTGGAGAGACGTTCGTTCATCTAGCACCAAGGGAACGGGTTGCAGGAGACACTTTTTCTCTGCTTTCTCAGTCTGTTTCCTAGTGCCGGTTTGAAGTTCCTGCAGTTTTCACTGTAAAACCGAGTTGGAGCTTCTACCTCCAAATATATATGTATGGAATGGAGTTTGCAGCTGAAAAGAAACTTTGTGTTCCCAAAAAGCTAGGTGAAGGACGGCTTTCACACACACTTATCTCTCAGAACTGAGCAAGTGGAGAGACGTTCGTTCATCTAGCACCAAGGGAACGGGTTGCAGGAGACACTTTTTCTCTGCTTTCTCAGTCTGTTTCCTAGTGCCGGTTTGAAGTTCCTGCATATTTCACTGTAAAACCGAGTTGGAGCTAGTACCTCCCCATATATATGTATGGAATGGAGTTTGCAACTGAAAAGAAACTTTGTGTTCCCAAAAAGCTAGGTGAAGGACGGCTTTCACACACACTTATCTCTCAGAACTGAGCAAGTGGAGAGACGTTCGTTCATCTAGCACCAAGGAAACGGGTTGCAGGAGACACTTTTTCTCTGCATTTTCAGTCTGTTTCCTAGTGCCGGTTGGAAGTTCCTGCAGTTTTCACTGTAAAACCGAGTTGGAGCTAGTACCTCCCCATATATATGTATGGAATGGAGTTTGCAACTGAAAAGAAACTTTGTGTTCCCAACAAGCTAGTTGAAGGACGGCTTTCACACACACTTATCTCTCAGAACTGAGCAAGTGGAGAGACGTTCGTTCATCTAGCACCAAGGGAACGGGTTGCAGGAGACACTTTTTCTCTGCTTTCTCAGTCTGTTTCCTAGTGCCGGTTTGAAGTTCCTGCAGTTTTCACTGTAAAACCGAGTTGGAGCTTCTACCTCCAAATATATATGTATGGAATGGAGTTTGCAACTGAAAAGAAACTTTGTGTTCCCAACAAGCTAGGTGAAGGACGGCTTTCACACACACTTATCTCTCAGAACTGAGCAAGTGGAGAGACGTTCGTTCATGTAGCACCAAGGGAACGGGTTGCAGGAGACACTTTTTCTCTGCTTTCTCAGTCTGTTTCCTAGTGCCGGTTTGAAGTTCCTGCAGTTTTCACTGTAAAACCGAGTTGGAGCTTGTACCTCCCCATATATATGTATGGAATGGAGTTTGCAACTGAAAAGAAACTTTGTGTTCACAACAAGCTAGGTGAAGGACGGCTTTCACACACACGTATCTCTCAGAACTGAGCAAGTGGAGAGACGTTCGTTCATCTAGCACCAAGGGAACGGGTTGCAGGAGACACATTTTCTCTGCTTTCTCAGTCTGTTTCCTAGTGCCGGTTTGAAGTTCCTGCAGTTTTCACTGTAAAACCGAGTTGGAGCCAGTACCTCCCCATATTTATGTATGGAATGGAGTTTGCAACTGAAAAGAAAATTTGTGTTCCCAACTATCTAGGTGAAGGACGGCTTTCACACACACTTATCTCTCAGAACTGAGCAAGTGGAGAGACGTTCTTTCATCTAGCACCAAGGGAACGGGTTGCAGGAAACACTTTTTCTCTGCTTTCTCAGTCTGTTTCCTAGTGCCGGTTAGAAGTTCCTGCAGTTTTCACTGTAAAACCGAGTTGGAGCTTGTTCCTCCCCATATATATGTATGGAATGGAGTTTGCAACTGAAAAGAAACTTTGTGTTCCCAACAAGCTAGGTGAAGGACGGCTTTCACACACACTTATCTCTCAGAACATAGCAAGTGGAGAGACTTTCGTTCATCTAGCACCAAGGGGACGGGTTGCAGGAGACACTTTTTCTCTGCTTTCTCAGTATGTTTCCTAGTGCCGGTTTGAAGTTCCTGCAGTTTTCACTGTAAAACCGAGTTGGAGCTAGTACCTCCCCATATATATGTATGGAATGGAGTTTGCAACTGAAATGAAACTTTGTGTTCCCAACAAGTTAGGTGAATTACGGCTTTCACACACACTTATCTCTCAGAACTGAGCAAGTGGAGAGACGTTCGTTCATCTAGCACCAAGGGAACGGGTTGCAGGAGAAACTTTTTCTCTGCTTTCTCAGTCTGTTTCCTAGTGCCGGTTTGAATTTCCTGCAGTTCTCACTGTAAAACCGAGTTGGAGCTACTACCTCCAAATATATATGTATGGAATGGAGTTTGCAACTGAAAAGAAACTTTGTGTTCCCAAAAAGCTAGGTGAAGGACGGCTTTCACACACACTTATCTCTCAGAACTGAGCAAGTGGAGAGACTTTCGTTCATCTAGCACCAAGGGAACGGGTTGCAGGAGACACTTTTTCTCTGCTTTCTCAGTCTGTTTCCTAGTGCCGGTTTGAAGTTCCTGCAGTTTTCACTGTAAAACCGAGTTGGAGCTTCTACCTCCAAATATATATGTATGGAATGGAGTTTGCAACTGAAAAGAAACTTTGTGTTCCCAACAAGCTAGGTGAAGGACGGCTTTCACACACACTTATCTCTCAGAACTGAGCAAGTGGAGAAACGTTCGTTCATCTAGCACCAAGGAAACGGGTTGCAGGAGACACTTTTTCTCTGCATTTTCAGTCTGTTTCCTAGTGCCGGTTGGAAGTTCCTGCAGTTTTCACTGTAAAACCGAGTTGGAGCTAGTACCTCCCCATATATATGTATGGAATGGAGTTTGCAACTGAAAAGAAACTTTGTGTTCCCAACAAGCTAGTTGAAGGACGGCTTTCACACACACTTATCTCTCAGAACTGAGCAAGTGGAGAGACGTTCGTTCATCTAGCACCAAGGGAACGGGTTGCAGGAGACACTTTTTCTCTGCTTTCTCAGTCTGTTTCCTAGTGCCGGTTTGAAGTTCCTGCAGTTTTCACTGTAAAACCGAGTTGGAGCTAGTACCTCCCCATATATATGTATGGAATGGAGTTTGCAACTGAAAAGAAACTTTGTGTTCCCAACAAGCTAGGTGAATTACGTTATTCACACACACTTATCTCTCAGAACTGAGCAAGTGGAGAGACGTTCGTTCATCTAGCACCAAGGGAACGGGTTGCAGGAGACACTTTTTCTCTGCTTTCTCAGTCTGTTTCCTAGTGCCGGTTTGAAGTTCCTGCAGTTTTCACTGTAAAACCGAGTTGGAGCTTCTAGCTCCATATATATATATATGGAATGGAGTTTGCAACTGAAAAGAAACTGTGTTCCCAACAAGCTAGGTGAAGGACGGCTTTCACACACACTTATCTCTCAGAACTGAGCAAGTGGAGAGACGTTCGTTCATCTAGCACCAAGGGAACGGGTTGCAGGAGACACTTTTTCTCTGCTTTCTCAGTCTGTTTCCTAGTGCCTGTTTGAAGTTCCTGCAGTTTTCACTGTAAAACCGAGTTGGAGCTTCTACCTCCAAATATATATGTATGGAATGGAGTTTGTAACTGAAAAGAAACTTTGTGTTCCCAAAAAGCAAGGTGAAGGACGGCTTTCACACACACTTATCTCTCAGAACTGAGCAAGTGGAGAGACGTTCGTTCATCTAGCACCAAGGGAACGGGTTGCAGGAGACACTTTTTCTCTGCTTTCTCAGTCTGTTTCCTAGTGCCGGTTTGAAGTTCCTGCAGTTTTAATTGTAAAACCGAGTTGGAGCTTGTACCTCCCCATATATATGTATGGAATGGAGTTTGCAACTGAAAAGAAACTTTGTGTTCCCAACAAGCTAGGTGAAGGACGGCTTTCACACACACTTATCTCTCAGAACTGAGCAAGTGGAGAGACGTTCGTTCATCTAGCACCAAGGGAACGGGTTGCAGGAGACACTTTTTCTCTGCTTTCTCAGTCTGTTTCCTAGTGCCGGTTTGAAGTTCCTGCAGTTTTCACTGTAAAAACGAGTTGGAGCTTCTACCTCCAAATATATATGTATGGAATGGAGTTTGCAACTGAAAAGAAACTTTGTGTTCCCAACAAGCTAGGTGAAGTACGGCTTTCACACACACTTATCTCTCAGAACTGAGCAAGTGGAGAGACGTTCGTTCATCTAGCACCAAAGGAACGGGTTGCAAGAGACACTTTTTCTCTGCTTTCTCAGTCTGTTTCCTAGTGCCGGTTTGAAGTTCCTGCAGTTTTCACTGTAAAACCGAGTTGGAGCTTGTACCTCCCCATATATATGTATGGAATGGAGTTTGCAACTGAAAAGAAACTTTGTGTTCACAACAAGCTAGGTGAAGGACGGCTTTCACACACACGTATCTCTCAGAACTGAGCAAGTGGAGAGACGTTCGTTCATCTAGCACCAAGGGAACGGGTTGCAGGAGACACATTTTCTCTGCTTTCTCAGTCTGTTTCCTAGTGCCGGTTTGAAGTTCCTGCAGTTTTCACTGTAAAACCGAGTTGGAGCTTCTACCTCCCCATATATATGTATGGAATGGAGTTTGCAACTGAAAAGAAAATTTGTGTTCCCAACTAGCTAGGTGAAGGACGGCTTTCACACACACTTATCTCTCAGAACTGAGCAAGTGGAGAGACGTTCTTTCATCTAGCACCAAGGGAACGGGTTGCAGGAGACACTTTTTCTCTGCTTTCTCAGTCTGTTTCCTAGTGCCGGTTTGAAGTTCCTGCAGTTTTCACTGTAAAACCGAGTTGGAGCTTGTTGCTCCCCATATATCTGTATGGAATGGAGTTTGCAACTGAAAAGAAACTTTGTGTTCCCAACAAGCTAGGTGAAGGACGGCTTTCACACACACTTAGCTCTCAGAACATAGCAAGTGGAGAGACTTTCGTTCATATAGCACCAAGGGAACGGTTTGCAGGAGACACTTTTTCTCTGCTTTCTCAGTCTGTTTCCTAGTGCCGGTTTGAAGTTCCTGCAGTTTTCACTGTCAAACCGAGTTGGAGCTAGTGCCTCCCCATATATATGTATGGAATGGAGTTTGCAACTGAAAAGAAACTTTGTGTTCCCAACAAGCTAGGTGAAGGACGGCTTTCACACACACTTATCTCTCAGAACTGAGCAAGTGGAGAGACGTTCGTTCATCTAGCACCAAGGGAACGGGTTGCAGGAGACACTTTTTCTCTGCTTTCTCAGTATGTTTCCTAGTGCCGGTTTGAAGTTCCTGCAGTTTTCACTGTAAAACCGAGTTGGAGCTAGTACCTCCCCATATATATGTATGGAATGGAGTTTGCAACTGAAAAGAAACTTTGTGTTCCCAACAAGCTAGGTGAAGGACGGCTTTCACACACACTTTTCTCTCAGAACTGAGCAAGTGGAGAGACGTTCGTTCATCTAGCACCAAGGGAACGGGTTGCAGGAGACACTTTTTCTCTGCTTTCTCAGTCTGTTTCCTAGTGCCGGTTTGAAGTTCCTGCAGTTTTCACTGTAAAACCGAGTTGGAGCTAGTACCTCCCCATATATATGTAGGAATGGAGTTTGCAACTGAAAAGAAACTTTGTGTTCCCAACAAGCTAGGTGAAGGACGGCTTTCACACACACTTATCTCTCAGAACTGAGCAAGTGGAGAGACGTTCGTTCATCTAGCACCAAGGGAACGGGTTGCAGGAGACACTTTTTCTCTGCTTTCTCAGTCTGTTTCCTAGTGCCGGTTTGAAGTTCCTGCAGTTTTCACTGTAAAACCGAGTTGGAGCTAGTACCTCCCCATATATATGTATGGAATGGAGTTTGCAACTGAAAAGAAACTTTGTGTTCCCAACAAGCTAGGTGAATTACGGCTTTCACACACACTTATCTCTCAGAACTGAGCAAGTGGAGAGACGTTCGTTCATCTAGCACCAAGGGAACGGGTTGCAGGAGACACATTTTCTCTGCTTTCTCAGTCTGTTTCCTAGTGCCGGTTTGAAGTTCCTGCAGTTTTCACTGTAAAACCGAGTTGGAGCTTCTACCTCCCCATATATATGTATGGAATGGAGTTTGCAACTGAAAAGAAAATTTGTGTTCCCAACTAGCTAGGTGAAGGACGGCTTTCACACACACTTATCTCTCAGAACTGAGCAAGTGGAGAGACGTTCTTTCATCTAGCACCAAGGGAACGGGTTGCAGGAGACACTTTTTCTCTGCTTTCTCAGTCTGTTTCCTAGTGCCGGTTTGAAGTTCCTGCAGTTTTCACTGTAAAACCGAGTTGGAGCTTGTTGCTCCCCATATATCTGTATGGAATGGAGTTTGCAACTGAAAAGAAACTTTGTGTTCCCAACAAGCTAGGTGAAGGACGGCTTTCACACACACTTAGCTCTCAGAACATAGCAAGTGGAGAGACTTTCGTTCATATAGCACCAAGGGAACGGTTTGCAGGAGACACTTTTTCTCTGCTTTCTCAGTCTGTTTCCTAGTGCCGGTTTGAAGTTCCTGCAGTTTTCACTGTCAAACCGAGTTGGAGCTAGTGCCTCCCCATATATATGTATGGAATGGAGTTTGCAACTGAAAAGAAACTTTGTGTTCCCAACAAGCTAGGTGAAGGACGGCTTTCACACACACTTATCTCTCAGAACTGAGCAAGTGGAGAGACGTTCGTTCATCTAGCACCAAGGGAACGGGTTGCAGGAGACACTTTTTCTCTGCTTTCTCAGTATGTTTCCTAGTGCCGGTTTGAAGTTCCTGCAGTTTTCACTGTAAAACCGAGTTGGAGCTAGTACCTCCCCATATATATGTATGGAATGGAGTTTGCAACTGAAAAGAAACTTTGTGTTCCCAACAAGCTAGGTGAAGGACGGCTTTCACACACACTTTTCTCTCAGAACTGAGCAAGTGGAGAGACGTTCGTTCATCTAGCACCAAGGGAACGGGTTGCAGGAGACACTTTTTCTCTGCTTTCTCAGTCTGTTTCCTAGTGCCGGTTTGAAGTTCCTGCAGTTTTCACTGTAAAACCGAGTTGGAGCTAGTACCTCCCCATATATATGTAGGAATGGAGTTTGCAACTGAAAAGAAACTTTGTGTTCCCAACAAGCTAGGTGAAGGACGGCTTTCACACACACTTATCTCTCAGAACTGAGCAAGTGGAGAGACGTTCGTTCATCTAGCACCAAGGGAACGGGTTGCAGGAGACACTTTTTCTCTGCTTTCTCAGTCTGTTTCCTAGTGCCGGTTTGAAGTTCCTGCAGTTTTCACTGTAAAACCGAGTTGGAGCTAGTACCTCCCCATATATATGTATGGAATGGAGTTTGCAACTGAAAAGAAACTTTGTGTTCCCAACAAGCTAGGTGAATTACGGCTTTCACACACACTTATCTCTCAGAACTGAGCAAGTGGAGAGACGTTCGTTCATCTAGCACCAAGGGAACGGGTTGCAGGAGACACTTTTTCTCTGCTTTCTCAGTCTGTTTCCTAGTGCCGGTTTGAAGTTCCTGCAGTTTTCACTGTAAAACCAATTTGGAGCTTCTACCTCCAAATATATATGTATGGAATGGAGTTTGCAACTGAAAAGAAACTTTGTGTTCCCAACAAGCTAGGTGAAGGACGGCTTTCACACACACTTATCTCTCAGAACTGAGCAAGTGGAGAGACGTTCGTTCATCTAGCACCAAGGGAACGGGTTGCAGGAGACACTTTTTCTCTGCTTTCTCAGTCTGTTTCCTAGTGCCGGTTTGAAGTTCCTGCAGTTTTCACTGTAAAACCGAGTTGGAGCTTCTACCTCCAAATATATATGTATGGAATGGAGTTTGCAGCTGAAAAGAAACTTTGTGTTCCCAAAAAGCTAGGTGAAGGACGGCTTTCACACACACTTATCTCTCAGAACTGAGCAAGTGGAGAGACGTTCGTTCATCTAGCACCAAGGGAACGGGTTGCAGGAGACACTTTTTCTCTGCTTTCTCAGTCTGTTTCCTAGTGCCGGTTTGAAGTTCCTGCATATTTCACTGTAAAACCGAGTTGGAGCTAGTACCTCCCCATATATATGTATGGAATGGAGTTTGCAACTGAAAAGAAACTTTGTGTTCCCAAAAAGCTAGGTGAAGGACGGCTTTCACACACACTTATCTCTCAGAACTGAGCAAGTGGAGAGACGTTCGTTCATCTAGCACCAAGGAAACGGGTTGCAGGAGACACTTTTTCTCTGCATTTTCAGTCTGTTTCCTAGTGCCGGTTGGAAGTTCCTGCAGTTTTCACTGTAAAACCGAGTTGGAGCTAGTACCTCCCCATATATATGTATGGAATGGAGTTTGCAACTGAAAAGAAACTTTGTGTTCCCAACAAGCTAGTTGAAGGACGGCTTTCACACACACTTATCTCTCAGAACTGAGCAAGTGGAGAGACGTTCGTTCATCTAGCACCAAGGGAACGGGTTGCAGGAGACACTTTTTCTCTGCTTTCTCAGTCTGTTTCCTAGTGCCGGTTTGAAGTTCCTGCAGTTTTCACTGTCAAACCGTGTTGGAGCTAGTACCTCCCCATATATATGTATGGAATGGAGTTTGCAACTGAAAAGAAACTTTGTGTTCCCAACAAGCTAGGTGAAGGACGGCTTTCACACACACTTATCTCTCAGAACTGAGCAAGTGGAGAGACGTTCGTTCATGTAGCACCAAGGGAACGGGTTGCAGGAGACACTTTTTCTCTGCTTTCTCAGTCTGTTTCCTAGTGCCGGTTTGAAGTTCCTGCAGTTTTCACTGTAAAACCGAGTTGGAGCTTGTACCTCCCCATATATATGTATGGAATGGAGTTTGCAACTGAAAAGAAACTTTGTGTTCACAACAAGCTAGGTGAAGGACGGCTTTCACACACACGTATCTCTCAGAACTGAGCAAGTGGAGAGACGTTCGTTCATCTAGCACCAAGGGAACGGGTTGCAGGAGACACATTTTCTCTGCTTTCTCAGTCTGTTTCCTAGTGCCGGTTTGAAGTTCCTGCAGTTTTCACTGTCAAACCGAGTTGGAGCCAGTACCTCCCCATATTTATGTATGGAATGGAGTTTGCAACTGAAAAGAAAATTTGTGTTCCCAACTATCTAGGTGAAGGACGGCTTTCACACACACTTATCTCTCAGAACTGAGCAAGTGGAGAGACGTTCTTTCATCTAGCACCAAGGGAACGGGTTGCAGGAAACACTTTTTCTCTGCTTTCTCAGTCTGTTTCCTAGTGCCGGTTAGAAGTTCCTGCAGTTTTCACTGTAAAACCGAGTTGGAGCTTGTTCCTCCCCATATATATGTATGGAATGGAGTTTGCAACTGAAAAGAAACTTTGTGTTCCCAACAAGCTAGGTGAAGGACGGCTTTCACACACACTTATCTCTCAGAACATAGCAAGTGGAGAGACTTTCGTTCATCTAGCACCAAGGGGACGGGTTGCAGGAGACACTTTTTCTCTGCTTTCTCAGTATGTTTCCTAGTGCCGGTTTGAAGTTCCTGCAGTTTTCACTGTAAAACCGAGTTGGAGCTAGTACCTCCCCATATATATGTATGGAATGGAGTTTGCAACTGAAATGAAACTTTGTGTTCCCAACAAGTTAGGTGAATTACGGCTTTCACACACACTTATCTCTCAGAACTGAGCAAGTGGAGAGACGTTCGTTCATCTAGCACCAAGGGAACGGGTTGCAGGAGAAACTTTTTCTCTGCTTTCTCAGTCTGTTTCCTAGTGCCGGTTTGAATTTCCTGCAGTTCTCACTGTAAAACCGAGTTGGAGCTACTAACTCCAAATATATATGTATGGAATGGAGTTTGCAACTGAAAAGAAACTTTGTGTTCCCAAAAAGCTAGGTGAAGGACGGCTTTCACACACACTTATCTCTCAGAACTGAGCAAGTGGAGAGACTTTCGTTCATCTAGCACCAAGGGAACGGGTTGCATGAGACACTTTTTCTCTGCTTTCTCAGTCTGTTTCCTAGTGCCGGTTTGAAGTTCCTGCAGTTTTCACTGTAAAACCGAGTTGGAGCTTCTACCTCCAAATATATATGTATGGAATGGAGTTTGCAACTGAAAAGAAACTTTGTGTTCCCAACAAGCTAGGTGAAGGACGGCTTTCACACACACTTATCTCTCAGAACTGAGCAAGTGGAGAAACGTTCGTTCATCTAGCACCAAGGAAACGGGTTGCAGGAGACACTTTTTCTCTGCATTTTCAGTCTGTTTCCTAGTGCCGGTTGGAAGTTCCTGCAGTTTTCACTGTAAAACCGAGTTGGAGCTAGTACCTCCCCATATATATGTATGGAATGGAGTTTGCAACTGAAAAGAAACTTTGTGTTCCCAACAAGCTAGTTGAAGGACGGCTTTCACACACACTTATCTCTCAGAACTGAGCAAGTGGAGAGACGTTCGTTCATCTAGCACCAAGGGAACGGGTTGCAGGAGACACTTTTTCTCTGCTTTCTCAGTCTGTTTCCTAGTGCCGGTTTGAAGTTCCTGCAGTTTTCACTGTAAAACCGAGTTGGAGCTTCTACCTCCAAATATATATGTATGGAATGGAGTTTGCAACTGAAAAGAAACTTTGTGTTCCCAACAAGCTAGGTGAAGGACGGCTTTCACACACACTTATCTCTCAGAACTGAGCAAGTGGAGAGACGTTCGTTCATGTAGCACCAAGGGAACGGGTTGCAGGAGACACTTTTTCTCTGCTTTCTCAGTCTGTTTCCTAGTGCCGGTTTGAAGTTCCTGCAGTTTTCACTGTAAAACCGAGTTGGAGCTTGTACCTCCCCATATATATGTATGGAATGGAGTTTGCAACTGAAAAGAAACTTTGTGTTCACAACAAGCTAGGTGAAGGACGGCTTTCACACACACGTATCTCTCAGAACTGAGCAAGTGGAGAGACGTTCGTTCATATAGCACCAAGGGAACGGGTTGCAGGAGACACATTTTCTCTGCTTTCTCAGTCTGTTTCCTAGTGCCGGTTTGAAGTTCCTGCAGTTTTCACTGTCAAACCGAGTTGGAGCCAGTACCTCCCCATATTTATGTATGGAATGGAGTTTGCAACTGAAAAGAAAATTTGTGTTCCCAACTGTCTAGGTGAAGGACGGCTTTCACACACACTTATCTCTCAGAACTGAGCAAGTGGAGAGACGTTCTTTCATCTAGCACCAAGGGAACGGGTTGCAGGAAACACTTTTTCTCTGCTTTCTCAGTCTGTTTCCTAGTGCCGGTTAGAAGTTCCTGCAGTTTTCACTGTAAAACCGAGTTGGAGCTTGTTCCTCCCCATATATATGTATGGAATGGAGTTTGCAACTGAAAAGAAACTTTGTGTTCCCAACAAGCTAGGTGAAGGACGGCTTTCACACACACTTATCTCTCAGAACATAGCAAGTGGAGAGACTTTCGTTCATCTAGCACCAAGGGGACGGGTTGCAGGAGACACTTTTTCTCTGCTTTCTCAGTATGTTTCCTAGTGCCGGTTTGAAGTTCCTGCAGTTTTCACTGTAAAACCGAGTTGGAGCTAGTACCTCCCCATATATATGTATGGAATGGAGTTTGCAACTGAAATGAAACTTTGTGTTCCCAACAAGTTAGGTGAATTACGGCTTTCACACACACTTATCTCTCAGAACTGAGCAAGTGGAGAGACGTTCGTTCATCTAGCACCAAGGGAACGGGTTGCAGGAGACACTTTTTCTCTGCTTTCTCAGTCTGTTTCCTAGTGCCGGTTTGAATTTCCTGCAGTTCTCACTGTAAAACCGAGTTGGAGCTACTACCTCCAAATATATATGTATGGAATGGAGTTTGCAACTGAAAAGAAACTTTGTGTTCCCAAAAAGCTAGGTGAAGGACGGCTTTCACACACACTTATCTCTCAGAACTGAGCAAGTGGAGAGACGTTCGTTCATCTAGCACCAAGGGAACGGGTTGCAGGAGACACTTTTTCTCTGCTTTCTCAGTCTGTTTCCTAGTGCCGGTTTGAAGTTCCTGCAGTTTTCACTGTAAAACCGAGTTGGAGCTTCTACCTCCAAATATATATGTATGGAATGGAGTTTGCAACTGAAAAGAAACTTTGTGTTCCCAACAAGCTAGGTGAAGGACGGCTTTCACACACACTTATCTCTCAGAACTGAGCAAGTGGAGAGACGTTCGTTCATCTAGCACCAAGGGAACGGGTTGCAGGAGACACTTTTCTCTGCTTTCTCAGTCTGTTTCCTAGTGCCGGTTTGAAGTTCCTGCAGTTTTCACTGTAAAACCGAGTTGGAGCTTCTACCTCCCCATATATATGTATGGAATGGAGTTTGCAACTGAAAAGAAACTTTGTGTTCCCAACAAGCTAGGTGAAGGATGGCTTTCACACACACATATCTCTCAGAACAGAGCAAGTGGAGAGACGTTCGTTCATCTAGCACCAAGGGATCGGGTTGCAGGAGACACTTTTTCTCTGCTTTCTCCGTCTGTTTCCTAGTGCCGGTTTGAAGTTCCTGCAGTTTTCACTGTCAAACCGTGTTGGAGCTAGTACCTCCCCATATAAATGTATGGAATGGAGTTTGCAACTGAAAAGAAACTTTGTGTTCCCAACAAGCTAGGTGAAGGACGGCTTTCACACACACTTATCTCTCAGAACTGAGCAAGTGGAGAGACGTTCGTTCATCTAGCACCAAGGGAACGGGTTGCAGGAGACACTTTTTCTCTTCTTCCTCAGTCTGTTTCCTAGTGCCAGTTTGAAGTTCCTGCAGTTTTCACTGTAAAACAGTGTTGGAGCTTCTACCTCCCCATATATATGTATGGAATGGAGTTTGCAACTGAAAAGAAATTTTGTGTTCCCAACAAGCTAGGTGAAGTTCGGCTTTCACACACACGTATCACTCAGAACTGAGCAAGTGGAGAGATGTTCGTTCATCTAGCACCAAGGGAAAGGGGTTGCAGGAGACACTTTTTCTCTGCTTTATCAGTCTGTTTCCTACTGCCGGTTTAAAGTTCCTGCAGTTTTCACTGTCAAACCGAGTTGGAGCTAGTACCTCGCCATATATATGTAAGGGATGGAGTTTGCAACTGAAAAGAAACTTTGTGTTGCCAACAAGCTAGGTGAAGGACGGCTTTCACACACACTTATCTCTCAGAACTGAGCAAATGGAGAAACGTTCGTTCATCTAGCACCAAGGGAACGGGTTGCAGGAGACACTTTTTCTCTGCTTTCTCAGTCTGTTTCCTAGTGCCGGTTAGATTTTCCTGCAGTTTTCACTGTCAAACCGATTTGGAGCTAGTATCTCCCCACATATATGTATGGAATGGAGTTTACAACTGAAAAGAAACTTTGTGTTCCCAACAAGCTAGGTGAAGGACGGCTTTCACACACACTTATCTCTCAGAACTGAGCAAGTGGAGAGACGTTCGTTCATCTAGCACCAAGGGAACGGGTTGCAGGTGACACTTTTTCTCTGCTTTCTCAGTCTGTTTCCTAGTGCCGGTTTGAAGTTCCTGCAGTTTTCACTGTAAAACCGAGTTGGAGCTTCTACCTCCCCATATATATGTATGGAATGGAGTTTGCAACTGAAAAGAAACTTTGTGTTCCCAACAAGCTAGGTGAAGGACGGCTTTCACACACACTTATCTCTCAGAACAGAGCAAGTGGAGAGACGTTCGTTCATCTAGCACCAAGGGAACGGGTTTCAGGAGACACTTTATCTCTGCTTTCTCAGTCTGTTTCCTAGTGCCGGTTTGAAGTTCCTGCAGTTTTCACTGTAAAACCGAGTTGGAGCTAGTACCTCCCCATATATATGTATGGAATGGAGTTTGCAACTGAAAAGAAACTTTGTGTTCCCAAAAAGCTTGGTGAAGGACGGCTTTCACACGCACTTATCTCTCAGAACTGAGCAAGTGGATATACGTTCGTTCATCTAGCACCAAGGGAACGGGTTGCAGGAGACAATTTTTCTCTGCTTTCTCAGTCTGTTTCCTAGTGCCGGTTTGAAGTTCCTGCAGTTTTCACTGTAAAACCGAGTTGGAGCTTCTACCTCCCCATATATATGTATGGAATGGAGTTTGCAACTGAAAAGAAACTTTGTGTTCCCAACAAGCTAGGTGAAGGACGGCTTTCACACATACTTATCTCTCAGAACTGAGCAAGTGGAGAGACGTTCGTTCATCTAGCACCAAGGGAACGGGTTGCAGGAGACACTTTTTCTCTGCTTCCTCAGTCTGTTTCCTAGTGCCGGTTTGACGTTCCTGCAGTTTTCACTGTAAACCGAGTTGGAGCTTGTACCTCCCCATATATATGTATGGAATGGAGTTTGCAACTGAATAGAAACTTTGTGTTCCCAACAAGCTAGGTGAAGGACGGCTTTCACACACACTTATCCCTCAGAACTGAGCAAATGGAGAGACGTTCGTTCATCTAGCACCAAGGGAACGGGTTGCAGGAGACACTTTTTCTCTGCTTTCTCAGTCTTTTTCCTAGTGCCGGTTTGAAGTTCCTGCAGTTTTCACTGTAAAACCGAGTTGGAGCTTCTACCTCCCCATATATATGTATGGAATGGAGTTTGCAACTGAAAAGAAACTTTGTGTTCCCAACAAGGTAGGTGAAGGACGGCTTTCACACACACTTATCTCTCAGAACAGAGCAAGTGGAGAGACGTTCTTTCATCTAGCACCAAGGGAACGGGTTGCAGGAGACACTTTTTCTCTGCATTCTCAGTCTGTTTCCTAGTGCCGGTTTGAAGTTCCTGCAGTTTTCACTGTCAAAATGAGTTGGAGCTAGTACCTCCCCATATATATGTATGGAATGGAGTTTGCAACTGAAAAGAAACTTTGTGTTCCCAAAAAGCTAGGTGAAGGACGGCTTTCACACGCACTTATCTCTCAGAACTGAGCAAGTGGAGAGACGTTCGTTCATCTAGCACCAAGGGAACGGATCGCAGGAGACACTTTTTCTCTGCTTTCTCAGTCTGTTTCCTAGTGCCGGTTTGAAGTTCCTGCAGTTTTCACTGTAAAACGGAGTTGGAGCTTCTACCTCCCCATATATATGTATGGAATGGAGTTTGCAACTGAAAAGAAACTTTGTGTTCCCAACAAGCTAGGTGAAGGACGGCTTTCAAACAGACTTATCTCTCAGAACTGAGCAAGTGGAGAGACGTTCGTTCATCTAGCACCAAGGGAACGGGTTGCAGGAGACACTTTTTCTCTGCTTCCTCAGTCTGTTTCCTAGTGCCGGGTTTAAATTCCTGCAGTTTTCACTGTAAACCGAGTTGGAGCTTGTACCTCCCCATATATATGTATGGATTGGAGTTTGCAACTGAAAAGAAACTTTGTGTTCCCAACAAGCTAGGTGAAGGACGGCTTTCACACACACTTATCTCTCAGAACAGAGCAAGTGGAGAGACGTTCGTTCATCTAGCACCAAGGGAACGGGTTGCAGGAGACACTTTTTCTCTGCTTTCTCAGTCTGTTTCCTAGTGCCGGTTTGAAGTTCCTGCAGTTTTCACTGTCAAAACGAGTTGGAGCTAGAACCTCCCCATATATATGTATGGAATGGAGTTTGCAACTGAAAAGAAACTTTGTGTTCCCAACAAGCTAGGTGAAGGACGGCTTTCACACACACTTATCTCTCAGAACTGAGCAAGTGGAGAGACTTTCGTTCATCTAGCACCAAGGGAACGGGTTGCAGGAGACACTTTTTCTCTGCTTTCTCAGTCTGTTTCCTAGTGCCGGTTTGAAGTTCCTGCAGTTTCCACTGTAAAACCGAGTTGGAGCTAGTACCTCCCCATATATATGTATGGAAAGGAGTTTGCAACTGAAATGAAACTTTGTGTTCCCAACAAGATAGGTGAATTACGGCTTTCACACACACTTATCTCTCAGAACTGAGCAAGTGGAGAGACGTTCGTTCATCTAGCACCAAGGGAACGGGTTGCAGGAGACACTTTTTCTCTGCTTTCTCAGTCTGTTTCCTAGTGCCGGTTTGAATTTCCTGCAGTTTTCACTGTAAAACCGAGTTGGAGCTACTACCTCCAAATATATATGTATGGAATGGAGTTTGCAACTGAAAAGAAACTTTGTGTTCCCAACAAGCTAGGTGAAGGACGGCTTTCACACACACTTATCTCTCAGAACTGAGCAAGTGGAGAGACGTTCGTTCATCTAGCACCAAGGGAACGGGTTGCAGGAGACACTTTTTCTCTGCTTTCTCAGTCTGTTTCCTAGTGCCGGTTTGAAGTTCCTGCAGTTTTCACTGTAAAACCGAGTTGGAGCTTCTACCTCCAAATATATATGTATGGAATGGAGTTTGCAACTGAAAAGAAACTTTGTGTTCCCAACAAGCTAGGTGAAGGACGGCTTTCACACACACTTATCTCTCAGAACTGAGCAAGTGGAGAGACGTTCGTTCATCTAGCACCAAAGGAACGGGTTGCAGGAGACACTTTTCTCTGCTTTCTCAGTCTGTTTCCTAGTGCCGGTTTGAAGTTCCTGCAGTTTTCACTGTAAAACCGAGTTGGAGCTTCTACCTCCCCATATATATGTATGGAATGGAGTTTGCAACTGAAAAGAAACTTTGTGTTCCCAACAAGCTAGGTGAAGGATGGCTTTCACACACACATATCTCTCAGAACAGAGCAAGTGGAGAGACGTTCGTTCATCTAGCACCAAGGGATCGGGTTGCAGGAGACACTTTTTCTCTGCTTTCTCAGTCTGTTTCCTAGTGCCGGTTTGAAGTTCCTGCAGTTTTCACTGTCAAACCGTGTTGGAGCTAGTACCTCCCCATATATATGTATGGAATGGAGTTTGCAACTGAAAAGAAACTTTGTGTTCCCAACAAGCTAGGTGAAGGACGGCTTTCACACACACTTATGTCTCAGAACTGAGCAAGTGGAGAGACGTTCGTTCATCTAGCACCAAGGGAACGGGTTGCAGGAGACACTTTTTCTCTTCTTCCTCAGTCTGTTTCCTAGTGCCAGTTTGAAGTTCCTGCAGTTTTCACTGTAAAACAGTGTTGGAGCTTCTACCTCCCCATATATATGTATGGAATGGAGTTTGCAACTGAAAAGAAATTTT
Organism: Camelus dromedarius; assembly: GCF_036321535.1. Lineage (NCBI taxonomy): Eukaryota > Metazoa > Chordata > Mammalia > Artiodactyla > Camelidae > Camelus > Camelus dromedarius. Next base: position 3,736,115 of record NC_087450.1, on the reverse strand, counting down.
GTGTTCCCAACAAGCTAGGTGAAGTTCGGCTTTCACACACACGTATCACTCAGAACTGAGCAAGTGGAGAGATGTTCGTTCATCTAGCACCAAGGGAAAGGGGTTGCAGGAGACACTTTTTCTCTGCTTTCTCAGTCTGTTTCCTACTGCCGGTTTAAAGTTCCTGCAGTTTTCACTGTCAAACCGAGTTGGAGCTAGTACCTCCCCATATATATGTAAGGGATGGAGTTTGCAACTGAAAAGAAACTTTGTGTTGCCAACAAGCTAGGTGAAGGACGGCTTTCACACACACTTATCTCTCAGAACTGAGCAAATGGAGAAACGTTCGTTCATCTAGCACCAAGGGAACGGGTTGCAGGAGACACTTTTTCTCTGCTTTCTCAGTCTGTTTCCTAGTGCCGGTTAGAATTTCCTGCAGTTTTCACTGTCAAACCGATTTGGAGCTAGTATCTCCCCACATATATGTATGGAATGGAGTTTACAACTGAAAAGAAACTTTGTGTTCCCAACAAGCTAGGTGAAGGACGGCTTTCACACACACTTATCTCTCAGAACTGAGCAAGTGGAGAGACGTTCGTTCATCTAGCACCAAGGGAACGGGTTGCAGGTGACACTTTTTCTCTGCTTTCTCAGTCTGTTTCCTAGTGCCGGTTTGAAGTTCCTGCAGTTTTCACTTTAAAACCGAGTTGGAGCTTCTACCTCCCCATATATATGTATGGAATGGAGTTTGCAACTGAAAAGAAACTTTGTGTTCCCAACAAGCTAGGTGAAGGACGGCTTTCACACACACTTATCTCTCAGAACAGAGCAAGTGGAGAGACGTTCGTTCATCTAGCACCAAGGGAACGGGTTTCAGGAGACACTTAATCTCTGCTTTCTCAGTCTGTTTCCTAGTGCCGGTTTGAAGTTCCTGCAGTTTTAACTGTCAAACCGAGTTGGAGCTAGTACCTCCCCATATATATGTATGGAATGGAGTTTGCAACTGAAAAGAAACTTTGTGTTCCCAACAAGCTAGGTGAAGGACGGCTTTCACACGCACTTATCTCTCAGAACTGAGCAAGTGGAGATACGTTCGTTCATCTAGCACCAAGGGAACGGGTTGCAGGAGACACTTTTTCTCTGCTTTCTCAGTCTGTTTCCTAGTGCCGGTTTGAATTTCCTGCAGTTTTCACTGTAAAACCGAGTTGGAGCTTCTACCTCCCCATATATATGTATGGAATGGAGTTTGCAACTGAAAAGAAACTTTGTGTTCCCAACAAGCTAGGTGAAGGACGGCTTTCACACATACTTATCTCTCAGAACTGAGCAAGTGGAGAGACGTTCGTTCATCTAGCACCAAGGGAACGGGTTGCAGGAGACACTTTTTCTCTGCTTCCTCAGTCTGTTTCCTAGTGCCGGTTTGACGTTCCTGCAGTTTTCACTGTAAACCGAGTTGGAGCTTGTACCTCCCCATATATATGTATGGAATGGAGTTTGCAACTGAATAGAAACTTTGTGTTCCCAACAAGCTAGGTGAAGGACGGCTTTCACACACACTTATCCCTCAGAACTGAGCAAATGGAGAGACGTTCGTTCATCTAGCACCAAGGGAACGGGTTGCAGGAGACACTTTTTCTCTGCTTTCTCAGTCTTTTTCCAAGTGCCGGTTTGAAGTTCCTGCAGTTTTCACTGTAAAACCGAGTTAGGAGCTTCTACCTCCCCATATATATGTATGGAATGGAGTTTGCAACTGAAAAGAAACTTTGTGTTCCCAACAAGGTTGGTGAAGGACGGCTTTCACACACACTTACCTCTCAGAACAGAGCAATTGGAGAGACGTTCGTTCATCTAGCACCAAGGGAACGGGTTGCAGGAGACACTTTTTCTCTGCATTCTCAGTCTGTTTCCTAGTGCCGGTTTGAAGTTCCTGCAGTTTTCACTGTCAAAATGAGTTGGAGCTAGTACCTCCCCATATATATGTATGGAATGGAGTTTGCAACTGAAAAGAAACTTTGTGTTCCCAAAAAGCTAGGTGAAGGACGGCTTTCACACGCACTTATCTCTCAGAACTGAGCAAGTGGAGAGACGTTCGTTCATCTAGCACCAAGGGAACGGATCGCAGGAGACACTTTTTCTCTGCTTTCTCAGTCTGTTTCCTAGTGCCGGTTTGAAGTTCCTGCAGTTTTCACTGTAAAACGGAGTTGGAGCTTCTACCTCCCCATATATATGTATGGAATGGAGTTTGCAACTGAAAAGAAACTTTGTGTTCCCAACAAGCTAGGTGAAGGACGGCTTTCACACAGACTTATCTCTCAGAACTGAGCAAGTGGAGAGACGTTCGTTCATCTAGCACCAAGGGAACGGGTTGCAGGAGACACTTTTTCTCTGCTTCCTCAGTCTGTTTCCTAGTGCCGGTTTTAAATTCCTGCAGTTTTCACTGTAAACCGAGTTGGAGCTTGTACCTCCCCATATATATGTATGGATTGGAGTTTGCAACTGAAAAGAAACTTTGTGTTCCCAACAAGCTAGGTGAAGGACGGCTTTCACACACACTTATCTCTCAGAACAGAGCAAGTGGAGAGACGTTCGTTCATCTAGCACCAAGGGAACGGGTTGCAGGAGACACTTTTTCTCTGCTTTCTCAGTCTGTTTCCTAGTGCCGGTTTGAAGTTCCTGCAGTTTTCACTGTCAAAACGAGTTGGAGCTAGAACCTCCCCATATATATGTATGGAATGGAGTTTGCAACTGAAAAGAAACTTTGTGTTCCCAACAAGCTAGGTGAAGGACGGCTTTCACACACACTTATCTCTCAGAACTGAGCAAGTGGAGAGACTTTCGTTCATTTAGCACCAAGGGAACGGGTTGCAGGAGACACTTTTTCTCTGCTTTCTCAGTCTGTTTCCTAGTGCCGGTTTGAAGTTCCTGCAGTTTTCACTGTAAAACCGAGTTGTAGCTTCTACCTCCCCATATATATGTATGGAATGGAGTTTGCAACTGAAAAGAAACTTTGTGTTCCCAACAAGCTAGGTGAAGGACGGCTTTCACACACACTTATGTCTCAGAACTGAGCAAGTGGAGAGACGTTCGTTCATCTAGCACCAAGGGAACGGGTTGCAGGGGACACTTTTTCTCTTCTTCCTCAGTCTGTTTCCTAGTGCCAGTTTGAAGTTCCTGCAGTTTTCACTGTAAAACAGTGTTGGAGCTTCTACCTCCCCATATATATGTATGGAATGGAGTTTGCAACTGAAAAGAAATTTTGTGTTCCCAACAAGCTAGGTGAAGTTCGGCTTTCACACACACGTATCACTCAGAACTGAGCAAGTGGAGAGATGTTCGTTCATCTAGCACCAAGGGAAAGGGGTTGCAGGAGACACTTTTTCTCTGCTTTCTCAGTCTGTTTCCTACTGCCGGTTTAAAGTTCCTGCAGTTTTCACTGTCAAACCGAGTTGGAGCTAGTACCTCCCCATATATATGTAAGGGATGGAGTTTGCAACTGAAAAGAAACTTTGTGTTGCCAACAAGCTAGGTGAAGGACGGCTTTCACACACACTTATCTCTCAGAACTGAGCAAATGGAGAAACGTTCGTTCATCTAGCACCAAGGGAACGGGTTGCAGGAGACACTTTTTCTCTGCTTTCTCAGTCTGTTTCCTAGTGCCGGTTAGAATTTCCTGCAGTTTTCACTGTCAAACCGATTTGGAGCTAGTATCTCCCCACATATATGTATGGAATGGAGTTTACAACTGAAAACAAACTTTGTGTTCCCAACAAGCTAGGTGAAGGACGGCTTTCACACACACTTATCTCTCAGAACTGAGCAAGTGGAGAGACGTTCGTTCATCTAGCACCAAGGGAACGGGTTGCAGGTGACACTTTTTCTCTGCTTTCTCAGTCTGTTTCCTAGTGCCGGTTTGAAGTTCCTGCAGTTTTCACTTTAAAACCGAGTTGGAGCTTCTACCTCCCCATATATATGTATGGAATGGAGTTTGCAACTGAAAAGAAACTTTGTGTTCCCAACAAGCTAGGTGAAGGACGGCTTTCACACACACTTATCTCTCAGAACAGAGCAAGTGGAGAGACGTTCGTTCATCTAGCACCAAGGGAACGGGTTTCAGGAGACACTTAATCTCTGCTTTCTCAGTCTGTTTCCTAGTGCCGTTTTGAAGTTCCTGCAGTTTTAACTGTCAAACCGAGTTGGAGCTAGTACCTCCCCATATATATGTATGGAATGGAGTTTGCAACTGAAAAGAAACTTTGTGTTCCCAAAAAGCTAGGTGAAGGACGGCTTTCACACGCACTTATCTCTCAGAACTGAGCAAGTGGAGATACGTTCGTTCATCTAGCACCAAGGGAACGGGTTGCAGGAGACACATTTTCTCTGCTTTCTCAGTCTGTTTCCTAGTGCCGGTTTGAAGTTCCTGCAGTTTTCACTGTAAAACCGAGTTGGAGCTTCTACCTCCCCATATATATGTATGGAATGGAGTTTGCAACTGAAAAGAAACTTTGTGTTCCCAACAAGCTAGGTGAAGGACGGCTTTCACACATACTTATCTCTCAGAACTGAGCAAGTGGAGAGACGTTCGTTCATCTAGCACCAAGGGAACGGGTTGCAGGAGACACTTTTTCTCTGCTTCCTCAGTCTGTTTCCTAGTGCCGGTTTGACGTTCCTGCAGTTTTCACTGTAAACCGAGTTGGAGCTTGTACCTCCCCATATATATGTATGGAATGGAGTTTGCAACTGAATAGAAACTTTGTGTTCCCAACAAGCTAGGTGAAGGACGGCTTTCACACACACTTATCCCTCAGAACTGAGCAAATGGAGAGACGTTCGTTCATCTAGCACCAAGGGAACGGGTTGCAGGAGACACTTTTTCTCTGCTTTCTCAGTCTTTTTCCTAGTGCCGGTTTGAAGTTCCTGCAGTTTTCACTGTAAAACCGAGTTGGAGCTTCTACCTCCCCATATATATGTATGGAATGGAGTTTGCAACTGAAAAGAAACTTTGTGTTCCCAACAAGGTTGGTGAAGGACGGCTTTCACACACACTTACCTCTCAGAACAGAGCAATTGGAGAGACGTTCGTTCATCTAGCACCAAGGGAACGGGTTGCAGGAGACACTTTTTCTCTGCATTCTCAGTCTGTTTCCTAGTGCCGGTTTGAAGTTCCTGCAGTTTTCACTGTCAAAATGAGTTGGAGCTAGTACCTCCCCATATATATGTATGGAATGGAGTTTGCAACTGAAAAGAAACTTTGTGTTCCCAAAAAGCTAGGTGAAGGACGGCTTTCACACGCACTTATCTCTCAGAACTGAGCAAGTGGAGAGACGTTCGTTCATCTAGCACCAAGGGAACGGATCGCAGGAGACACTTTTTCTCTGCTTTCTCAGTCTGTTTCCTAGTGCCGGTTTGAAGTTCCTGCAGTTTTCACTGTAAAACGGAGTTGGAGCTTCTACCTCCCCATATATATGTATGGAATGGAGTTTGCAACTGAAAAGAAACTTTGTGTTCCCAACAAGCTAGGTGAAGGACGGCTTTCACACAGACTTATCTCTCAGAACTGAGCAAGTGGAGAGACGTTCGTTCATCTAGCACCAAGGGAACGGGTTGCAGGAGACACTTTTTCTCTGCTTCCTCAGTCTGTTTCCTAGTGCCGGTTTTAAATTCCTGCAGTTTTCACTGTAAACCGAGTTGGAACTTGTACCTCCCCATATATATGTATGGATTGGAGTTTGCAACTGAAAAGAAACTTTGTGTTCCCAACAAGCTAGGTGAAGGACGGCTTTCACACACACTTATCTCTCAGAACAGAGCAAGTGGAGAGACGTTCGTTCATCTAGCACCAAGGGAACGGGTTGCAGGAGACACTTTTTCTCTGCTTTCTCAGTCTGTTTCCTAGTGCCGGTTTGAAGTTCCTGCAGTTTTCACTGTCAAAACGAGTTGGAGCTAGAACCTCCCCATATATATGTATGGAATGGAGTTTGCAACTGAAAAGAAACTTTGTGTTCCCAACAAGCTAGGTGAAGGACGGCTTTCACACACACTTATCTCTCAGAACTGAGCAAGTGGAGAGACTTTCGTTCATCTAGCACCAAGGGAACGGGTTGCAGGAGACACTTTTTCTCTGCTTTCTCAGTCTGTTTCCTAGTGCCGGTTTGAAGTTCCTGCAGTTTTCACTGTAAAACCGAGTTGTAGCTTCTACCTCCCCATATATATGTATGGAATGGAGTTTGCAACTGAAAAGAAACTTTGTGTTCCCAACAAGCTAGGTGAAGGACGGCTTTCACACACACTTATCTCTGAGAACTGAGCAAGTGGAGAGACGTTCGTTCATCTAGCACCAAGGGGACGGGTTGCAGGAGACACTTTTTCTCTGCTTTCTCAGTATGTTTCCTAGTGCCGGTTTGAAGTTCCTGCAGTTTTCACTGTAAAACCGAGTTGGAGCTAGTACCTCCCCATATATACGTATGGAATGGAGATTGCAACTGAAATGAAACTTTGTGTTCCCAACAAGATAGGTGAATTACGGCTTTCACACACACTTATCTCTCAGAACTGAGCAAGTGGAGAGACGTTCGTTCATCTAGCACCAAGGGAACGGGTTGCAGGAGACACTTTTTCTCTGCTTTCTCAGTCTGTTTCCTAGTGCCGGTTTGAAGTTCCTGCAGTTTTCACTGTAAAACCGTGTTGGAGCTTCTACCTACCCTTATATATGTATGGAATGGAGTTTGCAACTGAAAAGAAACTTTGTGTTCCCAACAAGCTAGGTGAAGGACGGCTTTCACACACACTTATCTCTCAGAACAGAGCAAGTGGAGAGACGTTCGTTCATCTAGCACCAAGGGAACGGGTTGCAGGAGACACTTTTTCTCTGCTTTCTCAGTCTGTTTCCTAGTGCCGGTTTGAAGTTCCTGCAGTTTTCACTGTAAAACGGAGTTGGAGCTTCTACCTCCCCATATATATGTATGGAATGGAGTTTGCAACTGAAAAGAAACTTTGTGTTCCCAACAAGCTAGGTGAAGGACGGCTTTCACACAGACTTATCTCTCAGAACTGAGCAAGTGGAGAGACGTTCGTTCATCTAGCACCAAGGGAACGGGTTGCAGGAGACACTTTTTCTCTGCTTCCTCAGTCTGTTTCCTAGTGCCGGTTTTAAATTCCTGCAGTTTTCACTGTAAACCGAGTTGGAGCTTGTACCTCCCCATATATATGTATGGATTGGAGTTTGCAACTGAAAAGAAACTTTGTGTTCCCAACAAGCTAGGTGAAGGACGGCTTTCACACACACTTATCTCTCAGAACAGAGCAAGTGGAGAGACGTTCGTTCATCTAGCACCAAGGGAACGGGTTGCAGGAGACACTTTTTCTCTGCTTTCTCAGTCTGTTTCCTAGTGCCGGTTTGAAGTTCCTGCAGTTTTCACTGTCAAAACGAGTTGGAGCTAGAACCTCCCCATATATATGTATGGAATGGAGTTTGCAACTGAAAAGAAACTTTGTGTTCCCAACAAGCTAGGTGAAGGACGGCTTTCACACACACTTATCTCTCAGAACTGAGCAAGTGGAGAGACTTTCGTTCATCTAGCACCAAGGGAACGGGTTGCAGGAGACACTTTTTCTCTGCTTTCTCAGTCTGTTTCCTAGTGCCGGTTTGAAGTTCCTGCAGTTTTCACTGTAAAACCGTGTTGGAGCTTCTACCTCCCCATATATATGTATGGAATGGAGTTTGCAACTGAAAAGAAACTTTGTGTTCCCAACAAGCTAGGTGAAGGACGGCTTTCACACACACTTATCTCTGAGAACTGAGCAAGTGGAGAGACGTTCGTTCATCTAGCACCAAGGGAACGGGTTGCAGGAGACACTTTTTCTCTGCTTTCTCAGTATGTTTCCTAGTGCCGGTTTGAAGTTCCTGCAGTTTTCACTGTAAAACCGAGTTGGAGCTAGTACCTCCCCATATATACGTATGGAATGGAGTTTGCAACTGAAATGAAACTTTGTGTTCCCAACAAGATAGGTGAATTACGGCTTTCACACACACTTATCTCTCAGAACTGAGCAAGTGGAGAGACGTTCGTTCATCTAGCACCAAGGGAACGGGTTGCAGGAGACACTTTTTCTCTGCTTTCTCAGTCTGTTTCCTAGTGCCGGTTTGAAGTTCCTGCAGTTTTCACTGTAAAACCGTGTTGGAGCTTCTACCTACCCTTATATATGTATGGAATGGAGTTTGCAACTGAAAAGAAACTTTGTGTTCCCAACAAGCTAGGTGAAGGACGGCTTTCACACACACTTATCTCTCAGAACAGAGCAAGTGGAGAGACGTTCGTTCATCTAGCACCAAGGGAACGGGTTGCAGGAGACACTTTTTCTCTGCTTTCTCAGTCTGTTTCCTAGTGCCGGTTTGAAGTTCCTGCAGTTTTCACTGTCAAAACGAGTTGGAGCTAGAACCTCCCCATATATATGTATGGAATGGAGTTTGCAACTGAAAAGAAACTTTGTGTTCCCAACAAGCTAGGTGAAGGACGGCTTTCACACACACTTATCTCTCAGAACTGAGCAAGTGGAGAGACTTTCGTTCATCTAGCACCAAGGGAACGGGTTGCAGGAGACACTTTTTCTCTGCTTTCTCAGTCTGTTTCCTGGTGCCGGTTTGATGTTCCTGCAGTTTCCACTGTAAAACCGAGTTGTAGCTTCTACCTCCCCATATATATGTATGGAATGGAGTTTGCAACTGAAAAGAAACTTTGTGTTCCCAACAAGCTAGGTGAAGGACGGCTTTCACACACACTTATCTCTCAGAACTGAGCAAGTGGAGAGACGTTCGTTCATCTAGCACCAAGGGGACGGGTTGCAGGAGACACTTTTTCTCTGCTTTCTCAGTCTGTTTCCTAGTGCCGGTTTGAAGTTCCTGCAGTTTTCACTGTAAAACCGAGTTGGAGCTAGTACCTACCCATATATACGTATGGAATGGAGTTTGCAACTGAAATGAAACTTTGTGTTCCCAACAAGATAGGTGAATTACGGCTTTCACACACACTTATCTCTCAGAACTGAGCAAGTGGAGAGACGTTCGTTCATCTAGCACCAAGGGAACGGGTTGCAGGAGACACTTTTTCTCTGCTTTCTCAGTCTGTTTCCTAGTGCCGGTTTGAATTTCCTGCAGTTTTCACTGTAAAACCGAGTTGGAGCTTCTACCTCCAAATATATATGTATGGAATGGAGTTTGCAACTGAAAAGAAACTTTGTGTTCCCAAAAAGCTAGGTGAAGGACGGCTTTCACACACACTTATCTCTCAGAACTGAGCAAGTGGAGAGACGTTCGTTCATCTAGCACCAAGGGAACGGGTTGCAGGAGACACTTTTCTCTGCTTTCTCAGTCTGTTTCCTAGTGCCGATTTGAAGTTCCTGCAGTTTTCACTGTAAAACAGTGTTGGAGCTTCTACCTCCCCATATATATGTATGGAATGGAGTTTGCAACTGAAAAGAAATTTTGTGTTCCCAACAAGCTAGGTGAAGTTCGGCTTTCACACACACGTATCACTCAGAACTGAGCAAGTGGAGAGATGTTCGTTCATCTAGCACCAAGGGAACGGGTTGCAGGAGACACTTTTTCTCTGCTTTCTCAGTCTGTTTCCTACTGCCGGTTTAAAGTTCCTGCAGTATTCACTGTCAAACCGAGTTGGAGCTAGTACCTCCCCATATATATGTAAGGGATGGAGTTTGCAACTGAAAAGAAACTTTGTGTTGCCAACAAGCTAGGTGAAGGACGGCTTTCACACACACTTATCTCTCAGAACTGAGCAAATGGAGAAACGTTCGTTCATCTAGCACCAAGGGAACGGGTTGCAGGAGACACTTTATCTCTGCTTTCTCAGTCTGTTTCCTAGTGCCGGTTAGAATTTCCTGCAGTTTTCACTGTCAAACCGATTTGGAGCTAGTATCTCCCCACATATATGTATGGAATGGAGTTTACAACTGAAAAGAATCTTTGTGTTCCCAACAAGCTAGGTGAAGGACGGCTTTCACACACACTTATCTCTCAGAACTGAGCAAGTGGAGAGACGTTCGTTCATCTAGCACCAAGGGAACGGGTTGCAGGAGACACTTTTTCTCTGCTTTCTTAGTCTGTTTCCTAGTGCCGGTTTGAAGTTCCTGCAGTTTTCACTGTAAAACCGAGTTGGAGCTTCTACCTCCCCATATATATGTATGGAATGGAGTTTGCAACTGAAAAGAAACTTTGTGTTCCCAACAAGCTAGGTGAAGGACGGCTTTCACACACACTTATCTCTCAGAACAGAGCAAGAGGAGAGACGTTCGTTCATCTAGCACCAAGGGAACGGGTTGCAGGAGACACTTTATCTCTGCTTTCTCAGTCTGTTTCCTAGTGCCGGTTTGAAGTTCCTGCAGTTTTAACTGTCAAACCGAGTTGGAGCTAGTACCTCCCCATATATATGTATGGAATGGAGTTTGCAACTGAAAAGAAACTTTGTGTTCCCAAAAAGCTAGGTGAAGGACGGCTTTCACACGCACTTATCTCTCAGAACTGAGCAAGTGGAGAGACGTTCGTTCATCTAGCACCAAGGGAACGGGTTGCAGGAGACACTTTTTCTCTGCTTTCTCAGTCTGTTTCCTAGTGCCGGTTGGAAGTTCCTGCAGTTTTCACTGTAAAACCGAGTTGGAGCTTCTACCTCCCCATATATATGTATGGAATGGAGTTTGCAACTGAAAAGAAACTTTGTGTTCCCAACAAGCTAGGTGAAGGACGGCTTTCACACACACTTATCTCTCAGAACTGAGCAAGTGGAGAGACGTTCGTTCATCTAGCACCAAGGGAACGGGTTGCAGGAGACACTTTTTCTCTGCTTTCTTAGTCTGTTTCCTAGTGCCGGTTTGAAGTTCCTGCAGTTTTCACTGTAAAACCGAGTTGGAGCTTCTACCTCCCCATATATATGTATGGAATGGAGTTTGCAACTGAAAAGAAACTTTGTGTTCCCAACAAGCTAGGTGAAGGACGGCTTTCACACACACTTATCTCTCAGAACAGAGCAAGTGGAGAGACGTTCTTTCATCTAGCACCAAGGGAACGGGTTGCAGGAGACACTTTTTCTCTGCATTCTCAGTCTGTTTCCTAGTGCCGGTTTGAAGTTCCTGCAGTTTTCACTGTCAAACCGAGTTGGAGCTAGTACCTCCCCATATATATGTATGGAATGGAGTTTGCAACTGAAAAGAAACTTTGTGTTCCCAAAAAGCTAGGTGAAGGACGGCTTTCACACGCACTTATCTCTCAGAACTGAGCAAGTGGAGAGACGTTCGTTCATCTAGCACCAAGGGAACGGGTTGCAGGAGACACTTTTTCTCTGCTTTCTCATTCTGTTTCCTAGTGCCGGTTTGAAGTTCCTGCAGTTTTCACTGTAAAACGGAGTTGGAGCTTCTACCTCCCCATATATATGTATGGAATGGAGTTTGCAACTGAAAAGAAACTTTGTGTTCCCAACAAGCTAGGTGAAGGACGGCTTTCACACGCACTTATCTCTCAGAACTGAGCAAGTGGAGAGACGTTCGTTAATCTAGCACCAAGGGAACGGGTTGCAGGAGACACTTTTTCTCTGATTCCTCAGTCTGTTTCCTAGTGCCGGTTTTAAGTTCCTGCAGTTTTCACTGTAAACCGAGTTGGAGCTTGTACCTCCCCATATATATGTATGGATTGGAGTTTGCAACTGAAAAGAAACTTTGTGTTCCCAACAAGCTAGGTGAAGGACGGCTTTCACACACACTTATCTCTCAGAACTGAGTAAGTGGAGAGACTTTCGTTCATCTAGCACCAAGGGAACGGGTTGCAGGAGACACTTTTTCTCTGCATTCTCAGTCTGTTTCCTAGTGCCGGTTTGAAGTTCCTGCAGTTTTCACTGTAAAACCGTGTTGGAGCTTCTACCTACCCTTATATATGTATGGAATGGAGTTTGCAACTGAAAAGAAACTTTGTGTTCCCAACAAGCTAGGTGAAGGACGGCTTTCACACACACTTATCTCTCAGAACAGAGCAAGTGGAGAGACGTTCATTCATCTAGCACCAAGGGAACGGGTTGCAGGAGACACTTTTTCTCTGCTTTCTCAGTCTGTTTCCTAGTGCCGGTTTGAAGTTCCTGCAGTTTTCACTGTCAAACCGAGTTGGAGCTAGAACCTCCCCATATATATGTATGGAATGGAGTTTGCAACTGAAAAGAAACTTTGTGTTCCCAACAAGCTAGGTGAAGGACGGCTTTCACACACACTTATCTCTCTGAACTGAGCAAGTGGAGAGACGTTCGTTCATCTAGCACCAAGGGAACGGGTTGCAGGAGACACTTTTTCTCTGCTTTCTCAGTCTGTTTCCTAGTGCCGGTTTGAAGTTCCTGCAGTTTTCACTGTAAAACCGAGTTGTAGCTTCTACCACCCCATATATATGTATGGAATGGAGTTTGCAACTGAAAAGAAACTTTGTGTTCCCAACAAGCTAGGTGAAGGACGGCTTTCACACACACTTATCTCTGAGAACTGAGCAAGTGGAGAGACGTTCGTTCATCTAGCACCAAGGGAACGGGTTGCAGGAGACACTTTTTCTCTGGTTTCTCAGACTGTTTCCTAGTGCCGGTTTGAAGTTCCTGCAGTTTTCACTGTAAAACCGAGTTGGAGCTTCTACCTCCCCATATATATGTATGGAATGGAGTTTGCAACTGAAAAGAAACTTTGTGTTCCCAACAAGCTAGGTGAAGGACGGCTTTCACACACACTTATCTCTCAGAACAGAGCAAGTGGAGAGACGTTCGTTCATCTAGCACCAAGGGAACGGGTTGCAGGAGACACTTTTTCTCTGCTATCTCAGTCTGTTTCCTAGTGCCGGTTTGAAGTTCCTGCAGTTTTCACTGTCAAACCGAGTTGGAGCTAGTACCTCCCCATATATATGTATGGAATGGAGTTTGCAACTGAAAAGAAACTTTGTGTTCCCAACAAGCTAGTTGAAGGACGGCTTTCACACACACTTATCTCTCAGAACTGAGCAAGTGGAGAGACGTTCGTTCATCTAGCACCAAGGGAACGGGTTGCAGGAGACACTTTTTCTCTGCTTTCTCATTCTGTTTCCTAGTGCCGGTTTGAAGTTCCTGCAGTTTTCACTGTAAAACCGAGTTGGAGCTTCTACCTCCCCATATATATGTATGGAATGGAGTTTGCAACTGAAAAGAAACTTTGTGTTCCCAACAAGCTAGGTGAAGGACGGCTTTCACACGCACTTATCTCTCAGAACTGAGCAAGTGGAGAGACGTTCGTTAATCTAGCACCAAGGGAACGGGTTGCAGGAGACACTTTTTCTCTGCTTTCTCAGTCTGTTTCCTAGTGCCGGTTTGAAGTTCCTGCAGTTTTCACTGTCAAACCGAGTTGGAGCTAGAACCTCCCCATATATATGTATGGAATGGAGTTTGCAACTGAAAAGAAACTTTGTGTTCCCAACAAGCTAGGTGAAGGACGGCTTTCACACACACTTATCTCTCTGAACTGAGCAAGTGGAGAGACGTTCGTTCATCTAGCACCAAGGGAACGGGTTGCAGGAGACACTTTTTCTCTGCTTTCTCAGTCTGTTTCCTAGTGCCGGTTTGAAGTTCCTGCAGTTTTCACTGTAAAACCGAGTTGTAGCTTCTACCACCCCATATATATGTATGGAATGGAGTTTGCAACTGAAAAGAAACTTTGTGTTCCCAACAAGCTAGGTGAAGGACGGCTTTCACACACACTTATCTCTGAGAACTGAGCAAGTGGAGAGACGTTCGTTCATCTAGCACCAAGGGAACGGGTTGCAGGAGACACTTTTTCTCTGGTTTCTCAGACTGTTTCCTAGTGCCGGTTTGAAGTTCCTGCAGTTTTCACTGTAAAACCGAGTTGGAGCTTCTACCTCCCCATATATATGTATGGAATGGAGTTTGCAACTGAAAAGAAACTTTGTGTTCCCAACAAGCTAGGTGAAGGACGGCTTTCACACACACTTATCTCTCAGAACAGAGCAAGTGGAGAGACGTTCGTTCATCTAGCACCAAGGGAACGGGTTGCAGGAGACACTTTTTCTCTGCTATCTCAGTCTGTTTCCTAGTGCCGGTTTGAAGTTCCTGCAGTTTTCACTGTCAAACCGAGTTGGAGCTAGTACCTCCCCATATATATGTATGGAATGGAGTTTGCAACTGAAAAGAAACTTTGTGTTCCCAACAAGCTAGTTGAAGGACGGCTTTCACACACACTTATCTCTCAGAACTGAGCAAGTGGAGAGACGTTCGTTCATCTAGCACCAAGGGAACGGGTTGCAGGAGACACTTTTTCTCTGCTTTCTCAGTCTGTTTCCTAGTGCCGGTTTGAAGTTCCTGCAGTTTTCACTGTAAAACCGAGTTGGAGCTTCTACCTCCCCATATATATGTATGGAATGGAGTTTGCAACTGAAAAGAAACTTTGTGTTCCCAACAAGCTAGATGAAGGACGGCTTTCACACACACTTATCTCTCAGAACAGAGCAAGTGGAGAGACGTTCGTTCATCTAGCACCAAGGGAACGGGTTGCAGGAGACACTTTTTCTCTGCTTTCTCAGTCTGTTTCCTAGTGCCGGTTTGAAGTTCCTGCAGTTTTCACTGTAAAACCGAGTTGGAGCTTCTACCTCCCCATATATATGTATGGAATGGAGTTTGCAACTGAAAAGAAACTTTGTGTTCCCAACAAGCTAGGTGAAGGACGGCTTTCACACACACTTATCTCTCAGAACAGAGCAAGTGGAGAGACGTTCGTTCATCTAGCACCAAGGGAACGGGTTGCAGGAGACACTTTTTCTCTGCTTTCTAAGTCTGTTTCCTAGTGCCAGTTTAAAGTTCCTGCAGTTTTCACTGTAAAACCGTGTTGGAGCTAGTACCTCCCCATATATATGTATGGAATGGAGTTTGCAACTGAAAAGAAACTTTGTGTTGCCAACAAGCTAGGTGAAGGACGGCTTTCACACACACTTATCTCTCAGAACTGAGCAAGTGGAGAGACGTTCGTTCATCTAGCACCAAGGGAACGGGTTGCAGGAGACACTTTTTCTCTGCTTTCTCAGTCTGTTTCCTAGTGCCAGTTTGAAGTTCCTGCAGTTTTCACTTTAAAACCGAGTTGGAGCTTCTACCTCCCCATATATATGTATGGAATGGAGTTTGCAACTGAAAAGAAACTTTGTGTTCCCAAAAAGCTAGGTGAAGGACGGCTTTCCCACACACTTATCTCTGAGAACTGAGCAAGTGGAGAGACGTTCGTTCATCTAGCACCAAGGGAACGGGTTGCAGGAGACACTTTTTCTCTGCTTTCTCAGACTGTTTCCTAGTGCCGGTTTGAAGTTCCTGCAGTTTTCACTGTCAAACCGAGTTGGAGCTTGTACCTACCCATATATATGTATGGAATGGAGTTTGCAACTGAAAAGAAACTTTGTGTTCCCAACAAGCTAGGTGAAGGACGGCTTTCACACACACTTATCTCTCAGAACAGAGCAAGTGGAGAGACTTTCGTTCATCTAGCACCAAGGGAACGGGTTGCAGGAGACACTTTTTCTCTGCTTTCTCAGTCTGTTTCCTAGTGCCGGTTTAAAGTTCCTGCAGTTTTCACTGTCAAAACGATTTGGAGCTACTACCTCCCCATATATATGTATGGAATGGAGTTTGCAACTGAAAAGAAACTTTGTGTTCCCAACAAGCTAGGTGAAGGACGGCTTTCACACACACTTATCTCTCACAACTGAGCAAGTGGAGAGACGTTCGTTCATCTAGCACCAAGGGAACGGGTTGCAGGAGACACTTTTTCTCTGCTTTCTCAGTCTGTTTCCTAGTGCCGGTTTGAAGTTCCTGCAGTTTTCACTGTAAAACCGAGTTGGAGCTTCTACCTCCCCATATATATGTATGGAATGGAGTTTGCAACTGAAAAGAAACTTTGTGTTCCCAACAAGCTAGGTGAAGGACGGCTTTCACACACACTTATCTCTCAGAACAGAGCAAGTGGAGAGACGTTCGTTCATCTAGCACCAAGGGAACGGGTTGCAGGAGACACTTTTTCTCTGCTTTCTCAGTCTGTTTCCTAGTGCCGGTTTGAAGTTCCTGCAGTTTTCACTGTCAAACAGAGTTGGAGCTAGTACCTCCCCATATATATGTATGGAATGGAGTTTGCAACTGAAAAGAAACTTTGTGTTCCCAACAAGCTAGGTGAAGGACGGCTTTCACACACAATTATCTCTCAGAACTGAGCAAGTGGAGAGACGTTCGTTCATCTAGCACCAAGGGAACGGGTTGCAGGAGACACTTTTTCTCTTCTTCCTCAGTCTGTTTCCTAGTGCCAGTTTGAAGTTCCTGCAGTTTTCACTGTAAAACAGAGTTGGAGCATCTACCTCCCCATATATATGTATGGAATGGAGTTTGCAACTGAAAAGAAATTTTGTGTTCCCAACAAGCTAGGTGAAGTGCGGCTTTCACACACACGTATCTCTCAGAACTGAGCAAGTGGAGAGATGTTCGTCCATCTAGCACCAAGGGAACGGTTGCAGGAGACACTTTTTCTCTGCTTTCTCAGTCTGTTTCCTACTGCCGGTTTAAAGTTCCTGCAGTTTTCACTGTGAAACCGAGTTGGAGCTAGTACCTCCCCATATATATGTAAGGGTTGGAGTTTGCAACTGAAAAGAAACTTTGTGTTCCCAACAAGCTAGGTGAAGGACGGCTTTCACACACACTTATCTCTCAGAACAGAGCAAGTGGAGAGACGTTCGTTCATCTAGCACCAAGGGAACGGGTTGCAGGAGACACTTTATCTCTGGTTTCTCAGTCTGTTTCCTAGTGCCGGTTTGAAGTTCCTGCAGTTTTCACTGTCAAACCGAGTTGGAGCTAGTACCTCCCCATATATATGTATGGAATGGAGTTTGCAACTGAAAAGAAACTTTGTGTTCCCAACAAGCTAGGTGAAGGACGGCTTTCACACACACTTATCTCTCAGAACTGAGCAATTGGAGAGACGTTCGTTCATCTAGCACCAAGTTAACGGGTTGCAGGAGACACATTTTCTCTGCTTTCTCAGTCTGTTTCCTAGTGCCGGTTTGAAGTTCCTGCAGTTTTCACTGTAAAACCGAGTTGGAGCTTCTACCTCCCCATATATATGTATGGAATGGGGTTTGCAACTGAAAAGAAACTTTGTGTTGCCAACAAGCTAGGTGAAGGACGGCTTTCACACATACTTATCTCTCAGAACTGAGCAAGTGGAGAGACGTTCGTTCATGTAGCACCAAGATAACGGGTTGCAGGAGACACTTTTTCTCTGCTTTCTCAGTCTGTTTCCTAGTGCCGGTTTCAAGTTCCTGCAGTTTTCACTGTAAAAACGAGTTGGAGCTTCTACCTCCAAATATATATGTATGGAATGGAGTTTGCAACTGAAAAGAATCTTTGTGTTCCCAACAAGCTAGGTGAAGGACGACTTTCACACACACATATCTCTCAGAACTGAGCAAGTGGAGAGACGTTCGTTCATCTAGCACCAAGGGAACGGGTTGCAGGAGACACTTTTTCTCTGCTTTCTCAGTCTGTTTCCTAGTGCCGGTTTGAAGTTCCTGCAGTTTTCACTGTAAAACCGAGTTGGACCTAGTACCTCCCCATATATATGTATGGAATGGAGTTTGCAACTTAAAAGAAACTTTGTGTTCCCAACAAGCTAGGTGAAGGACGGCTTTCACACACATTATGTCTCAGAACTGAGCAAGTGGAGAGACGTTCGTTCATCTAGCACCAAGGGAACGGGTTGCAGGAGACACTTTTTCTCTTCTTCCTCAGTCTGTTTCCTAGTGCCAGTTTGAAGTTCCTGCAGTTTTCACTGTAAAATTGTGTTGGAGCTTCTACCTCCCCATATATATGTATGGAATGGAGTTTGCAACTGAAAAGAAATTTTGTGTTCCGAACAAGCTAGGTGAAGTTCGGCTTTCACACACACGTATCACTCAGAACTGAGCAAGTGGAGAGATGTTCGTTCATCTAGCACCAAGGGAACGGGTTGCAGGAGACACTATTTCTCTGCTTTCTCAGTCTTTTTCCTACTGCCGGTTTAAAGTTCCTGCAGTTTTCACTGTCAAATCGAGTTGGAGCTAGTACCTCCCCATATATATGTAAGGGATGGAGTTTGCAACTGAAAAGAAACTTTGTGTTCCCAACAAGCTAGGTGAAGGACGGCTTTCACACACACTTATCTCTCAGAACTGAGCAAGTGGAGAGACGTTCGTTCATCTAGCACCAAGGGAACGGGTTGCAGGAGACACTTTATCTCTGCTTTCTCAGACTGTTTCCTAGTGCCGGTTAGAATTTCCTGCAGTTTTCACTGTCAAACCGATTTGGAGCTAGTATCTCCCCACATATATGTATGGAATGGAGTTTACAACTGAAAAGAAACTTTGTGTTCCCAACAAGCTAGGTGAAGGACGGCTTTCACACACAATTATCTCTCAGAACTGAGTAAGTGGAGAGACTTTCGTTCATGTAGCACCAAGGGAGCGGGTTGCAGGAGACAATTTTTCTCTGCTTTCTCAGTCTGTTTCCTATTGCCGGTTTGAAGTTCCTGCAGTTTTCACTGTAAAACCGAGTTGGAGCTTCTACCTCCCCATATATATGTATGGAATGGAGTTTGCAACTGAAAAGAAACTTTGTGTTCCCAACAAGCTATGTGAAGGACGGCTTTCACACACACTTATCTCTCAGAACAGAGCAAGTGGAGAGACGTTCGTTCATCTAGCACCAAGGGAACGGGTTGCAGGAGACACTTTTTCTCTGCTTCCTCAGTCTGTTTCCTAGTGCCGGTTTGAAGTTCCTGCAGTTTTCAATGTAAACCGAGTTGGAGCTTGTACCTCCCCATATATATGTATGGAATGGAGTTTGCAACTGAATAGAAACTTTGTGTTCCCAACAAGCTAGGTGAAGGACGGCTTTCACACACACTTATCCCTCAGAACTGAGCAAATGGAGAGACGTTCGTTCATCTAGCACCAAGGGAACGGGTTGCAGGAGACACTTTTTCTCTGCTTTCTCAGTCTGTTTCCTAGTGCCGGTTTGAAGTTCCTGCAGTTTTCACTGTAAAACCGAGTTGGAGCTTCTACCTCCCCATATATATGTATGGAATGGAGTTTGCAAGTGAAAAGAAACTTTGTGTTCCCAACAAGCTAGGTGAAGGACGGCTTTCACACGCACTTATCTCTCAGAACTGAGCAAGTGGAGAGACGTTCGTTCATCTAGCACCAAGGGAACGGGTTGCAGGAGACACATTTTCTCTGCTTTCTCAGTCTGTTTCCTAGTGCCGGTTTGAAGTTCCTGCAGTTTTCACTGTAAAACCGAGTTGGAGCTTCTACCTCCCCATATATATGTATGGAATGGAGTTTGCAACTGAAAAGAAACTTTGTGTTGCCAACAAGCTAGGTGAAGGACGGCTTTCACACATACTTATCTCTCAGAACTGAGCAAGTGGAGAGACGTTCGTTCATGTAGCACCAAGATAACGGGTTGCAGGAGACACTTTTTCTCTGCTTCCTCAGTCTGTTTCCTAGTGCCGGTTTGAAGTTCCTGCAGTTTTCACTGTAAACCGAGTTGGAGCTTGTACCTCCCCATATATATGTATGGAATGGAGTTTGCAACTGAATAGAAACTTTGTGTTCCCAACAAGCTAGATGAAGGACGGCTTTCACACACACTTATCCCTCAGAACTGAGCAAATGGAGAGACGTTCGTTCATCTAGCACCAAGGGAACGGGTTGCAGGAGACACTTTTTCTCTGCTTTCTCAGTCTGTTTCCTAGTGCCGGTTTGAAGTTCCTGCAGTTTTCACTGTAAAACCTAGTTGGAGCTAGTACCTCCCCATATATATGTATGGAATGAAGTTTGCAACTGAAAAGAAACTTTGTGTTCCCAACAAGCTAGGTGAATGTCGGCATTCACACACACTTATCTCTCAGAACTGAGCAAGTGGAGAGACGTTCGTTCATCTAGCACCAAGGGAACGGGTTGCAGGAGACACTTTTTCTCTGCTTTCTCAGTCTGTTTCCTAGTGCCGGTTTGAAGTTCCTGCAGTTTTCACTGTAAAACCGAGTTGGAGCTTCTACCTCCAAATATATATGTATGGAATGGAGTTTGCAACTGAAAAGAATCTTTGTGTTCCCAACAAGCTAGGTGAAGGACGGCTTTCACACACACATATCTCTCAGAACTGAGCAAGTGGAGAGACGTTCGTTCATCTAGCACCAAGGGAACGGGTTGCAGGAGACACTTTTTCTCTGCTTTCTCAGTCTGTTTCCTAGTGCCGGTTTGAAGTTCCTGCAGTTTTCACTGTAAAACCGAGTTGGACCTAGTACCTCCCCATATATATGTATGGAATGGAGTTTGCAACTTAAAAGAAACTTTGTGTTCCCAACAAGCTAGGTGAAGGACGGCTTTCACACACATTATGTCTCAGAACTGAGCAAGTGGAGAGACGTTCGTTCATCTAGCACCAAGGGAACGGGTTGCAGGAGACACTTTTTCTCTTCTTCCTCAGTCTGTTTCCTAGTGCCAGTTTGAAGTTCCTGCAGTTTTCACTGTAAAACAGTGTTGGAGCTTCTACCTCCCCATATATATGTATGGAATGGAGTTTGCAACTGAAAAGAAATTTTGTGTTCCGAACAAGCTAGGTGAAGTTCGGCTTTCACACACACGTATCACTCAGAACTGAGCAAGTGGAGAGATGTTCGTTCATCTAGCACCAAGGGAACGGGTTGCAGGAGGCACTATTTCTCTGCTTTCTCAGTCTGTTTCCTACTGCCGGTTTAAAGTTCCTGCAGTTTTCACTGTCAAACCGAGTTGGAGCTAGTACCTCCCCATATATATGTAAGGGATGGAGTTTGCAACTGAAAAGAAACTTTGTGTTCCCAACAAGCTAGGTGAAGGACGGCTTTCACACACACTTATCTCTCAGAACTGAGCAAGTGGAGAGACGTTCGTTCATCTAGCACCAAGGGAACGGGTTGCAGGAGACACTTTATCTCTGCTTTCTCAGACTGTTTCCTAGTGCCGGTTAGAATTTCCTGCAGTTTTCACTGTCAAACCGATTTGGAGCTAGTATCTCCCCACATATATGTATGGAATGGAGTTTACAACTGAAAAGAAACTTTGTGTTCCCAACAAGCTAGGTGAAGGACGGCTTTCACACACACTTATCTCTCAGAACTGAGCAAGTGGAGAGACTTTCGTTCATGTAGCACCAAGGGAGCGGGTTGCAGGAGACACTTTTTCTCTGCTTTCTCAGTCTGTTTCCTAGTGCCGGTTTGAAGTTCCTGCAGTTTTCACTGTAAAACCGAGTTGGAGCTTCTACCTCCCCATATATATGTATGGAATGGAGTTTGCAACTGAAAAGAAACTTTGTGTTCCCAACAAGCTATGTGAAGGACGGCTTTCACACACACTTATCTCTCAGAACAGAGCAAGTGGAGAGACGTTCGTTCATCTAGCACCAAGGGAACGGGTTGCAGGAGACACTTTTTCTCTGCTTTCTCAGTCTGTTTCCTAGTGCCGGTTTGAAGTTCCTGCAGTTTTCACTGTCAAACCGAGTTGGAGCTAGTACCTCCCCATATATATGTATGGAATGGAGTTTGCAACTGAAAAGAAACTTTGTGTTCCCAAAAAGCTAGGTGAAGTACGGCTTACACACGCACTTATCTCTCAGAAGTGAGCAAGTGGAGAGACGTTCGTTCATCTAGCACCAAGGGAACGGGTTGCAGGTGACACTTTTTCTCTGCTTTCTCAGTCTGTTTCCTAGTGCCGGTTTGAAGTTCCTGCAGTTTTCACTGTAAAACCGAGTTGGAGCTTCTACCTCCCCATATATATGTATGGAATGGAGTTTGCAACTGAAAAGAAACTTTGTGTTCCCAACAAGCTGGGTGAAGGACGGCTTTCATACATACTTATCTCTCAGAACTGAGCAAGTGGAGAGACGTTCGTTCATCTAGCACCAAGGGAACGGGTTGCAGGAGACACTTTTTCTCTGCTTCCTCAGTCTGTTTCCTAGTGCCGGTTTTAAGTTCCTGCAGTTTTCACTGTAAACCGAGTTGGAGCTTGTACCTCCCCATATATATGTATGGATTGGAGTTTGCAACTGAAAAGAAACTTTGTGTTCCCAACAAGCTAGGTGAAGGACGGCTTTCACACACACTTATCCCTCAGAACTGAGAAAATGGAGAGACGTTCGTTCATCTAGCACCAAGGGAACGGGTTGCAGGAGGCACCTTTTCTCTGCTTTCTCAGTCTGTTTCCTAGTGCCGGTTTGAAGTTCCTGCATTTTTCACTGTAAAACCGAGTTGGAGCTTCTACGTCCCCATATATATGTATGGAATGGAGTTTGCAACTGAAAAGAAACTTTGTGTTCCCAAAAAGCTAGGTGAAGGACGGCTTTCACACGCACTTTTCTCTCAGAACTGAGCAAGTGGAGAGACGTTCGTTCATCTAGCACCAAGGGAACGGGTTGCAGGAGACACTTTTTCTCTGCTTTCTCAGTCTGTTTCCTAGTGCCGGTTTGAAGTTCCTGCAGTTTTCACTGTAAAACCGAGTTGGAGCTTCTACCTCCCCATATATATGTATGGAATGGAGTTTGCAACTGAAAAGAAACTTTGTGTTCCCAACAAGCTGGGTGAAGGACGGCTTTCATACATACTTATCTCTCAGAACTGAGCAAGTGGAGAGACGTTCGTTCATCTAGCACCAAGGGAACGGGTTGCAGGAGACACTTTTTCTCTGCTTCCTCAGTCTGTTTCCTAGTGCCGGTTTTAAGTTCCTGCAGTTTTCACTGTAAACCGAGTTGGAGCTTGAACCTCCCCATATATTTGTATGGATTGGAGTTTGCAACTGAAAAGAAACTTTGTGTTCCCAACAAGCTAGGTGAAGGACGGCTTTCACACACACTTATCTCTCAGAACTGAGTAAGTGGAGAGACGTTCGTTCATCTAGCACCAAGGGAACGGGTTGCAGGAGACACTTTTTCTCTGCTTTCTCAGTCTGTTTAATAGTGCCGGTTTGAAGTTCCTGCAGTTTTCACTGTAAAACCGTGTTGGAGCTTCTACCTACCCTTATATATGTATGGAATGGAGTTTGCAACTGAAAAGAAACTTTGTGTTCCCAACAAGCTAGGTGAAGGACGGCTTTCACACACACTTATCTCTCAGAACAGAGCAAGTGGAGAGACGTTCATTCATCTAGCACCAAGGGAACGGGTTGCAGGAGACACTTTTTCTCTGCTTTCTCAGTCTGTTTCCTAGTGCCGGTTTGAAGTTCCTGCAGTTTTCACTGTCAAACCGAGTTGGAGCTTCTACCTCCCCATATATATGTATGGAATGGAGTTTGCAACTGAAAAGAAACTTTGTGTTCCCAACAAGCTAGGTGAAGGACGGCTTTCACACACACTTATCTCTCAGAACTGAGCAAGTGGAGAGACTTTCGTTCATCTAGCACCAAGGGAACGGGTTGCAGGAGACACTTTTTCTCTGCTTTCTCAGTCTGTTTCTTAGTGCCGGTTTGAAGTTCCTGCAGTTTTCACTGTAAAACCGATTTGGAGCTAGTACCTCCCCATATATATGTATGGAATGGAGTTTGCAACTGAAAAGAAACTTTGTGTTCCCAACAAGCTAGGTGAAGCACGGCTTTCACACACACATATCTCTGAGAACTGAGCAAGTGGGGAGACGTTCGTTCATCTAGCACCAAGGGAACGGGTTGCAGGAGACACTTTTTCTCTGCTTTCTCAGTCTGTTTCCTAGTGCCGGTTTGAAGTTCCTGCAGTTTTCACTGTAAAACCGAGTTGGAGCTAGTACCTCCCCATATATATGTATGGAATGGAGTTTGCAACTGAAAAGAAACTTTGTGTTCACAACACGCTAGGTGAAGGACGGCTTTCACACACACTTATCTCTGAGAACTGAGCAAGTGGGGAGACGTTCGTTCATCTAGCACCAAGGGAACGGTTTGCAGGAGACACTTTTTCTCTGCTTTCTCAGACTGTTTCCTAGGCCGGTTTGAAGTTCCTGCAGTTTTCACTGTAAAACCGAGTTGGAGCTTCTACCTCCCCATATATATGTATGGAATGGAGTTTGCAACTGAAAAGAAACTTTGTGTTCCCAACAAGCTATGTGAAGGACGGCTTTCACACACACTTATCTCTCAGAACAGAGCAAGTGGAGAGACGTTCGTTCATCTAGCACCAAGGGAACGGGTTGCAGGAGACACTTTATCTCTGCTTTCTCAGTCTGTTTCCTAGTGCCGGTTTGAAGTTCCTGCAGTTTTCACTGTCAAACCGAGTTGGAGCTAGTACCTCCCCATATATATGTATGGAATGGAGTTTGCAACTGAAAAGAAACTTTGTGTTCCCAAAAAGCTAGGTGAAGGACGGCTTTCACACGCACTTATCACTCAGAACTGAGCAAGTGGAGAGACGTTCGTTCATCTAGCACCAAGGGAACGGGTTGCAGGAGACACTTATTCTCTGCTTTCTCAGTCTGTTTCCTAGTGCCGGTTTGAAGTTCCTGCAGTTTTCACTGTAAAACCGAGTTGGAGCTTCTACCTCCCTATATATATGTATGGAATGGAGTTTGCAACTGAAAAGAAACTTTGTGTTGCCAACAAGCTAGGTGAAGGACGGCTTTCACACATACTTATCTCTCAGAACTGAGCAAGTGGAGAGACGTTCGTTCATCTAGCACCAAGGGAACGGGTTGCAGGAGACACTTTTTCTCTGCTTCCTCAGTCTGTTTCCTAGTGCCGGTTTGAAGTTCCTGCAGTTTTCACTGTAAAACCGAGTTGGAGCTTCTACCTACCCATATATATGTATGGAATGGAGTTTGCAACTGAATAGAAACTTTGTGTTCCCAACAAGCTAGGTGAAGGACGGCTTTCACACACACTTATCCCTCAGAACTGAGAAAATGGAGAGACGTTCGTTCATCTAGCACCAAGGGAACGGGTTGCAGGAGGCACTTTTTCTCTGCTTTCTCAGTCTGTTTCCTAGTGCCGGTTTGAAGTTCCTGCATTTTTCACTGTAAACCGAGTTGGAGCTTCTACCTCCCCATATATATGTATGGAATGGAGTTTGCAACTGAAAAGAAACTTTGTGTTCCCAAAAAGCTAGGTGAAGGACGGCTTTCACACGCACTTATCTCTCAGAACTGAGCAAGTGGAGAGACGTTCGTTCATCTAGCACCAAGGGAACGGGTTGCAGGAGACACTTTTTCTCTGCTTTCTCAGTCTGTTTCCTAGTGCCGGTTTGAAGTTCCTGCAGTTTTCACTGTAAAACCGAGTTGGAGCTTCTACCTCCCCATATATATGTATGGAATGGAGTTTGCAACTGAAAAGAAACTTTGTGTTCCCAACAAGCTGGGTGAAGGACGGCTTTCATACATACTTATCTCTCAGAACTGAGCAAGTGGAGAGACGTTCGTTCATCTAGCACCAAGGGAACGGGTTGCAGGAGACACTTTTTCTCTGCTTCCTCAGTCTGTTTCCTAGTGCCGGTTTTAAGTTCCTGCAGTTTTCACTGTAAACCGAGTTGGAGCTTGAACCTCCCCATATATTTGTATGGATTGGAGTTTGCAACTGAAAAGAAACTTTGTGTTCCCAACAAGCTAGGTGAAGGACGGCTTTCACACACACTTATCTCTCAGAACTGAGTAAGTGGAGAGACGTTCGTTCATCTAGCACCAAGGGAACGGGTTGCAGGAGACACTTTTTCTCTGCTTTCTCAGTCTGTTTCCTAGTGCCGGTTTGAAGTTCCTGCAGTTTTCACTGTAAAACCGTGTTGGAGCTTCTACCTACCCTTATATATGTATGGAATGGAGTTTGCAACTGAAAAGAAACTTTGTGTTCCCAACAAGCTAGGTGAAGGACGGCTTTCACACACACTTATCTCTCAGAACAGAGCAAGTGGAGAGACGTTCATTCATCTAGCACCAAGGGAACGGGTTGCAGGAGACACTTTTTCTCTGCTTTCTCAGTCTGTTTCCTAGTGCCGGTTTGAAGTTCCTGCAGTTTTCACTGTCAAACCGAGTTGGAGCTTCTACCTCCCCATATATATGTATGGAATGGAGTTTGCAACTGAAAAGAAACTTTGTGTTCCCAACAAGCTAGGTGAAGGACGGCTTTCACACACACTTATCTCTCAGAACTGAGCAAGTGGAGAGACTTTCGTTCATCTAGCACCAAGGGAACGGGTTGCAGGAGACACTTTTTCTCTGCTTTCTCAGTCTGTTTCTTAGTGCCGGTTTGAAGTTCCTGCAGTTTTCACTGTAAAACCGATTTGGAGCTAGTACCTCCCCATATATATGTATGGAATGGAGTTTGCAACTGAAAAGAAACTTTGTGTTCCCAACAAGCTAGGTGAAGCACGGCTTTCACACACACATATCTCTGAGAACTGAGCAAGTGGGGAGACGTTCGTTCATCTAGCACCAAGGGAACGGGTTGCAGGAGACACTTTTTCTCTGCTCTCTCAGACTGTTTCCTAGTGCCGGTTTGAAGTTCCTGCAGTTTTCACTGTAAAACCGAGTTGGAGCTTCTACCTCCCCATATATATGTATGGAATGGAGTTTGCAACTGAAAAGAAACTTTGTGTTCCCAACAAGCTATGTGAAGGACGGCTTTCACACACACTTATCTCTCAGAACAGAGCAAGTGGAGAGACGTTCGTTCATCTAGCACCAAGGGAACGGGTTGCAGGAGACACTTTTTCTCTGCTTTCTCAGTGTGTTTCCTAGTGCCGGTTTGAAGTTCCTGCAGTTTTCACTGTAAAACCGTGTTGGAGCTTCTACCTACCCTTATATATGTATGGAATGGAGTTTGCAACTGAAAAGAAACTTTGTGTTCCCAACAAGCTAGGTGAAGGACGGCTTTCACACACACTTATCTCTCAGAACAGAGCAAGTGGAGAGACGTTCGTTCATCTAGCACCAAGGGAACGGGTTGCAGGAGACACTTTTTCTCTGCTTTCTCAGTCTGTTTCCTAGTGCCGGTTTGAAGTTCCTGCAGTTTTCACTGTCAAACCGAGTTGGAGCTAGAATCTCCCCATATATATGTATGGAATGGAGTTTGCAACTGAAAAGAAACTTTGTGTTCCCAACAAGCTAGGTGAAGGACGGCTTTCACACACATTTATCTCTCAGAACTGAGCAAGTGGAGAGACTTTCGTTCATCTAGCACCAAGGGAACGGGTTGCAGGAGACACTTTTTCTCTGCTTTCTCAGTCTGTTTCTTAGTGCCGGTTTGAAGTTCCTGCAGTTTTCACTGTAAAACCGAGTTGGAGCTAGTACCTCCCCATATATATGTATGGAATGGAGTTTGCAACTGAAAAGAAACTTTGTGTTCCCA
This sequence comes from Camelus dromedarius, assembly GCF_036321535.1. Lineage (NCBI taxonomy): Eukaryota > Metazoa > Chordata > Mammalia > Artiodactyla > Camelidae > Camelus > Camelus dromedarius. Next base: position 3,708,730 of record NC_087450.1, on the reverse strand, counting down.
ACAAGCTATGTGAAGGACGGCTTTCACACACACTTATCTCTCAGAACTGAGCAAGTGGAGAGACGTTCGTTCATCTAGCACCAAGGGAACGGGTTGCAGGAGACACTTTTTCTCTGCTTTCTCAGACTGTTTCCTAGTGCCGGTTTGAAGTTCCTGCAGTTTTCACTGTAAAATCGAGTTGGAGCTTCTACCTCCCCATATATATGTATGGAATGGAGTTTGCAACTGAAAAGAAACTTTGTGTTCCCAACAAGCTAGGTGAAGGACGGCTTTCACACACACTTATCTCTCAGAACAGAGCAAGTGGAGAGACGTTCGTTCATCTAGCACCAAGGGAACGGGTTGCAGGAGACACTTTTTCTCTGCTTTCTCAGTCTGTTTCCTAGTGCCGGTTTGAAGTTCCTGCAGTTTTCACTGTCAAACCGAGTTGGAGCTAGTACCTCCCCATATATATGTATGGAATGGAGTTTGCAACTGAAAAGAAACTTTGTGTTCCCAACAAGCTAGGTGAAGGACGGCTTTCACACACACTTATCTCTCAGAACTGAGCAAGTGGAGAGACGTTCGTTCATCTAGCACCAAGGGAACGGGTTGCAGGAGACACTTTTTCTCTGCTTTCTCAGTCTCTTTCCTAGTGCCGGTTTGAAGTTCCTGCAGTTTTCACTGTAAAACCGAGTTGGAGCTTCTACCTCCCCATATATATGTATGGAATGGAGTTTGCAACTGAAAAGAAACTTTGTGTTCCCAACAAGCTAGGTGAAGGACGGCTTTCACACACAATTATCTCTCAGAACAGAGCAAGTGGAGAGACGTTCGTTCATCTAGCACCAAGGGAACGGGTTGCAGGAGACACTTTTTCTCTGCTTTCTCAGTCTGTTTCCTAGTGCCGGTTTGAAGTTCTTGCAATTTTCACTGTAAAACCGAGTTGGAGCTTCTACCTCCCCATATATATGTATGGAATGGAGTTTGCAACTGAAAAGAAACTTTGTGTTCCCAACAAGCTAGGTGAAGGACGGCTTTCACACACACTTATCTCTGAGAACTGAGCAAGTGGAGAGACGTTCGTTCATCTAGCACCAAGGGAACGGGTTGCAGGAGACACTTTTTCTCTGCTTTCTCAGACTGTTTCCTAGTGCCGGTTTGAAGTTCCTGCAGTTTTCACTGTAAAACCGAGTTGGAGCTTCTACCTCCCCATATATATGTATGGAATGGAGTTTGCAACTGAAAAGAAACTTTGTGTTCCCAACAAGCTAGGTGAAGGACGGTTTTCACACACACTTATCTCTCAGAACAGAGCAAGTGGAGAGACGTTCGTTCATCTAGCACCAAGGGAACGGGTTGCAGGAGACACTTTTTCTCTGCTTTCTCAGTCTGTTTCCTAGTGCCGGTTTGAAGTTCCTGCAGTTTTCACTGTCAAACCGAGTTGGAGCTAGTACCTCCCCATATATATGTATGGAATGGAGTTTGCAACTGAAAAGAAACTTTGTGTTCCCAACAAGCTAGGTGAAGGACGGCTTTCACACACACTTATCTCTCAGAACTGAGCAAGTGGAGAGACGTTCGTTCATCTAGCACCAAGGGAACGGGTTGCAGGAGTCACTTTTTCTCTGCATTCTCAGTCTGTTTCCTATTGCCGGTTTGAAGTTCCTGCAGTTTTCACTGTAAAACCGAGTTGGAGCTTCTACCTCCCCATATATATGTATGGAATGGAGTTTGCAACTGAAAAGAAACTTTGTGTTCCCAACAAGCTAGGTGAAGGACGGCTTTCACACACACTTATCTCTCAGAACTTAGCAATTGGAGAGACGTTCGTTCATCTAGCACCAAGGGAACGGGTTGCAGGAGACACTTTTTCTCTGCTTTCTCATTCTGTTTCCTAGTGCCGGTTGGAAGTTCCTGCAGTTTTCACTGTCAAAACGAGTTGGAGCTAGTACCTCCCCATATATATGTATGGAATGGGGTTTGCAACTGAAAAGAAACTTTGTGTTCCCAACAAGCTAGGTGACTGACGGCTTTCACACGCACTTATCTCTCGGAACTGAGCAAGTGGAGAGACGTTCGTTCATCTAGCACCAAGGGAACGGGTTGCAGGAGACACTTATTCTCTGTTTTCTCAGTCTGTTTCCTAGTGCCGGTTTGAAGTTCCTGCAGTTTTCACTGTCAAACCGAGTTGGAGCTTCTACCTCCCCATATATATGTATGGAATGGAGTTTGCAACTGAAAAGAAACTTTGTGTTCCCAACAAGCTAGGTGAAGGACGGCTTTCACACACACTTATCTCTCAGAACAGAGCAAGTGGAGAGACGTTCGTTCATCTAGCACCAAGGGAACGGGTTGCAGGAGACACTTTTTCTCTGCTTTCTCAGTCTGTTTCCTAGTGCCGGTTTGATGTTCCTGGAGTTTTCACTGTCAAATCGAGTTGGAGCTAGTACCTCCCCATATATATGTATGGAATGGAGTTTGCAACTGAAAAGAAACTTTGTGTTCCCAACAAGCTAGGTGAAGGACGGCTTTCACACACACTTATCTCTCAGAACTGAGCAAGTGGAGAGACGTTCGTTCATCTAGCACCAAGGGAACGGGTTGCAGGAGACACTTTTTCTCTGCTTTCTCAGTCTGTTTCCTAGTGCCGGTTTGAAGTTCCTGCAGTTTTCACTGTAAAACCGAGTTGGAGCTTCTACCTCCCCATATATATGTACGGAATGGAGATTGCAACTGAAAAGAAACTTTGTGTTCCCAACAAGCTAGGTGAAGGACGGCTTTCACACACACTTACCTCTCAGAACTGAGCAAGTGGAGAGACGTTCGTTCATCTAGCACCAAGGGAACGGGTTGCAGGAGACACTTTTTCTCTGCTTTCTCAGTCTGTTTCCTAGTGCCGGTTTGAAGTTCCTGCAGTTTTCACTGTAAAACCGTGTTGGAGCTTCTACCTACCCTTATATATGTATGGAATGGAGTTTGCAACTGAAAAGAAACTTTGTGTTCCCAACAAGCTAGGTGAAGGACGGCTTTCACACACACTTATCTCTCAGAACAGAGCAAGTGGAGAGACGTTCGTTCATCTAGCACCAAGGGAACGGGTTGCAGGAGACACTTTTTCTCTGCTTTCTCAGTCTGTTTCCTAGTGCCGGTTTGAAGTTCCTGCAGTTTTCACTGTCAAACCGAGTTGGAGCTAGAATCTCCCCATATATATGTATGGAATGGAGTTTGCAACTGAAAAGAAACTTTGTGTTCCCAACAAGCTAGGTGAAGGACGGCTTTCACACACATTTATCTCTCAGAACTGAGCAAGTGGAGAGACTTTCGTTCATCTAGCACCAAGGGAGCGGGTTGCAGGAGACACTTTTTCTCTGCTTTCTCAGTCTGTTTCTTAGTGCCGGTTTGAAGTTCCTGCAGTTTTCACTGTAAAACCGAGTTGGAGCTAGTACCTCCCCATATATATGTATGGAATGGAGTTTGCAACTGAAAAGAAACTTTGTGTTCCCAACAAGCTAGGTGAAGTACGGCTTTCACACACACTTGTCTCTCAGAACAGAGCAAGTGGAGAGACGTTCGTTCATCTAGCACCAAGGGAACGGGTTGCAGGAGACACTTTTTCTCTGCTTTCTCAGACTGTTTCCTAGTGCCGGTTTGAAGTTCCTGCAGTTTTCACTGTAAAACCGAGTTGGAGCTTCTACCTCCCCATATATATGTATGGAATGGAGTTTGCAACTGAAAAGAAACTTTGTGTTCCCAACAAGCTAGGTGAAGGACGGCTTTCACACACACTTATCTCTCAGAACAGAGCAAGTGGAGAGACGTTCGTTCATCTAGCACCAAGGGAACGGGTTGCAGGAGACACTTTTTCTCTGCTTTCTCAGTCTGTTTCCTAGTGCCAGTTTGAAGTTCCTGCAGTTTTCACTGTACAACCGTGTTGGAGCTAGTACCTCCCCATATATATGTATGGAATGGAGTTTGCAACTGAAAAGAAACTTTGTGTTGCCAACAAGCTAGGTGAAGGACGGCTTTCACACACACTTATCTCTCAGAACTGAGCAAGTGGAGAGACGTTCGTTCATCTAGCACCAAGGGAACGGGTTGCAGGAGACACTTTTTCTCTGCATTCTCAGTCTGTTTCCTAGTGCCAGTTTGAAGTTCCTGCAGTTTTCACTGTAAAACCGAGTTGGAGCTTCTACCTCCCCATATATATGTATGGAATGGAGTTTGCAACTGAAAAGAAACTTTGTGTTCCCAACAAGCTAGGTGAAGGACGGCTTTCACACACACTTATCTCTGAGAACTGAGCAAGTGGAGAGACGTTCGTTCATCTAGCACCAAGGGAACGGGTTGCAGGAGACACTTTTTCTCTGCTTTCTCAGACTGTTTCCTAGTGCCGGTTTGAAGTTCCTGCAGTTTTCACTGTAAAACCGAGTTGGAGCTTCTACCTCCCCATATATATGTATGGAATGGAGTTTGCAACTGAAAAGAAACTTTGTGTTCCCAACAAGCTAGGTGAAGGACGGTTTTCACACACACTTATCTCTCAGAACAGAGCAAGTGGAGAGACGTTCGTTCATCTAGCACCAAGGGAACGGGTTGCAGGAGACACTTTTTCTCTGCTTTCTCAGTCTGTTTCCTAGTGCCGGTTTGAAGTTCCTGCAGTTTTCACTGTCAAACCGAGTTGGAGCTCGTACCTCCCCATATATATGTATGGAATGGAGTTTGCAACTGAAAAGAAACTTTGTGTTCCCAACAAGCTAGTTGAAGGACGGCTTTCACACACACTTATCTCTCAGAACTGAGCAAGTGGAGAGACGTTCGTTCATCTAGCACCAAGGGAACGGGTTGCAGGAGACACTTTTTCTCTGCTTTCACAGTCTGTTTCCTAGTGCCGGTTTGAAGTTCCTGCAGTTTTCACTGTAAAACCGAGTTGGAGCTTCTACCTCCCCATATATATGTATGGAATGGAGTTTGCAACTGAAAAGAAACTTTGTGTTCCCAACAAGCTAGGTGAAGGACGGCTTTCACACACACTTATCTCTCAGAACTTAGCAAGTGGAGAGACGTTCGTTCATCTAGCACCAAGGGAACGGGTTGCAGGAGACACTTTTTCTCTGCTTTCTCAGTCTGTTTCCTAGTGCCGGTTTGAAGTTCCTGCAGTTTTCACTGTCAAACCGAGTTGGAGCTAGTACCTCCCCATATATATGTATGGAATGGAGTTTGCAACTGAAAAGAAACTTTGTGTTCCCAACAAGCTAGGTGAATGACGGCTTTCACACACACTTATCTCTCAGAACTGAGCAAGTGGAGAGACGTTCGTTCATCTAGCACCAAGGGAACGGGTTGCAGGAGTCACTTATTCTCTGCATTCTCAGTCTTTTTCCTATTGCCGGTTTGAAGTTCCTGCAGTTTTCACTGTAAAACCGAGTTGGAGCTTCTACCTCCCCATATATATGTATGGAATGGAGTTTGCAACTGAATAGAAACTTTGTGTTCCCAACAAGCTAGGTGAAGGACGGCTTTCACACACACTTATCTCTCAGAACTTAGCAATTGGAGAGACGTTCGTTCATCTAGCACCAAGGGAACGGGTTGCAGGAGACACTTTTTCTCTGCTTTCTCATTCTGTTTCCTAGTGCCGGTTGGAAGTTCCTGCAGTTTTCACTGTCAAAACGAGTTGGAGCTAGTACCTCCCCATATATATGTATGGAATGGGGTTTGCAACTGAAAAGAAACTTTGTGTTCCCAACAAGCTAGGTGACTGACGGCTTTCACACGCACTTATCTCTCGGAACTGAGCAAGTGGAGAGACGTTCGTTCATCTAGCACCAAGGGAACGGGTTGCAGGAGACACTTATTCTCTGCTTTCTCAGTCTGTTTCCTAGTGCCGGTTTGAAGTTCCTGCAGTTTTCACTGTCAAACCGAGTTGGAGCTTCTACCTCCCCATATATATGTATGGAATGGAGTTTGCAACTGAAAAGAAACTTTGTGTTCCCAACAAGCTAGGTGAAGGACGGCTTTCACACACACTTATCTCTCAGAACAGAGCAAGTGGAGAGACGTTCGTTCATCTAGCACCAAGGGAACGGGTTGCAGGAGACACTTTTTCTCTGCTTTCTCAGTCTGTTTCCTAGTGCCGGTTTGATGTTCCTGGAGTTTTCACTGTCAAATCGAGTTGGAGCTAGTACCTCCCCATATATATGTATGGAATGGAGTTTGCAACTGAAAAGAAACTTTGTGTTCCCAACAAGCTAGGTGAAGGACGGCTTTCACACACACTTATCTCTCAGAACTGAGCAAGTGGAGAGACGTTCGTTCATCTAGCACCAAGGGAACGGGTTGCAGGAGACACTTTTTCTCTGCTTTCTCAGTCTGTTTCCTAGTGCCGGTTTGAAGTTCCTGCAGTTTTCACTGTAAAACCGAGTTGGAGCTTCTACCTCCCCATATATATGTACGGAATGGAGATTGCAACTGAAAAGAAACTTTGTGTTCCCAACAAGCTAGGTGAAGGACGGCTTTCACACACACTTACCTCTCAGAACTGAGCAAGTGGAGAGACGTTCGTTCATCTAGCACCAAGGGAACGGGTTGCAGGAGACACTTTTTCTCTGCTTTCTCAGTCTGTTTCCTAGTGCCGGTTTGAAGTTCCTGCAGTTTTCACTGTCAAACCGAGTTGGAGCTAGTACCTCCCCATATATATGTATGGAATGGAGTTTGCAACTGAAAAGAAACTTTGTGTTCCCAACAAGCTAGGTGAAGGACGGCTTTCACACACAATTATCTCTCAGAACTGAGCAAGTGGAGAGACGTTCGTTCATCTAGCACCAAGGGAACGGGTTGCAGGAGACACTTTTTCTCTGCTTTCTCAGTCTGTTTCCTATTGCCGGTTTGAAGTTCCTGCAGTTTTCACTGTAAAACCGAGTTGGAGCTTCTACCTCCCCATATATATGTATGGAATGGAGTTTGCAACTGAAAAGAAACTTTGTGTTCCCAACAATCTAGGTGAAGGACGGCTTTCACACACACTTATCTCTCAGAACTTAGCAAGTGGAGAGACGTTCGTTCATCTAGCACCAAGGGAACGGGTTGCAGGAGACACTTTTTCTCTGCTTTCTCATTCTGTTTCCTAGTGCCGGTTTGAAGTTCCTGCAGTTTTCACTTTCAAAACGAGTTGGAGCTAGTACCTCCCCATATATATGTATGGAATGGAGTTTGCAACTGAAAAGAAACTTTGTGTTCCCAACAAGCTAGGTGACTGACGGCTTTCACACACACTTATCTCTCAGAACTGAGCAAGTGGAGAGACGTTCGTTCATCTAGCACAAAGGGAAAGGGTTGCAGGAGACACTTTTCTCTGATTTCTCAGTCTGTTTCCTAGTGCCGGTTTGAAGTTCCTGCAGTTTTCACTGTAAAACCGAGTTGGAGCTTCTACCTCCCCATATATATGTATGGAATGGAGTTTGCAACTGAAAAGAAACTTTGTGTTCCCAACAAGCTAGGTGAAGGACGGCTTTCACACACACTTATCTCTCAGAACTTAGCAAGTGGAGAGACTTTCGTTCATCTAGCACCAAGGGAACGGGTTGCAGGAGACACTTTTTCACTGCTTTCTCAGTCTGTTTCCTAGTGCCTGTTTGATGTTAGTGGAGTTTTCACTGTCAAACCGAGTTGGAGCTTGTACCTCCCCATATATATGTATGGAATGGAGTTTGCAACTGAAAAGAAACTTTGTGTTCCCAACAAGCTAGTTGAAGGACGGCTTTCACACACACTTATCTCTCAGAACTGAGCAAGTGGAGAGACGTTCGTTCATCTAGCACCAAGGGAACGGGTTGCAGGAGACACTTTTTCTCTGCTTTCTCAGTCTGTTTCCTAGTGCCGGTTTGAAGTTCCTGCAGTTTTCACTGTAAAACCGAGTTGGAGCTTCTACCTCCCCATATATATGTACGGAATGGAGATTGCAACTGAAAAGAAACTTTGTGTTCCCAACAAGCTAGGTGAAGGACGGCTTTCACACACACTTATCTCTCAGAACTGAGCAAGTGGAGAGACGTTCGTTCATCTAGCACCAAGGGAACGGGTTGCAGGAGACACTTTTTCTCTGCTTTCTCAGTCTGTTTCCTAGTGCCGGTTTGATGTTCCTGGAGTTTTCACTGTCAAAACGAGTTGGAGCTAGTACCTCCCCATATATATGTATGGAATGGAGTTTGCAACTGAAATGAAACTTTGTGTTCCCAACAAGCTAGGTGAAGGACGGCTTTCACACACACTTATCTCTCAGAACTGAGCAAGTGGAGAGACGTTCGTTCATCTAGAACCAAGGGAACGGGTTGCAGGAGACACTTTTTCTCTGCTTTCTTAGTCTGTTTCCTAGTGCCGGTTTGAAGTTCCTGCAGTTTTCACTGTCAAACCGAGTTGGAGCTTCTACCTCCCCATATATATGTACGGAATGGAGATTGCAACTGAAAAGAAACTTTGTGTTCCCAACAAGCTAGGTGAAGGACGGCTTTCACACACACTTATCTCTCAGAACTGAGCAAGTGGAGAGACGTTCGTTCATCTAGCACCAAGGGAACGGGTTGCAGGAGACACTTTTTCTCTGCTTTCTCAGTCTGTTTCCTAGTGCCGGTTTGAAGTTCCTGCAGTTTTCACTGTCAAACCGAGTTGGAGCTTGTACCTCCCCATATATATGTATGGAATGGAGTTTGCAACTGAAAAGAAACTTTGTGTTCCCAACAAGCTAGTTGAAGGACGGCTTTCACACACACTTATCTCTCAGAACTGAGCAAGTGGAGAGACGTTCGTTCATCTAGCACCAAGGGAACGGGTTGCAGGAGACACTTTTTCTCTGCTTTCTCAGTCTGTTTCCTAGTGCCGGTTTGAAGTTCCTGCAGTTTTCACTGTAAAACCGAGTTGGAGCTTCTACCTCCCCATATATATGTACGGAATGGAGATTGCAACTGAAAAGAAACTTTGTGTTCCCAACAAGCTAGGTGAAGGACGGCTTTCACACACACTTATCTCTCAGAACTGAGCAAGTGGAGAGACGTTCGTTCATCTAGCACCAAGGGAACGGGTTGCAGGAGACACTTTTTCTCTGCTTTCTCAGTCTGTTTCCTAGTGCCGGTTTGATGTTCCTGGAGTTTTCACTGTCAAAACGAGTTGGAGCTAGTACCTCCCCATATATATGTATGGAATGGAGTTTGCAACTGAAATGAAACTTTGTGTTCCCAACAAGCTAGGTGAAGGACGGCTTTCACACACACATATCTCTCAGAACTGAGCAAGTGGAGAGACGTTCGTTCATCTAGAACCAAGGGAACGGGTTGCAGGAGACACTTTTTCTCTGCTTTCTTAGTCTGTTTCCTAGTGCCGGTTTGAAGTTCCTGCAGTTTTCACTGTCAAAACGAGTTGGAGCTTCTACCTCCCCATATATATGTACGGAATGGAGATTGCAACTGAAAAGAAACTTTGTGTTCCCAACAAGCTAGGTGAAGGACGGCTTTCACACACACTTATCTCTCAGAACTGAGCAAGTGGAGAGACGTTCGTTCATCTAGCACCAAGGGAACGGGTTGCAGGAGACACTTTTTCTCTGCTTTCTCAGTCTGTTTCCTAGTGCCGGTTTGAAGTTCCTGCAGTTTTCACTGTCAAACCGAGTTGGAGCTTCTACCTCCCCATATATATGTATGGAATGGAGTTTGCAACTGAAAAGAAACTTTGTGATCCCAACAAGCTAGGTGAAGGACGGCTTTCACACACACTTATCTCTCAGAACTGAGCAAGTGGAGAGACGTTCGTTCATCTAGCACCAAGGGAACGGGTTGCAGGAGACACTTTTTCTCTGCTTTCTCAGTCTGTTTCCTAGTGCCGGTAAGAAGTTCCTGCAGATTTCACTGTCAAACCGAGTTGGAGCTTCTACCTCCCCATATATATGTATGGAATGGAGTTTGCACCTGAAAAGAAACTTTGTGTTCCCAACAAGCTAGGTGAAGGACGGCTTTCACACACACTTATCTCTCAGAACTGAGCAAGTGGAGAGACGTTCGTTCATCTAGCACCAAGGGAACGGGTTGCAGGAGACACTTTTTCTCTGCTTTCTCAGTCTGTTTCCTAGTGCCGGTTTGAAGTTCCTGCAGTTTTCACTGTCAAACCGAGTTGGAGCTTCTCCCTCCCCATATATATGTATGGAATGGAGTTTGCAACTGAAAAGAAACTTTGTGTTCCCAACAAGCTAGGTGAAGGACGGCTTTCACACACACTTATCTCTCAGAACTGAGCAAGTGGAGAGACGTTCGTTCATCTAGCACCAAGGGAACGGGTTGCAGGAGACACTTTTTCTCTGCTTTCTCAGTCTGTTTCCTAGTGCCAGTTTGAAGTTCCTGCAGTTTTCACTGTAAAACCGAGTTGGAGCTTCTACCTCCCCATATATATGTATGGAATGGAGTTTGCAACTGAAAAGAAACTTTGTGTTCCCAACAAGCTAGGTGAAGGACGGCTTTCACACACACGTATCTCTCAGAACTGAGCAAGTGGAGAGACGTTCGTTCATCAAGCACCAAGGGAACGGGTTGCAGGAGACACTTTTTCTCTGCTTTCTCAGTCTGTTTCCTAGTGCCAGTTTGAAGTTCCTGCAGTTTTCACTGTCAAACCGAGTTGGAGCTATTACCTCCCTATATATATGTATGGAATGGAGTTTGCAACTGAAAAGAAACTTTGTGTTCCCAAAAAGCTAGGTGAAGGACGGCTTTCACACGCACTTATCTCTCAGAACTGAGCAAGTGGAGAGACGTTCGTTCATCTAGCAAAAAGGGAACGGGTTGCAGGAGATACTTTTTCTCTGCTTTCTCAGTCTGTTTCCTAGTGCCAGTTTGAAGTTCCTGCAGTTTTCACTGTCAAACCGAGATGGACCTAGTACCTCCCCATATATATGTATGGAATGGAGTTTGCAACTGAAAAGAAACTTTGTGTTCCCAACAAGCTAGGTGAAGGACGGCTTTCACACACACTTATCTCTCAGAACTGAGCAAGTGGAGAGACGTTCGTTCATCTAGCACCAAGGGAACGGGTTGCAGGAGACACTTTTTCTCTGCTTCTCAGTCTGTTTCCTAGTGCCGGTTTTAAGTTCCTGCAGTTTTCACTGTAAAACCGAGTTGGAGCTTCTACCTCCCCATATATATGTACGGAATGGAGTTTGCAACTGAAAAGAAACTTTGTGTTCCCAACAAGCTAGGTGAAGGACGGCTTTCACACACACTTATCTCTCAGAACTGAGCAAGTGGAGAGACGTTCGTTCATCTAGCACCAAGGGAACGGGTTGCAGGAGACACTTTTTCTCTGCTTTCTCAGTCTTTTTCCTAGTGCCGGTTTGAAGTTCCTGCAGTTTTCACTGTCAAACCGAGTTGGAGCTAGTACCTCCCCATATATATGTATGGAATGGAGTTTGCAACTGAAAAGAAACTTTGTGTTCCCAACAAGCTAGGTGAAGTACGGCTTTCACACACACTTATCTCTCAGAACTGAGCAAGTGGAGAGACGTTCGTTCATCTAGCACCAAGGGAACGTGTTGCAGGAGACACTTTTTCTCTGCTTTCTCAGTCTGTTTCCTAGTGCCGGTTTGAAGTTCCTGCAGTTTTCACTGTAAAACCGAGTTGGAGCTTCTACCTCCCCATATATATGTACGGAATGGAGTTTGCAACTGAAAAGAAACTTTGTGTTCCCAACAAGCTAGGTGAAGGACGGCTTTCACACACACTTATCTCTCAGAACAGAGCAAGTGGTTAGACGTTCGTTCATCTAGCACCAAGGGAACGGGTTGCAGGAGACACTTTTTCTCTGCTTTCTCAGTCTGTTTCCTAGTGCCAGTTTGAAGTTCCTGCAGTTTTCACTGTCAAACCGTGTTGGAGCTAGTACCTCCCCATATATATGTATGGAATGGAGTTTGCAACTGAAAAGAAACTTTGTGTTCCCAACAAGCTAGGTGAAGGACGGCTTTCACACACACTTATCTCTCAGAACTGAGCAAGTGGAGAGACGTTCGTTCATCTAGCACCAAGGGAACGGGTTGCAGGAGACACTTTTTCTCTGCTTTCTCAGTCTGTTTCCTAGTGCCAGTTTGAAGTTCCTGCAGTTTTCACTGTAAAACCGAGTTGGAGCTTCTACTTCCCCATATATATGTATGGAATGGAGTTTGCAACTGAAAAGAAACTTTGTGATCCCAACAAGCTAGGTGAAGGACGGCTTTCACACACACGTATCTCTCAGAACTGAGCAAGTGGAGAGACGTTCGTTCATCTAGCACCAAGGGAACGGGTTGCAGGAGACACTTTTTCTCTGCTTTCTCAGTCTGTTTCCTAGTGCCGGTTTGAAATTCCTGCAGTTTTCACAGTCAAACCGAGTTGGAGATTCTACCTCCCCATATATATGTATGGAATGGAGTTTGCAACTGAAAAGAAACTTTGTGTTCCCAAAAAGCTGGGTGAAGACGGCTTTCACACGCACTTATCTCTCAGAACTGAGCAAGTGGAGAGACGTTCGTTCATCTAGCAAAAAGGGAACGGGTTGCAGGAGATACTTTTTCTCTGCTTTCTCAGTCTTTTTCCTAGTGCCAGTTTGATGTTCCTGCAGTTTTCACTGTCAAACAGAGTTGGAGCTTGTACCTCCCTATATATATGTATGGAATGGAGTTTGCAACTGAAAAGAAACTTTGTGTTCCCAACAAGCTAGGTGAAGGACGGCTTTCACACACACTTATCTCTCAGAACAGAGCAAGTGGATAGACGTTCGTTCATCTAGCACCAAGGGAACGGGTTGCAGGAGACACTTTTTCTCTGCTTTTTCAGTCTGTTTCCTAGTGCCAGTTTGAAGTTCCTGCAGTTTTCACTGTCAAACCGTGTTGGAGCTTGTACCTCCCCATATATATGTATGGAATGGAGTTTGCAACTGAAAAGAAACTTTGTGTTCCCAACAAGGTAGGTGAAGGACGGCTTTCACACACACTTATCTCTCAGAACTGAGCAAGTGGAGAGACGTTCGTTCATCTAGCACCAAGGGAACGGGTTGCAGGAGACACTTTTTCTCTGCTTTCTCAGTCTGTTTCCTAGTGCCGGTTTTAAGTTCCTGCAGTTTTCACTGTAAAACCGAGTTGGAGCTTCTACCTCCCCATATATATGTACGGAATGGAGTTTGCAACTGAAAAGAAACTTTGTGTTCCCAACAAGCTAGGTGAAGGACGGCTTTCACACACACTTATCTCTCAGAACTGAGCAAGTGGAGAGACGTTCGTTCATCTAGCACCAAGGGAACGGGTTGCAGGAGACACTTTTTCTCTGCTTTCTCAGTCTTTTTCCTAGTGCCGGTTTGAAGTTCCTGCAGTTTTCACTGTCAAACCGAGTTGGAGCTAGTACCTCCCCATATATATGTATGGAATGGAGTTTGCAACTGAAAAGAAACTTTGTGTTCCCAACAAGCTAGGTGAAGTACGGCTTTCACACACACTTATCTCTCAGAACTGAGCAAGTGGAGAGACGTTCGTTCATCTAGCACCAAGGGAACGTGTTGCAGGAGACACTTTTTCTCTGCTTTCTCAGTCTGTTTCCTAGTGCCAGTTTGAAGTTCCTGCAGTTTTCACTGTAAAACCGAGTTGGAGCTTCTACCTCCCCATATATATGTATGGAATGGAGTTTGCAACTGAAAAGAAACTTTGTGTTCCCAACAAGCTAGGTGAAGGACGGCTTTCACACACACGTATCTCTCAGAACTGAGCAAGTGGAGAGACGTTCGTTCATCAAGCACCAAGGGAACGGGTTGCAGGAGACACTTTTTCTCTGCTTTCTCAGTCTGTTTCCTAGTGCCAGTTTGAAGTTCCTGCAGTTTTCACTGTCAAACCGAGTTGGAGCTATTACCTCCCTATATATATGTATGGAATGGAGTTTGCAACTGAAAAGAAACTTTGTGTTCCCAAAAAGCTAGGTGAAGGACGGCTTTCACACGCACTTATCTCTCAGAACTGAGCAAGTGGAGAGACGTTCGTTCATCTAGCAAAAAGGGAACGGGTTGCAGGAGATACTTTTTCTCTGCTTTCTCAGTCTGTTTCCTAGTGCCAGTTTGAAGTTCCTGCAGTTTTCACTGTCAAACCGAGTTGGACCTAGTACCTCCCCATATATATGTATGGAATGGAGTTTGCAACTGAAAAGAAACTTTGTGTTCCCAACAAGCTAGGTGAAGGACGGCTTTCACACACACTTATCTCTCAGAACTGAGCAAGTGGAGAGACGTTCGTTCATCTAGCACCAAGGGAACGGGTTGCAGGAGACACTTTTTCTCTGCTTTCTCAGTCTGTTTCCTAGTGCCGGTTTTAAGTTCCTGCAGTTTTCACTGTAAAACCGAGTTGGAGCTTCTACCTCCCCATATATATGTACGGAATGGAGTTTGCAACTGAAAAGAAACTTTGTGTTCCCAACAAGCTAGGTGAAGGACGGCTTTCACACACACTTATCTCTCAGAACTGAGCAAGTGGAGAGACGTTCGTTCATCTAGCACCAAGGGAACGGGTTGCAGGAGACACTTTTTCTCTGCTTTCTCAGTCTTTTTCCTAGTGCCGGTTTGAAGTTCCTGCAGTTTTCACTGTCAAACCGAGTTGGAGCTAGTACCTCCCCATATATATGTATGGAATGGAGTTTGCAACTGAAAAGAAACTTTGTGTTCCCAACAAGCTAGGTGAAGTACGGCTTTCACACACACTTATCTCTCAGAACTGAGCAAGTGGAGAGACGTTCGTTCATCTAGCACCAAGGGAACGTGTTGCAGGAGACACTTTTTCTCTGCTTTCTCAGTCTGTTTCCTAGTGCCGGTTTGAAGTTCCTGCAGTTTTCACTGTAAAACCGAGTTGGAGCTTCTACCTCCCCATATATATGTACGGAATGGAGTTTGCAACTGAAAAGAAACTTTGTGTTCCCAACAAGCTAGGTGAAGGACGGCTTTCACACACACTTATCTCTCAGAACAGAGCAAGTGGTTAGACGTTCGTTCATCTAGCACCAAGGGAACGGGTTGCAGGAGACACTTTTTCTCTGCTTTCTCAGTCTGTTTCCTAGTGCCAGTTTGAAGTTCCTGCAGTTTTCACTGTCAAACCGTGTTGGAGCTAGTACCTCCCCATATATATGTATGGAATGGAGTTTGCAACTGAAAAGAAACTTTGTGTTCCCAACAAGCTAGGTGAAGGACGGCTTTCACACACACTTATCTCTCAGAACTGAGCAAGTGGAGAGACGTTCGTTCATCTAGCACCAAGGGAACGGGTTGCAGGAGACACTTTTTCTCTGCTTTCTCAGTCTGTTTCCTAGTGCCAGTTTGAAGTTCCTGCAGTTTTCACTGTAAAACCGAGTTGGAGCTTCTACCTCCCCATATATATGTATGGAATGGAGTTTGCAACTGAAAAGAAACTTTGTGATCCCAACAAGCTAGGTGAAGGACGGCTTTCACACACACGTATCTCTCAGAACTGAGCAAGTGGAGAGACGTTCGTTCATCTAGCACCAAGGGAACGGGTTGCAGGAGACACTTTTTCTCTGCTTTCTCAGTCTGTTTCCTAGTGCCGGTTTGAAATTCCTGCAGTTTTCACAGTCAAACCGAGTTGGAGATTCTACCTCCCCATATATATGTATGGAATGGAGTTTGCAACTGAAAAGAAACTTTGTGTTCCCAAAAAGCTGGGTGAAGACGGCTTTCACACGCACTTATCTCTCAGAACTGAGCAAGTGGAGAGACGTTCGTTCATCTAGCAAAAAGGGAACGGGTTGCAGGAGATACTTTTTCTCTGCTTTCTCAGTCTTTTTCCTAGTGCCAGTTTGATGTTCCTGCAGTTTTCACTGTCAAACAGAGTTGGAGCTTGTACCTCCCTATATATATGTATGGAATGGAGTTTGCAACTGAAAAGAAACTTTGTGTTCCCAACAAGCTAGGTGAAGGACGGCTTTCACACACACTTATCTCTCAGAACAGAGCAAGTGGATAGACGTTCGTTCATCTAGCACCAAGGGAACGGGTTGCAGGAGACACTTTTTCTCTGCTTTTTCAGTCTGTTTCCTAGTGCCAGTTTGAAGTTCCTGCAGTTTTCACTGTCAAACCGTGTTGGAGCTTGTACCTCCCCATATATATGTATGGAATGGAGTTTGCAACTGAAAAGAAACTTTGTGTTCCCAACAAGGTAGGTGAAGGACGGCTTTCACACACACTTATCTCTCAGAACTGAGCAAGTGGAGAGACGTTCGTTCATCTAGCACCAAGGGAACGGGTTGCAGGAGACACTTTTTCTCTGCTTTCTCAGTCTGTTTCCTAGTGCCGGTTTTAAGTTCCTGCAGTTTTCACTGTAAAACCGAGTTGGAGCTTCTACCTCCCCATATATATGTACGGAATGGAGTTTGCAACTGAAAAGAAACTTTGTGTTCCCAACAAGCTAGGTGAAGGACGGCTTTCACACACACTTATCTCTCAGAACTGAGCAAGTGGAGAGACGTTCGTTCATCTAGCACCAAGGGAACGGGTTGCAGGAGACACTTTTTCTCTGCTTTCTCAGTCTTTTTCCTAGTGCCGGTTTGAAGTTCCTGCAGTTTTCACTGTCAAACCGAGTTGGAGCTAGTACCTCCCCATATATATGTATGGAATGGAGTTTGCAACTGAAAAGAAACTTTGTGTTCCCAACAAGCTAGGTGAAGTACGGCTTTCACACACACTTATCTCTCAGAACTGAGCAAGTGGAGAGACGTTCGTTCATCTAGCACCAAGGGAACGTGTTGCAGGAGACACTTTTTCTCTGCTTTCTCAGTCTGTTTCCTAGTGCCGGTTTGAAGTTCCTGCAGTTTTCACTGTAAAACCGAGTTGGAGCTTCTACCTCCCCATATATATGTACGGAATGGAGTTTGCAACTGAAAAGAAACTTTGTGTTCCCAACAAGCTAGGTGAAGGACGGCTTTCACACACACTTATCTCTCAGAACAGAGCAAGTGGATAGACGTTCGTTCATCTAGCACCAAGGGAACGGGTTGCAGGAGACACTTTTTCTCTGCTTTCTCAGTCTGTTTCCTAGTGCCAGTTTGAAGTTCCTGCAGTTTTCACTGTCAAACCGTGTTGCAGCTAGTACCTCCCCATATATATGTATGGAATGGAGTTTGCAACTGAAAAGAAACTTTGTGTTCCCAACAAGCTAGGTGAAGGACGGCTTTCACACACACTTATCTCTCAGAACTGAGCAAGTGGAGAGACGTTCGTTCATCTAGCACCAAGGGAACGGGTTGCAGGAGACACTTTTTCTCTGCTTTCTCAGTCTGTTTCCTAGTGCCAGTTTGAAGTTCCTGCAGTTTTCACTGTAAAACCGAGTTGGAGCTTCTACTTCCCCATATATATGTATGGAATGGAGTTTGCAACTGAAAAGAAACTTTGTGATCCCAACAAGCTAGGTGAAGGACGGCTTTCACACACACGTATCTCTCAGAACTGAGCAAGTGGAGAGACGTTCGTTCATCTAGCACCAAGGGAACGGGTTGCAGGAGACACTTTTTCTCTGCTTTCTCAGTCTGTTTCCTAGTGCCGGTTTGAAATTCCTGCAGTTTTCACTGTCAAACCGAGTTGGAGATTCTACCTCCCCATATATATGTATGGAATGGAGTTTGCAACTGAAAAGAAACATTGTGTTCCCAAAAAGCTGGGTGAAGACGGCTTTCACACGCACTTATCTCTCAGAACTGAGCAAGTGGAGAGACGTTCGTTCATCTAGCAAAAAGGGAACGGGTTGCAGGAGATACTTTTTCTCTGCTTTCTCAGTCTTTTTCCTAGTGCCAGTTTGATGTTCCTGCAGTTTTCACTGTCAAACAGAGTTGGAGCTTGTACCTCCCTATATATATGTATGGAATGGAGTTTGCAACTGAAAAGAAACTTTGTGTTCCCAACAAGCTAGGTGAAGGACGGCTTTCACACACACTTATCTCTCAGAACAGAGCAAGTGGATAGACGTTCGTTCATCTAGCACCAAGGGAACGGGTTGCAGGAGACACTTTTTCTCTGCTTTTTCAGTCTGTTTCCTAGTGCCAGTTTGAAGTTCCTGCAGTTTTCACTGTCAAACCGTGTTGGAGCTAGTACCTCCCCATATATATGTATGGAATGGAGTTTGCAACTGAAAAGAAACTTTGTGTTCCCAACAAGGTAGGTGAAGGACGGCTTTCACACACACTTATCTCTCAGAACTGAGCAAGTGGAGAGACGTTCGTTCATCTAGCACCAAGGGAACGGGTTGCAGGTGACACTTTTTCTCTGCTTTCTCAGTCTGTTTCCTAGTGCCAGTTTGAAGTTCCTGCAGTTTTCACTGTAAAACCGAGTTGGAGCTTCTACCTCCCCATATATATGTATGGAATGGAGTTTGCAACTGAAAAGAAACTTTGTGTTCCCAACAAGCTAGGTGAAGGACGGCTTTCACACACACGTATCACTCAGAACTGAGCAAGTGGAGAGACGTTCGTTCATCTAGCACCAAGGGAACGGGTTGCAGGTGACACTTTTTCTCTGCTTTCTCAGTCTGTTTCCTAGTGCCGGTTTGAAGTTCCTGCAGTTTTCACTGTCAAACCGAGTTGGAGCTTGTACCTCCCCATATATATGTATGGAATGGAGTTTGCAACTGAAAAGAAACTTTGTGTTCCCAAAAAGCTAGGTGAAGACGGCTTTCACACGCACTTATCTCTCAGAACTGAGCAAGTGGAGAGAAGTTAGTTCATCTAGCACAAAGGGAACGGGTTGCAGGAGACATTTTTCTCTGCTTTCTCAGTCTGTTTCCTAGTGCCAGTTTGAAGTTCCTGCAGTTTTCACTGTCAAACCGAGTTGGACCTAGTACCTCCCCATATATATGTATGGAATGGAGTTTGCAACTGAAAAGAAACTTTGTGTTCCCAACAAGCTAGGTGAAGGACGGCTTTCACACACACTTATCTCTCAGAACTGAGCAAGTGGAGAGACGTTCGTTCATCTAGCACCAAGGGAACGGGTTGCCGGAGACACTTTTTCTCTGCTTTCTCAGTCTGTTTCCTAGTGCCAGTTTGAAGTTCCTGCAGTTTTCACTGTAAAACCGAGTTGGAGCTTCTACCTCCCCATATATATGTATGGAATGGAGTTTGCAACTGAAAAGAAACTTTGTGTTCCCTACAAGCTAGGTGAAGGACGGCTTTCACACACACTTATCTCTCAGAAGTGAGCAAGTGGAGAGACGTTCGTTCATCTAGCACCAAGGGAACGGGTTGCAGGAGACACTTTTTCTCTGCTTTCTCAGTCTGTTTCCTAGTGCCGGTTTGAAGTTCCTGCAGTTTTCACTGTCAAACCGAGTTGGAGCTAGTACCTCCCTATATATATGTATGGAATGGAGTTTGCAACTGAAAAGAAACTTTGTGTTCCCAAAAAGCTAGGTGAAGGACGGCTTTCACACGCACTTATCTCTCAGAACTGAGCAAGTGGAGAGACGTTCGTTCATCTAGCAAAAAGGGAACGGGTTGCAGGAGACACTTTTTCTCTGCTTTCTCAGTCTGTTTCCTAGTGCCGGTTTGAAGTTCCTGCAGTTTTCACTGTAAAACCGAGTTGGAGCTTCTACCTCCCCATATATATGTATGGAATGGAGTTTGCAACTGAAAAGAAACTTTGTGTTCCCAACAAGCTAGGTGAAGGACGGCTTTCACACACATTTATCTCTCAGAACTGAGCAAGTGGAGAGACGTTCGTTCATCTAGCACCAAGGGAACGGGTTGCAGGAGACACTTTTTCTCTGCTTTCTCAGTCTGTTTCCTAGTGCCGGTTTGAAGTTCCTGCAGTTTTCACTGTCAAACCGAGTTGGAGCTAGTACCTCCCCATATATATGTATGGAATGGAGTTTGCAACTGAAAAGAAACTTTGTGTTCCCAACAAGCTAGGTGAAGGACGGCTTTCACACACACTTATCTCTCAGAACTGAGCAAGTGGAGAGACGTTCGTTCATTTAGCACCAAGGGAACGGGTTGCAGGAGACACTTTTTCTCTGCTTTCTCAGTCTGTTTCCTAGTGCCAGTTTTAAGTTCCTGCAGTTTTCACTGTCAAACCGTGTTGGAGCTAGTACCTCCCCATATATATGTATGGAATGGAGTTTGCAACTGAAAAGAAACTTTGTGTTCCCAACAAGGTAGGTGAAGGACGGCTTTCACACACACTTATCTCTCAGAACTGAGCAAGTGTAGAGACGTTCGTTCATCTAGCACCAAGGGAACGGGTTGCAGGTGACACTTTTTCTCTGCTTTCTCAGTCTGTTTCCTAGTGCCGGTTTGAAGTTCCTGCAGTTTTCACTGTCAAACCGAGTTGGAGCTTGTACCTCCCCATATATATGTATGGAATGGAGTTTGCAACTGAAAAGAAACTTTGTGTTCCCAAAAAGCTAGGTGAAGACGGCTTTCACACGCACTTATCTCTCAGAACTGAGCAAGTGGAGAGAAGTTAGTTCATCTAGCACAAAGGGAACGGGTTGCAGGAGACATTTTTCTCTGCTTTCTCAGTCTGTTTCCTAGTGCCAGTTTGAAGTTCCTGCAGTTTTCACTGTCAAACCGAGTTGGACCTAGTACCTCCCCATATATATGTATGGAATGGAGTTTGCAACTGAAAAGAAACTTTGTGTTCCCAACAAGCTAGGTGAAGGACGGCTTTCACACACACTTATCTCTCAGAACTGAGCAAGTGGAGAGACGTTCGTTCATCTAGCACCAAGGGAACGGGTTGCCGGAGACACTTTTTCTCTGCTTTCTCAGTCTGTTTCCTAGTGCCAGTTTGAAGTTCCTGCAGTTTTCACTGTAAAACCGAGTTGGAGCTTCTACCTCCCCATATATATGTATGGAATGGAGTTTGCAACTGAAAAGAAACTTTGTGTTCCCTACAAGCTAGGTGAAGGACGGCTTTCACACACACTTATCTCTCAGAAGTGAGCAAGTGGAGAGACGTTCGTTCATCTAGCACCAAGGGAACGGGTTGCAGGAGACACTTTTTCTCTGCTTTCTCAGTCTGTTTCCTAGTGCCGGTTTGAAGTTCCTGCAGTTTTCACTGTCAAACCGAGTTGGAGCTAGTACCTCCCTATATATATGTATGGAATGGAGTTTGCAACTGAAAAGAAACTTTGTGTTCCCAAAAAGCTAGGTGAAGGACGGCTTTCACACAAACTTATCTCTCAGAACTGAGCAAGTGGAGAGACGTTCGTTCATCTAGCAAAAAGGGAACGGGTTGCAGGAGACACTTTTTCTCTGCTTTCTCAGTCTGTTTCCTAGTGCCGGTTTGAAGTTCCTGCAGTTTTCACTGTAAAACCGAGTTGGAGCTTCTACCTCCCCATATATATGTATGGAATGGAGTTTGCAACTGAAAAGAAACTTTGTGTTCCCAACAAGCTAGGTGAAGGACGGCTTTCACACACATTTATCTCTCAGAACTGAGCAAGTGGAGAGACGTTCGTTCATCTAGCACCAAGGGAACGGGTTACAGGAGACACTTTTTCTCTGCTTTCTCAGTCTGTTTCCTAGTGCCGGTTTGAAGTTCCTGCAGTTTTCACTGTCAAACCGAGTTGGAGCTAGTACCTCCCCATATATATGTATGGAATGGAGTTTGCAACTGAAAAGAAACTTTGTGTTCCCAACAAGCTAGGTGAAGGACGGCTTTCACACACACTTATCTCTCAGAACTGAGCAAGTGGAGAGACGTTCGTTCATCTAGCACCAAGGGAACGGGTTGCAGGAGACACTTTTTCTCTGCTTTCTCAGTCTGTTTCCTAGTGCCGGTTTGAAGTTCCTGCAGTTTTCACTGTAAAACCGTGTTGGAGCTTCTACCTCCCCATATATATGTATGGAATGGAGTTTGCAACTGAAAAGAAACTTTGTGTTCCCAACAAGCTAGGTGAAGGACGGCTTTCACACACACTTATCTCTCAGAACAGAGCAAGTGGATAGACGTTCGTTCATCTAGCACCAAGGGAACGGGATGCAGGAGACACTTTTTCTCTGCTTTCTCAGTCTGTTTCCTAGTGCCAGTTTGAAGTTCCTGCAGTTTTCACTGTCAAACCGTGTTGGAGCTAGTACCTCCCCATATATATGTATGGAATGGAGTTTGCAACTGAAAAGAAACTTTGTGTTCCCAACAAGGTAGATGAAGGACGGCTTTCACACACACTTATCTCTCAGAACTGAGCAAGTGGAGAGACGTTCGTTCATCTAGCACCAAGGGAACGGGTTGCAGGTGACACATTTTCTCTGCTTTCTCAGTCTGTTTCCTAGTGCCAGTTTGAAGTTCCTGCAGTTTTCACTGTAAAACCGAGTTGGAGCTTCTACCTCCCCATATATATGTATGGAATGGAGTTTGCAACTGAAAAGAAACTTTGTGATCCCAACAAGCTAGGTGAAGGACGGCTTTCACACACACGTATCTCTCAGAACTGAGCAAGTGGAGAGACGTTCGTTCATCTAGCACCAAGGGAACGGGTTGCAGGAGACACTTTTTCTCTGCTTTCTCAGTCTGTTTCCTAGTGCCGGTTTGAAGTTCCTGCAGTTTTCACTGTCAAACCGAGTTGGAGCTAGTACCTCCCCATATATATGTATGGAATGGAGTTTGCAACTGAAAAGAAACTTTGTGTTCCCAAAAAGCTAGGTGAAGACGGCTTTCACACGCACTTATCTCTCAGAACTGAGCAAGTGGAGAGAAGTTAGTTCATCTAGCACAAAGGGAACGGGTTGCAGGAGACACTTTTTCTCTGCTTTCTC
Organism: Camelus dromedarius; assembly: GCF_036321535.1. Taxonomy (NCBI): domain Eukaryota; kingdom Metazoa; phylum Chordata; class Mammalia; order Artiodactyla; family Camelidae; genus Camelus; species Camelus dromedarius. The sequence goes on along the minus strand of NC_087450.1, from coordinate 3,685,958 downwards.
AGTCTGTTTCCTAGTGCCAGTTTGAAGTTCCTGCAGTTTTCACTGTCAAACCGAGTTGGACCTAGTACCTCCCCATATATATGTATGGAATGGAGTTTGCAACTGAAAAGAAACTTTGTGTTCCCAACAAGCTAGGTGAAGGACGGCTTTCACACACACTTATCTCTCAGAACTGAGCAAGTGGAGAGACGTTCGTTCATCTAGCACCAAGGGAACGGGTTGCCGGAGACACTTTTTCTCTGCTTTCTCAGTCTGTTTCCTAGTGCCAGTTTGAAGTTCCTGCAGTTTTCACTGTAAAACCGAGTTGGAGCTTCTACCTCCCCATATATATGTATGGAATGGAGTTTGCAACTGAAAAGAAACTTTGTGTTCCCAACAAGCTAGGTGAAGGACGGCTTTCACACACACGTATCTCTCAGAACTGAGCAAGTGGAGAGACGTTCGTTCATCTAGCACCAAGGGAACGGGTTGCAGGAGACACTTTTTCTCTGCTTTCTCAGTCTGTTTCCTAGTGCCGGTTTGAAGTTCCTGCAGTTTTCACTGTCAAACCGAGTTGGAGCTAGTACCTCCCTATATATATGTATGGAATGGAGTTTGCAACTGAAAAGAAACTTTGTGTTCCCAACAAGCTAGGTGAAGGACGGCTTTCACACGCACTTATCTCTCAGAACTGAGCAAGTGGAGAGACGTTCGTTCATCTAGCACCAAGGGAACGGGTTGCAGGAGACACTTTTTCTCTGCTTTCTCAGTCTGTTTCTTAGTGCCAGTTTGAAGTTCCTGCAGTTTTCACTGTCAAACCGAGTTGGACCTATTACCCCCCCATATATATGTATGGAATGGAGTTTGCAACTGAAAAGAAACTTTGTGTTCCCAACAAGCTAGGTGAAGGACGGCTTTCACACACACTTATCTCTCAGAACTGAGCAAGTGGAGAGACGTTCGTTCATCTAGCACCAAGGGAACGGGTTGCAGGAGACACTTTTTCTCTGCTTTCTCAATCTGTTTCCTAGTGCCGGTTTGAAGTTCCTGCAGTTTTCACTGTAAAACCGAGTTGGAGCTTCTACCTCCCCATATATATGTATGGAATGGAGTTTGCAACTGAAAAGAAACTTTGTGTTCCCAAAAAGCTAGGTGAAGGACGGCTTTCACACACACGTATCTCTCAGAATTGAGCAAGTGGAGAGACGTTCGTTCATCTAGCACCAAGGGAACGGGTTGCAGGAGACACTTTTTCTCTGCTTTCTCAGTCTGTTTCCTAGTGCCGGTTTGAAGTTCCTGCAGTTTTCACTGTCAAACCGAGTTGGAGCTAGTACCTCCCCATATATATGTATGGAATGGAGTTTGCAACTGAAAAGAAACTTTGTGTTCCCAAAAAGCTAGGTGAAGACGGCTTTCACACGCACTTATCTCTCAGAACTGAGCAAGTGGAGAGAAGTTAGTTCATCTAGCACAAAGGGAACGGGTTGCAGGAGACACTTTTTCTCTGCTTTCTCAGTCTGTTTCCTAGTGCCAGTTTGAAGTTCCTGCAGTTTTCACTGTCAAACCGAGTTGGACCTAGTACCTCCCCATATATATGTATGGAATGGAGTTTGCAACTGAAAAGAAACTTTGTGTTCCCAACAAGCTAGGTGAAGGACGGCTTTCACACACACTTATCTCTCAGAACTGAGCAAGTGGAGAGACGTTCGTTCATCTAGCACCAAGGGAACGGGTTGCCGGAGACACTTTTTCTCTGCATTCTCAGTCTGTTTCCTAGTGCCAGTTTGAAGTTCCTGTCGTTTTCACTGTAAAACCGAGTTGGAGCTTCTACCTCCCCATATATATGTATGGAATGGAGTTTGCAACTGAAAAGGAACTTTGTGTTCCCAACAAGCTAGGTGAAGGACGGCTTTCACACACACGTATCTCTCAGAACTGAGCAAGTGGAGAGACGTTCGTTCATCTAGCACCAAGGGAACGGGTTGCAGGAGACACTTTTTCTCTGCTTTCTCAGTCTGTTTCCTAGTGCCGGTTTGAAGTTCCTGCAGTTTTCACTGTAAAACCGAGTTGGAGCTTGTACCTCCCCATATATATCTATGGAATGGAGTTTGCAACTGAAAAGAAACTTTGTGTTCCCAACAAGCTAGTTGAAGGACGGCTTTCACACACACTTATATCTCAGAACTGAGCAAGTGGAGAGACGTTCGTTCATCTAGCACCAAGGGAACGGGTTGCAGGAGACACTTTTTCTCTGCTTTCTCAATCTGTTTCCTAGTGCCGGTTTGAAGTTCCTGCAGTTTTCACTGTAAAACCGAGTTGGAGCTAGAACCTCCCCATATATATGTATGGAATGGAGTTTGCAACTGAAAAGAAACTTTGTGTTCCCAACAAGGTAGTTGAAGAACGGCTTTCACTCACACTTATCTCTCAGAACTGAGCAAGTGAAGAGACGTTCGTTCATCTAGCACCAAGGGAACGGTTTGCAGGAAACACTTTTTCTCAGCTTTCTCATTCTGTTTCCTAGTGCCGGTTTGAAGTTCCTGCAGTTTTCACTGTAAAACCGGGTTGGAGCTTGTAACTCCCCATATGTATGTATGGAATGGAGTTTGCAACTGAAAAGAAACTTTGTGTTCCCAACAAGCTAGGTGAAGGACGGCTTTCACACACACTTATCTCTCAGAACTGATCAAGTGGAGAGACGTTCGTTCATCTAGCACCAAGGGAACGGGTTGCCGGAGACACTTTTTCTCTGCTTTCTCAGTCTGTTTCCTAGTGCCAGTTTGAAGTTCCTGCAGTTTTCACTGTAAAACCGAGTTGGAGCTTCTACCTCCCCATATATATGTATGGAATGGAGTTTGCAACTGAAAAGAAACTTTGTGTTCCCAAAAAGCTAGGTGAAGGACGGCTTTCACACACACGTATCTCTCAGAACTGAGCAAGTGGAGAGACGTTCGTTCATCTAGCACCAAGGGAACGGGTTGCAGGAGACACTTTTTCTCTGCTTTCTCAGTCTGTTTCCTAGTGCCGGTTTGAAGTTCCTGCAGTTTTCATTGTCAAACCGAGTTGGAGCTAGTACCTCCCTATATATATGTATGGAATGGAGTTTGCAACTGAAAAGAAACTTTGTGTTCCCAAAAAGCTAGGTGAAGGACGGCTTTAACACGCACTTATCTCTCAGAACTGAGCAAGTGGTGAGACGTTCGTTCATCTAGCAAAAAGAGAACGGGTAGCAGGAGACACTTTTTCTCTGCTTTCTCAGTCTGTTTCCTAGTGCCAGTTTGAAGTTCCTGCAGTTTTCACTGTCAAACCGAGTTGGAGCTAGTACCTCCCTATATATATGTATGGAATGGAGTTTGCAACTGAAAAGAAACTTTGTGTTCCCAAAAAGCTAGGTGAAGGACGGCTTTCACACGCACTTATCTCTCAGAACTGAGCAAGTGGAGAGAAGTTAGTTCATCTAGCACAAAGGGAACGGGTTGCAGGAGACACTTTTTCTCTGCTTTCTCAGTCTGTTTCCTAGTGCCAGTTTGAAGTTCCTGCAGTTTTCACTGTCAAACCGAGTTGGACCTAGTACCTCCCCATATATATGTATGGAATGGAGTTTGCAACTGAAAAGAAACTTTGTGTTCCCAACAAGCTAGGTGAAGGACGGCTTTCACACACACTTATCTCTCAGAACTGATCAAGTTGAGAGACGTTCGTTCATCTAGCACCAAGGGAAAGGGTTGCCGGAGACACTTTTTCTCTGCTTTCTTAGTCTGTTTCCTAGTGCCAGTTTGAAGTTCCTGCAGTTTTCACTGTAAAACCGAGTTGGAGCTTCTACCTCCCCATATATATGTATGGAATGGAGTTTGCAACTGAAAAGAAACTTTGTGTTCCCAACAAGCTAGGTGAAGGACGGCTTTCACACTCACGTATCTCTCAGAACTGAGCAAGTGGAGAGACGTTCGTTCATCTAGCACCAAGGGAACGGGTTGCAGGAGACACTTTTTCTCTGCTTTCTCAGTCTGTTTCCTAGTGCCGGTTTGAAGTTCCTGCAGTTTTCACTGTAAAACCGAGTTGGAGCTTGTACCTCCCCATATATATGTATGGAATGGAGTTTGCAACTGAAAAGAAACTTTGTGTTCCCAACAAGCTAGGTGAAGGACGGCTTTCACACAGACTTATCTCTCAGAACTGAGCAAGTGGAGAGACGTTCGTTCATCTAGCACCAAGGGAACGGGTTGCAGGAGACACTTTTTGTCTGCTTTCCGAATCTGTTTCCTAGTGCCGGTTTGAAGTTCCTGCAGTTTTCACTGTAAAACCGAGTTGGAGCTTCTACCTCCCCCTATATATGTATGGAATGGAGTTTGCAACTGAAAAGAAACTTTGTGTTCCCAACAAGCTAGGTGAAGGACGGCTTTCACACACACTTATATCTCAGAACTGAGCAAGTGGAGAGACGTTCGTTCATCTAGCACCAAGGGAACGGGTTGCAGGAGACACTTTTTCTCTGCTTTCTCAGTCTGTTTCCTAGTGCCGGTTTGAAGTTCCTGCAGTTTTCACTGTAAAACCGAGTTGGAGCTAGTACCTCCCCATATATATGTATGGAATGGAGTTTGCAACTGAAAAGAAACTTTGTGTTCCCAACAAGGTAGTTGAAGAACGGCTTTCACTCACACTTATCTCTCAGAACTGAGCAAGTGAAGAGACGTTCGTTCATCTAGCACCAAGGGAACGGTTTGCAGGAAACACTTTTTCTCAGCTTTCTCATTCTGTTTCCTAGTGCCGGTTTGAAGTTCCTGCAGTTTTCACTGTAAAACCGGGTTGGAGCTTGTAACTCCCCATATGTATGTATGGAATGGAGTTTGCAACTGAAAAGAAACTTTGTGTTCCCAACAATCTAGGTGAAGGACGGCTTTCACACACACTTATCTCTCAGAACTGATCAAGTGGAGAGACGTTCGTTCATCTAGCACCAATGGAACGGGTTGCCGGAGACACTTTTTCTCTGCTTTCTCAGTCTGTTTCCTAGTGCCAGTTTGAAGTTCCTGCAGTTTTCACTGTAAAACCGAGTTGGAGCTTCTACCTCCCCATATATATGTATGGAATGGAGTTTGCAACTGAAAAGAAACTTTGTGTTCCCAAAAAGCTAGGTGAAGGACGGCTTTAACACGCACTTATCTCTCAGAACTGAGCAAGTGGAGAGACGTTCGTTCATCTAGCAAAAAGAGAACGGGTAGCAGGAGACACTTTTTCTCTGCTTTCTCAGTCTGTTTCCTAGTGCCAGTTTGAAGTTCCTGCAGTTTTCACTGTCAAACCGAGTTGGAGCTAGTACCTCCCTATATATATGTATGGAATGGAGTTTGCAACTGAAAAGAAACTTTGTGTTCCCAAAAAGCTAGGTGAAGGACGGCTTTCACACGCACTTATCTCTCAGAACTGAGCAAGTGGAGAGACGTTCGTTCATCTAGCAAAAAGGGAACGGGTTGCAGGAGACACTTTTTCTCTGCTTTCTCAGTCTGTTTCCTAGTGCCAGTTTAAAGTTCCTGCAGTTTTCACTGTCAAACCGTGTTGGAGCTAGTACCTCCCCATATATATGTATGGAATGGAGTTTGCAACTGAAAAGAAACTTTGTGTTCCCAACAAGCTAGGTGAAGGACGGCTTTCACACACAATTATCTCTCAGAACTGAGCAAGTGGAGAGACTTTCGTTCATCTAGCACCAAGGGAACGGGTTGCAGGAGACACTTTTTCTCTGCTTTCTCAGTCTGTTTCCTAGTGCCAGTTTGAAGTTCCTGCAGTTTTCACTGTAAAACCGAGTTGGAGCTTCTACCTCCCCATATATATGTATGGAATGGAGTTTGCAACTGAAAAGAAACTTTGTGATCCCAACAAGCTAGGTGAAGGACGGCTTTCACACACACGTATCTCTCAGAACTGAGCAAGTGGAGAGACGTTCGTTCATCTAGCACCAAGGGAACGGGTTGCAGGAGACACTTTTTCTCTGCTTTCTCAGTCTGTTTCCTAGTGCCGGTTTGAAGTTCCTGCAGTTTTCACCGTCAAACCGAGTTGGAGCTAGTACCTCCCCATATATATGTATGGAATGGAGTTTGCAACTGAAAAGAAACTTTGTGTTCCCAAAAAGCTAGGTGAAGACGGCTTTCACACGCACTTATCTCTCAGAACTGAGCAAGTGGAGAGAAGTTAGTTCATCTAGCACAAAGGGAACGGGTTGCAGGAGACACTTTTTCTCTGCTTTCTCAGTCTGTTTCCTAGTGCCAGTTTGAAGTTCCTGCAGTTTTCACTGTCAAACCGAGTTGGACCTAGTACCTCCCCATATATATGTATGGAATGGAGTTTGCAACTGAAAAGAAACTTTGTGTTCCCAACAAGCTAGTTGAAGGACGGCTTTCACACACACTTATCTCTCAGAACTGATCAAGTTGAGAGACGTTCGTTCATCTAGCACCAAGGGAACTGGTTGCCGGAGACACTTTTTCTCTGCTTTCTTAGTCTGTTTCCTAGTGCCAGTTTGAAGTTCTTGCAATTTTCACTGTAAAACCGAGTTGGAGCTTCTACCTCCCCATATATATATATGGAATGGAGTTTGCAACTGAAAAGGAACTTTGTGTTCCCAAAAAGCTAGGTGAAGGACGGCTTTCACACACACGTATCTCTCAGAACTGAGCAAGTGGAGAGACGTTCGTTCATCTAGCACCAAGGGAACGGGTTGCAGGAGACACTTTTTGTCTGCTTTCCCAATCTGTTTCCTAGTGCCGGTTTGAAGTTCCTGCAGTTTTCACTGTAAAACCGAGTTGGAGCTTCTACCTCCCCCTATATATGTATGGAATGGAGTTTGCAACTGAAAAGAAACTTTGTGTTCCCAACAAGCTAGGTGAAGGACGGCTTTCACACACACTTATATCTCAGAACTGAGCAAGTGGAGAGACGTTCGTTCATCTAGCACCAAGGGAACGGGTTGCAGGAGACACTTTTTCTCTGCTTTCTCAGTCTGTTTCCTAGTGCCGGTTTGAAGTTCCTGCAGTTTTCACTGTAAAACCGAGTTGGAGCTAGTACCTCCCCATATATATGTATGGAATGGAGTTTGCAACTGAAAAGAAACTTTGTGTTCCCAACAAGGTAGTTGAAGAACGGCTTCACTCACACTTATCTCTCAGAACTGAGCAAGTGAAGAGACGTTCGTTCATCTAGCACCAAGGGAACGGTTTGCAGGAAACACTTTTTCTCAGCTTTCTCATTCTGTTTCCTAGTGCCGGTTTGAAGTTCCTGCAGTTTTCACTGTAAAACCGGGTTGGAGCTTGTAACTCCCCATATGTATGTATGGAATGGAGTTTGCAACTGAAAAGAAACTTTGTGTTCCCAACAATCTAGGTGAAGGACGGCTTTCACACACACTTACTCTCAGAACTGATCAAGTGGAGAGACGTTCGTTCATCTAGCACCAAGGGAACGGGTTGCCGGAGACACTTTTTCTCTGCTTTCTCAGTCTGTTTCCTAGTGCCAGTTTGAAGTTCCTGCAGTTTTCACTGTAAAACCGAGTTGGAGCTTCTACCTCCCCATATATATGTATGGAATGGAGTTTGCAACTGAAAAGAAACTTTGTGTTCCCAAAAAGCTAGGTGAAGGACGGCTTTCACACACACATATCTCTCAGAACTGAGCAAGTGGAGAGACGTTCGTTCATCTAGCACCAAGGGAACGGGTTGCAGGAGACACTTTTTCTCTGCTTTCTCAGACTGTTTCCTAGTGCCGGTTTGAAGTTCCTGCAGTTTTCACTGTAAAACCGAGTTGGAGCTAGTACCTCCCTATATATATGTATGGAATGGAGTTTGCAACTGAAAAGAAACTTTGTGTTCCCAAAAAGCTAGGTGAAGGACGGCTTTCACACGCACTTATCTCTCAGAACTGAGCAAGTGGAGAGACGTTCGTTCATCTAGCAAAAAGGGAACGGGTTGCAGGAGACACTTTTTCTCTGCTTTCTCAGTCTGTTTCCTAGTGCCAGTTTGAAGTTCCTGCAGTTTTCACTGTCAAACCGTGTTGGAGCTAGTACCTCCCCATATATATGTATGGAATGGAGTTTGCAACTGAAAAGAAACTTTGTGTTCCCAACAAGCTAGGTGAAGGACGGCTTTCACACACACTTATCTCTCAGAACTGAGCAAGTGGAGAGACGTTCGTTCATCTAGCACCAAGGGAACGGGTTGCAGGAGACACTTTTTCTCTGCTTTCTCAGTCTGTTTCCTAGTGCCAGTTTGAAGTTCCTGCAGTTTTCACTGTAAAACCGAGTTGGAGCTTCTACCTCCCCATATATATGTATGGAATGGAGTTTGCAACTGAAAAGAAACTTTGTGATCCCAACAAGCTAGGTGAAGGACGGCTTTCACACACACGTATCTCTCAGAACTGAGCAAGTGGAGAGACGTTCGTTCATCTAGCACCAAGGGAACGGGTTGCAGGAGACACTTTTTCTCTGCTTTCTCAGTCTGTTTCCTAGTGCCGGTTTGAAGTTCCTGCAGTTTTCACTGTCAAACCGAGTTGGAGCTAGTACCTCCCCATATATATGTATGGAATGGAGTTTGCAACTGAAAAGAAACTTTGTGTTCCCAAAAAGCTAGGTGAAGACGGCTTTCACACGCACTTATCTCTCAGAACTGAGCAAGTGGAGAGAAGTTAGTTCATCTAGCACAAAGGGAACGGGTTGCAGGAGACACTTTTTCTCTGCTTTCTCAGTCTGTTTCCTAGTGCCAGTTTGAAGTTCCTGCAGTTTTCACTGTCAAACCGAGTTGGACCTAGTACCTCCCCATATATATGTATGGAATGGAGTTTGCAACTGAAAAGAAACTTTGTGTTCCCAAAAAGCTAGGTGAAGGACGGCTTTCACACAAACTTATCTCTCAGAACTGATCAAGTTGAGAGATGTTCGTTCATCTAGCACCAAGGGAACGGGTTGCTGGAGACACTTTTTCTCTGCTTTCTTAGTCTGTTTCCTAGTGCCAGTTTGAAGTTCCTGCAGTTTTCACTGTAAAACCGAGTTGGAGCTTCTACCTCCCCATATATATGTATGGAATGGAGTTTGCAACTGAAAAGAAACTTTGTGTTCCCAACAAGCTAGGTGAAGGACGGCTTTCACACACACGTATCTCTCAGAACTGAGCAAGTGGAGAGACGTTCGTTCATCTAGCACCAAGGGAACGGATTGCGGGACACACTTTTTCTCTGCTTTCTCAGTCTGTTTCCTAGTGCCGGTTTGAAGTTCCTGCAGTTTTCACTGTCAAACCGAGTTGGAGCTAGTACCTCCCCATATATATGTATGGAATGGAGTTTGCAACTGAAAAGAAACTTTGTGTTCCCAAAAAGCTAGGTGAAGGACGGCTTTCACACGCACTTATCTCTCAGAACTGAGCAAGTGGAGAGACGTTCGTTCATCTAGCAAAAAGGGAACGGGTTGCAGGAGACACTTTTTCTCTGCTTTCTCAGTCTGTTTCCTAGTGCCAGTTTGAAGTTCCTGCAGTTTTCACTGTCAAACCGTGTTGGAGCTAGTACCTCCCCATATATATATATGGAATGGAGTTTGCAACTGAAAAGAAACTTTGTGTTCCCAACAAGCTAGGTGAAGGACGGCTTTCACACACACTTATCTCTCAGAACTGAGCAAGTGGAGAGACGTTCGTTCATCTAGCACCAAGGGAACGGGTTGCAGGAGACACTTTTTCTCTGCTTTCTCAGTCTGTTTCCTAGTGCCAGTTTGAAGTTCCTGCAGTTTTCACTGTAAAACCGAGTTGGAGCTTCTACCTCCCCATATATATGTATGGAATGGAGTTTGCAACTGAAAAGAAACTTTGTGATCCCAACAAGCTAGGTGAAGGACGGCTTTCACACACACGTATCTCTCAGAACTGAGCAAGTGGAGAGACGTTCGTTCATCTAGCACCAAGGGAACGGGTTGCAGGAGACACTTTTTCTCTGCTTTCTCAGTCTGTTTCCTAGTGCCGGTTTGAAGTTCCTGCAGTTTTCACTGTCAAACCGAGTTGGAGCTTGTACCTCCCCATATATATGTATGGAATGGAGTTTGCAACTGAAAAGAAACTTTGTGTTCCCAAAAAGCTAGGTGAAGACGGCTTTCACACGCACTTATCTCTCAGAACTGAGCAAGTGGAGAGAAGTTAGTTCATCTAGCACAAAGGGAACGGGTTGCAGGAGACACTTTTTCTCTGCTTTCTCAGTCTGTTTCCTAGTGCCAGTTTGAAGTTCCTGCAGTTTTCACTGTCAAACCGAGTTGGACCTAGTACCTCCCCATATATATGCATGGAATGGAGTTTGCAACTGAAAAGAAACTTTGTGTTCCCAACAAGCTAGGTGAAGGACGGCTTTCACACACACTTATCTCTCAGAACTGAGCAAGTGGAGAGACGTTCGTTCATGTAGCACCAAGGGAACGGGTTGCCGGAGACACTTTTTCTCTGCTTTCTCAGTCTGTTTCCCAGTGCCAGTTTGAAGTTCCTGCAGTTTTCACTGTAAAACCGAGTTGGAGCTTCTACCTCCCCATATATATGTATGGAATGGAGTTTGCAACTGAAAAGAAACTTTGTGTTCCCAACAAGCTAGGTGAAGGACGGCTTTCACACACACGTATCTCTCAGAACTGAGCAAGTGGAGAGACGTTCGTTCATCTAGCACCAAGGGAACGGGTTGCAGGAGACACTTTTTCTCTGCTTTCTCAGTCTGTTTCCTAGTGCCGGTTTGAAGTTCCTGCAGTTTTCACTGTCAAACCGAGTTGGAGCTAGTACCTCCCTATATATATGTATGGAATGGAGTTTGCAACTGAAAAGAAACTTTGTGTTCCCAAAAAGCTAGGTGAAGGACGGCTTTCACACGCACTTATCTCTCAGAACTGAGCAAGTGGAGAGACGTTCGTTCATCTAGCAAAAAGGGAACGGGTTGCAGGAGACACTTTTTCTCTGCTTTCTCAGTCTGTTTCCTAGTGCCAGTTTGAAGTTCCTGCAGTTTTCACTGTCAAACCGAGTTGGACCTAGTACCTCCCCATATATATGTATGGAATGGAGTTTGCAACTGAAAAGAAACTTTGTGTTCCCAACAAGCTAGGTGAAGGGCGGCTTTCACACACACTTATCTCTCAGAACTGAGGAAGTGGAGAGACGTTCGTTCATCTAGCAAAAAGGGAACGGGTTGCAGGAGACACATTTTCTCTGCTTTCTCAGTCTGTTTCCTAGTGCCAGTTTGAAGTTCCTGCAGTTTTCACTGTCAAACCGTGTTGGAGCTAGTACCTCCCCATATATATGTATGGAATGGAGTTTGCAACTGAAAAGAAACTTTGTGTTCCCAACAAGCTAGGTGAAGGACGGCTTTCACACACACTTATCTCTCAGAACTGAGCAAGTGGAGAGACGTTCGTTCATCTAGCACCAAGGGAACGGGTTGCAGGAGACACTTTTTCTCTGCTTTCTCAGTCTGTTTCCTAGTGCCAGTTTGAAGTTCCTGCAGTTTTCACTGTAAAACCGAGTTGGAGCTTCTACCTCCCCATATATATGTATGGAATGGAGTTTGCAACTGAAAAGAAACTTTGTGATCCCAACAAGCTAGGTGAAGGACGGCTTTCACACACACGTATCTCTCAGAACTGAGCAAGTGGAGAGACGTTCGTTCATCTAGCACCAAGGGAACGGGTTGCAGGAGACACTTTTTCTCTGCTTTCTCAGTCTGTTTCCTAGTGCCGGTTTGAAGTTCCTGCAATTTTCACTGTCAAACCGAGTTGGAGCTAGTACCTCCCCATATATATGTATGGAATGGAGTTTGCAACTGAAAAGAAACTTTGTGTTCCCAAAATGCTAGGTGAAGACGGCTTTCACACGCACTTATCTCTCAGAACTGAGCAAGTGGAGAGAAGTTAGTTCATCTAGCACAAAGGGAACGGGTTGCAGGAGACACTTTTTCTCTGCTTTCTCAGTCTGTTTCCTAGTGCCAGTTTGAAGTTCCTGCAGTTTTCACTGTCAAACCGAGTTGGACCTAGTACCTCCCCATATATATGTATGGAATGGAGTTTGCAACTGAAAAGAAACTTTGTGTTCCCAACAAGCTAGGTGAAGGACGGCTTTCACACAAACTTATCTCTCAGAACTGATCAAGTTGAGAGACGTTCGTTCATCTAGCACCAAGGGAACGGGTTGCCGGAGACACTTTTTCTCTGCTTTCTTAGTCTGTTTCCTAGTGCCAGTTTGAAGTTCCTGCAGTTTTCACTGTAAAACCGAGTTGGAGCTTCTACCTCCCCATATATATGTATGGAATGGAGTTTGCAACTGAAAAGAAACTTTGTGTTCCCAACAAGCTAGGTGAAGGACGGCTTTCACACACACGTATCTCTCAGAACTGAGCAAGTGGAGAGACGTTCGTTCATCTAGCACCAAGGGAACGGATTGCGGGACACACTTTTTCTCTGCTTTCTCAGTCTGTTTCCTAGTGCCGGTTTGAAGTTCCTGCAGTTTTCACTGTCAAACCGAGTTGGAGCTAGTACCTCCCCATATATATGTATGGAATGGAGTTTGCAACTGAAAAGAAACTTTGTGTTCCCAAAAAGCTAGGTGAAGGACGGCTTTCACACGCACTTATCTCTCAGAACTGAGCAAGTGGAGAGTCGTTCGTTCATCTAGCAAAAAGGGAACGGGTTGCAGGAGACACTTTTTCTCTGCTTTCTCAGTCTGTTTCCTAGTGCCAGTTTGAAGTTCCTGCAGTTTTCACTGTCAAACCGTGTTGGAGCTAGTACCTCCCCATATATATATATGGAATGGAGTTTGCAACTGAAAAGAAACTTTGTGTTCCCAACAAGCTAGGTGAAGTACGGCTTTCACACACACTTATCTCTCAGAACTGAGCAAGTGGAGAGACGTTCGTTCATCTAGCACCAAGGGAACGGGTTGCAGGAGACACTTTTTCTCTGCTTTCTCAGTCTGTTTCCTAGTGCCAGTTTGAAGTTCCTGCAGTTTTCACTGTCAAACCGAGTTGGAGCTTCTACCTCCCCATATATATGTATGGAATGGAGTTTGCAACTGAAAAGAAACTTTGTGTTCCCAACAAGCTAGGTGAAGGACGGCTTTCACACACACTTATCTCTCAGAACTGAGCAAGTGGAGAGACGTTCGTTCATCTAGCACCAAGGGAACGGGTTGCAGGAGACACTTTTTCTCTGCTTTCTCAGTCTGTTTCCTAGTGCCGGTTTGAAGTTCCTGCAGTTTTCACTGTCAAACCGAGTTGGACCTAGTACCTCCCCATATATATGTATGGAATGGAGTTTGCAACTGAAAAGAAACTTTGTGTTCCCAACAAGCTAGGTGAAGGACGGCTTTCACACACACTTATCTCTCAGAACTGAGCAAGTGGAGAGACGTTCGTTCATCTAGCACCAAGGGAACGGGTTGCAGGAGACACTTTTTCTCTGCTTTCTCATTCTGTTTCCTAGTGCCAGTTTGAAGTTCCTGCAGTTTTCACTGTAAAACCGAGTTGGAGCTTCTACCTCCCCATATATATGTATGGAATGGAGTTTGCAACTGAAAAGAAACTTTGTGTTCCGAACAAGCTAGGTGAAGGGCGGCTTTCACACACACTTATCTCTCAGAACTGAGCAAGTGGAGAGACGTTCGTTCATCTAGGACCAAGGGAACGGGTTGCAGGAGACACTTTTTCTCTGCTTTCTCATTCTGTTTCCTAGTGCCGGTTTGAAGTTCCTGCAGTTTTCACTGTAAAACCGAGTTGGAGCTTCTACCTCCCCATATATATGTATGGAATGGAGTTTGCAACTGAAAATAAACTTTGTGTTCCCAACAAGCTAGTTGAAGGACGGCTTTCACACACACTTATCTCTCAGAACTTAACAAGTGGAGAGACGTTCGTTCATCTAGCACCAAGGGAACGGGTTGCAGGAGACACTTTTTCTCTGTTTTCTCAGTCTGTTTCCTAGTGCCGGTTTGAAGTTCCTGCAGTTTTCACTGTCAAACCGAGTTGGAGCTAGTACCTCCCCATATATATGTATGGAATGGAGTTTGCAACTGAAAAGAAACTTTGTGTTCCCAACAAGCTAGGTGAAGGACGGCTTTCACACACACTTATCTCTCAGAACTGAGCAAGTGGAGAGACGTTCGTTCATCTAGCACCAAGGGAACGGGTTGCAGGAGACACTTTTTCTCTGCTTTCTCAGTCTGTTTCCTAGTGCCGGTTTGAAGTTCCTGCAGTTTTCACTGTCAAACCGAGTTGGACCTAGTACCTCCCCATATATATGTATGGAATGGAGTTTGCAACTGAAAAGAAACTTTGTGTTCCCAACAAGCTAGGTGAAGGACGGCTTTCACACACACTTATCTCTCAGAACTGAGCAAGTGGAGAGACGTTCGTTCATCTAGCACCAAGGGAACGGGTTGCAGGAGACACTTTTTCTCTGCTTTCTCATTCTGTTTCCTAGTGCCAGTTTGAAGTTCCTGCAGTTTTCACTGTAAAACCGAGTTGGAGCTTCTACCTCCCCATATATATGTATTTAATGGAGTTTGCAACTGAAAAGAAACTTTGTGATCCCAACAAGCTAGGTGAAGGACGGCTTTCACACACACGTATCTCTCAGAACTGAGCAAGTGGAGAGACGTTCGTTCATCTAGCACCAAGGGAACGGGTTGCAGGAGACACTTTTTCTCTGCTTTCTCATTCTGTTTCCTAGTGCCGGTTTGAAGTTCCTGCAGTTTTCACTGTCAAACCGAGTTGGAGCTAGTACCTCCCCATATATATGTATGGAATGGAGTTTGCAACTGAAAAGAAACTTTGTGTTCCCAAAAAGCTAGGTGAAGACGGCTTTCACACGCACTTATCTCTCAGAACTGAGCAAGTGGAGAGAAGTTAGTTCATCTAGCACAAAGGGAAAGGGTTGCAGGAGACACTTTTTCTATGCTTTCTCTGTCTGTTTCCTAGTGCCAGTTTGAAGTTCCTGCAGTTTTCACTGTCAAACCGAGTTGGACCTAGTACCTCCCCATATATATGTATGGAATTGAGTTTGCAACTGAAAAGAAACTTTGTGTTCCCAACAAGCTAGGTGAAGGACGGCTTTCACACACACTTATCTCTCAGAACTGAGCAAGTGGAGAGACGTTCGTTCATCTAGCACCAAGGGAACGGGTTGCAGGAGACACTTTTTCTCTGCTTTCTCAGTCTGTTTCCTAGTGCCGGTTTGAAGTTCCTGCAGTTTTCACTGTCAAACCGAGTTGGAGCTAGAACCTCCCTATATATATGTATGGAATGGAGTTTGCAACTGAAAAGAAACCTTGTGTTCCCAAAAAGCTAGGTGAAGTACGGCTTTCACACGCACTTATCTCTCAGAACTGAGCAAGTGGAGAGACGTTCGTTCATCTAGCACCAAGGGAACGGGTTGCAGGAGACACTTTTTCTCTGCTTTCTCAGTCTGTTTCCTAGTGCCAGTTTGAAGTTCCTGCAGTTTTCACTGTCAAACCGAGTTGGACCTAGTACCTCCCCATATATATGTATGGAATGGAGTTTGCAACTGAAAAGAAACTTTGTGTTCCCAACAAGCTAGGTGAAGGACGGCTTTCACACACACTTATCTCTCAGAACTGAGCAAGTGGAGAGACGTTCGTTCATCTAGCAAAAAGGGAACGGGTTGCAGGAGACACTTTTTCTCTGCTTTCTCAGTCTGTTTCCTAGTGCCGGTTTGAAGTTCCTGCAGTTTTCACTGTAAAACCGAGTTGGAGCTTCTACCTACCCATATATATGTATGGAATGGAGTTTGCAACTGAAAATAAACTTTGTGTTCCCAACAAGCTAGGTGAAGGACGGCTTTCAAACACACTTATCTCTCAGAACTTAGCAAGTGGAGAGACGTTCGTTCATCTAGCACCAAGGGAACGGGTTGCAGGAGACACTTTTTCTCTGTTTTCTCAGTCTGTTTCCTAGTGCCGGTTTGAAGTTCCTGCAGTTTTCACTGTCAAACCGAGTTGGAGCTAGTACCTCCCCATATATATGTATGGAATGGAGTTTGCAACTGAAAAGAAACTTTGTGTTCCCAACAAGCTAGGTGAAGGACGGCTTTCACACACACTTATCTCTCAGAACTGAGCAAGTGGAGAGACGTTCGTTCATCTAGCACCAAGGGAACGGGTTGCAGGAGACACTTTTTCTCTGCTTTCTCAGTCTGTTTCCTAGTGCTGGTTTGAAGTTCCTGCAGTTTTCACTGTAAAACCGAGTTGGAGCTTGTACCTCCCCATATATATGTATGGAATGGAGTTTGCAACTGAAAAGAAACTTTGTGTTCCCAACAAGCTAGGTGAAGGACGGCTTTCACACACACTTATCTCTCAGAACTTAGCAAGTGGAGAGACGTTCGTTCATCTAGCACCAAGGGAACGGGTTGCAGGAGACACTTTTTGTCTGCTTTCTCAATCTGTTTCCTAGTGCCGGTTTGAAGTTCCTGCAGTTTTCACTGTAAAACCGAGTTGGAGCTTCTACCTCCCCATATATATATTTATGGAATGGAGTTTGCAACTGAAAAGAAACTTTGTGTTCCCAACAAGCTAGGTGAAGGACGGCTTTCACACACACTTATCTCTCAGAACTGAGCAAGTGGAGAGACGTTCGTTCATCTAGCACCAAGGGAACGGGTTGCAGGAGACACTTTTTCTCTGCTTTCTCAGTCTGTTACCTAGTGCCAGTTTGAAGTTCCTGCAGTTTTCACTGTCAAGCCGAGTTGGAGCTAGTACCTCCCCATATATAAGTATGGAATGGAGTTTGCAACTGAAAAGAAACTTTGAGTTCCCAAAAAGCTAGGTGAAGACGGCTTTCACACGCACTTATCTCTCATAACTGAGCAAGTGTAGAGAAGTTAGTTCATCTAGCACAAAGGGAACGGGTTGCAGGAGACACTTTTTCTCTGCTTTCTCAGTCTGTTTCCTAGTGCCAGTTTGAAGTTCGTGCAGTTTTCACTGTCAAACCGAGTTTTACCTAGTACCTCCCCATATATATGTATGGAATGGAGTTTGCAACTGAAAAGAAACTTTGTGTTCCCAACAAGCTAGGTGAAGGACGGCTTTCACACACACTTATCTCTCAGAACTGAGCAAGTGGAGAGACGTTCGTTCATCTAGCACCAAGGGAACGGGTTGCCGGAGACACTTTTTCTCTGCTTTCTCAGTCTGTTTCCTAGTGCCAGTTTGAAGTTCCTGCAGTTTTCACTGTAATACCGAGTTGGAGCTTCTACCTCCACATATATATGTATGGAATGGAGTTTGCAACTGAAAAGAAACTTTGTGTTCCCAACAAGCTAGGTGAAGGACGGCTTTCACACACAAGTATCTCTCAGAACTGAGCAAGTGGAGAGACGTTCGTTCATCTAGCACCAAGGGAACGGGTTGCAGGAGACACTTTTTCTCTGCTTTCTCAGTCTGTTTCCTAGTGCCGGTTTGAAGTTCCTGCAGTTTTCACTGTAAAACCGAGTTGGAGCTAGTACCTCCCTATATATATGTATGGAATGGAGTTTGCAACTGAAAAGAAACTTTGTGTTCCCAAAAAGCTAGGTGAAGGACGGCTTTCACACGCACTTATCTCTCAGAACTGAGCAAGTGGAGAGACGTTCGTTCATCTAGCAAAAAGGGAACGGGTTGCAGGAGACACTTTTTCTCTGCTTTCTCAGTCTGTTTCCTAGTGCCAGTTTGAAGTTCCTGCAGTTTTCACTGTCAAACCGAGTTGGACCTAGTACCTCCCCATATATATGTATGGAATGGAGTTTGCAACTGAAAAGAAACTTTGTGTTCCCAACAAGCTAGGTGAAGGACGGCTTTCACACGCACTTATCTCTCAGAACTGAGCAAGTGGAGAGACGTTCGTTCATCTAGCAAAATGGGAACGGGTTGCAGGAGACACTTATTCTCTGCTTTCTCAGTCTGTTTCCTAGTGCCGGTTTGAAGTTCCTGCAGTTTTCACTGTAAAACCGAGTTGGAGCTTCTACCTACCCATATATATGTATGGAATGGAGTTTGCAACTGAAAAGAAACTTTGTGTTCCCAACAAGCTAGGTGAAGGACGGCTTTCAAACACACTTATCTCTCAGAACTTAGCAAGTGGAGAGACGTTCGTTCATCTAGCACCAAGGGAACGGTTTGCAGGAGACACTTTTTGTCTGCTTTCTCAATCTGTTTCCTAGTGCCGGTTTGAAGTTCCTGCAGTTTTCACTGTAAAACCGAGTTGGAGCTTCTACCTCCCCATATATATGTATGGAATGGAGTTTGCAACTGAAAAGAAACTTTGTGTTCCCAACAAGCTAGGTGAACGACGGCTTTCACACACACTTATCTCTCAGAACTGAGCAAGTGGAGAGACGTTCGTTCATCTAGCACCAAGGGAACGGGTTGCAGGAGACACTTTTTCTCTGCTTTCTCAGTCTGTTTCCTAGTGCCAGTTTGAAGTTCCTGCAGTTTTCACTGTCAAGCCGAGTTGGAGCTAGTACCTCCCCATATATATGTATGGAATGGAGTTTGCAACTGAAAAGAAACTTTGAGTTCCCAAAAAGCTAGGTGAAGACGGCTTTCACACGCACTTATCTCTCATAACTGAGCAAGTGGAGAGAAGTTAGTTCATCTAGCACAAAGGGAACGGGTTGCAGGAGACACTTTTTCTCTGCTTTCTCAGTCTGTTTCCTAGTGCCAGTTTGAAGTTCCTGCAGTTTTCACTGTCAAACCGAGTTGGACCTAGTACCTCCCCATATATATGTATGGAATGGAGTTTGCAACTGAAAAGAAACTTTGTGTTCCCAACAAGCTAGGTGAAGGACGGCTTTCACACGCACTTATCTCTCAGAACTGAGCAAGTGGAGAGACGTTCGTTCATCTAGCAAAAAGGGAACGGGTTGCAGGAGACACTTTTTCTCTGCTTTCTCAGTCTGTTTCCTAGTGCCAGTTTGAAGTTCCTGCAGTTTTCACTGTCAAACCGATTTGGACCTAGTACCTCCCCATATATATGTATGGAATGGAGTTTGCAACTGAAAAGAAACTATGTGTTCCCAACAAGCTAGGTGAAGGACGGCTTTCACACGCACTTATCTCTCAGAACTGAGCAAGTGGAGAGACGTTCGTTCATCTAGCAAAATGGGAACGGGTTGCAGGAGACACTTTTTCTCTGCTTTCTCAGTCTGTTTCCTAGTGCCGGTTTGAAGTTCCTGCAGTTTTCACTGTAAAACCGAGTTGGAGCTTCTACCTATCCATATATATGTATGGAATGGAGTTTGCAACTGAAAAGAAACTTTGTGTTCCCAACAAGCTAGGTGAAGGATGGCTTTCACACACACTTATCTCTCAGAACTGAGCAAGTGGAGAGACGTTCGTTCATCTAGCACCAAGGGAACGGTTTGCAGGAGACACTTTTTGTCTGCTTTCTCAATCTGTTTCCTAGTGCCGGTTTGAAGTTCCTGCAGTTTTCACTGTAAAACCGAGTTGGAGCTTCTACCTACCCATATATATGTATGGAATGGAGTTTGCAACTGAAAAGAAACTTTGTGTTCCCAACAAGCTAGGTGAAGGATGGCTTTCACACACACTTATCTCTCAGAACTGAGCAAGTGGAGAGACGTTCGTTCATCTAGCACCAAGGGAACGGTTTGCAGGAGACACTTTTTGTCTGCTTTCTCAATCTGTTTCCTAGTGCCGGTTTGAAGTTCCTGCAGTTTTCACTGTAAAACCGAGTTGGAGCTTCTTCCTCCCCATATATATGTATGGAATGGAGTTTGCAACTGAAAAGAAACTTTGTGTTCCCAACAAGCTAGGTGAAGGACGGCTTTCACACACACTTATCTCTCAGAACTGAGCAAGTGGAGAGACGTTCGTTCATCTAGCACCAAGGGAACGGGTTGCAGGAGACACTTTTTCTCTGCTTTCTCAGTCTGTTTCCTAGTGCCAGTTTGAAGTTCCTGCAGTTTTCACTGTCAAACCGAGTTGGACCTAGTACCTCCCCATATATATGTATGGAATGGAGTTTGCAACTGAAAAGAAACTTTGTGTTCCCAACAAGCTAGGTGAAGGACGGCTGTCACACGCACTTATCTCTCAGAACTGAGCAAGTGGAGAGACGTTCGTTCATCTAGCAAAAAGGGAACGGGTTGCAGGAGACACTTTTTCTCTGCTTTCTCAGTCTGTTTCCTAGTGCCGGTTTGAAGTTCCTGCAGTTTTCACTCTAAAACAGAGTTGGAGCTAGTACCTCCCCATATATATGTATGGAATGGAGTTTGCAACTGAAAAGAAACTTTGTGTTCCCAACAAGCTAGGTGAAGGACGGCTTTCACACACACTTATCTCTCAGAACTGAGCAAGTGGAGAGACGTTCGTTCATCTAGCACCAAGGGAACGGGTTGCAGGAGACACTTTTTCTCTGCTTTCTCAGTCTGTTTCCTAGTGCCGGTTTGAAGTTCCTGCAGTTTTCACTGTAAAACCGAGTTGGAGCTTGTACCTCCCCATATATATGTATGGAATGGAGTTTGCAACTGAAAAGAAACTTTGTGTTCCCAACAAGCTAGCTGAAGGATGGCTTTCACACACACTTATCTCTCAGAACTGAGCAAGTGGAGAGACGTTCGTTCATCTAGCACCAAGGGAACGGTTTGCAGGAGACACTTTTTGTGTGCTTTCTCAATCTGTTTCCTAGTGCCGGTTTGAAGTTCCTGCAGTTTTCACTGTAAAACCGAGTTGGAGCTTCTACCTCCCCATATATATGTATGGAATGGAGTTTGCAACTGAAAAGAAACTTTGTGTTCCCAACAAGCTAGGTGAAGGACGGCTTTCACACACACTTATCTCTCAGAACTGAGCAAGTGGAGAGACGTTCGTTCATCTAGCACCAAGGGAACGGGTTGCAGGAGACACTTTTTCTCTGCTTTCTCAGTCTGTTTCCTAGTGCCAGTTTGAAGTTCCTGCAGTTTTCACTGTCAAGCCGAGTTGGAGCTAGTACCTCCCCATATATATGTATGGAATGGAGTTTGCAACTGAAAAGAAACTTTGAGTTCCCAAAAAGCTAGGTGAAGACGGCTTTCACACGCACTTATCTCTCATAACTGAGCAAGTGGAGAGAAGTTAGTTCATCTAGCACAAAGGGAACGGGTTGCAGGAGACACTTTTTCTCTGCTTTCTCAGTCTGTTTCCTAGTGCCAGTTTGAAGTTCCTGCAGTTTTCACTGTCAAACCGAGTTGGACCTAGTACCTCCCCATATATATGTATGGAATGGAGTTTGCAACTGAAAAGAAACTTTGTGTTCCCAACAAGCTAGGTGAAGGACGGCTTTCACACACACTTATCTCTCAGAACTGAGCAAGTGGAGAGACGTTCGTTCATCTAGCACCAAGGGAACGGGTTGCCGGAGACACTTTTTCTCTGCTTTCTCAGTCTGTTTCCTAGTGCCAGTTTGAAGTTCCTGCACTTTTCACTGTAAAACCGAGTTGGAGCTTCTACCTCCCCATATATATGTATGGAATGGAGTATGCAACTGAAAAGAAACTTTGTGTTCCCAACAAGCTAGGTGAAGGACGGCTTTCACACACAAGTATCTCTCAGAACTGAGCAAGTGGAGAGACGTTCGTTCATCTAGCACCAAGGGAACGGGTTGCAGGAGACACTTTTTCTCTGCTTTCTCAGTCTGTTTCCTAGTGCCGGTTTGAAGTTCCTGCAGTTTTCACTGTCAAACCGAGTTGGAGCTAGTACCTCCCTATATATATGTATGGAATGGAGTTTGCAACTGAAAAGAAACTTTGTGTTCCCAAAAAGCTAGGTGAAGGACGGCTTTCACACGCACTTATCTCTCAGAACTGAGCAAGTGGAGAGACGTTCGTTCATCTAGCAAAAAGGGAACGGGTTGCAGGAGACACTTTTTCTCTGCTTTCTCAGTCTGTTTCCTAGTGCCAGTTTGAAGTTCCTGCAGTTTTCACTGTCAAACCGAGTTGGACCTAGTACCTCCCCATATATATGTATGGAATGGAGTTTGCAACTGAAAAGAAACTTTGTGTTCCCAACAAGCTATGTGAAGGACGGCTTTCACACGCACTTATCTCTCAGAACTGAGCAAGTGGAGAGACGTTCGTTCATCTAGCAAAAAGGGAACGGGTTGCAGGAGACACTTTTTCTCTGCTTTCTCAGTCTGTTTCCTAGTGCCGGTTTGAAGTTCCTGCAGTTTTCACTGTAAAACCGAGTTGGAGCTTCTACCTACCCATATATATGTATGGAATGGAGTTTGCAACTGAAAATAAACTTTGTGTTCCCAACAAGCTAGGTGAAGGACGGCTTTCAAACACACTTATCTCTCAGAACTTAGCAAGTGGAGAGACGTTCGTTCATCTAGCACCAAGGGAACGGGTTGCAGGAGACACTTTTTCTCTGTTTTCTCAGTCTGTTTCCTAGTGCCGGTTTGAAGTTCCTGCAGTTTTCACTCTAAAACCGAGTTGGAGCTAGTACCTCCCCATATATATGTATGGAATGGAGTTTGCAACTGAAAAGAAACTTTGTGTTCCCAACAAGCTAGGTGAAGGACGGCTTTCACACACACTTATCTCTCAGAACTGAGCAAGTGGAGAGACGTTCGTTCATCTAGCACCAAGGGAACGGGTTGCAGGAGACACTTTTTCTCTGCTTTCTCAGTCTGTTTCCAAGTGCCGGTTTGAAGTTCCTGCAGTTTTCACTGTAAAACCGTGTTGGAGCTTGTACCTCCCCATATATATGTATGGAATGGAGTTTGCAACTGAAAAGAAACTTTGTGTTCCCAACAAGCTAGGTGAAGGACGGCTTTCACACACACTTATCTCTCAGAACTGAGCAAGTGGAGAGACGTTCGTTCATCTAGCACCAAGGGAACGGGTTGCAGATGACACTTTTTGTCTGCTTTCTCAATCTGTTTCCTAGTGCCGGTTTGAAGTTCCTGCAGTTTTCACTGTAAAACCGAGTTGGAGCTTCTACCTCCCCATATATATGTATGGAATGGAGTTTGCAACTGAAAAGAAACTTTGTGTTCCCAACAAGCTAGGTGAAGGACGGCTTTCACACACACTTATCTCTCAGAACTGAGCAAGTGGAGAGACGTTCGTTCATCTAGCACCAAGGGAACGGGTTGCAGGAGACACTTTTTCTCTGCTTTCTCAGTCTGTTTCCTAGTGCCAGTTTGAAGTTCCTGCAGTTTTCACTGTCAAGCCGTGTTGGAGCTAGTACCTCCCCATATATATGTATGGAATGGAGTTTGCAACTGAAAAGAAACTTTGAGTTCCCAAAAAGCTAGGTGAAGACGGCTTTCACACGCACTTATCTCTCATAACTGAGCAAGTGGAGAGAAGTTAGTTCATCTAGCACAAAGGGAACGGGTTGCAGGAGACACTTTTTCTCTGCTTTCTCAGTCTGTTTCCTAGTGCCAGTTTGAAGTTCCTGCAGTTTTCACTGTCAAACCGAGTTGGACCTAGTACCTCCCCATATATATGTATGGAATGGAGTTTGCAACTGAAAAGAAACTTTGTGTTCCCAACAAGCTAGGTGAAGGACGGCTTTCACACACACTTATCTCTCAGAACTGAGCAAGTGGAGAGACGTTCGTTCATCTAGCACCAAGGGAACGGGTTGCCGGAGACACTTTTTCTCTGCTTTCTCAGTCTGTTTCCTAGTGCCAGTTTGAAGTTCCTGCAGTTTTCACTGTAAAACCGAGTTGGAGCTTCTACCTCCCCATATATATGTATGGAATGGAGTTTGCAACTTAAAAGAAACTTTGTGTTCCCAACAAGCTAGTTGAAGGACGGCTTTCACACACAAGTATCTCTCAGAACTGAGCAAGTGGAGAGACGTTCGTTCATCTAGCACCAAGGGAACGGGTTGCAGGAGGCACTTTTTCTCTGCTTTCTCAGTCTGTTTCCTAGTGCCGGTTTGAAGTTCCTGCAGTTTTCACTGTCAAACCGAGTTGGAGCTAGTACCTCCCTATATATATGTATGGAATGGAGTTTGCAACTGAAAAGAAACTTTGTGTTCCCAAAAAGCTAGGTGAAGGACGGCTTTCACACACACTTATCTCTCAGAACTGAGCAAGTGGAGAGACGTTCGTTCATCTAGCAAAAATGGAACGGGTTGCAGGAGACACTTTTTCTCTGCTTTCTCAGTCTGTTTCCTAGTGCCAGTTTGAAGTTCCTGCAGTTTTCACTGTCAAACCGAGTTGGACCTAGTACCTCCCCATATATATGTATGGAATGGAGTTTGCAACTGAAAAGAAACTTTCTGTTCCCAACAAGCTAGTTGAAGGACGGCTTTCACACAGACTTATCTCTCAGAACTGAGCAAGTGGAGAGACGTTCGTTCATCTAGCACCAAGGGAACGGGTTGCAGGAGACACTCTTTGTCTGCTTTCTCAGTCTGTTTCCTAGTGCCGGTTTGAAGTTCCTGCAGTTTTCACTGTAAAACCGAGTTGGAGCTTCTACCTACCCATATATATGTATGGAATGGAGTTTGCAACTGAAAATAAACTTTGTGTTCCCAACAAGCTAGGTGAAGGACGGCTTTCACACACACTTATCACTCAGAACTGAGCAAGTGGAGAGACGTACGTTCATCTAGCACCAAGGGAACGGGTTGCAGGTGACACTTTTTCTCTGTTTTCTCAGACTGTTTCCTAGTGCCGGTTTGAAGTTCCTGCAGTTTTCACTCTAAAACCGAGTTGGAGCTAGTACCTCCCCATATATATGTATGGAATGGAGTTTGCAACTGAAAAGAAACTTTGTGTTCCCAACAAGCTAGGTGAAGGACGGCTTTCACACACACTTATCTCTCAGAACTGAGCAAGTGGAGAGACGTTCGTTCATCTAGCACCAAGGGAACGGGTTGCAGGAGACACTTTTTCTCTGCTTTCTCAGTCTGTTTCCTAGTGCCGGTTTGTAGTTCCTGCAGTTTTCACTGTAAAACCGAGTTGGAGCTTGTACCTCCCCATATATATGTACGGAATGGAGTTTGCAACTGAAAAGAAACTTTGTGTTCCCAACAAGCTAGGTGAAGGACGGCTTTCACACACACTTATCTCTCAGAACTGAGCAAGTGGAGAGACGTTCGTTCATCTAGCACCAAGGGAACGGGTTGCAGGAGACACTTTTTGTCTGCTTTCTCAATCTGTTTCCTAGTGCCGGTTTGAAGTTCCTGCAGTTTTCACTGTAAAACCGAGTTGGAGCTTCTACCTCCCCATATATATGTATGGAATGGAGTTTGCAACTGAAAAGAAACTTTGTGTTCCCAACAAGCTAGGTGAAGGACGGCTTTCACACACACTTATCTCTCAGAACTGAGCAAGTGGAGAGACGTTCGTTCATCTAGCACCAAGGGAACGGGTTGCAGGAGACACTTTTTCTCAGCTTTCTCATTCTGTTTCCTAGTGCCGGTTTGAAGTTCCTGCAGTTTTCACTGTAAAACCGAGTTGGAGCTTGTACCTCCCCATATGTATGTATGGAATGGAGTTTGCAACTGAAAAGAAACTTTGTGTTCCCAACAAGCTAGGTGAAGGACGGCTTTCACACAGACTTATCTCTCAGAACTGATCAAGTGGAGAGACGTTCGTTCATCTAGCTCCAAGGGAACGGGTTGCCGGAGACACTTTTTCTCTGCTTTCTCAGTCTGTTTCCTAGTGCCAGTTTGAAGTTCCTGCAGTTTTCACTGTAAAAGCGAGTTGGAGCTTCTACCTCCCAATATATATGTATGGAATGGAGTTTGCAACTGAAAAGAAACTTTGTGTTCCCAAAAAGCTAGGTGAAGGCCGGCTTTCACACACACGTATCTCTCAGAACTGAGCAAGTGGAGAGACGTTCGTTCATCTAGCACCAAGGGAACGGGTTGCAGGAGACACTTTTTCTCTGTTTCTCAGTCTGTTTCCTAGTGCCGGTTTGAAGTTCCTGCAGTTTTCACTGTCAAACCGAGTTGGAGCTAGTACCTCCCTATATATATGTATGGAATGGAGTTTGCAACTGAAAAGAAACTTTGTGTTCCCAAAAAGCTAGGTGAAGGACGGCTTTCACACGCACATATCTCTCAGAACTGAGCAAGTGGAGAGACGTTCGTTCATCTAGCAAAAAGGGAACGGGTTGCATGAGACACTTTTTCTCTGCTTTCTCAGTCTGTTTCCTAGTGCCAGTTTGAAGTTCCTGCAGTTTTCACTGTCAAACCGAGTTGGACCTAGTACCTCCCCATATATATGTATGGAATGGAGTTTGCAACTGAAAAGAAACTTTGTGTTCCCAACAATCTAGGTGAAGGACGGCTTTCACACACACTTTTCTCTCAGAACTGAGCAAGTGGAGAGACGTTCGTTCATCTAGCACCAAGGGAACGGGTTGCAGGAGACACATTTTCTCTGCTTTCTCAGTCTGTTTCCTAGTGCCGGTTTGAAGTTCCTGCAGTTTTCACTGTAAAACCGAGTTGGAGCTTCTACCTCCCCATATATATGTATGGAATGGAGTTTGCAACTGAAAAGAAACTTTGTGTTCCCAACAAGCTAGGTGAAGGACGGCTTTCACACACACTTATCTCTCAGAACTGAGCAAGTGGAGAGACTTTCGTTCATCTAGCACCAAGGGAACGGGTTGCAGGAGACACTTTTTCTCTGTTTTCTCAGTCTGTTTCCTAGTGCCGGTTTGAAGTTCCTGCAGTTTTCACTTTAAAACCGAGTTGGAGCTAGTACCTCCCCATATATATGTATGGAATGGAATTTGCAACTGAAAAGAAACTTTGTGTTCCCAACAAGCTAGGTGAAGGACGGCTTTCACACACACTTATCTCTCAGAACTGAGCAAGTGGAGAGACGTTCGTTCATCTAGCACCAAGGGAACGGGTTGCAGGAGACACTTTTTCTCTGCTTTCTCAGTCTGTTTCCTAGTGCCGGTTTGAAGTTCCTGCAGTTTTCACTGTAAAACCGAGTTGGAGCTTGTACCTCCCCATATATATGTATGGAATGGAGTTTGCAACTGAAAAGAAACTTTGTGTTCCCAACAAGCTTGGTGAAGGACGGCTTTCACACAGACTTATCTCTCAGAACTGAGCAAGTGGAGAGACGTTCGTTCATCTAGCACCAAGGGAACGGGTTGCAGGAGACACTTTTTGTCTGCTTTCTCAATCTGTTTCCTAGTGCCGGTTTGAAGTTCCTGCAGTTTTCACTGTAAAACCGAGTTGGAGCTTCTACCTCCCCATATATATGTATGGAATGGAGTTTGCAACTGAAAAGAAACTTTGTGTTCCCAACAAGCTAGGTGAAGTACGGCTTTCACACACACTTATCTCTCAGAACTGAGCACGTGGAGAGACGTTCGTTCATCTAGCACCAAGGGAACGGGTTGAAGGAGACACTTTTTGTCTGCTTTCTCAATCTGTTTCCTAGTGCCGGTTTGAAGTTCCTGCAGTTTTCACTGTAAAACCGAGTTGGAGCTTCTACCTCCCCATATATATGGATGGAATGGAGTTTGCAACTGAAAAGAAAC
This sequence comes from Camelus dromedarius, assembly GCF_036321535.1. NCBI lineage: Eukaryota > Metazoa > Chordata > Mammalia > Artiodactyla > Camelidae > Camelus > Camelus dromedarius. Next base: position 3,658,465 of record NC_087450.1, on the reverse strand, counting down.
TTTGTGTTCCCAACAAGCTAGGTGAAGTACGGCTTTCACACACACTTATCTCTCAGAACTGAGCAAGTGGAGAGACGTTCGTTCATCTAGCACCAAGGGAACGGGTTGCAGGAGACACTTTTTCTCTGCTTTCTCAGTCTGTTTCCTAGTGCTGGTTTGAAGTTCCTGCAGTTTTCACTGTAAAACCGAGTTGGAGCTAGTACCTCCCCATATATATGTATGGAATGGAGTTTGCAACTGAAAAGAAACTTTGTGTTCCCAACAAGCTAGTTGAAGAACGGCTTTCACTCACACTTATCTCTCAGAACTGAGCAAGTGAAGAGACGTTCGTTCATCTAGCACCAAGGGAACGGTTTGCAGGAGACACATTTTCTCAGCTTTCTCATTCTGTTTCCTAGTGCCGGTTTGAAGTTCCTTCAGTTTTCACTGTAAAACCGAGTTGGAGCTTGTACCTCCCCATATGTATGTATGGAATGGAGTTTGCAACTGAAAAGAAACTTGGTGTTCCCAACAAGCTAGTTGAAGGACGGCTTTCACACACACTTATCTCTCAGAACTGAGCAAGTGGAGAGACGTTCGTTCATCTAGCACCAAGGGAACGGGTTGCAGGAGACACTTTATCTCTGCTTTCTCAGTCTGTTTCCTAGTGCCGGTTTGAAGTTCCTGCAGTTTTCACTGTCAAACCGAGTTGGAGCTTGTACCTCCCTATATATATGTATGGAATGGTGTTTGCAACTGAAAAGAAACTTTGTGTTCCCAATAAGCTAGGTGAAGGACGGCTTTCACACACACTTATCTCTCAGAACTGAGCAAGTGGAGAGACGTTCGTTCATCTAGCACCAAGGGAACGGGTTGCAGGAGAAACTTTTTCTCTGCTTTCTCAGTCTGTTTCCTAGTGCCGGTTTGAAGTTCCTGCAGTTTTCACTGTCAAACCGAGTTGGAGCTAGTACCTCCCCATATATATGTATGGAATGGAGTTTGCAACTGAAAAGAAACTTTGTGTTCCCAACAAGCTAGGTGAAGGACGGCTTTCACACACACTTATCTCTCAGAACTGAGCAAGTGGAGAGACGTTCGTTCATCTAGCACCAAGGGAAAGTGTTGCAGGAGAAACTTTTTCTCTGCTTTCTCAGTCTGTTTCCTAGTGTCGGTTTGAAGTTCCTGCAGTTTTCACTGTAAAACCGAGTTGGAGCTTCTACCTCCCCATATATATGTATGGAATGGAGTTTGCAACTGAAAAGAAACTTTGTGTTCCCAACAAGCTAGGTGAAGGACGGCTTTCACACACATTTATCTCTCAGAACTGAGCAAGTGGAGAGACGTTCGTTCATCTAGCACCAAGGGAACGGATTGCAGGAGACACTTTTTCTCTGCTTTCTCAGTCTGTTTCCTAATGCCGGTTTGAAGTTCCTGCAGTTTTCACTGTCAAACCGACTTGGAGCTAGTACCTCCCCATATATATGTATGGAATGGTGTTTGCAACTGAAAAGAAACTTTGTGTTCCCAAAAAGCTAGGTGAAGGACGGCTTTAACACGCACTTATCTCTCAGAACTGAGCAAGTGGAGAGACGTTCGTTCATCTAGCATCAAGGGAACGGTTTGCAGGAGACACTTTTTCTCTGCTTTCTCAGTCTGTTTCCTATTACCGGTTTGAAGTTCCTGCAGTTTTCACTGTAAAACCGAGTTGGAGCTTGTACCCCCCCTTATATATGTATGGAATGGAGTTTGCAACTGAAAAGAAACTTTGTGTTCCCAACAAGCTAGGTGAAGGACGGCTTTCACACGCACTTATCTCTCAGAACTGAGCAAGTGGAGAGACGTTCGTTCATCTAGCACCAAGGGAACGGGTTGCAGGATACACTTTTTGTCTGCTTTCTCAATCTGTTTCCTAGTGCCGGTTTGAAGTTCCTGCAGTTTTCACTGTAAAACCGAGTTGGAGCTTCTACCTCCCCATATATATGTATGGAATGGAGTTTGCAACTGAAAAGAAACTTTGTGTTCCCAACAAGCTAGGTGAAGGACGGCTTTCACACACACTTATCTCTCAGAACTGAGCAAGTGAAGAGACGTTCTTTCATCTAGCACCAAGGGAACGGGTAGCAGGAGACACATTTTCTCTGCTTTCTCAGTCTGTTTCCTAGTGCCGGTTTGAAGTTCCTGCAGTTTTCACTGTAAAACCGTGTTGGAGCTAGTACCTCCCCATATATATGTATGGAATGGAGTTTGCAACTGAAAAGAAACTTTGTGTTCCCAACAAGCAAGTTGAAGAACGGCTTTCACACACACTTATCTCTCAGAACTGAGCAAGTGAAGAGACGTTCGTTCATCTAGCACCAAGGGAACGGGTTGCAGGTGACACTTTTTCTCAGCTTTCTCATTCTGTTTCCTAGTGCCGGTTTGAAGTTCCTGCAGTTTTCACTGTAAAACCGAGTTGGAGCTTGTACCTCCCCATATGTATGTATGGAATGGAGTTTGCAACTGAAAAGAAACTTGGTGTTCCCAACAAGCTAGTTGAAGGACGGCTTTCACACACACTTATCTCTCAGAACTGAGCAAGTGGAGAGACGTTCGTTCATCTAGCACCAAGGGAACGGGTTGCAGGAGACACTTTTTCTCTGCTTTCTCAGTCTGTTTCCTAGTGCCGGTTTGAAGTTCCTGCAGTTTTCACTGTCAAACCGAGTTGGAGCTTGTACCTCCCTATATATATGTATGGAATGGAGTTTGCAACTGAAAAGAAACTTTGTGTTCCCAACAAGCTAGGTGAAGGACGGCTTTCACACACACTTATTTCTCAGAACTGAGCAAGTGGAGAGACGTTCGTTCATCTAGCACCAAGGGAACGGGTTGCAGGAGAAACTTTTTCTCTGCTTTCTCAGTCTGTTTCCTAGTGCCGGTTTGAAGTTCCTGCAGTTTTCACTGTAAAACCGAGTTGGAGCTAGTACCTCCCCATATATATTTAAGGAATGGAGTTTGCAACTTAAAAGAAACTTTGTGTTCCCAACAAGCTAGGTGAAGGACGGCTTTCACACACACTTATCTCTCAGAACTGAGCAAGTGGAGAGACGTTCGTTCATCTAGCACCAAGGGAAAGTGTTGCAGGAGACACTTTTTCTCTGCTTTCTCAGTCTGTTTCCTAGTGCCGGTTTGAAGTTCCTGCAGTTTTCACTGTAAAACCGAGTTGGAGCTTCTACCTCCCCATATATATGTATGGAATGGAGTTTGCAACTGAAAAGAAACTTTGTGTTCCCAACAAGCTAGGTGAAGGACGGCTTTCACACACACTTATCTCTCAGAACAGAGCAAGTGGAGAGACTTTCGTTCATCTAGCACCAAGGGAACGGGTGCAGGAGACACTTTTTCTCTGCTTTCTCAGTCTGTTTCCTAGTGCCGGTTTGAAGTTCCTGCAGTTTTCACTGTCAAACCGAGTTGGAGCTAGTACCTCCCCATATATATGTATGGAATGGTGTTTGCAACTGAAAAGAAACTTTGTGTTCCCAAAAAGCTAGGTGAAGGACGGCTTTCACACGCACTTATCTCTCAGAACTGAGCAAGTGGAGAGACGTTCGTTCATCTAGCACAAAGGGAACGGGTTGCAGGAGACACTTTTTCTCTGCTTTCTCAGTCTGTTTCCTAGTGCCGGTTTGAAGTTCCTGCAGTTTTCACTGTAAAATCGAGTTGGAGCTTGTACCTCCCCATATATAAGCATGGAATGGAGTTTGCAACTGAAAAGAAACTTTGTGTTCCCAACAAGCTAGGTGAAGGACGGCTTTCACACAGACTTATCTCTCAGAACTGAGCAAGTGGAAAGAAGTTCGTTCATCTAGCACCAAGGGAACGGGTTGCAGGAGACACTTTTTGTCTGCTTTCTCAATCTGTTTCCTAGTGCCGGTTTGAAGTTCCTGCAGTTTTCACTTTAAAACCGAGTTGGAGCTTCTACCTCCCCATATATATGTATGGAATGGAGTTTGCAACTGAAAAGAAACTTTGTGTTCCCAACAAGCTAGGTGAAGGACGGCTTTCACACGCACTTATCTCTCAGAACTGAGCAAGTGGAGAGACGTTCGTTCATCTAGCACCAAGGGAACGGGTTGCAGGAGACACTTTTTGTCTGCTTTCTCAATCTGTTTCCTAGTGCCGGTTTGAAGTTCCTGCAGTTTTCACTGTAAAACCGAGTTGGAGCTTCTACCTCCCCATATATATGTATGGAATGGAGTTTGCAACTGAAAAGAAACTTTGTGTTCCCAACAAGCTAGGTGAAGGACGGCTTTCACACACACTTATCTCTCAGAACTGAGCACGTGGAGAGACGTTCGTTCATCTAGCACCAAGGGAACGGGTTGAAGGAGACACTTTTTGTCTGCTTTCTCAATCTGTTTCCTAGTGCCGGTTTGAAGTTCCTGCAGTTTTCACTGTAAAACCGAGTTGGAGCTTCTACCTCCCCATATATATGGATGGAATGGAGTTTGCAACTGAAAAGAAACTTGGTGTTCCCAACAAGCTAGTTGAAGGACGGCTTTCACACACACTTATCTCTCAGAAATGAGCAAGTGGAGAGACGTTCGTTCATCTAGCACCAAGGGAACGGGTTGCAGGAGACACTTTATCTCTGCTTTCTCAGTCTGTTTCCTAGTGCCGGTTTGAAGTTCCTGCAGTTTTCACTGTCAAACCGAGTTGGAGCTTGTACCTCCCTATATATATGTATGGAATGGTGTTTGCAACTGAAAAGAAACTTTGTGTTCCCAATAAGCTAGGTGAAGGACGGCTTTCACACACACTTATCTCTCAGAACTGAGCAAGTGGAGAGACGTTCGTTCATCTAGCACCAAGGGAACGGGTTGCAGGAGAAACTTGTTCTCTGCTTTCTCAGTCTGTTTCCTAGTGCCGGTTTGAAGTTCCTGCAGTTTTCACTGTCAAACCGAGTTGGAGCTAGTACCTCCCCATATTTATTTATGGAATGGAGTTTGCAACTGAAAAGAAACTTTGTGTTCCCAACAAGATAGGTGAAGGACGGCTTTCACACACACTTATCTCTCAGAACTGAGCAAGTGGAGAGACGTTCGTTCATCTAGCACCAAGGGAAAGTGTTGCAGGAGAAACTTTTTCTCTGCTTTCTCAGTCTGTTTCCTAGTGCCGGTTTGAAGTTCCTGCAGTTTTCACTGTAAAACCGAGTTGGAGCTTCTACCTCCCCATATATATGTATGGAATGGAGTTTGCAACTGAAAAGAAACTTTGTGTTCCCAACAAGCTAGGTGAAGGACGGCTTTCACACACATTTATCTCTCAGAACTGAGCAAGTGGAGAGACGTTCGTTCATCTAGCACCAAGGGAACGGGTTGCAGGAGACACTTTTTCTCTGCTTTCTCAGTCTGTTTCCTAATGCCGGTTTGAAGTTCCTGCAGTTTTCACTGTCAAACCGAGTTGGAGCTAGTACCTCCCCATATATATGTATGGAATGGAGTTTGCAACTGAAAAGAAACTTTGTGTTCCCAAAAAGCTAGGTGAAGGACGGCTTTAACACGCACTTATCTCTCAGAACTGAGCAAGTGGAGAGACGTTCGTTCATCTAGCATCAAGGGAACGGTTTGCAGGAGACACTTTTTCTCTGCTTTCTCAGTCTGTTTCCTATTGCCGGTTTGAAGTTCCTGCAGTTTTCACTGTAAAACCGTGTTGGAGCTTGTACCCCCCCATATATATGTATGGAATGGAGTTTGCAACTGAAAAGAAACTTTGTGTTCCCAGCAAGCTAGGTGAAGGACGGCTTTCACACAGACTTATCTCTCAGAACTGAGCAAGTGGAGAGACGTTCGTTCATCTAGCACCAAGGGAACGGGTTGCAGGATACACTTTTTGTCTGCTTTCTCAATCTGTTTCCTAGTGCCGGTTTGAAGTTCCTGCAGTTTTCACTGTAAAACCGAGTTGGAGCTTCTACCTCCCCATATATATGTATGGAATGGAGTTTGCAACTGAAAGGAAACTTTGTGTTCCCAACAAGCTAGGTGAAGGACGGCTTTCACACACACTTATCTCTCAGAACTGAGCAAGTGAAGAGACGTTCTTTCATCTAGCACCAAGGGAACGGGTTGCAGGAGACACATTTTCTCTGCTTTCTCAGTCTGTTTCCTAGTGCCGGTTTGAAGTTCCTGCAGTTTTCACTGTAAAACCGTGTTGGAGCTGGTACCTCCCCATATATATGTATGGAATGGAGTTTGCAAATGAAAAGAAACTTTGTGTTCCCAACAAGCTAGTTGAAGAACGGCTTTCACACACACTTATCTCTCAGAACTGAGCAAGTGAAGAGACGTTCGTTCATCTAGCACCAAGGGAACGGGTTGCAGGTGACACTTTTTCTCAGCTTTCTCATTCTGTTTCCTAGTGCCGGTTTGAAGTTCCTGCAGTTTTCACTGTAAAACCGAGTTGGAGCTTGTACCTCCCCATATGTATGTATGGAATGGAGTTTGCAACTGAAAAGAAACTTGGTGTTCCCAACAAGCTAGTTGAAGGACGGCTTTCACACACACTTATCTCTCAGAACTGAGCAAGTGGAGAGACGTTCGTTCATCTAGCACCAAGGGAACGAGTTGCAGGAGACACTTTTTCTCTGCTTTCTCAGTCTGTTTCCTAGTGCCGGTTTGAAGTTCCTGCAGTTTTCACTGTCAAACCGAGTTGGAGCTTGTACCTCCCTATATATATGTATGGAATGGAGTTTGCCACTGAAAAGAAACTTTGTTTTCCCAACAAGCTAGGTGAAGGACGGCTTTCACACACACTTATTTCTCAGAACTGAGCAAGTGGAGAGACGTTCGTTCATCTAGCACCAAGGGAACGGGTTGCAGGAGAAACTTTTTCTCTGCTTTCTCAGTCTGTTTCCTAGTGCCGGTTTGAAGTTCCTGCAGTTTTCATTGTAAAACCGAGTTGGAGCTAGTACCTCCCCATATATATTTAAGGAATGGAGTTTGCAACTGAAAAGAAACTTTGTGTTCCCAACAAGCTAGGTGAAGGACGGCTTTCACACACACTTATCTCTCAGAACTGAGCAAGTGGAGAGACGTTCGTTCATCTAGCACCAAGGGAAAGTGTTGCAGGAGACACTTTTTCTCTGCTTTCTCAGTCTGTTACCTAGTGCCGGTTTGAAGTTCCTGCAGTTTTCACTGTAAAACCGAGTTGGAGCTTCTACCTCCCCATATATATGTATGGAATGGAGTTTGCAACTGAAAAGAAACTTTGTGTTCCCAACAAGCTAGGTGAAGGACGGCTTTCACACACATTTATCTCTCAGAACAGAGCAAGTGGAGAGACGTTCGTTCATCTAGCACCAAGGGAACGGGTGCAGGAGACAATTTTTCTCTGCTTTCTCAGTCTGTTTCCTAGTGCCGTTTTGAAGTTCCTGCAGTTTTCACTGTCAAACCGAGTTGGAGCTAGTACCTCCCCATATATATGTATGGAATGGTGTTTGCAACTGAAAAGAAACTTTGTGTTCCCAAAAAGCTAGGTGAAGTACGGCTTTCACACGCACTTATCTCTCAGAACTGAGCAAGTGGAGAGACGTTCGTTCATCTAGCACAAAGGGAACGGGTTGCAGGAGACACTTTTTCTCTGCTTTCTCAGTCTGTTTCCTAGTGCCGGTTTGAAGTTCCTGCAGTTTTCACTGTAAAACCGAGTTGGAGCTTCTACCTCCCCATATATATGTATGGAATGGAGTTTGCAACTGAAAAGAAACTTTGTGTTCCCAAAAAGCTAGGTGAAGGACGGCTTTCACACGCACTTATCTCTCAGAACTGAGCAAGTGGAGAGACGTTCGTTCATCTAGCACCAAGGGAACGGGTTGCAGGAAACACTTTTTCTCTGCTTTCTCAGTCTGTTTCCTAGTGCCGGTTTGAAGTTCCTGCAGTTTTCACTGTAAAACCGAGTTGGAGCTTCTACCTCCCCATATATATGTATGGAATGGAGTTGGCAACTGAAAAGAAACTTTGTGTTCCCAACAAGCTAGGTGAAGGACGGCTTTCACACACACTTATCTCTCAGAACAGAGCAAGTGGAGAGACGTTCGTTCATCTAGCACCAAGGGAACGGGTTGCAGGAGACACTTTTTCTCTGCTTTCTCAGTCTGTTTCCTAGTGCCGGTTTGAAGTTCCTGCAGTTTTCTCTGTCAAACCGAGTTGGAGCTAGTACCTCCCCATATGTATGTATGGAATGGAGTTTGCAACTGAAAAGAAACTTGGTGTTCCCAACAAGCTAGTTGAAGGACGGCTTTCACACACACTTATCTCTCAGAACTGAGCAAGTGGAGAGACGTTCGTTCATCTAGCACCAAGGGAACGGGTTGCAGGAGACACTTTTTCTCTGCTTCTCAGTCTTTTTCCTAGTGCCGGTTTGAAGTTCCTGCAGTTTTCACTGTCAAACCGAGTTGGAGCTTGTACCTCCCTATATATATGTATGGAATGGAGTTTGCAACTGAAAAGAATCTTTGTGTTCCCAACAAGCTAGGTGAAGGACGGCTTTCACACACACTTATCTCTCAGAACTGAGCAAGTGGAGAGATGTTCGTTCATCTAGCACCAAGGGAACGGGTTGCAGGAGAAACTATTTCTCTGCTTTCTCAGTCTGTTTCCTAGTGCCGGTTTGATGTTCCTGCAGTTTTCACGGTCAAACCGAGTTGGAGCTAGTACCTCCCCATATATATTTATGGAATGGAGTTTGCAACTGAAAAGAAATTTTGTGTTCCCAACAAGCTAGGTGAAGGACGGCTTTCACACACACTTATCTCTCAGAACTGAGCAAGTGGAGAGACGTTCGTTCATCTAGCACCAAGGGAACGGGTTGCAGGAGACACTTTTTCTCTGCTTTCTCAGTCTGTTTCCTAGTGCCGGTTTGAAGTTCCTGCAGTTTTCACTGTAAAACCGAGTTGGAGCTAGTACCTCCCCATATATATTTAAGGAATGGAGTTTGCAACTTAAAAGAAACTTTGTGTTCCCAACAAGCTAGGTGAAGGACGGCTTTCACACACACTTATCTCTCAGAACTGAGCAAGTGGAGAGACGTTCGTTCATCTAGCACCAAGGGAAAGTGTTGCAGGAGACACTTTTTCTCTGCTTTCTCAGTCTGTTTCCTAGTGCCGGTTTGAAGTTCCTGCAGTTTTCACTGTAAAACCGAGTTGGAGCTTCTACCTCCCCATATATATGTATGGAATGGAGTTTGCAACTGAAAAGAAACTTTGTGTTCCCAACAAGCTAGGTGAAGGACGGCTTTCACACACACTTATCTCTCAGAACAGAGCAAGTGGAGAGACTTTCGTTCATCTAGCACCAAGGGAACGGGTGCAGGAGACACTTTTTCTCTGCTTTCTCAGTCTGTTTCCTAGTGCCGGTTTGAAGTTCCTGCAGTTTTCACTGTCAAACCGAGTTGGAGCTAGTACCTCCCCATATATATGTATGGAATGGTGTTTGCAACTGAAAAGAAACTTTGTGTTCCCAAAAAGCTAGGTGAAGGACGGCTTTCACACGCACTTATCTCTCAGAACTGAGCAAGTGGAGAGACGTTCGTTCATCTAGCACAAAGGGAACGGGTTGCAGGAGACACTTTTTCTCTGCTTTCTCAGTCTGTTTCCTAGTGCCGGTTTGAAGTTCCTGCAGTTTTCACTGTAAAATCGAGTTGGAGCTTGTACCTCCCCATATATAAGCATGGAATGGAGTTTGCAACTGAAAAGAAACTTTGTGTTCCCAACAAGCTAGGTGAAGGACGGCTTTCACACAGACTTATCTCTCAGAACTGAGCAAGTGGAAAGAAGTTCGTTCATCTAGCACCAAGGGAACGGGTTGCAGGAGACACTTTTTGTCTGCTTTCTCAATCTGTTTCCTAGTGCCGGTTTGAAGTTCCTGCAGTTTTCACTTTAAAACCGAGTTGGAGCTTCTACCTCCCCATATATATGTATGGAATGGAGTTTGCAACTGAAAAGAAACTTTGTGTTCCCAACAAGCTAGGTGAAGGACGGCTTTCACACGCACTTATCTCTCAGAACTGAGCAAGTGGAGAGACGTTCGTTCATCTAGCACCAAGGGAACGGGTTGCAGGAGACACTTTTTGTCTGCTTTCTCAATCTGTTTCCTAGTGCCGGTTTGAAGTTCCTGCAGTTTTCACTGTAAAACCGAGTTGGAGCTTCTACCTCCCCATATATATGTATGGAATGGAGTTTGCAACTGAAAAGAAACTTTGTGTTCCCAACAAGCTAGGTGAAGGACGGCTTTCACACACACTTATCTCTCAGAACTGAGCACGTGGAGAGACGTTCGTTCATCTAGCACCAAGGGAACGGGTTGAAGGAGACACTTTTTGTCTGCTTTCTCAATCTGTTTCCTAGTGCCGGTTTGAAGTTCCTGCAGTTTTCACTGTAAAACCGAGTTGGAGCTTCTACCTCCCCATATATATGGATGGAATGGAGTTTGCAACTGAAAAGAAACTTGGTGTTCCCAACAAGCTAGTTGAAGGACGGCTTTCACACACACTTATCTCTCAGAAATGAGCAAGTGGAGAGACGTTCGTTCATCTAGCACCAAGGGAACGGGTTGCAGGAGACACTTTATCTCTGCTTTCTCAGTCTGTTTCCTAGTGCCGGTTTGAAGTTCCTGCAGTTTTCACTGTCAAACCGAGTTGGAGCTTGTACCTCCCTATATATATGTATGGAATGGTGTTTGCAACTGAAAAGAAACTTTGTGTTCCCAATAAGCTAGGTGAAGGACGGCTTTCACACACACTTATCTCTCAGAACTGAGCAAGTGGAGAGACGTTCGTTCATCTAGCACCAAGGGAACGGGTTGCAGGAGAAACTTTTTCTCTGCTTTCTCAGTCTGTTTCCTAGTGCCGGTTTGAAGTTCCTGCAGTTTTCACTGTCAAACCGAGTTGGAGCTAGTACCTCCCCATATTTATTTATGGAATGGAGTTTGCAACTGAAAAGAAACTTTGTGTTCCCAACAAGCTAGGTGAAGGACGGCTTTCACACACACTTATCTCTCAGAACTGAGCAAGTGGAGAGACGTTCGTTCATCTAGCACCAAGGGAAAGTGTTGCAGGAGAAACTTTTTCTCTGCTTTCTCAGTCTGTTTCCTAGTGCCGGTTTGAAGTTCCTGCAGTTTTCACTGTAAAACCGAGTTGGAGCTTCTACCTCCCCATATATATGTATGGAATGGAGTTTGCAACTGAAAAGAAATTTTGTGTTCCCAACAAGCTAGGTGAAGGACGGCTTTCACACACATTTATCTCTCAGAACTGAGCAAGTGGAGAGACGTTCGTTCATCTAGCACCAAGGGAACGGGTTGCAGGAGACACTTTTTCTCTGCTTTCTCAGTCTGTTTCCTAATGCCGGTTTGAAGTTCCTGCAGTTTTCACTGTCAAACCGAGTTGGAGCTAGTACCTCCCCATATATATGTATGGAATGGAGTTTGCAACTGAAAAGAAACTTTGTGTTCCCAAAAAGCTAGGTGAAGGACGGCTTTAACACGCACTTATCTCTCAGAACTGAGCAAGTGGAGAGACGTTCGTTCATCTAGCATCAAGGGAACGGTTTGCAGGAGACACTTTTTCTCTGCTTTCTCAGTCTGTTTCCTATTGCCGGTTTGAAGTTCCTGCAGTTTTCACTGTAAAACCGTGTTGGAGCTTGTACCCCCCCATATATATGTATGGAATGGAGTTTGCAACTGAAAAGAAACTTTGTGTTCCCAGCAAGCTAGGTGAAGGACGGCTTTCACACAGACTTATCTCTCAGAACTGAGCAAGTGGAGAGACGTTCGTTCATCTAGCACCAAGGGAACGGGTTGCAGGATACACTTTTTGTCTGCTTTCTCAATCTGTTTCCTAGTGCCGGTTTGAAGTTCCTGCAGTTTTCACTGTAAAACCGAGTTGGAGCTTCTACCTCCCCATATATATGTATGGAATGGAGTTTGCAACTGAAAGGAAACTTTGTGTTCCCAACAAGCTAGGTGAAGGACGGCTTTCACACACACTTATCTCTCAGAACTGAGCAAGTGAAGAGACGTTCTTTCATCTAGCACCAAGGGAACGGGTTGCAGGAGACACATTTTCTCTGCTTTCTCAGTCTGTTTCCTAGTGCCGGTTTGAAGTTCCTGCAGTTTTCACTGTAAAACCGTGTTGGAGCTGGTACCTCCCCATATATATGTATGGAATGGAGTTTGCAAATGAAAAGAAACTTTGTGTTCCCAACAAGCTAGTTGAAGAACGGCTTTCACACACACTTATCTCTCAGAACTGAGCAAGTGAAGAGACGTTCGTTCATCTAGCACCAAGGGAACGGGTTGCAGGTGACACTTTTTCTCAGCTTTCTCATTCTGTTTCCTAGTGCCGGTTTGAAGTTCCTGCAGTTTTCACTGTAAAACCGAGTTGGAGCTTGTACCTCCCCATATGTATGTATGGAATGGAGTTTGCAACTGAAAAGAAACTTGGTGTTCCCAACAAGCTAGTTGAAGGACGGCTTTCACACACACTTATCTCTCAGAACTGAGCAAGTGGAGAGACGTTCGTTCATCTAGCACCAAGGGAACGAGTTGCAGGAGACACTTTTTCTCTGCTTTCTCAGTCTGTTTCCTAGTGCCGGTTTGAAGTTCCTGCAGTTTTCACTGTCAAACCGAGTTGGAGCTTGTACCTCCCTATATATATGTATGGAATGGAGTTTGCCACTGAAAAGAAACTTTGTTTTCCCAACAAGCTAGGTGAAGGACGGCTTTCACACACACTTATTTCTCAGAACTGAGCAAGTGGAGAGACGTTCGTTCATCTAGCACCAAGGGAACGGGTTGCAGGAGAAACTTTTTCTCTGCTTTCTCAGTCTGTTTCCTAGTGCCGGTTTGAAGTTCCTGCAGTTTTCATTGTAAAACCGAGTTGGAGCTAGTACCTCCCCATATATATTTAAGGAATGGAGTTTGCAACTGAAAAGAAACTTTGTGTTCCCAACAAGCTAGGTGAAGGACGGCTTTCACACACACTTATCTCTCAGAACTGAGCAAGTGGAGAGACGTTCGTTCATCTAGCACCAAGGGAAAGTGTTGCAGGAGACACTTTTTCTCTGCTTTCTCAGTCTGTTACCTAGTGCCGGTTTGAAGTTCCTGCAGTTTTCACTGTAAAACCGAGTTGGAGCTTCTACCTCCCCATATATATGTATGGAATGGAGTTTGCAACTGAAAAGAAACTTTGTGTTCCCAACAAGCTAGGTGAAGGACGGCTTTCACACACATTTATCTCTCAGAACAGAGCAAGTGGAGAGACGTTCGTTCATCTAGCACCAAGGGAACGGGTGCAGGAGACACTTTTTCTCTGCTTTCTCAGTCTGTTTCCTAGTGCCGTTTTGAAGTTCCTGCAGTTTTCACTGTCAAACCGAGTTGGAGCTAGTACCTCCCCATATATATGTATGGAATGGTGTTTGCAACTGAAAAGAAACTTTGTGTTCCCAAAAAGCTAGGTGAAGTACGGCTTTCACACGCACTTATCTCTCAGAACTGAGCAAGTGGAGAGACGTTCGTTCATCTAGCACAAAGGGAACGGGTTGCAGGAGACACTTTTTCTCTGTTTCTCAGTCTGTTTCCTAGTGCCGGTTTGAAGTTCCTGCAGTTTTCACTGTAAAACCGAGTTGGAGCTTCTACCTCCCCATATATATGTATGGAATGGAGTTTGCAACTGAAAAGAAACTTTGTGTTCCCAAAAAGCTAGGTGAAGGACGGCTTTCACACGCACTTATCTCTCAGAACTGAGCAAGTGGAGAGACGTTCGTTCATCTAGCACCAAGGGAACGGGTTGCAGGAAACACTTTTTCTCTGCTTTCTCAGTCTGTTTCCTAGTGCCGGTTTGAAGTTCCTGCAGTTTTCACTGTAAAACCGAGTTGGAGCTTCTACCTCCCCATATATATGTATGGAATGGAGTTGGCAACTGAAAAGAAACTTTGTGTTCCCAACAAGCTAGGTGAAGGACGGCTTTCACACACACTTATCTCTCAGAACAGAGCAAGTGGAGAGACGTTCGTTCATCTAGCACCAAGGGAACGGGTTTCAGGAGACACTTTTTCTCTGCTTTCTCAGTCTGTTTCCTAGTGCCGGTTTGAAGTTCCTGCAGTTTTCTCTGTCAAACCGAGTTGGAGCTAGTACCTCCCCATATGTATGTATGGAATGGAGTTTGCAACTGAAAAGAAACTTGGTGTTCCCAACAAGCTAGTTGAAGGACGGCTTTCACACACACTTATCTCTCAGAACTGAGCAAGTGGAGAGACGTTCGTTCATCTAGCACCAAGGGAACGGGTTGCAGGAGACACTTTTTCTCTGCTTCTCAGTCTTTTTCCTAGTGCCGGTTTGAAGTTCCTGCAGTTTTCACTGTCAAACCGAGTTGGAGCTTGTACCTCCCTATATATATGTATGGAATGGAGTTTGCAACTGAAAAGAATCTTTGTGTTCCCAACAAGCTAGGTGAAGGACGGCTTTCACACACACTTATCTCTCAGAACTGAGCAAGTGGAGAGATGTTCGTTCATCTAGCACCAAGGGAACGGGTTGCAGGAGAAACTATTTCTCTGCTTTCTCAGTCTGTTTCCTAGTGCCGGTTTGAAGTTCCTGCAGTTTTCACGGTCAAACCGAGTTGGAGCTAGTACCTCCCCATATATATTTATGGAATGGAGTTTGCAACTGAAAAGAAATTTTGTGTTCCCAACAAGCTAGGTGAAGGACGGCTTTCACACACACTTATCTCTCAGAACTGAGCAAGTGGAGAGACGTTCGTTCATCTAGCACCAAGGGAACGGGTTGCAGGAGACACTTTTTCTCTGCTTTCTCAGTCTGTTTCCTAGTGCCGGTTTGAAGTTCCTGCAGTTTTCACTGTAAAACCGAGTTGGAGCTTCTACCTCCCCATATATATGTATGGAATGGAGTTTGCAACTGAAAAGAAACTTTGTGTTCCCAACAAGCTAGGTGAAGGACGGCTTTCACACACACTTAACTCTCAGAACTTAGAAAGTGGAGAGACGTTCGTTCATCTAGCACCAAGGGAACGGGTTGCAGGAGACACTTTTTCTCTGCTATCTCAGTCTGTTTCCTAGTGCCGGTTTGAAGTTCCTGCAGTTTTCACTGTCAAACCGAGTTGGAGCTATTACCTCCCCATATATATGTATGGAATGGTGTTTGCAACTGAAAAGAAACTTTGTGTTCCCAAAAAGCTAGGTGAAGGACGGCTTTCACACGCACTTATCTCTCAGAACTGAGCAAGTGGAGAGACGTTTGTTCATCTAGCACCAAGGGAACGGGTTGCAGGAGACACTTTTTCTCTGCTTTCTCAGTCTGTTTCCTAGTGCCGGTTTGAAGTTCCTGCAGTTTTCACTGTCAAACCGAGTTGGATCTTCTACCTCCCTATATATATGTATGGAATGGAGTTTGCAACTGAAAAGAAACTTTGTGTTCTAAACAAGCTAGGTGAAGGACGGCTTTCACACACACTTATCTCTCAGAACAGAGCAATTGGAGAGACGTTCGTTCATCTAGCACCAAGGGAACGGGTTGCAGGAGAAACTATTTCTCTGCTTTCTCAGTCTGTTTCCTAGTGCCGGTTTGAAGTTCCTGCAGTTTTCTCTGTCAAACCGAGTTGGAGCTAGTACCTCCCCATATGTATGTATGGAATGGAGTTTGCAACTGAAAAGAAACTTGGTGTTCCCAACAAGCTAGTTGAAGGACAGCTTTCACACACACTTATCTCTCAGAACTGAGCAAGTGGAGAGACGTTCGTTCATCTAGCACCAAGGGAACGGGTTGCAGGAGACACTTTTTCTCTGCTTCTCAGTCTGTTTCCTAGTGCCGGTTTGAAGTTCCTGCAGTTTTCACTGTCAAACAGAGTTGGAGCTTGTACCTCCCTATATATATGTATGGAATGGAGTTTGCAACTGAAAAGAAACTTTGTGTTCCCAAAAAGCTAGGTGAAGGACGGCTTTCACACACACTTATCTCTCAGATCTGAGCAAGTGGAGAGATGTTTGTTCATCTAGCACCAAGGGAACGGGTTGCAGGAGAAACTTTTTCTCTGCTTTCTCAGTCTGTTTCCTAGTGCCGGTTTGAAGTTCCTGCAGTTTTCTCTGTAAAACCGAGTTGGAGCAATACCTCCCCTTATATATTTATGGAATGGATTTTGCAACTGAAAAGAAACTTTGTGTTCCCAACAAGCTAGGTGAAGGACGGCTTTCACACACACATATCTCTCAGAACTGAGCAAGTGGAGAGACGTTCGTTCATCTAGCACCAAGGGAACGGGTTGCAGGAGACACTTTTTCTCTGCTTTCTCAGTCTGTTTCCTAGTGCCGGTTTTAAGTTCCTGCAGTTTTCACTGTAAAACCGAGTTGGAGCTTCTACCTCCCCATATATATGTATGGAATGGTGTTTGCAACTGAAAAGAAACTTTGTGTTCCCAAAAAGCTAGGTTAAAGACGGCTTTCACACGCACTTATCTCTCAGAACTGAGCAAGTGGAGAGACGTTCGTTCATCTAGCACAAAGGGAACGGGTTGCAGGAGACACTTTTTCTCTGCTTTCTCAGTCTGTTTCCTAGTGCCGGTTTGAAGTTCCTGCAGTTTTCACTGTAAAATCGAGTTGGAGCTTGTACCTCCCCATATATAAGCATGGAATGGAGTTTGCAACTGAAAAGAAACTTTGTGTTCCCAACAAGCTAGGTGAAGGACGGCTTTCACACAGACTTATCTCTCAGAACTGAGCAAGTGGAAAGAAGTTCGTTCATCTAGCACCAAGGGAACGGGTTGCAGGAGACACTTTTTGTCTGCTTTCTCAATCTGTTTCCTAGTGCCGGTTTGAAGTTCCTGCAGTTTTCACTTTAAAACCGAGTTGGAGCTTCTACCTCCCCATATATATGTATGGAATGGAGTTTGCAACTGAAAAGAAACTTTGTGTTCCCAACAAGCTAGGTGAAGGACGGCTTTCACACGCACTTATCTCTCAGAACTGAGCAAGTGGAGAGACGTTCGTTCATCTAGCACCAAGGGAACGGGTTGCAGGAGACACTTTTTGTCTGCTTTCTCAATCTGTTTCCTAGTGCCGGTTTGAAGTTCCTGCAGTTTTCACTGTAAAACCGAGTTGGAGCTTCTACCTCCCCATATATATGTATGGAATGGAGTTTGCAACTGAAAAGAAACTTTGTGTTCCCAACAAGCTAGGTGAAGGACGGCTTTCACACACACTTATCTCTCAGAACTGAGCACGTGGAGAGACGTTCGTTCATCTAGCACCAAGGGAACGGGTTGAAGGAGACACTTTTTGTCTGCTTTCTCAATCTGTTTCCTAGTGCCGGTTTGAAGTTCCTGCAGTTTTCACTGTAAAACCGAGTTGGAGCTTCTACCTCCCCATATATATGGATGGAATGGAGTTTGCAACTGAAAAGAAACTTGGTGTTCCCAACAAGCTAGTTGAAGGACGGCTTTCACACACACTTATCTCTCAGAAATGAGCAAGTGGAGAGACGTTCGTTCATCTAGCACCAAGGGAACGGGTTGCAGGAGACACTTTATCTCTGCTTTCTCAGTCTGTTTCCTAGTGCCGGTTTGAAGTTCCTGCAGTTTTCACTGTCAAAACGAGTTGGAGCTTGTACCTCCCTATATATATGTATGGAATGGTGTTTGCAACTGAAAAGAAACTTTGTGTTCCCAATAAGCTAGGTGAAGGACGGCTTTCACACACACTTATCTCTCAGAACTGAGCAAGTGGAGAGACGTTCGTTCATCTAGCACCAAGGGAACGGGTTGCAGGAGAAACTTTTTCTCTGCTTTCTCAGTCTGTTTCCTAGTGCCGGTTTGAAGTTCCTGCAGTTTTCACTGTCAAACCGAGTTGGAGCTAGTACCTCCCCATATTTATTTATGGAATGGAGTTTGCAACTGAAAAGAAACTTTGTGTTCCCAACAAGCTAGGTGAAGGACGGCTTTCACACACACTTATCTCTCAGAACTGAGCAAGTGGAGAGACGTTCGTTCATCTAGCACCAAGGGAAAGTGTTGCAGGAGAAACTTTTTCTCTGCTTTCTCAGTCTGTTTCCTAGTGCCGGTTTGAAGTTCCTGCAGTTTTCACTGTAAAACCGAGTTGGAGCTTCTACCTCCCCATATATATGTATGGAATGGAGTTTGCAACTGAAAAGAAACTTTGTGTTCCCAACAAGCTAGGTGAAGGACGGCTTTCACACACATTTATCTCTCAGAACTGAGCAAGTGGAGAGACGTTCGTTCATCTAGCACCAAGGGAACGGGTTGCAGGAGACACTTTTTCTCTGCTTTCTCAGTCTGTTTCCTAATGCCGGTTTGAAGTTCCTGCAGTTTTCACTGTCAAAACGAGTTGGAGCTAGTACCTCCCCATATATATGTATGGAATGGAGTTTGCAACTGAAAAGAAACTTTGTGTTCCCAAAAAGCTAGGTGAAGGACGGCTTTAACACGCACTTATCTCTCAGAACTGAGCAAGTGGAGAGACGTTCGTTCATCTAGCATCAAGGGAACGGTTTGCAGGAGACACTTTTTCTCTGCTTTCTCAGTCTGTTTCCTATTGCCGGTTTGAAGTTCCTGCAGTTTTCACTGTAAAACCGTGTTGGAGCTTGTACCCCCCCATATATATGTATGGAATGGAGTTTGCAACTGAAAAGAAACTTTGTGTTCCCAGCAAGCTAGGTGAAGGACGGCTTTCACACAGACTTATCTCTCAGAACTGAGCAAGTGGAGAGACGTTCGTTCATCTAGCACCAAGGGAACGGGTTGCAGGATACACTTTTTGTCTGCTTTCTCAATCTGTTTCCTAGTGCCGGTTTGAAGTTCCTGCAGTTTTCACTGTAAAACCGAGTTGGAGCTTCTACCTCCCCATATATATGTATGGAATGGAGTTTGCAACTGAAAGGAAACTTTGTGTTCCCAACAAGCTAGGTGAAGGACGGCTTTCACACACACTTATCTCTCAGAACTGAGCAAGTGAAGAGACGTTCTTTCATCTAGCACCAAGGGAACGGGTTGCAGGAGACACATTTTCTCTGCTTTCTCAGTCTGTTTCCTAGTGCCGGTTTGAAGTTCCTGCAGTTTTCACTGTAAAACCGTGTTGGAGCTGGTACCTCCCCATATATATGTATGGAATGGAGTTTGCAAATGAAAAGAAACTTTGTGTTCCCAACAAGCTAGTTGAAGAACGGCTTTCACACACACTTATCTCTCAGAACTGAGCAAGTGAAGAGACGTTCGTTCATCTAGCACCAAGGGAACGGGTTGCAGGTGACACTTTTTCTCAGCTTTCTCATTCTGTTTCCTAGTGCCGGTTTGAAGTTCCTGCAGTTTTCACTGTAAAACCGAGTTGGAGCTTGTACCTCCCCATATGTATGTATGGAATGGAGTTTGCAACTGAAAAGAAACTTGGTGTTCCCAACAAGCTAGTTGAAGGACGGCTTTCACACACACTTATCTCTCAGAACTGAGCAAGTGGAGAGACGTTCGTTCATCTAGCACCAAGGGAACGAGTTGCAGGAGACACTTTTTCTCTGCTTTCTCAGTCTGTTTCCTAGTGCCGGTTTGAAGTTCCTGCAGTTTTCACTGTCAAACCGAGTTGGAGCTTGTACCTCCCTATATATATGTATGGAATGGAGTTTGCCACTGAAAAGAAACTTTGTTTTCCCAACAAGCTAGGTGAAGGACGGCTTTCACACACACTTATTTCTCAGAACTGAGCAAGTGGAGAGACGTTCGTTCATCTAGCACCAAGGGAACGGGTTGCAGGAGAAACTTTTTCTCTGCTTTCTCAGTCTGTTTCCTAGTGCCGGTTTGAAGTTCCTGCAGTTTTCATTGTAAAACCGAGTTGGAGCTAGTACCTCCCCATATATATTTAAGGAATGGAGTTTGCAACTGAAAAGAAACTTTGTGTTCCCAACAAGCTAGGTGAAGGACGGCTTTCACACACACTTATCTCTCAGAACTGAGCAAGTGGAGAGACGTTCGTTCATCTAGCACCAAGGGAAAGTGTTGCAGGAGACACTTTTTCTCTGCTTTCTCAGTCTGTTACCTAGTGCCGGTTTGAAGTTCCTGCAGTTTTCACTGTAAAACCGAGTTGGAGCTTCTACCTCCCCATATATATGTATGGAATGGAGTTTGCAACTGAAAAGAAACTTTGTGTTCCCAACAAGCTAGGTGAAGGACGGCTTTCACACACATTTATCTCTCAGAACAGAGCAAGTGGAGAGACGTTCGTTCATCTAGCACCAAGGGAACGGGTGCAGGAGACACTTTTTCTCTGCTTTCTCAGTCTGTTTCCTAGTGCCGTTTTGAAGTTCCTGCAGTTTTCACTGTCAAACCGAGTTGGAGCTAGTACCTCCCCATATATATGTATGGAATGGTGTTTGCAACTGAAAAGAAACTTTGTGTTCCCAAAAAGCTAGGTGAAGTACGGCTTTCACACGCACTTATCTCTCAGAACTGAGCAAGTGGAGAGACGTTCGTTCATCTAGCACAAAGGGAACGGGTTGCAGGAGACACTTTTTCTCTGCTTTCTCAGTCTGTTTCCTAGTGCCGGTTTGAAGTTCCTGCAGTTTTCACTGTAAAACCGAGTTGGAGCTTCTACCTCCCCATATATATGTATGGAATGGAGTTTGCAACTGAAAAGAAACTTTGTGTTCCCAAAAAGCTAGGTGAAGGACGGCTTTCACACGCACTTATCTCTCAGAACTGAGCAAGTGGAGAGACGTTCGTTCATCTAGCACCAAGGGAACGGGTTGCAGGAAACACTTTTTCTCTGCTTTCTCAGTCTGTTTCCTAGTGCCGGTTTGAAGTTCCTGCAGTTTTCACTGTAAAACCGAGTTGGAGCTTCTACCTCCCCATATATATGTATGGAATGGAGTTGGCAACTGAAAAGAAACTTTGTGTTCCCAACAAGCTAGGTGAAGGACGGCTTTCACACACACTTATCTCTCAGAACAGAGCAAGTGGAGAGACGTTCGTTCATCTAGCACCAAGGGAACGGGTTGCAGGAGACACTTTTTCTCTGCTTTCTCAGTCTGTTTCCTAGTGCCGGTTTGAAGTTCCTGCAGTTTTCTCTGTCAAACCGAGTTGGAGCTAGTACCTCCCCATATGTATGTATGGAATGGAGTTTGCAACTGAAAAGAAACTTGGTGTTCCCAACAAGCTAGTTGAAGGACGGCTTTCACACACACTTATCTCTCAGAACTGAGCAAGTGGAGAGACGTTCGTTCATCTAGCACCAAGGGAACGGGTTGCAGGAGACACTTTTTCTCTGCTTCTCAGTCTTTTTCCTAGTGCCGGTTTGAAGTTCCTGCAGTTTTCACTGTCAAACCGAGTTGGAGCTTGTACCTCCCTATATATATGTATGGAATGGAGTTTGCAACTGAAAAGAATCTTTGTGTTCCCAACAAGCTAGGTGAAGGACGGCTTTCACACACACTTATCTCTCAGAACTGAGCAAGTGGAGAGATGTTCGTTCATCTAGCACCAAGGGAACGGGTTGCAGGAGAAACTATTTCTCTGCTTTCTCAGTCTGTTTCCTAGTGCCGGTTTGAAGTTCCTGCAGTTTTCACGGTCAAACCGAGTTGGAGCTAGTACCTCCCCATATATATTTATGGAATGGAGTTTGCAACTGAAAAGAAATTTTGTGTTCCCAACAAGCTAGGTGAAGGACGGCTTTCACACACACTTATCTCTCAGAACTGAGCAAGTGGAGAGACGTTCGTTCATCTAGCACCAAGGGAACGGGTTGCAGGAGACACTTTTTCTCTGCTTTCTCAGTCTGTTTCCTAGTGCCGGTTTGAAGTTCCTGCAGTTTTCACTGTAAAACCGAGTTGGAGCTTCTACCTCCCCATATATATGTATGGAATGGAGTTTGCAACTGAAAAGAAACTTTGTGTTCCCAACAAGCTAGGTGAAGGACGGCTTTCACACACACTTAACTCTCAGAACTTAGAAAGTGGAGAGACGTTCGTTCATCTAGCACCAAGGGAACGGGTTGCAGGAGACACTTTTTCTCTGCTATCTCAGTCTGTTTCCTAGTGCCGGTTTGAAGTTCCTGCAGTTTTCACTGTCAAACCGAGTTGGAGCTATTACCTCCCCATATATATGTATGGAATGGTGTTTGCAACTGAAAAGAAACTTTGTGTTCCCAAAAAGCTAGGTGAAGGACGGCTTTCACACGCACTTATCTCTCAGAACTGAGCAAGTGGAGAGACGTTTGTTCATCTAGCACCAAGGGAACGGGTTGCAGGAGACACTTTTTCTCTGCTTTCTCAGTCTGTTTCCTAGTGCCGGTTTGAAGTTCCTGCAGTTTTCACTGTCAAACCGAGTTGGATCTTCTACCTCCCTATATATATGTATGGAATGGAGTTTGCAACTGAAAAGAAACTTTGTGTTCTAAACAAGCTAGGTGAAGGACGGCTTTCACACACACTTATCTCTCAGAACAGAGCAATTGGAGAGACGTTCGTTCATCTAGCACCAAGGGAACGGGTTGCAGGAGAAACTATTTCTCTGCTTTCTCAGTCTGTTTCCTAGTGCCGGTTTGAAGTTCCTGCAGTTTTCACTGTCAAACCGAGTTGGAGCTATTACCTCCCCATATATATGTATGGAATGGTGTTTGCAACTGAAAAGAAACTTTGTGTTCCCAAAAAGCTAGGTGAAGGACGGCTTTCACACGCACTTATCTCTCAGAACTGAGCAAGTGGAGAGACGTTTGTTCATCTAGCACCAAGGGAACGGGTTGCAGGAGACACTTTTTCTCTGCTTTCTCAGTCTGTTTCCTAGTGCCGGTTTGAAGTTCCTGCAGTTTTCACTGTCAAACCGAGTTGGATCTTCTACCTCCCTATATATATGTATGGAATGGAGTTTGCAACTGAAAAGAAACTTTGTGTTCTAAACAAGCTAGGTGAAGGACGGCTTTCACACACACTTATCTCTCAGAACTGAGCAAGTGGAGAGACGTTCGTTCATCTAGCACCAAGGGAACGGGTTGCAGGAGACACTTTTTCTCTGCTTCTCAGTCTGTTTCCTAGTGCCGGTTTGAAGTTCCTGCAGTTTTCACTGTCAAACAGAGTTGGAGCTTGTACCTCCCTATATATATGTATGGAATGGAGTTTGCAACTGAAAAGAAACTTTGTGTTCCCAAAAAGCTAGGTGAAGGACGGCTTTCACACACACTTATCTCTCAGATCTGAGCAAGTGGAGAGATGTTCGTTCATCTAGCACCAAGGGAACGGGTTGCAGGAGAAACTTTTTCTCTGCTTTCTCAGTCTGTTTCCTAGTGCCGGTTTGAAGTTCCTGCAGTTTTCTCTGTAAAACCGAGTTGGAGCAATACCTCCCCTTATATATTTATGGAATGGATTTTGCAACTGAAAAGAAACTTTGTGTTCCCAACAAGCTAGGTGAAGGACGGCTTTCACACACACATATCTCTCAGAACTGAGCAAGTGGAGAGACGTTCGTTCATCTAGCACCAAGGGAACGGGTTGCAGGAGACACTTTTTCTCTGCTTTCTCAGTCTGTTTCCTAGTGCCGGTTTTAAGTTCCTGCAGTTTTCACTGTAAAACCGAGTTGGAGCTTCTACCTCCCCATATATATGTATGGAATGGAGTTTGCAACTGAAAAGAAACTTTGTGTTCCCAACAAGCTAGGTGAAGGACGGCTTTCACACACACTTATCTCTCAGAACTTAGCAAGTGGAGAGACGTTCGTTCATCTAGCACCAAGGGAACGGGTTGCAGGAGACACTTTTTCTCTGCTTTCTCAGTCTGTTTCCTAGTGCCGGTTTGAAGTTCCTGCAGTTTTCACTGTCAAACCGAGTTGGAGCTATTACCTCCCCATATATATGTATGGAATGGTGTTTGCAACTGAAAAGAAACTTTGTGTTCCCAAAAAGCTAGGTGAAGGACGGCTTTCACACGCACTTATCTCTCAGAACTGAGCAAGTGGAGAGACGTTTGTTCATCTAGCACCAAGGGAACGGGTTGCAGGAGACACTTTTTCTCTGCTTTCTCAGTCTGTTTCCTAGTGCCGGTTTGAAGTTCCTGCAGTTTTCACTGTCAAACCGAGTTGGATCTTCTACCTCCCTATATATATGTATGGAATGGAGTTTGCAACTGAAAAGAAACTTTGTGTTCTAAACAAGCTAGGTGAAGGACGGCTTTCACACACACTTATCTCTCAGAACTGAGCAAGTGGAGAGACGTTCGTTCATCTAGCACCAAGGGAACGGGTTGCAGGAGACACTTTTTCTCTGCTTCTCAGTCTGTTTCCTAGTGCCGGTTTGAAGTTCCTGCAGTTTTCACTGTCAAACAGAGTTGGAGCTTGTACCTCCCTATATATATGTATGGAATGGAGTTTGCAACTGAAAAGAAACTTTGTGTTCCCAAAAAGCTAGGTGAAGGACGGCTTTCACACACACTTATCTCTCAGATCTGAGCAAGTGGAGAGATGTTCGTTCATCTAGCACCAAGGGAACGGGTTGCAGGAGAAACTTTTTCTCTGCTTTCTCAGTCTGTTTCCTAGTGCCGGTTTGAAGTTCCTGCAGTTTTCTCTGTAAAACCGAGTTGGAGCAATACCTCCCCTTATATATTTATGGAATGGATTTTGCAACTGAAAAGAAACTTTGTGTTCCCAACAAGCTAGGTGAAGGACGGCTTTCACACACACATATCTCTCAGAACTGAGCAAGTGGAGAGACGTTCGTTCATCTAGCACCAAGGGAACGGGTTGCAGGAGACACTTTTTCTCTGCTTTCTCAGTCTGTTTCCTAGTGCCGGTTTTAAGTTCCTGCAGTTTTCACTGTAAAACCGAGTTGGAGCTTCTACCTCCCCATATATATGTATGGAATGGAGTTTGCAACTGAAAAGAAACTTTGTGTTCCCAACAAGCTAGGTGAAGGACGGCTTTCACACACACTTATCTCTCAGAACTTAGCAAGTGGAGAGACGTTCGTTCATCTAGCACCAAGGGAACGGGTTGCAGGAGACACTTTTTCTCTGCTTTCTCAGTCTGTTTCCTAGTGCCGGTTTGAAGTTCCTGCAGTTTTCACTGTCAAACCGAGTTGGAGCTAGTACCTCCCCATATATATGTATGGAATGGTGTTTGCAACTGAAAAAAACTTTGTGTTCCCAAAAAGCTAGGTGAAGGACGGCTTTAACACGCACTTATCTCTCAGAACTGAGCAAGTGGTGAGACGTTCGTTCATCTAGCACCAAGGGAACGGGTTTCAGGAGACACTTTTTCTCTGCTTTCTCAGTCTGTTTCCAGGTGCCGGTTTGAAGTTCCTGCAGTTTTCACTGTAAAACCGAGTTGGAGCTTGTACCTCCCCATATATATGTATGGAATGGAGTTTGCAACTGAAAAGAAACTTTGTGTTCCCAACAAGCTAGGTGAAGGACGGCTTTCACACACACTTATCTTTCAGAACTGAGTAAGTGGAGAGACGTTCGTTCATCTAGCACCAAGGGAACGGGTTGCAGGAGACACTTTTTGTCTGCTTTCTCAATCTGTTTCCTAGTGCCGGTTTGAAGTTCCTGCAGTTTTCACTGTAAAACCGAGTTGGAGCTTCTACCTCCCCATATATATGTATGGAATGGAGTTTGCCACTGAAAAGAAACTTTGTGTTCCCAACAAGCTAGGTGAAGGACGGCTTTCACACACACTTATCTCTCAGAACTGAGCAAGTGGAGAGACGTTCGTTCATCTAGCACCAAGGGAACGGGTTGCAGGAGACACATTTTCTCTGCTTTCTCAGTCTGTTTCCTAGTGCCGGTTTGAAGTTCCTGCAGTTTTCACTGTTAAACCGAGTTGGAGCATGTACCTACCCATATGTATGTATGGAATGGAGTTTGCAACTGAAAAGAAACTTGGTGTTCCCAACAAGCTAGTTGAAGGACGGCTTTCACACACACTTATCTCTCAGAACTGAGCAAGTGGAGAGACGTTCGTTCATCTAGCACCAAAGGAACGGGTTGCAGGAGACACTTTTTATCTGCTTTCTCAGTCTGTTTCCTAGTGCCGGTTTGAAGTTCCTGCAGTTTTCACTGTCAAACCGAGTTGGAGCTTGTACCTCTCTATATATATGTATGGAATGGAGTTTGCAACTGAAAAGAAACGTTGTGTTCCCAACAAGCAAGGTGAAGGACGGCTTTCACACACACTTATCTCTCAGAACTGAGCAAGTGGAGAGACGTTCGTTCATCTAGCACCAATGGAACGGGTTGCAGGAGAAACTTTTTCTCTGCTTTCTCAGTCTGTTTCCTAGTGCCGTTTTGAAGTTCCTGCAGTTTTCACTGTCAAACCGAGTTGGAGCTAGTACCTCCCCATATATATTTATGTAATGGAGTTTGCAACTGAAAAGAAACTTTGTGTTCCCAACAAGCTAGGTGAAGGACGGCTTTCACACACACTTATCTCTCAGAACTGAGTAAGTGGAGAGACGTTCGTTCATCTAGCACCAAGGGAACGGTTTGCAGGAGACACTTTTTCTCTGCTTTCTCAGTCTGTTTCCTAGTGCCGGTTTGAAGTTCCTGCAGTTTTCACTGTAAAACCGAGTTGGAGCTTCTACCTCCCCATATATATGTATGGAATGGAGTTTGCAACTGAAAAGAAACTTTGTGTTCCCAACAAGCTAGTTGAAGGACGGCTTTCACACACACTTATCTCTCAGAACTGAGCAAGTGGAGAGACGTTCGTTCATGTAGCACCAAGGGAACGGGTTGCAGGAGACACTTTTTCTCTGCTTTCTCAGTCTGTTTCCTAGTGCCGGTTTGAAGTTCCTGCAGTTTTCACTGTAAAACCGAGTTGGAGCTTCTACCTCCCCATATATATGTATGGAATGGAGTTTGCAACTGAAAAGAAACTTTGTGTTCCCAACAAGCTAGGTGAAGGACGGCTTTCACACACACTTATCTCTCAGAACAGAGCAAGTGGAGAGACGTTCGTTCATCTAGCACCAAGGGAACGGGTTGCAGGAGACACATTTTCTCTGCTTTCTCAGTCTGTTTCCTAGTGCCGGTTTGAAGTTCCTGCAGTTTTCTCTGTCAAACCGAGTTGGAGCTAGTACCTCCCCATATGTATGTATGGAATGGAGTTTGCAACTGAAAAGAAACTTGGTGTTCCCAACAAGCTAGGTGAAGGACGGCTTTCACACACACTTATCTCTCAGAACTGAGCAAGTGGAGAGACGTTCGTTCATCTAGCACCAAGGGAACGGGTTGCAGGAGACACTTTTTCTCTGCTTCTCAGAGTGTTTCCTAGTGCCGGTTTGAAGTTCCTGCAGTTTTCACTGTAAAACCGAGTTGGAGCTTGTACCTCCCTATATATATGTATGGAATGGAGTTTGCAACTGAAAAGAAACTTTGGGTTCCCAACAAGCTAGGTGAAGGACGGCTTTCACACACACTTATCTCTCAGAACTGAGCAAGTGGAGAGAAGTTCGTTCATCTAGCACCAAGGGAACGGGTTGCAGGAGAAACTTTTTCTATGCTTTCTCAGTCTGTTTCCTAGTGCCGGTTTGAAGTTCCTGCAGTTTTCACGGTCAAAGAGTGTTGGAGGTAGTACCTCCCCATATATATTTATGGAATGGAGTTTGCAACTGAAAAGAAATTTTGTGTTCCCAACAAGCTAGGTGAAGGACGGCTTTCACACACACTTATCTCTCAGAACTGAGCAAGTGGAGAGACGTTCGTTCATCTAGCACCAAGGGTACGGGTTGCAGGAGACACTTTTTCTCTGCTTTCTCAGTCTGTTTCCTAGTGCCGGTTTGAAGTTCCTGCAGTTTTCACTGTAAAACCGAGTTCCAGCTTCTACCACCCCATATATATGTATGGAATGGAGTTTGCAACTGAAAAGAAACTTTGTGTTCCCAACAAGATAGGTGAAGGACGGCTTTCACACACACTTATCTCTCAGAACTGAGCAAGTGGAGAGACGTTCGTTCATCTAGCAACAAGGGAACGGGTTGCAGGAGACACTTTTTCTCTGCTTTCTCAGTCTGTTTCCTAGTGCCGGTTTGAAGTTCCTGCAGTTTTCACTGTCAAACCGAGTTGGAGCTAGTACCTCCCCATATATATGTATGGAATGGTGTTTGCAACTGAAAAGAAACTTTGTGTTCCCAAAAAGCTAGGTGAAGGACGGCTTTAACACGCACTTATCTCTCAGAACTGAGCAAGTGGAGAGACGTTCGTTCATCTAGCACCAAGGGAACGGGTTGCAGGAGACAATTTTTCTCTGCTTTCTCAGTCTGTTTCCTAGTGCCGGTTTGAAGTTCCTGCAGTTTTCACTGTAAAACCGAGTTGGAGCTTGTACCTCCCCATATATATGTATGGAATGGAGTTTGCAACTGAAAAGAAACTTTGTGTTCCCAACAAGCTAGGTGAAGGACGGCTTTCACACACACTTATCTCTCAGAACTGAGCAAGTGGAGAGACGTTCGTTCATCTAGCACCAAGGGAACGGGTTGCAGGAGACCCTTTTTGTCTGCTTTCTCAATCTGTTTCCTAGTGCCGGTTTGAAGTTCCTGCAGTTTTCACTGTAAAACCGAGTTGGAGCTTCTACCTCCCCATATATATGTATGGAATGGAGTTTGCAACTGAAAAGAAACTTTGTGTTCCCAACAAGCTAGGTGAAGGACGGCTTTCACACACACTTATCTCTCAGAACTGAGCAAGTGGAGAGACGTTCGTTCATCTAGCACCAAGGGAACGGGTTGCAGGAGAAACTTTTTCTCTGCTTTCTCAGTCTGTTTCCTAGTGCCGGTTTGAAGTTCCTGCAGTTTTCACTGTCAAACCGAGTTGGAGCTAGTACCTCCCCATATATATTTATGGAATGGAGTTTGCAACTGAAAAGAAACTTTGTGTTCCCAACAAGCTAGGTGAAGGACGGCTTTCACACACACTTATCTCTCAGAACTGAGCAAGTGGAGAGACGTTCGTTCATCTAGCACCAAGGGAACGGGTTGCAGGAGACACTTTTTCTCTGCTTTCTCAGTCTGTTTCCTAGTGCCGGTTTGAAGTTCCTGCAGTTTTCACTGTAAAACCGAGTTGGAGCTTCTACCTCCCCATATATATGTATGGAATGGAGTTTGCAACTGAAAAGAAACTTGGTGTTCCCAACAAGCTAGTTGAAGGACGGCTTTCACACACACTTATCTCTCAGAACTGAGCAAGTGGAGAGACGTTCGTTCATCTAGCACCAAGGGAACGGGTTGCAGGAGACACTTTTTCTCTGCTTTCTCAGTCTGTTTCCTAGTGCCGGTTTGAAGTTCCTGCAGTTTTCACTGTAAAACCGAGTTGGAGTTTCTACCTCCCCATATATATGTATGGAATGGAGTTTGCAACTGAAAAGAAACTTGGTGTTCCCAACAAGCTAGTTGAAGGACGGCTTTCACACACACTTATCTCTCAGAACTGAGCAAGTGGAGAGACGTTCGTTCATCTAGCACCAAGGGAACGGGTTGCAGGAGACACTTTTTCTCTGATTCTCAGTGTTTTTCCTAGTGCCGGTTTGAAGTTCCTGCAGTTTTCACTGTCAAACCGAGTTGGAGCTTGTACCTCCCTATATATATGTATGGAATGGAGTTTGCAACTGAAAAGAAACTTTGTGTTCCCAACAAGCTAGGTGAAGGACGGCTTTCACACACACTTATCTCTCAGAACTGAGCAAGTGGAGAGATGTTCGTTCATCTAGCACCAAGGGAACGGGTTGCAGGAGAAACTTTTTCTCTGCTTTCTCAGTCTGTTTCCTAGTGCCGGTTTGAAGTTCCTGCAGTTTTCACGGTCAAACCGAGTTGGAGCTAGTACCTCCCCATATATATTTATGGAATGGAGTTTGCAACTGAAAAGAAACTTTGTGTTCCCAACAAGCTAGTTGAAGGACGGCTTTCACACACACTTATCTCTCAGAACTGAGCAAGTGGAGAGACGTTCGTTCATCTAGCACCAAGGGAACGGGTTGCAGGAGACACTTTTTCTCTGCTTTCTCAGTCTGTTTCCTAGTGCCGGTTTGAAGTTCCTGCATTTTTCACTGTAAAACCGAGTTGGAGCTTCTACCTCCCCATATATATGTATGGAATGGAGTTTGCAACTGAAAAGAAACTTTGTGTTCCCAACAAGCTAGGTGAAGGACGGCTTTCACACACACTTATCTCTCAGAACAGAGCAAGTGGAGAGACGTTCGTTCATCTAGCACAAAGGGAACGGGTTGCAGGAGACACTTTTTCTCAGCTTTCTCATTCTGTTTCCTAGTGCCGGTTTGAAGTTCCCGCAGTTTTCACTGTAAAACCGATTTGGAGCTTGTACCTACCCATATGTATGTATGGAATGGAGTTTGCAACTTAAAAGAAACTTGGTGTTCCCAACAAGCTAGTTGAAGGACGGCTTTCACACACACTTATCTCTCAGAACTGAGCAAGTGGAGAGACGTTCGTTCATCTAGCACCAAGGGAACGGGTTGCAGGAGACACTTTTTCTCCGCTTTCTCAGTCTGTTTCCTAGTGCCGGTTTGAAGTTCCTGCAGTTTTCACTGTCAAACCGAGTTGGAGCTTGTACCTCCCCATATATATGTATGGAATGGAGTTTGAAACTGAAAAGAAACTTTGTGTTCCCAAAAAGCAAGGTAAAGGACGGCTTTCACACACACTTATCTCTCAGAACTGAGCAAGTGGAGAGACGTTCGTTCATCTAGCACCAAGGGAACGGGTTGCAGGAGAAACTTTTTCTCTGCTTTCTCAGTCTGTTTCCTAGTGCCGTTTTGAAGTTCCTGCAGTTTTCACTGTCAAACCGAGTTGGAGCTAGTACCTCCCCATATATATTTATGTAATGGAGTTTGCAACTGAAAAGAAACTTTGTGTTCCCAACAAGCTAGGTGAAGGACGGCTTTCACACACACTTATCTCTCAGAACTGAGCAAGTGGAGAGACGTTCGTTCATCTAGCACCAAGGGAACGGGTTGCAGGAGACACTTTTTCTCTGCTTTCTCAGTCTGTTTCCTAGTGCCGGTTTGAAGTTCCTGCAGTTTTCACTGTCAAACCGAGTTGGAGCTAGTACCTCCCCATATATATGTATGGAATGGTGTTTGCAACTGAAAAGAAACTTTGTGTTCCCAAAAAGCTAGGTGAAGGACGGCTTTCACAGGCACTTATCTCTCAGAACTGAGCAAGTGGAGAGACGTTCGTTCATCTAGCACAAAGGGAACGGGTTGCAGGAGACACTTTTTCTCTGCTTTCTCAGTCTGTTTCCTAGTGCCGGTTTGAATTTCCTGCAGTTTTCACTGTCAAACCGAGTTGGAGCTTGTACCTCCCCATATATATGTATGGAATGGAGTTTGAAACTGAAAAGAAACTTGGTGTTCCCAACAAGCTAGGTGAAGGACGGCTTTCACACACACTTATCTCTCAGAACTGAGCAAGTGGAGAGACGTTCGTTCATCTAGCACCAAGGGAACGGGTTGCAGGAGACACTTTTTCTCTGCTTCTCAGAGTGTTTCCTAGTGCCGGTTTGAAGTTCCTGCAGTTTTCACTGTCAAACCGAGTTGGAGCTTGTAACTCCCTATATAAATGTATGGAATGGAGTTTGCAACTGAAAAGAAACTTTGTGTTCCCAACAAGCTAGGTGAAGGACGGCTTTCACACACAATTATCTCTCAGAACTTAGCAAGTGGAGAGACGTTCGTTCATCTAGCAACAAGGGAACGGGTTGCAGGAGACACTTTTTCTCTGGTTTCTCAGTCTGTTTCCTAGTGCCGGTTTGAATTTCCTGCAGTTTTCACTGTCAAACCGAGTTGGAGCTTGTACCTCCCCATATATATGTATGGAATGGAGTTTGAAACTGAAAAGAAACTTTGTGTTCCCAAAAAGCAAGGTAAAGGACGGCTTTCACACACACTTATCTCTCAGAACTGAGCAAGTGGAGAGACGTTCGTTCATCTAGCACCAATGGAACGGGTTGCAGGAGAAACTTTTTCTCTGCTTTCTCAGTCTGTTTCCTAGTGCCGTTTTGAAGTTCCTGCAGTTTTCACTGTCAAACCGAGTTGGAGCTAGTACCTCCCCATATATATTTATGTAATGGAGTTTGCAACTGAAAAGAAACTTTGTGTTCCCAACAAGCTAGGTGAAGGACGGCTTTCACACACACTTATCTCTCAGAACTGAGCAAGTGGAGAGACGTTCGTTCATCTAGCACCAAGGGAACGGGTTGCAGGAGACACTTTTTCTCTGCTTTCTCAGTCTGTTTCCTAGTGCCGGTTTGAAGTTCCTGCAGTTTTCACTGTCAAACCGAGTTGGAGCTAGTACCTCCCCATATATATGTATGGAATGGTGTTTGCAACTGAAAAGAAACTTTGTGTTCCCAAAAAGCTAGGTGAAGGACGGCTTTCACAGGCACTTATCTCTCAGAAATGAGCAAGTGGAGAGACGTTCGTTCATCTAGCACAAAGGGAACGGGTTGGAGGAGACACTTTTTCTCTGCTTTCTCAGTCTGTTTCCTAGTGCCGGTTTGAATTTCCTGCAGTTTTCACTGTAAAACCGAGTTGGAGCTTGTACCTCCCCATATATATGTATGGAATGGAGTTTGCAACTGAAAAGAAACTTGGTGTTCCCAACAAGCTAGGTGAAGGACGGCTTTCACACACACTTATCTCTCAGAACTGAGCAAGTGGAGAGACGTTCGTTCATCTAGCACCAAGGGAACGGGTTGCAGGAGACACTTTTTCTCTGCTTCTCAGAGTGTTCCTAGTGCCGGTTTGAAGTTCCTGCAGTTTTCACTGTCAAACCGAGTTGGAGCTTGTAACTCCCTATATAAATGTATGGAATGGAGTTTGCAACTGAAAAGAAACTTTGTGTTCCCAACAAGCTAGGTGAAGGACGGCTTTCACACACACTTATCTCTCAGAACTTAGCAAGTGGAGAGACGTTCGTTCATCTAGCAACAAGGGAACGGGTTGCAGGAGACACTTTTTCTCTGCTTTCTCAGTCTGTTTCCTAGTGCCGGTTTGAAGTTCCTGCAGTTTTCACTGTCAAACCGAGTTGGAGCTAGTACCTCGCCATATATATGTATGGAATGGTGTTTGCAACTGAAAAGAAACTTTGTGTTCCCAAAAAGCTAGGTGAAGGACGGCTTTAACACGCACTTATCTCTCAGAACTGAGCAAGTGGAGAGACGTTCGTTCATCTAGCACCAAGGGAACGGGTTGCAGGAGACACTTTTTCTCTGCTTTCTCAGTCTGTTTCCTAGTGCCGGTTTGAAGTTCCTGCAGTTTTCACTGTAAAACCGAGTTGGAGCTTGTACCTCCCCATATATATGTATGGAATGGAGTTTGCAACTGAAAAGAAACTTTGTGTTCCCAACAAGCTAGGTGAAGGACGGCTTTCACACAGACTTATCTCTCAGAACTGAGCAAGTGGAGAGACGTTCGTTAATCTAGCACCAAGGGAACGGGTTGCATGAGACACGTTTTGTCTGCTTTCTCAATCTGTTTCCTAGTGCCGGTTTGAAGTTCCTGCAGTTTTCACTGTAAAACCGAGTTGGAGCTTCTACCTCCCCATATATATGTATGGAATGGAGTTTGCAACTGAAAAGAAACTTTGTGTTCCCAACAAGCTAGGTGAAGGACGGCTTTCACACACACTTATCTCTCAGAACTGAGCAAGTGGAGAGACGTTCGTTCATCTAGCACCAAGGGAACGGGTTGCAGGAGACACTTTTTCTCTGCTTTCTCAGTCTGTTTCCTAGTGCCGGTTTGAAGTTCCTGCAGTTTTCACTGTCAAACCGAGTTGGAGCTAGTACCTCCCCATATATATTTATGGAATGGAGTTTGCAACTGAAAAGAAACTTTGTGTTCCCAACAAGCTAGGTGAAGGACGGCTTTCACACACACTTATCTCTCAGAACTGAGCAAGTGGAGAGACGTTCGTTCATCTAGCACCAAGGGAACGGGTTGCAGGAGACACTTTTTCTCTGCTTTCTCAATCTGTTTCCTAGTGCCGGTTTGAAGTTCCTGCAGTTTTCACTGTCAAAACGAGTTGGAGCTTCTACCTCCCCATATATATGTATGGAATGGAGTTTGCAACTGAAAAGAAACTTTGTGTTCCCAACAAGCTAGTTGAAGGACGGCTTTCACACACACTTATCTCTCAGAACTGAGCAAGTGGAGAGACGTTCGTTCATCTAGCACCAAGGGAACGGGTTGCAGGAGACACTTTTTCTCTGCTTTCTCAGTCTGTTTCCTAGTGCCGGTTTGAAGTTCCTGCAGTTTTCACTGTAAAACCGAGTTGGAGCTAGTACCTCCCCATATATATGTATGGAATGGAGTTTGCAACTGAAAAGAAACTTTGTGTTCCCAAAAAGCTAGGTGAAGGACGGCTTTCACACGCACTTATCTCTCAGAACTGAGGAAGTGGAGAGACGTTCGTTCATCTAGCACAAAGGGAACGGGTTGCAGGAGACACTTTTTCTCTGCTTTCTCAGTCTTTTTCCTAGTGCCGGTTTGAAGTTCCTGCAGTTTTCACTGTAAAATCGAGTTGGAGCTTGTACCTCCCCATATATATGTATGGAATGGAGTTTGCAACTGAAAAAAACTTTGTGTTCCCAACAAGCTAGGTGAAGGACGGCTTTCACACAGACTTATCTCTCAGAACCGAGCAAGTGGAGAGACGTTCGTTCATCTAGCACCAAGGGAACGGGTTGCAGGAGACACTTTTTGTCTACTTTCTCAATCTGTTTCCTAGTGCCGGTTTGAAATTCCTGCAATTTTCACTGTAAAACCGAGTTGGAGCTTCTACCTCCCCATATATATGTATGCAATGGAGTTTGCAACTGAAAAGAAACTTTGTGTTCCCAACAAGCTAGGTGAAGGACGGCTTTCACACACAGTTATCTCTCAGAACTGAGCAAGTGGAGAGACGTTCGTTCATCTAGCACCAAGGGAACGGGTTTCAGGAGACACTTTTTCTCTGCTTTCTCAGTCTGTTTCCTAGTGCCGGTTTGAAGTTCCTGCAGTTTTCACGGTCAAACCGAGTTGGAGCTAGAACCTCCCCATATATATGTATGGAATGGAGTTTGCAACTGAAAAGAAACTTTGTGTTCCCAACAAGCTAGGTGAAGGACGGCTTTCACACACACTTATCTCTCAGAACTGAGCAAGTGGAGAGACGTTCGTTCATCTAGCACCAAGGGAACGGGTTGCAGGAGACACTTTTTCTCTGCTTTCTCAGTCTGTTTCCTAGTGCCGGTTTGAAGTTCCTGCAGTTTTCACTGTAAAACCGAGTTGGAGCTTCTACCTCCCCATATATATGTATGGAATGGAGTTTGCAACTGAAAAGAAACTTTGTGTTCCCAACAAGCTAGGTGAAGGACGGCTTTCACACACACTTATCTCTCAGAAGTTAGCAAGTGGAGAGACGTTCGTTCATCTAGCACCAAGGGAACGGGTTGCAGGAGACCCTTTTTCTCTGCTTTCTCAGTCTGTTTCCTAGTGCCGGTTTGAAGTTCCTGCAGTTTTCACTGTCAAACCGAGTTGGAGCTAGTACCTCCCCATATATATGTATGGAATGGTGTTTGCAACTGAAAAGAAACTTTGTGTTCCCAAAAAGCTAGGTGAAGGACGGCTTTAACACGCACTTATCTCTCAGAACTGAGCAAGTGGAGAGACGTTCGTTCATCTAGCACCAAGGGAACGGGTTGCAGGAGACAATTTTTCTCTGCTTTCTCAGTCTGTTTCCTAGTGCCGGTTTGAAGTTCCTGCAGTTTTCACTGTAAAACCGAGTTGGAGCTTCTACCTCCCCATATATATGTATGGAATGGAGTTTGCAACTGAAAAGAAACTTTGTGTTCCCAAAAAGCTAGGTGAAGGACGGCTTTCACACGCACTTATCTCTCAGAACTGAGCAAGTGGAGAGACGTTCGTTCATCTAGCAAAAAGGGAACGGGTTGCAGGAGACACTTTTTGTCTGCTTTCTCAATCTGTTTCCTAGTGCCGGTTTGAAGTTCCTGCAGTTTTCACTGTAAAACCGAGTTGGAGCTTCTACCTCCCCATATATATGTATGGAATGGAGTTTGCAACTGAAAAGAAACTTTGTGTTCCCAACAAGCTAGGTGAAGGACGGCTTTCACACACACTTATCTCTCAGAACTGAGCAAGTGGAGAGACGTTCGTTCATCTAGCACCAAGGGAACGGGTTGCAGGAGAAATTTTTCTCTGCTTTCTCAGTCTGTTTCCTAGTGCCGGTTTGAAGTTCCTGCAGTTTTCACTGTCAAACCGAGTTGGAGCTAGTACCTCCCCATATATATGTATGGAATGGAGTTTGCAACTGAAAAGAAACTTTGTGTTCCCAACAAGCTAGGTGAAGGACGGCTTTCACACACACTTATCTCTCAGAAATGAGCAAGTGGAGAGACGTTCGTTCATCTATCACCAAGGGAACGGGTTGCAGGAGACACTTTTTCTCTGCTTTCTCAGTCTGTTTCCTAGTGCCGGTTTGAAGTTCCTGCAGTTTTCACTGTAAAACCGAGTTGGAGCTTCTACCTCCCCATATATATGTATGGAATGGAGTTTGCAACTGAAAAGAAACTTTGTGTTCCCAACAAGCTAGGTAAGGACGGCTTTCACACACACTTATCTCTCAGAACTGAGCAAGTGGAGAGACGTTCGTTCATCTAGCAACAAGGGAACGGGTTGCAGGAGACACTTTTTCTCTGCTTTCTCAGTCTGTTTCCTAGTGCCGGTTTGAAGTTCCTGCAGTTTTCACTGTCAAACCGAGTTGGAGCTAGTACCTCCCCATATATATGTATGGAATGGTGTTTGCAACTGAAAAGAAACTTTGTGTTCCCAAAAAGCTAGGTGAAGGACGGCTTTCACACGCACTTATCTCTCAGAACTGAGCAAGTGTAGAGACGTTCGTTCATCTAGCACCAAGGGAACGGGTTGCAGGAGACACTTTTTCTCTGCTTTCTCAGGCTGTTTCCTAGTGCCGGTTTGAAGTTCCTGCAGTTTTCACTGTAAAATCGAGTTGGAGCTTGTACCTCCCCATATATATGTATGGAATGGAGTTTGCAACTGAAAAGGAACTTTGTGTTCCCAAAAAGCTAGGTGAAGGACGGCTTTCACACAGACATATCTCTCAGAACTGAGCAAGTGGAGAGACGTTCGTTCATCTAGCACCAAGGGAACGGGTTGCAGGAGACACTTTTTCTCTGCTTTCTCAGTCTGTTTCCTAGTGCCGGTTTGAAGTTCCTGCAGTTTTCACTGTAAAACCGAGTTGGAGCTTCTACCTCCCCATATATATGTATGGAATGGAGTTTGCAACTGAAAAGAAACTTTGTGTTCCCAACAAGCTAGGTGAAGGACGGCTTTCACACACACTTATCTCTCAGAACTGAGCAAGTGGAGAGACTTTCGTTCATCTAGCACAAAGGGAACGGGTTGCAGGAGACACTTTTTGTCTGCTTTCTCAATCTGTTTCCTAGTGCCGGTTTGAAGTTCCTGCATTTTTCACTGTAAAACCGAGTTGGAGCTTCTACCTCCCCATATATATGTATGGAATGGAGTTTGCAACTGAAAAGAAACTTTGTGTTCCCAACAAGCTAGGTGAAGGACGGCTTTCACACACACTTATCTCTCAGAACAGAGCAAGTGGAGAGACGTTCGTTCATCTAGCACCAAGGGAACGGGTTGCAGGGGAAACTTTTTCTCTGCTTTCTCAGTCTGTTTCCTAGTGCCGGTTTGAAGTTCCTGCAGTTTTCACGGTCAAACCGAGTTGGAGCTAGTACCTCCCCATATATATGTATGGAATGGAGTTTGCAACTGAAAAGAAACTTTGTGTTCCCAAAAAGCTAGGTGAAGGACGGCTTTCACACACACTTATCTCTCAGAACTGAGCAAGTGGAGAGACGTTCGTTCATCTAGCACCAAGGGAACGGGTTGCAGGAGACACTTTATCTCTGCTTTCTCAGTCTGTTTCCTAGTGCCGGTTTGAAGTTCCTGCAGTTTTCACTGTAAAACCGAGTTGGAGCTTCTACCTCCCCATATATATGTATGGAATGGAGTTTGCAACTGAAAAGAAACTTTGTGTTCCCAACAAGCTAGGTGAAGGACGGCTTTCACACACACTTATCTCTCAGAAGTTAGCAAGTGGAGAGACGTTCGTTCATCTAGCACCAAGGGAACGGGTTGCAGGAGACCCTTTTTCTCTGCTTTCTCAGTCTGTTTCCTAGTGCCGGTTTGAAGTTCCTGCAGTTTTCACTGTCAAACCGAGTTGGAGCTAGTACCTCCCCATATATATGTATGGAATGGTGTTTGCAACTGAAAAGAAACTTTGTGTTCCCAAAAAGCTAGGTGAAGGACGGCTTTAACACGCACTTATCTCTCAGAACTGAGCAAGTGGAGAGACGTTCGTTCATCTAGCACCAAGGGAACGGGTTGCAGGAGACAATTTTTCTCTGCTTTCTCAGTCTGTTTCCTAGTGCCGGTTTGAAGTTCCTGCAGTTTTCACTGTAAAACCGAGTTGGAGCTTGTACCTCCCCATATATATGTATGGAATGGAGTTTGCAACTGAAAAGAAACTTTGTGTTCCCAACAAGCTAGGTGAAGGACGGCTTTCACACAGACTTATCTCTCAGAACTGAGCAAGTGGAGAGACGTTCGTTCATCTAGCACCAAGGGAACGGGTTGCAGGAGACACTTTTTGTCTGCTTTCTCAATCTGTTTCCTAGTGCCGGTTTGAAGTTCCTGCAGTTTTCACTGTAAAACCGAGTTGGAGCTTCTACCTCCCCATATATATGTATGGAATGGAGTTTGCAACTGAAAAGAAACTTTGTGTTCCCAACAAGCTAGGTGAAGGACGGCTTTCACACACACTTATCTCTCAGAACTGAGCAAGTGGAGAGACGTTCGTTTATCTAGCACCAAGGGAACGGGTTGCAGGAGAAACTTTTTCTCTGCTTTCTCAGTCTGTTTCCTAGTGCCGGTTTGAAGTTCCTGCAGTTTTCACTGTCAAACCGAGTTGGAGCTAGTACCTCCCCATATATATTTATGGAATGGAGTTTGCAACTGAAAAGAAACTTTGTGTTCCCAACAAGCTAGGTGAAGGACGGCTTTCACACAGACTTATCTCTCAGAACTGAGCAAGTGGAGAGACGTTCGTTCATCTAGCACCAAGGGAACGGGTTGCAGGAGACACTTTTTGTCTGCTTTCTCAATCTGTTTCCTAGTGCCGGTTTGAAGTTCCTGCAGTTTTCACTGTAAAACCGAGTTGGAGCTTCTACCTCCCCATATATATGTATGGAATGGAGTTTGCAACTGAAAAGAAACTTTGTGTTCCCAACAAGCTAGGTGAAGGACGGCTTTCACACACACTTATCTCTCAGAACTGAGCAAGTGGAGAGACGTTCGTTTATCTAGCACCAAGGGAACGGGTTGCAGGAGAAACTTTTTCTCTGCTTTCTCAGTCTGTTTCCTAGTGCCGGTTTGAAGTTCCTGCAGTTTTCACTGTCAAACCGAGTTGGAGCTAGTACCTCCCCATATATATTTATGGAATGGAGTTTGCAACTGAAAAGAAACTTTGTGTTCCCAACAAGCTAGGTGAAGGACGGCTTTCACACACACTTATCTCTCAGAACTGAGCAAGTGGAGAGACGTTCGTTCATCTATCACCAAGGGAACGGGTTGCAGGAGACACTTTTTCTCTGCTTTCTCAGTCTGTTTCCTAGTGCCGGTTTGAAGTTCCTGCAGTTTTCACTGTAAAACCGAGTTGGAGCTTCTACCTCCCCATATATATGTATGGAATGGAGTTTGCAACTGAAAAGAAACTTTGTGTTCCCAACAAGCTAGGTAAGGACGGCTTTCACACACACTTATCTCTCAGAACAGAGCAAGTGGAGAGACGTTCGTTCATCTAGCAACAAGGGAACGGGTTGCATTAGACACTTTTTCTCTGCTTTCTCAGTCTGTTTCCTAGTGCCGGTTTGAAGTTCCTGCATTTTTCACTGTCAAACCGAGTTGGAGCTAGTACCTCCCCATATATATGTATGGAATGGTGTTTGCAACTGAAAAGAAACTTTGTGTTCCCAAAAAGCTAGGTGAAGGACGGCTTTCACACGCACTTATCTCTCAGAACTGAGCAAGTGTAGAGACGTTCGTTCATCTAGCACCAAGGGAACTGGTTGCAGGAGACACTTTTTCTCTGCTTTCTCAGGCTGTTTCCTAGTGCCGGTTTGAAGTTCCTGCAGTTTTCACTGTAAAATCGAGTTGGAGCTTGTACCTCCCCATATATATGTATGGAATGGAGTTTGCAACTGAAAAGAAACTTTGTGTTCCCAACAAGCTAGGTGAAGGACGGCTTTCACACAGACATATCTCTCAGAACTGAGCAAGTGGAGAGACGTTCGTTCATCTAGCACCAAGGGAACGGGTTGCAGGAGACACTTTTTCTCTGCTTTCTCAGTCTGTTTCCTAGTGCCGGTTTGAAGTTCCTGCAGTTTTCACTGTAAAACCGAGTTGGAGCTTCTACCTCCCCATATATATGTATGGAATGGAGTTTGCA
Organism: Camelus dromedarius; assembly: GCF_036321535.1. NCBI lineage: Eukaryota > Metazoa > Chordata > Mammalia > Artiodactyla > Camelidae > Camelus > Camelus dromedarius. Next base: position 3,617,916 of record NC_087450.1, on the reverse strand, counting down.
ACTGAAAAGAAACTTTGTGTTCCCAACAAGCTAGGTGAAGGACGGCTTTCACACACACTTATCTCTCAGAAGTTAGCAAGTGGAGAGACGTTCGTTCATCTAGCACCAAGGGAACGGGTTGCAGGAGACACTTTTTCTCTGCTTTCTCAGTCTGTTTCCTAGTGCCGGTTTGAAGTTCCTGCAGTTTTCACTGTCAAACCGAGTTGGAGCTAGTACCTCCCCATATATATGTATGGAATGGTGTTTGCAACTGAAAAGAAACTTTGTGTTCCCAAAAAGCTAGGTGAAGGACGGCTTTAACACGCACTTATCTCTCAGAACTGAGCAAGTGGAGAGACGTTCGTTCATCTAGCACCAAGGGAACGGGTTGCAGGAGACAATTTTTCTCTGCTTTCTCAGTCTGTTTCCTAGTGCCGGTTTGAAGTTCCTGCAGTTTTCACTGTAAAACCGAGTTGGAGCTTGTACCTCCCCATATATATGTATGGAATGGAGTTTGCAACTGAAAAGGAACTTTGTGTTCCCAACAAGCTATGTGAAGGACGGCTTTCACACAGACTTATCTCTCAGAACTGAGCAAGTGGAGAGACGTTCGTTCATCTAGCACCAAGGGAACGGGTTGCAGGAGACACTTTTTGTCTGCTTTCTCAATCTGTTTCCTAGTGCCGGTTTGAAGTTCCTGCAGTTTTCACTGTAAAACCGAGTTGGAGCTTCTACCTCCCCATATATATGTATGCAATGGAGTTTGCAACTGAAAAGAAACTTTGTGTTCCCAACAAGCTAGGTGAAGGACGGCTTTCACACACACTTATCTCTCAGAACTGAGCAAGTGGAGAGACGTTCGTTCATCTAGCACCAAGGGAACGGGTTGCAGGAGAAACTTTTTCTCTGCTTTCTCAGTCTGTTTCCTAGTGCCGGTTTGAAGTTCCTGCAGTTTTCACTGTAAAACCGAGTTGGAGCTAGTACCTCCCCATATATATTTATGGAATGGAGTTTGCAACTGAAAAGAAACTTTGTGTTCCCAACAAGCTAGGTGAAGGACGGCTTTCACACACACTTATCTCTCAGAACTGAGCAAGTGGAGAGACGTTCGTTCATCTATCACCAAGGGAACGGGTTGCAGGAGACACTTTTTCTCTGCTTTCTCAGTCTGTTTCCTTGTGCCGGTTTGAAGTTCCTGCAGTTTTCACTGTAAAACCGAGTTGGAGCTTCTACCTCCCCATATATATGTATGGAATGGAGTTTGCAACTGAAAAGAAACTTTGTGTTCCCAACAAGCTAGGTGAAGGACGGCTTTCACACACACTTATCTCTCAGAACAGAGCAAGTGGAGAGACGTTCGTTCATCTAGCACCAAGGGAACGGTTTGCAGGAGACACTTTTTCTCTGCTTTCTCAGTCTGTTTCCTAGTGCCGGTTTGAAGTTCCTGCAGTTTTCACTGTCAAACCGAGTTGGAGCTAGTACCTCCCCATATATATGTATGGAATGGTGTTTGCCACTGAAAAGAAACTTTGTGTTCCCAACAAGCTAGGTGAAGGACGGCTTTCACACAGACATATCTCTCAGAACTGAGCAAGTGGAGAGACTTTCGTTCATCTAGCACCAAGGGAACGGGTTGCAGGAGACACTTTTTGTCTGCTTTCTCAATCTGTTTCCTAGTGCCGGTTTGAAGTTCCTGCAGTTTTCACTGTAAAACCGAGTTGGAGCTTCTACCTCCCCATATATATGTATGGAATGGAGTTTGCAACTGAAAAGAAACTTTGTGTTCCCAACAAGCTAGGTGAAGGACGGCTTTCACACACACTTATCTCTCAGAACTGAGCAAGTGGAGAGACGTTCGTTCATCTAGCACCAAGGGAACGGGTTGCAGGAGACACTTTTTCTCTGCTTTCTCAGTCTGTTTCCTAGTGCCGGTTTGAAGTTCCTGCAGTTTTCACTGTAAAACCGAGTTGGAGCTTCTACCTCCCCATATATATGTATGGAATGGAGTTTGCAACTGAAAAGAAACTTTGTGTTCCCAACAAGCTAGGTGAAGGACGGCTTTCACACACACTTATCTCTCAGAACAGAGCAAGTGGAGAGACGTTCGTTCATCTAGCACCAAGGGAACGGGTTGCAGGAGACACTTTTTCTCTGCTTTCTCAGTCTGTTTCCTAGTGCCGGTTTGAAGTTCCTGCAGTTTTCTCTGTCAAACCGGGTTGGAGCTAGTACCTCCCCATATATATGTATGGAATGGAGTTTGCACCTGAAAAGAAACTTTGGGTTCCCAACAAGCTAGGTGAAGGACGGCTTTCACACAGACATATCTCTCAGAACTGAGCAAGTGGAGAGACGTTCGTTCATCTAGCACAAAGGGAACGGGTTGCAGGAGACACTTTTTCTCTGCTTTCTCAGTCTGTTTCCTAGTGCCGGTTTGAAGTTCCTGCAGTTTTCACTGTAAAACCGAGTTGGAGCTTCTACCTCCCCATATATATGTATGGAATGGAGTTTGCAACTGAAAAGAAACTTTGTGTTCCCAACAAGCTAGGTGAAGGACGGCTTTCACACACACTTATCTCTCAGAAGTTAGCAAGTGGAGAGACGTTCGTTTATCTAGCACCAAGGGAACGGGTTGCAGGAGACACTTTTTCTCTGCTTTCTCAGTCTGTTTCCTAGTGCCGGTTTGAAGTTCCTGCAGTTTTCACTGTCAAACCGAGTTGGAGCTAGTACCTCCCCATATATATGTATGGAATGGTGTTTGCAACTGAAAAGAAACTTTGTGTTCCCAAAAAGCTAGGTGAAGGACGGCTTTAACACGCACTTATCTCTCAGAACTGAGCAAGTGGAGAGACGTTCGTTCATCTAGCACCAAGGGAACGGGTTGCAGGAGACAATTTTTCTCTGCTTTCTCAGTCTGTTTCCTAGTGCCGGTTTGAAGTTCCTGCAGTTTTCACTGTAAAACCGAGTTGGAGCTTGTACCTCCCCATATATATGTATGGAATGGAGTTTGCAACTGAAAAGGAACTTTGTGTTCCCAACAAGCTATGTGAAGGACGGCTTTCACACAGACTTATCTCTCAGAACAGAGCAAGTGGAGAGACGTTCGTTCATCTAGCACCAAGGGAACGGGTTGCAGGAGACACTTTTTGTCTGCTTTCTCAATCTGTTTCCTAGTGCCGGTTTGAAGTTCCTGCAGTTTTCACTGTAAAACCGAGTTGGAGCTTCTACCTCCCCATATATATGTATGCAATGGAGTTTGCAACTGAAAAGAAACTTTGTGTTCCCAACAAGCTAGGTGAAGGACGGCTTTCACACACACTTATCTCTCAGAACTGAGCAAGTGGAGAGACGTTCGTTCATCTAGCACCAAGGGAACGGGTTGCAGGAGAAACTTTTTCTCTGCTTTCTCAGTCTGTTTCCTAGTGCCGGTTTGAAGTTCCTGCAGTTTTCACTGTAAAACCGAGTTGGAGCTAGTACCTCCCCATATATATTTATGGAATGGAGTTTGCAACTGAAAAGAAACTTTGTGTTCCCAACAAGCTAGGTGAAGGACGGCTTTCACACACACTTATCTCTCAGAACTGAGCAAGTGGAGAGACGTTCGTTCATCTATCACCAAGGGAACGGGTTGCAGGAGACACTTTTTCTCTGCTTTCTCAGTCTGTTTCCTTGTGCCGGTTTGAAGTTCCTGAAGTTTTCACTGTAAAACCGAGTTGGAGCTTCTACCTCCCCATATATATGTATGGAATGGAGTTTGCAACTGAAAAGAAACTTTGTGTTCCCAACAAGCTAGGTGAATGACGGCTTTCACACACACTTATCTCTCAGAACAGAGCAAGTGGAGAGACGTTCGTTCATCTAGCACCAAGGGAACGGTTTGCAGGAGACACTTTTTCTCTGCTTTCTCAGTCTGTTTCCTAGTGCCGGTTTGAAGTTCCTGCAGTTTTCACTGTCAAACCGAGTTGGAGCTAGTACCTCCCCATATATATGTATGGAATGGTGTTTGCCACTGAAAAGAAACTTTGTGTTCCCAACAAGCTAGGTGAAGGACGGCTTTCACACAGACATATCTCTCAGAACTGAGCAAGTGGAGAGACTTTCGTTCATCTAGCACCAAGGGAACGGGTTGCAGGAGACACTTTTTGTCTGCTTTCTCAATCTGTTTCCTAGTGCCGGTTTGAAGTTCCTGCAGTTTTCACTGTAAAACCGAGTTGGAGCTTCTACCTCCCCATATATATGTATGGAATGGAGTTTGCAACTGAAAAGAAACTTTGTGTTCCCAACAAGCTAGGTGAAGGACGGCTTTCACACACACTTATCTCTCAGAACTGAGCAAGTGGAGAGACGTTCGTTCATCTAGCACCAAGGGAACGGGTTGCAGGAGACACTTTTTCTCTGCTTTCTCAGTCTGTTTCCTAGTGCCGGTTTGAAGTTCCTGCAGTTTTCACTGTAAAACCGAGTTGGAGCTTCTACCTCCCCATATATATGTATGGAATGGAGTTTGCAACTGAAAAGAAACTTTGTGTTCCCAACAAGCTAGGTGAAGGACGGCTTTCACACACACTTATCTCTCAGAACAGAGCAAGTGGAGAGACGTTCGTTCATCTAGCACCAAGGGAACGGGTTGCAGGAGACACTTTTTCTCTGCTTTCTCAGTCTGTTTCCTAGTGCCGGTTTGAAGTTCCTGCAGTTTTCTCTGTCAAACCGGGTTGGAGCTAGTACCTCCCCATATATATGTATGGAATGGAGTTTGCACCTGAAAAGAAACTTTGGGTTCCCAACAAGCTAGGTGAAGGACGGCTTTCAAACACACTTATCTCTCAGAACTGAGCAAGTGGAGAGACGTTCGTTCATCTAGCACCAAGGGAACGGGTTGCAGGAGACACTTTTTCTCTGCTTTCTCAGTCTGTTTCCTAGTGCCGGTTTGAAGTTCCTGCAGTTTTCACTGTCAAACCGAGTTGGAGCTAGTACCTCCCCATATATATGTATGGAATGGTGTTTGCAACTGAAAAGAAACTTTGTGTTCCCAAAAAGCTAGGTGAAGGACGGCTTTCACACGCACTTATCTCTCAGAACTGAGCAAGTGGAGAGACGTTCGTTCATGTAGCACAAAGGGAACGGGTTGCAGGAGACACTTTTTCTCTGCTTTCTCAGTCTGTTTCCTAGTGCCGGTTTGAAGTTCCTGCAGTTTTCACTGTCAAACGGAGTTGGAGCTAGTACCTCCCCATATATATGTATGGAATGGAGTTTGCAACTGAAAAGAAACTTTGTGTTCCCAACAAGCTAGGTGAAGGACGGCTTTCACACACACTTAACTCTCAGAACCTAGCAAGTGGAGAGACGTTCGTTCATCTAGCACCAAGGGAAAGGGTTGCAGGAGACACATTTTGTCTGCTTTCTCAATCTGTTACCTAGTGCCGGTTTGAAGTTCCTGCAGTTTTCACTGTCAAACCGAGTTGGAGCTTCTACCTCCCCATATATATGTATGGAATGGAGTTTGCAACTGAAAAGAAACTTTGTGTTCCCAACAAGCTAGGTGAAGGACGGCTTTCACACACACCTATCTCTCAGAAATGAGCAAGTGGAGAGACGTTCATTCATCTAGCACCAAGGGAACGGGTTGCAGGAGACACTTTTTCTCTGCTTTCTCAGTCTGTTTCCTAGTGCCGGTTTGAAGATCCTGCAGGTTTCACTGTCAAACCGAGTTGGAGCTAGTACCTCCACATATATATGTATGGAATGGAGTTTGCAACTGAAAAGAAACTTTGTGTTCCCAAAAAGCTAGGTGAAGGACGGCTTTCACACGCACTTATCTCTCAGAACTGAGCAAGTGGAGAGACTTTCGTTCATCTAGCACCAAGGAAACGGGTTGCAGGAGACACTTATTCTCTGCTTTCTCAGTCTGTTTCCTAGTGCCGGTTTGAAGTTCCTGCAGTTTTCACTGTAAAACCGAGTTGGAGCTTGTACCTCCCCATATATATGTATGGAATGGAGTTTGCAACTGAAAAGAAACTTTGTGTTCCCAACAAGCTAGGTGAAGGACGGCTTTCACACACACTTATCTCTCAGAACTGAGCAAGTGGAGAGACGTTCGTTCATCTAGCACCAAGGGAACGGGTTGCAGGAGACAATTTTTGTCTGCTTTCTCAATCTGTTTCCTAGTGCCGGTTTGAAGTTCCTGCAGATTTCACTGTAAAACCGAGTTGGAGCTTCTACCTCCCCATATATATGTATGGAATGGAGTTTGCAACTGAAAAGAAACTTTGTGTTCCCAACAAGCTAGGTGAAGGACGGCTTTCACACACACTTATCTCTCAGAACTGAGCAAGTGGAGAGACGTTCGTTCATCTAGCACCAAGGGAACGGGTTGCAGGAGACACTTTTTCTCTGCTTTCTCAGTCTGTTTCCTAGTGCCGGTTTGAAGTTCCTGCAGTTTTCACTGTCAAACCGAGTTGGAGCTAGTACCTCCCCATATATATGTATGGAATGGAGTTTGCAACTGAAAAGAAACTTTGTGTTCCCAAAAAGCTAGGTGAAGGACGGCTTTCACACACACTTATCTCTCAGAACTGAGCAAGTGAAGAGACGTTCGTTCATCTAGCACCAAGGGAACGGGTTGCAGGAGACACTTTTTCTCAGCTTTCTCATTCTGTTTCCTAGTGCCGGTTTGAAGTTCCTGCAGTTTTCACTGTAAAACCGAGTTGGAGCTTGTACCTCCCCATATGTATGTATGGAATGGAGTTTGCAACTGAAAAGAAACTTGGTGTTCCCAACAAGCTAGTTGAAGGACGGCTTTCACACACACTTATCTCTCAGAACTGAGCAAGTGGAGAGACGTTCGTTCATCTAGCACCAAGGGAACGGGTTGCAGGAGACACTTTTTCTCTGCTTTCTCAGTCTGTTTCCTAGTGCCGGTTTGAAGTTCCTGCAGTTTTCACTGTCAAAACGAGTTGGAGCTTGTACCTCCCTATATATATGTATGGAATGGAGTTTGCAACTGAAAAGAAACTTTGTGTTCCCAACAAGCTAGGTGAAGGACGGCTTTCACACACACTTATCTCTCAGAAATGAGCAAGTGGAGAAACGTTCGTTCATCTAGCACCAAGGGAACGGGTTGCAGGAGACACTTTTTCTCTGCTTTCTCAGTCTGTTTCCTAGTGCCAGTTTGAAGTTCCTGCAGTTTTCTCTGTCAAACCGAGTTGGAGCTTGTACCTCCCCATATATATTTATGGAATGGAGTTTGCAACTGAAAAGAAACTTTGTGTTCCCAACAAGCTAGTTGAAGGAAGGCTTTCACACACACTTATCTCTCAGAATTGAGCAAGTGGAGAGACGTTCTTTCATCTAGCACCAAGGGAACGGGTTGCAGGAGACACTTTTTCTCTGCTTTCTCAGTCTGTTTCCTAGTGCTGGTTTGAAGTTCCTGCAGTTTTCACTATCAAACCGAGTTGGAGCTAGTACCTCACCATATATATGTATGGAATGGAGTTTGCAACTGAAAAGAAACTTTGTGTTCCCAACAAGCTAGTTGAAGGGCGGCTTTCACACACACTTATCTCTCAGAACTGAGCAAGTGAAGAGACTTTCGTTCATCTAGCACCAAGGGAACGGGTTGCAAGAGACACTATTTCTCAGCTTTCTCATTCTGTTTCCTAGTGCCGGTTTGAAGTTCCTGCAGTTTTCACTGTAAAACCGAGTTGGAGCTTGTACTTCCCCATATGTATGTATGGAATGGAGTTTGCAACTGAAAAGATACTTGGTGTTCCCAACAAGCTAGGTGAAGGACGGCTTTCACACACACTTATCTCTCAGAACTGAGCAAGTGGAGAGACGTTCGTTCATCTAGCACCAAGGGAACGGGTTGCAGGAGACACTTTTTCTCTGCTTTCTCAGTCTGTTTCCTAGTGCCGGTTTGAAGTTCCTGCGGTTTTCACTGTAAAACCGAGTTGGAGCTTGTACCTCCCTATATATATGTATGGAATGGTGTTTGCAACTGAAAAGAAACTTTGTGTTCCCAACAAGCTAGGTGAAGGACGGCTTTCACACACACTTATCTCTCAGAACTGAGCAAGTCGAGAGACGTTCGTTCATCTAGCACCAAGGGAACGGGTTGCAGGAGACAATTTTTGTCTGCTTTCTCAATCTGTTTCCTAGTGCCGGTTTGAAGTTCCTGCAGTTTTCACTGTAAAACCGAGTTGGAGCTTCTACCTCCCCATATATATGTATGGAATGGAGTTTGCAACTGAAAAGAAACTTTGTGTTCCCAACAAGCTATGTGAAGGACGGCTTTCACACACACTTACCTCTCAGAACTGAGCAAGTGGAGAGACGTTCGTTCATCTAGCACCAAGGGAACGGGTTACAGGAGACACTTTTTCTCTGCTTTCTCAGTCTGTTTCCTAGTGCCGGTTTGAAGTTCCTGCAGTTTTCACTGTAAAACCGAGTTGGAGCTAGTACCTCCCCATATATATTTATGGAATGGAGTTTGCAACTGAAAAGAAACTTTGTGTTCCCAACAAGATAGTTGAAGAGCGGGTTACACACACACATATCTCTCAGAACTGAGCAAGTGGAGAGACGTTCGTTCATCTAGCACCAAGGGAACGGGTTGCAGGAGACACTTTTTCTCTGCTTTCTCAGTCTGTTTCCTAGTGCCGGTTTGAAGTTCCTGCAGTTTTCACTGTCAAACCTAGTTGGAGCTAGTACCTCCCCATTTATATGTATGGAATGGTGTTTGCAACTGAAAAGAAACTTTGTGTTCCCAAAAAGCTAGGTGAAGGACGGCTTTCACACGCACTTATCTCTCAGAACTGAGCAAGTGGAGAGACGTTCGTTCATCTAGCACAAAGGGAACGGGTTGCAGGAGACACTTTTTCTCTGCTTTCTCAGTATGTTTCCTAGTGCCGGTTTGAAGTTCCTGCAGTTTTCACTGTCAAACCGAGTTGGAGCTAGTACCTCCCCTTATATATGTATGGAATGGAGTTTGCAACTGAAAAGAAACTTTGTGTTCCCAACAAGCTAGGTGAAGGACGGCTTTCACACAGACTTATCTCTCAGAACTGAGCAAGTGGAGAGACGTTCGTTCATCTAGCACCAAGGTAACGGGTTGCAGGAGACACTTTTTGTCTGCTTTCTCAATCTGTTTCCTAGTGCCGGTTTGAAGTTCCTGCAGTTTTCACTGTAAAACCGAGTTGGAGCTTCTACCTCCCCATATATATGTATGGAATGGAGTTTGCAACTGAAAAGAAACTTTGTGTTCCCAACAAGCTAGGTGAAGGACGGCTTTCACACACACTTAACTCTCAGAACTGAGCAAGTGGAGAGACGTTCGTTCATCTAGCACCAAGGGAACGGGTTGCAGGAGACACTTTTTGTCTGCTTTCTCAATCTGTTACCTAGTGCCGGTTTGAAGTTCCTGCAGTTTTCACTGTCAAACCGAGTTGGAGCTTCTACCTCCCCATATATATGTATGGAATGGAGTTTGCAACTGAAAAGAAACTTTGTGTTCCCAACAAGCTAGGTGAAGGACGGCTTTCACACACACCTATCTCTCAGAAATGAGCAAGTGGAGAGACGTTCGTTCATCTAGCACCAAGGGAACGGGTTGCAGGAGACACTTTTTCTCTGCTTTCTCAGTCTGTTTCCTAGTGCCGGTTTGAATTTCCTGCAGGTTTCACTGTCAAACCGAGTTGGAGCTAGTACCTCCACATATATATGTATGGAATGGAGTTTGCTACTGAAAAGAAACTTTGTGTTCCCAAAAAGCTAGGTGAAGGACGGCTTTCACACGCACTTATCTCTCAGAACTGAGCAAGTGGAGAGACGTTCGTTCATGTAGCACCAAGGGAACGGGATGCAGGAGACACTTTTTCTCTGCTTTCTCAGTTTGTTTCCTAGTGCCGGTTTGAAGTTCCTGCAGTTTTCACTGTAAAACCGAGTTGGAGCTTGTACCTCCCGATATATATTTATGGAATGGAGTTTGCAACTGAAAAGAAACTTTGTGTTCCCAACAAGCTAGGTGAAGGACGGCTTTCACACAGACATATCTATCAGAACTGAGCAAGTGGAGAGACGTTCGTTCATCTAGCACCAAGGGAACGGGTTGCAGGAGACACTTTTTGTCTGCTTTCTCAATCTGTTTCCTAGTACCGGTTTGAAGTTCCTGCAGTTTTCACTGTAAAACCGAGTTGGAGCTTCTACCTCCCCATATATATGTATGGAATGGAGTTTGCAACTGAAAAGAAACTTTGTGTTCCCAACAAGCTAGGTGAAGGACGGCTTTCACACACACTTATCTCTCAGAACTGAGCAAGTGGAGAGACGTTCGTTCATCTAGCACCAAGGGAACGGGTTGCAGGAGACAATTTTTGTCTGCTTTCTCAATCTGTTTCCTAGTGCCGGTTTGAAGTTCCTGCAGTTTTCACTGTAAAACCGAGTTGGAGCTTCTACCTCCCCATATATATGTATGGAATGGAGTTTGCAACTGAAAAGAAACTTTGTGTTCCCAACAAGCTAGGTGAAGGACGGCTTTCACACACACTTATCTCTCAGAACTGAGCAAGTGGAGAGACGTTCGTTCATCTAGCACCAAGGGAACGGGTTGCAGGAGACACTTTTTCTCTGCTTTCTCAGTCTTTTTCCTAGTGCCGGTTTGAAGTTCCTGCAGTTTTCACTGTAAATCCAAGTTGGAGCTAGTACCTCCCCATATATATGTATGGAATGGAGTTTGCAACTGAAAAGAAACTTTGTGTTCCCAACAAGCTAGTTGAAGGACGGCTTTCACACACACTTATCTCTCAGAACTGAGCAAGTGAAGAGACGTTCGTTCATCTAGCACCAAGGGAACGGGTTGCAGGAGACACTTTTTCTCAGCTTTCTCATTCTGTTTCCTAGTGCCGGTTTGAAGTTCCTGCAGTTTTCACTGTAAAACCGAGTTGGAGCTTGTACCTCCCCATATGTATGTATGGAATGGAGTTTGCAACTGAAAAGAAACTTGCTTTTTCCAACAAGCTAGTTGAAGGACGGCTTTCACACACACTTATCTCTCAGAACTGAGCAAGTGGAGAGACGTTCGTTCATCTAGCACCAAGGGAACGGGTTGCAGGAGACACTTTTTCTCTGCTTTCTCAGTCTGTTTCCTAGTGCCGGTTTGAAGTTCCTGCAGTTTTGACTGTCAAAACGAGTTGGAGCTTGTACCTCCCTATATATACGTATGGAATGGAGTTTGCAACTGAAAAGAAACTTTGTGTTCCCAACAAGCTAAGTGAAGGACGGCTTTCACACACACTTATCTCTCAGAACTGAGCAAGTGGAGAGACGTTCGTTCATCTAGCACCAAGGGAACGGGTTGCAGGAGACACTTTTTCTCTGCTTTCTCAGTCTGTTTCCTAGTGCCGGTTTGAAGTTCCTGCAGTTTTCACTGTAAAACCGAGTTGGAGCTAGTACCACCCCATATATATATATGGAATGGAGTTCCCAACTGAAAAGAAAATTTGTGTTCCCAACAAGACAGGTGAATGACGGCTTTCACACACACTTATCTCTCAGAACTGAGCAAGTGGAGAGACGTTCGTTCATCTAGCACCAAGGGAACGGGTTGCAGGAGACACTTTTTCTCAGCTTTCTCATTCTGTTTCCTAGTGTCGGTTTGAAGTTCCTGCAGTTTTCACTGTAAAACCGAGTTGGAGCTTGTACCTCCCCATATGTATGTATGGAATGGAGTTTGCAACTGAAAAGATACTTGGTGTTCCCAACAAGCTAGGTGAAGGACGGCTTTCACACACACTTTTCTCTCAGAACTGAGCAAGTGGAGAGACGTTCGTTCATCTAGCACCAAGGGAACGGGTTGCAGGAGACACTTTTTCTCTGCTTTCTCAGTCTGTTTCCTAGTGCCGGTTTGAAGTTCCTGCAGTTTTCACTGTCAAACCGAGTTGGAGCTAGTACCTCCCCATATATATGTATGGAATGGTGTTTGCAACTGAAAAGAAACTTTGTGTTCCCAAAAAGCTAGGTGAAGGACGGCTTTCACACGCACTTATCTCTCAGAACTGAGCAAGTGGAGAGACGTTCGTTCATCTAGCACAAAGGGAACGGGTTGCAGGAGACACTTTTTCTCTGCTTTCTCAGTCTGTTTCCTAGTGCCGGTTTGAAGTTCCTGCAGTTTTCACTGTCAAACCGAGTTGGAGCTAGTACCTCCCCATATATATGTATGGAATGGTGTTTTCAACTGAAAAGAAACTTTGTGTTCCCAACAAGCTAGGTGAAGGACGGCTTTCACACAGACTTATCTCTCAGAACTGAGCAAGTGGAGAGACGTTCGTTCATCTAGCACCAAGGGAACGGGTTGCAGGAGACACTTTTTGTCTGCTTTCTCAATCTGTTTCCTAGTGCCGGTTTGAAGTTCCTGCAGTTTTCACTGTAAAACCGAGTTGGAGCTTCTACCTCCCCATATATATGTATGGAATGGAGTTTGCAACTGAAAAGAAACTTTGTGTTCCCAACAAGCTAGGTGAAGGACGGCTTTCACACACACTTAACTCTCAGAACTGAGCAAGTGGAGAGACGTTCGTTCATCTAGCACCAAGGGAACGGGTTGCAGGAGACACTTTTTGTCTGCTTTCTAAATATGTTACCTAGTGCCGGTTTGAAGTTCCTGCAGTTTTCACTGTCAAACCGAGTTGGAGCTTCTACCTCCCCATATATATGTATGGAATGGAGTTTGCAACTGAAAAGAAACTTTGTGTTCCCAACAAGCTAGGTGAAGGACGGCTTCACACACACCTATCTCTCAGAAATGAGCAAGTGGAGAGACGTTCGTTCATCTAGCACCAAGGGAACGGGTTGCAGGAGACACTTTTTCTCTGCTTTCTCAGTCTGTTTCCTAGTGCCGGTTTGAAGTTCCTGCAGGTTTCACTGTCAAACCGAGTTGGAGCTAGTACCTCCACATATATATGTATGGAATGGAGTTTGCAACTGAAAAGAAACTTTGTGTTCCCAAAAAGCTAGGTGAAGGACGGCTTTCACACGCACTTATCTCTCAGAACTGAGCAAGTGGAGAGACGTTCGTTCATGTAGCACCAAGGGAACGGGTTGCAGGAGACACTTTTTCTCTGCTTTCTCAGTCTGTTTCCTAGTGCCGGTTTGAAGTTCCTGCAGTTTTCACTGTAAAACCGAGTTGGAGCTTGTACCTCCCGATATATATTTATGGAATGGAGTTTGCAACTGAAAAGAAACTTTGTGTTCCCAACAAGCTAGGTGAAGGACGGCTTTCACACAGACTTATCTATCAGAACTGAGCAAGTGGAGAGACGTTCGTTCATCTAGCACCAAGGGAACGGGTTGCAGGAGACACTTTTTGTCTGCTTTCTCAATCTGTTTCCTAGTACCGGTTTGAAGTTCCTGCAGTTTTCACTGTAAAACCGAGTTGGAGCTTCTACCTCCCCATATATATGTATGGAATGGAGTTTGCAACTGAAAAGAAACTTTGTGTTCCCAACAAGCTAGGTGAAGGACGGCTTTCACACACACTTATCTCTCAGAACTGAGCAAGTGGAGAGACGTTCGTTCATCTAGCACCAAGGGAACGGGTTGCAGGAGACAATTTTTGTCTGCTTTCTCAATCTGTTTCCTAGTGCCGGTTTGAAGTTCCTGCAGTTTTCACTGTAAAACCGAGTTGGAGCTTCTACCTCCCCATATATATGTATGGAATGGAGTGTGCAACTGAAAAGAAACTTTGTGTTCCCAACAAGCTAGATGAAGGACGGCTTTCACACACACTTATCTCTCAGAACTGAGCAAGTGGAGAGACGTTCGTTCATCTAGCACCAAGGGAACGGGTTGCAGGAGACACTTTTTCTCTGCTTTCTCATTCTGTTTCCTAGTGCCGGTTTGAAGTTCCTGCAGTTTTCACTGTAAAACCGAGTTGGAGCTTGTACCTCCCCATATGTATGTATGGAATGGAGTTTGCAACTGAAAAGAAACTTGGTGTTCCCAACAAGCTAGGTGAAGGACGGCTTTCACACACACTTATCTCTCAGAACTGAGCAAGTGGAGAGACGTTCGTTCATCTAGCACCAAGGGAACGGGTTGCAGGAGACACTTTTTCTCTGCTTTCTCAGTCTGTTTCCTAGTGCCGGTTTGAAGTTCCTGCAGTTTTCACTGTCAAAACGAGTTGGAGCTTGTACCTACCTATATATATGTATGGAATGGAGTTTGCAACTGAAAAGAAACTTTGTATTCCCAACAAGCTAGGTGAAGGACGGCTTTCACACACACTTATCTCTCAGAACTGAGCAAGTGGAGAGACCTTCGTTCATCTAGCACCAAGGGAACGGGTTGCAGGAGACACTTTTTCTCTGCTTTCTCAGTCTGTTTCCTAGTGCCGGTTTGAAGTTCCTGCAATTTTCACTGTCAAACCGAGTTGGAGCTTGTACCTCCCTATATATATGTATGGGATGGAGTTTGCAACTGAAAAGAAACTTTGTGTTCCCAATAAGCTAGGTGAAGGACGGCTTTCACACACACTTATCTCTCAGAACTGAGCAAGTGGAGAGACGTTCGTTCATCTAGCACCAAGGGAACGGGTTGCAGGAGAAACTTTTTCTCTGCTTTCTCAGTCTGTTTCCTAGTGCCGGTTTGAAGTTCCTGCAGTTTTCACAGTCAAACCGAGTTGGAGCTAGTACCTCCCCATATATATTTATGGAATGGAGTTTGCAACTGAAAAGAAACTTTGTGTTCCCAACAAGCTAGGTGAAGGACGGCTTTCACACACACATATCTCTCAGAACTGAGCAAGTGGAGAGACGTTCGTTCATCTAGCACCAAGGGAACGGGTTGCAGGAGAAACTTTTTCTCTGCTTTCTCAGTCTGTTTCCTAGTGCCGGTTTGAAGTTCCTGCAGTTTTCACTGTCAAACCGAGTTGGAGCTAGTACCTCCCCATATATATTTATGGAATGGAGTTTGCAACTGAAAAGAAACTTTGTGTTCCCAACAGGATAGTTTAAGAGCGGGTTACACACACACATATCTCTCAGAACTGAGCAAGTGGAGAGACGTTCGTTCATCTAGCACCAAGGGAATGGGTTGCAGGAGACACTTTTTCTCTGCTTTCTCAGTCTGTTTCCTAGTGCCGGTTTGAAGTTCCTGCAGTTTTCACTGTAAAACCGAGTTGGAGCTTGTACCTCCCCATATATATGTATGGAATGGAGTTTGCAACTGAAAAGAAACTTTGTGTTCCCAACAAGCTAGTTGAAGGACGGCTTTCACACACACTTATCTCTCAGAACTGAGCAAGTGAAGAGACGTTCGTTCATCTAGCACCAAGGGAACGGGTTGCAGGAGACACTTTTTCTCAGCTTTCTCATTCTGTTTCCTAGTGCCGGTTTGAAGTTCCTGCAGTTTTCACTGTAAAACCGAGTTGGAGCTTGTACCTCCCCATATGTATGTATGGAATGGAGTTTGCAACTGAAAAGGAACTTGGTGTTCCCAACAAGCTAGTTGAAGGACGGCTTTCACACACACTTATCTCTCAGAACTGAGCAAGTGGAGAGACGTTCGTTCATCTAGCACCAAGGGAACGGGTTGCAGGAGACACTTTTTCTCTGCTTTCTCAGTCTGTTTCCTAGTGCCGGTTTGAAGTTCCTGCAGTTTTCACTGTCAAACCGAGTTGGAGCTTGTACCTCCCTATATATATGTATGGAATGGAGTTTGCAACTGAAAAGAAACTTTGTGTTCCCAACAAGCTAGATGAAGGACGGCTTTCACACACACTTATCTCACAGAACTGAGCAAGTGGAGAGACGTTCGTTCATCTAGCACCAAGGGAACGGGTTGCAGGAGACACTTTTTCTCTGCTTTCTCAGTCTGTTTCCTAGTGCCGGTTTCAAGTTCCTGCACTTTTCACTGTCAAACCGAGTTGGAGCTTGTACCTCCCCATATATATGTATGGAATGGAGTTTGCAACTGAAAAGAAATTTTGTGTTCCCAACAAGCTAGGTGAAGGACGGCTTTCACACACACTTATCTCTCAGAACTGAGCAAGTGGAGAGACGTTCGTTCATCTAGCACCAATGGAACGGGTTGCAGGAGAAACTTTTTCTCTGCTTTCTCAGTCTGTTTCCTAGTGCCGGTTTGAAGTTCCTGCAGTTTTCACTGTCAAACCGAGTTGGAGCTAGTACCTCCCCATATATATGTATGGAATGGAGTTTGCTACTGAAAAGAAACTTTGTGTTCCCAACAAGCTAGGTGAAGAGGGGCTTTCACACACACTTATCTCTCAGAACTGAGCAAGTGGAGAGACGTTCGTTCATCTAGCACCAAGGGAACGGGTTGCTGGAGACACTTTTTCTCTGCTTTCTCAGTCTTTTTCCTAGTGCCGGTTTGAATTTCCTGCAGTTTTCACTGTCAAACCGAGTTGGAGCTCGTACCTCCCCATATATATGTATGGAATGGAGTTTGCAACTGAAAAGAAACTTTGTGTTCCCAACAAGCTAGGTGAAGGACGGCTTTCACACACACTTATCTTTCAGAACTGAGCAAGTGGAGAGACGTTCGTTCATCTAGCACCAAGGGAACGGGTTGCAGGAGACACTTTTTCTCAGCTTTCTCATTCTGTTTCCTAGTGCCGGTTTGAAGTTCCTGCAGTTTTCACTGTAAAACCGAGTTGGAGCTTGTAACCTTCCCATATGTATGTATGGAATGGAGTTTGCAACTGAAAAGGAACTTGGTGTTCCCAACAAGCTAGTTGAAGGACGGCTTTCACACACACTTATCTCTCAGAACAGAGCAAGTGGAGAGACGTTCGTTCATCTAGCACCAAGGGAACGGGTTGCAGGAGACACTTTTTCTCTGCTTTCTCAGTCTGTTTCCTAGTGCCGGTTTGAAGTTCCTGCAGTTTTCACTGTAAAACCGAGTTGGAGCTTGTACCTCCCTATATATATGTATGCAATGGAGTTTGCAACTGAAAAGAAACTTTGTGTTCCCAACAAGCTAGGTGAAGGACGGCTTTCACACACACTTATCTCTCAGAACTGAGCAAGTGGAGAGACGTTCGTTCATCTAGCACCAAGGGAACGGGTTGCAGGAGACACATTTTCTCTGCTTTCTCAGTCTGTTTCCTAGTGCCGGTTTGAAGTTCCTGCAGTTTTCACTGTCAAACCGAGTTGGAGCTTGTACCTCCCCATATATATTTATGGAATGGAGTTTGCAACTGAAAAGAAACTTTGTGTTCCCAACAAGCTAGGTGAAGGACGGCTTTCACACACACTTATCTCTCAGAACTGAGCAAGTGGAGAGACGTTCGTTCATCTAGCACCATGGGAACGGGTTGCAGGAGACACATTTTCTCTGCTTTCTCAGTCTGTTTCCTAGTGCCGGTTTGAAGTTCCTGCAGTTTTCACTGTCAAACCGAGTTGGAGCTAGTACCTCCCCATATATATGTATGGAATGGAGTTTGCAACTGAAAAGAAACTTTGTGTTCCCAAAAAGCTAGGTGAAGGACGGCTTTCACACACAATTATCTCTCAGAACTGAGCAAGTGGAGAGACGTTCGTTCATCTAGCACCAAGGGAATGGTATGCAGGAGACACTTTTTCTCTGTTTTCTCAGTCTGTTTCCTAGTGCTGGTTTGAATTTCCTGCAGTTTTCACTGTAAAACCGAGTTGGAGCTAGTACCTCCCCATATATATGTATGGAATGGAGTTTGCAAATGAAAAGAAACTTTGTGTTCCCAACAAGCTAGGTGAAGGTCGGCTTTCACACACACGTATCTCTTAGAACTGAGCAAGTGGAGAAACGTTCGTTCATCTAGCACCAAGGAACGGGTTGCAGGAGACACTTTTTCTCTGCTTTCTCAGTCTGTTTCCTAGTGCCGGTTTGAAGTTCCTGCAGTTTTCACTGTCAAACCGAGTTGGAGCTAGTACCTCCCCATATATATGTATGGAATGGAGTTTGCAACTGAAAAGAACTTTGTGTTCCCAACAAGCTAGGTGAAGGACGGCTTTCACACACACTTATCTCTCAGAACTGAGCAAGTGGAGAGACGTTCGTTCATCTAGCACCAAGGGAACGGGTTGCAGGAGACACTTTTTCTCTGCTTTCTCAGTCTGTTTCCTAGTGCCGGTTTGAAGTTCCTGCAGTTTTCACTGTAAAACCGAGTTGGAGCTTGTACCTCCCTATATATATGTATGGAATGGTGTTTGCAACTGAAAAGAAACTTTGTGTTCCCAACAAGCTAGGTGAAGGACGGCTTTCACACACACTTATCTCTCAGAACTGAGCAAGTCGAGAGACGTTCGTTCATCTAGCACCAAGGGAACGGGTTGCAGGAGACAATTTTTGTCTGCTTTCTCAATCTGTTTCCTAGTGCCGGTTTGAAGTTCCTGCAGTTTTCACTGTAAAACCGAGTTGGAGCTTCTACCTCCCCATATATATGTATGGAATGGAGTTTGCAACTGAAAAGAAACTTTGTGTTCCCAACAAGCTAGGTGAAGGACGGCTTTCACACACACTTACCTCTCAGAACTGAGCAAGTGGAGAGACGTTCGTTCATCTAGCACCAAGGGAACGGGTTGCAGGAGACACTTTTTCTCTGCTTTCTCAGTCTGTTTCCTAGTGCCGGTTTGAAGTTCCTGCAGTTTTCACTGTAAAACCGAGTTGGAGCTAGTACCTCCCCATATATATTTATGGAATGGAGTTTGCAACTGAAAAGAAACTTTGTGTTCCCAACAAGATAGTTGAAGAGCGGGTTACACACACACATATCTCTCAGAACAGAGCAAGTGGAGAGACGTTCGTTCATCTAGCACCAAGGGAACGGGTTGCAGGAGACACTTTTTCTCTGCTTTCTCAGTCTGTTTCCTAGTGCCGGTTTGAAGTTCCTGCAGTTTTCACTGTCAAACCTAGTTGGAGCTAGTACCTCCCCATTTATATGTATGGAATGGTGTTTGCAACTGAAAAGAAACTTTGTGTTCCCAAAAAGCTAGGTGAAGGACGGCTTTCACACGCACTTATCTCTCAGAACTGAGCAAGTGGAGAGACGTTCGTTCATCTAGCACAAAGGGAACGGGTTGCAGGAGACACTTTTTCTCTGCTTTCTCAGTATGTTTCCTAGTGCCGGTTTGAAGTTCCTGCAGTTTTCACTGTCAAACCGAGTTGGAGCTAGTACCTCCCCATATATATGTATGGAATGGAGTTTGCAACTGAAAAGAAACTTTGTGTTCCCAACAAGCTAGGTGAAGGACGGCTTTCACACAGACTTATCTCTCAGAACTGAGCAAGTGGAGAGACGTTCGTTCATCTAGCACCAAGGTAACGGGTTGCAGGAGACACTTTTTGTCTGCTTTCTCAATCTGTTTCCTAGTGCCGGTTTGAAGTTCCTGCAGTTTTCACTGTAAAACCGAGTTGGAGCTTCTACCTCCCCATATATATGTATGGAATGGAGTTTGCAACTGAAAAGAAACTTTGTGTTCCCAACAAGCTAGGTGAAGGACGGCTTTCACACACACTTAACTCTCAGAACTGAGCAAGTGGAGAGACGTTCGTTCATCTAGCACCAAGGGAACGGGTTGCAGGAGACACTTTTTGTCTGCTTTCTCAATCTGTTACCTAGTGCCGGTTTGAAGTTCCTGCAGTTTTCACTGTCAAACCGAGTTGGAGCTTCTACCACCCCATATATATGTATGGAATGGAGTTTGCAACTGAAAAGAAACTTTGTGTTCCCAACAAGCTAGGTGAAGGACGGCTTTCACACACACCTATCTCTCAGAAATGAGCAAGTGGAGAGACGTTCGTTCATCTAGCACCAAGGGAACGGGTTGCAGGAGACACTTTTTCTCTGCTTTCTCAGTCTGTTTCCTAGTGCCGGTTTGAATTTCCTGCAGGTTTCACTGTCAAACCGAGTTGGAGCTAGTACCTCCACATATATATGTATGGAATGGAGTTTGCTACTGAAAAGAAACTTTGTGTTCCCAAAAAGCTAGGTGAAGGACGGCTTTCACACGCACTTATCTCTCAGAACTGAGCAAGTGGAGAGACGTTCGTTCATGTAGCACCAAGGGAACGGGTTGCAGGAGACACTTTTTCTCTGCTTTCTCAGTTTGTTTCCTAGTGCCGGTTTGAAGTTCCTGCAGTTTTCACTGTAAAACCGAGTTGGAGCTTGTACCTCCCGATATATATTTATGGAATGGAGTTTGCAACTGAAAAGAAACTTTGTGTTCCCAACAAGCTAGGTGAAGGACGGCTTTCACACAGACTTATCTATCAGAACTGAGCAAGTGGAGAGACGTTCGTTCATCTAGCACCAAGGGAACGGGTTGCAGGAGACACTTTTTGTCTGCTTTCTCAATCTGTTTCCTAGTACCGGTTTGAAGTTCCTGCAGTTTTCACTGTAAAACCGAGTTGGAGCTTCTACCTCCCCATATATATGTATGGAATGGAGTTTGCAACTGAAAAGAAACTTTGTGTTCCCAACAAGCTAGGTGAAGGACGGCTTTCACACACACTTATCTCTCAGAACTGAGCAAGTGGAGAGACGTTCGTTCATCTAGCACCAAGGGAACGGGTTGCATGAGACAATTTTTGTCTGCTTTCTCAATCTGTTTCCTAGTGCCGGTTTGAAGTTCCTGCAGTTTTCACTGTAAAACCGAGTTGGAGCTTCTACCTCCCCATATATATGTATGGAATGGAGTTTGCAACTGAAAAGAAACTTTGTGTTCCCAACAAGCTAGGTGAAGGACGGCTTTCACACACACTTATCTCTCAGAACTGAGCAAGTGGAGAGACGTTCGTTCATCTAGCACCAAGGGAACGGGTTGCAGGAGACACTTTTTCTCTGCTTTCTCAGTCTGTTTCCTAGTGCCGGTTTGAAGTTCCTGCAGTTTTCACTGTAAATCCAAGTTGGAGCTAGTACCTCCCCATATATATGTATGGAATGGAGTTTGCAACTGAAAAGAAACTTTGTGTTCCCAACAAGCTAGTTGAAGGACGGCTTTCACACACACTTATCTCTCAGAACTGAGCAAGTGAAGAGACGTTCGTTCATCTAGCACCAAGGGAACGGGTTGCAGGAGACACTTTTTCTCAGCTTTCTCATTCTGTTTCCTAGTGCCGGTTTGAAGTTCCTGCAGTTTTCACTGTCAAAACGAGTTGGAGCTTGTACCTCCCCATATGTATGTATGGAATGGAGTTTGCAACTGAAAAGAAACTTGCTTTTTCCAACAAGCTAGTTGAAGGACGGCTTTCACACACACTTATCTCTCAGAACTGAGCAAGTGGAGAGACGTTCGTTCATCTAGCACCAAGGGAACGGGTTGCAGGAGACACTTTTTCTCTGCTTTCTCAGTCTGTTTCCTAGTGCCGGTTTGAAGTTCCTGCAGTTTTCACTGTCAAAACGAGTTGGAGCTTGTACCTCCCTATATATACGTATGGAATGGAGTTTGCAACTGAAAAGAAACTTTGTGTTCCCAACAAGCTAAGTGAAGGACGGCTTTCACACACACTTATCTCTCAGAACTGAGCAAGTGGAGAGACGTTCGTTCATCTAGCACCAAGGGAACGGGTTGCAGGAGACACTTTTTCTCTGCTTTCTCAGTCTGTTTCCTAGTGCCGGTTTGAAGTTCCTGCAGTTTTCACTGTAAAACCGAGTTGGAGCTAGTACCACCCCATATATATATATGGAATGGAGTTTGCAACTGAAAAGAAAATTTGTGTTCCCAACAAGACAGGTGAAGGACGGCTTTCACACACACTTATCTCTCAGAACTGAGCAAGTGGAGAGACGTTCGTTCATCTAGCACCAAGGGAACGGGTTGCAGGAGACACTTTTTCTCAGCTTTCTCATTCTGTTTCCTAGTGTCGGTTTGAAGTTACTGCAGTTTTCACTGTAAAACCGAGTTGGAGCTTGTACCTCCCCATATGTATGTATGGAATGGAGTTTGCAACTGAAAAGATACTTGGTGTTCCCAACAAGCTAGGTGAAGGACGGCTTTCACACACACTTTTCTCTCAGAACTGAGCAAGTGGAGAGACGTTCGTTCATCTAGCACCAAGGGAACGGGTTGCAGGAGACACTTTTTCTCTGCTTTCTCAGTCTGTTTCCTAGTGCCGGTTTGAAGTTCCTGCAGTTTTCACTGTCAAACCGAGTTGGAGCTAGTACCTCCCCATATATATGTATGGAATGGTGTTTGCAACTGAAAAGAAACTTTGTGTTCCCAAAAAGCTAGGTGAAGGACGGCTTTCACACGCACTTATCTCTCAGAACTGAGCAAGTGGAGAGACGTTCGTTCATCTAGCACAAAGGGAACGGGTTGCAGGAGACACTTTTTCTCTGCTTTCTCAGTCTGTTTCCTAGTGCCGGTTTGAAGTTCCTGCAGTTTTCACTGTCAAACCGTGTTGGAGCTAGTACCTCCCCATATATATGTATGGAATGGTGTTTTCAACTGAAAAGAAACTTTGTGTTCCCAACAAGCTAGGTGAAGGACGGCTTTCACACAGACTTATCTCTCAGAACTGAGCAAGTGGAGAGACGTTCGTTCATCTAGCACCAAGGGAACGGGTTGCAGGAGACACTTTTTGTCTGCTTTCTCAATCTGTTTCCTAGTGCCGGTTTGAAGTTCCTGCAGTTTTCACTGTAAAACCGAGTTGGAGCTTCTACCTCCCCATATATATGTATGGAATGGAGTTTGCAACTGAAAAGAAACTTTGTGTTCCCAACAAGCTAGGTGAAGGACGGCTTTCACACACACTTAACTCTCAGAACTGAGCAAGTGGAGAGACGTTCGTTCATCTAGCACCAAGGGAACGGGTTGCAGGAGACACTTTTTGTCTGCTTTCTAAATATGTTACCTAGTGCCGGTTTGAAGTTCCTGCAGTTTTCACTGTCAAACCGAGTTGGAGCTTCTACCTCCCCATATATATGTATGGAATGGAGTTTGCAACTGAAAAGAAACTTTGTGTTCCCAACAAGCTAGGTGAAGGACGGCTTCACACACACCTATCTCTCAGAAATGAGCAAGTGGAGAGACGTTCGTTCATCTAGCACCAAGGGAACGGGTTGCAGGAGACACTTTTTCTCTGCTTTCTCAGTCTGTTTCCTAGTGCCGGTTTGAAGTTCCTGCAGGTTTTACTGTCAAACCGAGTTGGAGCTAGTACCTCCACATATATATGTATGGAATGGAGTTTGCAACTGAAAAGAAACTTTGTGTTCCCAAAAAGCTAGGTGAAGGACGGCTTTCACACGCACTTATCTCTCAGAACTGAGCAAGTGGAGAGACGTTCGTTCATGTAGCACCAAGGGAACGGGTTGCAGGAGACACTTTTTCTCTGCTTTCTCAGTCTGTTTCCTAGTGCCGGTTTGAAGTTCCTGCAGTTTTCACTGTAAAACCGAGTTGGAGCTTGTACCTCCCGATATCTATTTATGGAATGGAGTTTGCAACTGAAAAGAAACTTTGTGTTCCCAACAAGCTAGGTGAAGGACGGCTTTCACACAGACTTATCTCTCAGAACTGAGCAAGTGGAGAGACGTTCGTTCATCTAGCACCAAGGGAACGGGTTGCAGGAGACACTTTTTGTCTGCTTTCTCAATCTGTTTCCTAGTACCGGTTTGAAGTTCCTGCAGTTTTCACTGTAAAACCGAGTTGGAGCTTCTACCTCCCCATATATATGTATGGAATGGAGTTTGCAACTGAAAAGAAACTTTGTGTTCCCAACAAGCTAGGTGAAGGACGGCTTTCACACACACTTATCTCTCAGAACTGAGCAAGTGGAGAGACGTTCGTTCATCTAGCACCAAGGGAACGGGTTGCAGGAGACAATTTTTGTCTGCTTTCTCAATCTGTTTCCTAGTGCCGGTTTGAAGTTCCTGCAGTTTTCACTGTAAAACCGAGTTGGAGCTTCTACCTCCCCATATATATGTATGGAATGGAGTGTGCAACTGAAAAGAAACTTTGTGTTCCCAACAAGCTAGATGAAGGACGGCTTTCACACACACTTATCTCTCAGAACTGAGCAAGTGGAGAGACGTTCGTTCATCTAGCACCAAGGGAACGGGTTGCAGGAGACACTTTTTCTCTGCTTTCTCATTCTGTTTCCTAGTGCCGGTTTGAAGTTCCTGCAGTTTTCACTGTAAAACCGAGTTGGAGCTTGTACCTCCCCATATGTATGTATGGAATGGAGTTTGCAACTGAAAAGAAACTTGGTGTTCCCAACAAGCTAGGTGAAGGACGGCTTTCACACACACTTATCTCTCAGAACTGAGCAAGTGGAGAGACGTTCGTTCATCTAGCACCAAGGGAACGGGTTGCAGGAGACACTTTTTCTCTGCTTTCTCAGTCTGTTTCCTAGTGCCGGTTTGAAGTTCCTGCAGTTTTCACTGTCAAAACGAGTTGGAGCTTGTACCTCCCTATATATATGTATGGAATGGAGTTTGCAACTAAAAAGAAACTTTGTATTCCCAACAAGCTAGGTGAAGGACGGCTTTCACACACACTTATCTCTCAGAACTGAGCAAGTGGAGAGACGTTCGTTCATCTAGCACCAAGGGAACGGGTTGCAGGAGACACTTTTACTCTGCTTTCTCAGTCTGTTTCCTAGTGCCGGTTTGAAGTTCCTGCAATTTTCACTGTCAAACCGAGTTGGAGCTTGTACCTCCCTATATATATGTATGGGATGGAGTTTGCAACTGAAAAGAAACTTGGTGTTCCCAACAAGCTAGGTGAAGGACGGCTTTCACACACACTTATCTCTCAGAACTGAGCAAGTGGAGAGACGTTCGTTCATCTAGCACCAAGGGAACGGGTTGCAGGAGAAACTTTTTCTCTGCTTTCTCAGTCTGTTTCCTAGTGCCGGTTTGAAGTTCCTGCAGTTTTCACAGTCAAACCGAGTTGGAGCTAGTACCTCCCCATATATATTTATGGAATGGAGTTTGCAACTGAAAAGAAACTTTGTGTTCCCAACAAGCTAGGTGAAGGACGGCTTTCACACACACTTATCTCTCAGAACTGAGCAAGTGGAGAGACGTTCGTTCATCTAGCACCAAGGGAACGGGTTGCAGGAGAAACTTTTTCTCTGCTTTCTCAGTCTGTTTCCTAGTGCCGGTTTGAAGTTCCTGCAGTTTTCACTTTCAAACCGAGTTGGAGCTAGTACCTCCCCATATATATTTATGGAATGGAGTTTGCAACTGAAAAGAAACTTTGTGTTCCCAACAGGATAGTTGAAGAGCGGGTTACACACACACATATCTCACAGAACTGAGCAAGTGGAGAGACGTTCGTTCATCTAGCACCAAGGGAATGGGTTGCAGGAGACACTTTTTCTCTGCTTTCTCAGTCTGTTTCCTAGTGCCGGTTTGAAGTTCCTGCAGTTTTCACTGTAAAACCGAGTTGGAGCTTGTACCTCCCCATATATATGTATGGAATGGAGTTTGCAACTGAAAAGAAACTTTGTGTTCCCAACAAGCTAGTTGAAGGACGGCTTTCACACACACTTATCTCTCAGAACTGAGCAAGTGAAGAGACGTTCGTTCATCTAGCACCAAGGGAACGGGTTGCAGGAGACACTTTTTCTCAGCTTTCTCATTCTGTTTCCTAGTGCCGGTTTGAAGTTCCTGCAGTTTTCACTGTAAAACCGAGTTGGAGCTTGTACCTCCCCATATGTATGTATGGAATGGTGTTTGCAACTGAAAAGGAACTTGGTGTTCCCAACAAGCTAGTTGAAGGACGGCTTTCACACACACTTATCTCTCAGAACTGAGCAAGTGGAGAGACGTTCGTTCATCTAGCACCAAGGGAACGGGTTGCAGGAGACACTTTTTCTCTGCTTTCTCAGTCTGTTTCCTAGTGCCGGTTTGAAGTTCCTGCAGTTTTCACTGTCAAACCGAGTTGGAGCTTGTACCTCCCTATATATATGTATGGAATGGAGTTTGCAACTGAAAAGAAACTTTGTGTTCCCAACAAGCTAGGTGAAGGACGGCTTTCACACACACTTATCTCACAGAACTGAGCAAGTGGAGAGACGTTCGTTCATCTAGCACCAAGGGAACGGGTTGCAGGAGACACTTTTTCTCTGCTTTCTCAGTCTGTTTCCTAGTGCCGGTTTCAAGTTCCTGCACTTTTCACTGTCAAACCGAGTTGGAGCTTGTACCTCCCTATATATATGTATGGGATGGAGTTTGCAACTGAAAAGAAACTTTGTGTTCCCAACAAGCTAGGTGAAGGACGGCTTTCACACACACTTATCTCTCAGAAATGAGCAAGTGGAGAGACGTTCGTTCATCTAGCACCAAGGGAACGGGTTGCAGGAGAAACTTTTTCTCTGCTTTCTCAGTCTGTTTCCTAGTGCCGGTTTGAAGTTCCTGCAGTTTTCACAGTCAAACCGAGTTGGAGCTAGTACCTCCCCATATATATTTATGGAATGGAGTTTGCAACTGAAAAGAAACTTTGTGTTCCCAACAAGCTAGGTGAAGGACGGCTTTCACACACACTTATCTCTCAGAACTGAGCAAGTGGAGAGACGTTCGTTCATCTAGCACCAAGGGAACGGGTTGCAGGAGAAACTTTTTCTCTGCTTTCTCAGTCTGTTTCCTAGTGCCGGTTTGAAGTTCCTGCAGTTTTCACTGTCAAACCGAGTTGGAGCTAGTACCTCCCCATATATATTTATGGAATGGAGTTTGCAACTGAAAAGAAACTTTGTGTTCCCAACAGGATAGTTGAAGAGCGGGTTACACACACACATATCTCTCAGAACTGAGCAAGTGGAGATACGTTCGTTCATCTAGCACCAAGGGAATGGGTTGCAGGAGACACTTTTTCTCTGCTTTCTCAGTCTGTTTCCTAGTGCCGGTTTGAAGTTCCTGCAGTTTTCACTGTAAAACCGAGTTGGAGCTTGTACCTCCCCATATATATGTATGGAATGGAGTTTGCAACTGAAAAGAAACTTTGTGTTCCCAACAAGCTAGTTGAAGGACGGCTTTCACACACACTTATCTCTCAGAACTGAGCAAGTGAAGAGACGTTCGTTCATCTAGCACCAAGGGAACGGGTTGCAGGAGACACTTTTTCTCAGCTTTCTCATTCTGTTTCCTAGTGCCGGTTTGAAGTTCCTGCAGTTTTCACTGTAAAACCGAGTTGGAGCTTGTACCTCCCCATATGTATGTATGGAATGGAGTTTGCAACTGAAAAGGAACTTGGTGTTCCCAACAAGCTAGTTGAAGGACGGCTTTCACACACACTTATCTCTCAGAACTGAGCAAGTGGAGAGACGTTCGTTCATCTAGCACCAAGGGAACGGGTTGCAGGAGACACTTTTTCTCTGCTTTCTCAGTCTGTTTCCTAGTGCCGGTTTGAAGTTCCTGCAGTTTTCACTGTCAAACCGAGTTGGAGCTTCTACATCCCTATATATATGTATGGAATGGAGTTTGCAACTGAAAAGAAACTTTGTGTTCCCAACAAGCTAGGTGAAGGACGGCTTTCACACACACTTATCTCACAGAACTGAGCAAGTGGAGAGACGTTCGTTCATCTAGCACCAAGGGAACGGGTTGCAGGAGACACTTTTTCTCTGCTTTCTCAGTCTGTTTCCTAGTGCCGGTTTCAAGTTCCTGCACTTTTCACTGTCAAACCGAGTTGGAGCTTGTACCTCCCCATATGTATGTATGGAATGGAGTTTGCAACTGAAAAGAAACTTGGTGTTCCCAACAAGCTAGGTGAAGGACGGCTTTCACACACACTTATCTCTCAGAACTGAGCAAGTGGAGAGACGTTCGTTCATCTAGCACCAAGGGAACGGGTTGCAGGAGACACTTTTTCTCTGCTTTCTCAGTCTGTTTCCTAGTGCCGGTTTGAAGTTCCTGCAGTTTTCACTGTAAAACCGAGTTGGAGCTTGTACCTCCCGATATATATTTATGGAATGGAGTTTGCAACTGAAAAGAAACTTTGTGTTCCCAACAAGCTAGGTGAAGGACGGCTTTCACACAGACTTATCTCTCAGAACTGAGCAAGTGGAGAGACGTTCGTTCATCTAGCACCAAGGGAACGGGTTGCAGGAGACACTTTTTGTCTGCTTTCTCAATCTGTTTCCTAGTACCGGTTTGAAGTTCCTGCAGTTTTCACTGTAAAACCGATTTGGAGCTTCTACCTCCCCATATATATGTATGGAATGGAGTTTGCAACTGAAAAGAAACTTTGTGTTCCCAACAAGCTAGGTGAAGGACGGCTTTCACACACACTTATCTCTCAGAACTGAGCAAGTGGAGAGACGTTCGTTCATCTAGCACCAAGGGAACGGGTTGCAGGAGACAATTTTTGTCTGCTTTCTCAATCTGTTTCCTAGTGCCGGTTTGAAGTTCCTGCAGTTTTCACTGTAAAACCGAGTTGGAGCTTCTACCTCCCCATATATATGTATGGAATGGAGTGTGCAACTGAAAAGAAACTTTGTGTTCCCAACAAGCTAGATGAAGGACGGCTTTCACACACACTTATCTCTCAGAACTGAGCAAGTGGAGAGACGTTCGTTCATCTAGCACCAAGGGAACGGGTTGCAGGAGACACTTTTTCTCTGCTTTCTCATTCTGTTTCCTAGTGCCGGTTTGAAGTTCCTGCAGTTTTCACTGTAAAACCGAGTTGGAGCTTGTACCTCCCCATATGTATGTATGGAATGGAGTTTGCAACTGAAAAGAAACTTGGTGTTCCCAACAAGCTAGGTGAAGGACGGCTTTCACACACACTTATCTCTCAGAACTGAGCAAGTGGAGAGACGTTCGTTCATCTAGCACCAAGGGAACGGGTTGCAGGAGACACTTTTTCTCTGCTTTCTCAGTCTGTTTCCTAGTGCCGGTTTGAAGTTCCTGCAGTTTTCACTGTCAAAACGAGTTGGAGCTTGTACCTCCCTATATATATGTATGGAATGGAGTTTGCAACTGAAAAGAAACTTTGTATTCCCAACAAGCTAGGTGAAGGACGGCTTTCACACACACTTATCTCTCAGAACTGAGCAAGTGGAGAGACGTTCGTTCATCTAGCACCAAGGGAACGGGTTGCAGGAGACACTTTTACTCTGCTTTCTCAGTCTGTTTCCTAGTGCCGGTTTGAAGTTCCTGCAATTTTCACTGTCAAACCGAGTTGGAGCTTGTACCTCCCTATATATATGTATGGGATGGAGTTTGCAACTGAAAAGAAACTTTGTGTTCCCAACAAGCTAGGTGAAGGACGGCTTTCACACACACTAATCTCTCAGAACTGAGCAAGTGGAGAGACGTTCGTTCATCTAGCACCAAGGGAACGGGTTGCAGGAGAAACTTTTTCTCTGCTTTCTCAGTCTGTTTCCTAGTGCCGGTTTGAAGTTCCTGCAGTTTTCACAGTCAAACCGAGTTGGAGCTAGTACCTCCCCATATATATTTATGGAATGGAGTTTGCAACTGAAAAGAAACTTTGTGTTCCCAACAAGCTAGGTGAAGGACGGCTTTCACACACACTTATCTCTCAGAACTGAGCAAGTGGAGAGACGTTCGTTCATCTAGCACCAAGGGAACGGGTTGCAGGAGAAACTTTTTCTCTGCTTTCTCAGTCTGTTTCCTAGTGCCGGTTTGAAGTTCCTGCAGTTTTCACTGTCAAACCGAGTTGGAGCTAGTACCTCCCCATATATATTTATGGAATGGAGTTTGCAACTGAAAAGAAACTTTGTGTTCCCAACAGGATAGTTGAAGAGCGGTTTACACACACACATATCTCTCAGAACTGAGCAAGTGGAGAGACGTTCGTTCATCTAGCACCAAGGGAACAGGTTGCAGGAGACACTTTTTCTCAGCTTTCTCATTCTGTTTCCTAGTGCCGGTTTGAAGTTCCTGCAGTTTTCACTGTAAAACCGAGTTGGAGCTTGTACCTCCCCATATGTATGTATGGAATGGAGTTTGCAACTGAAAAGGAACTTGGTGTTCCCAACAAGCTAGTTGAAGGACGGCTTTCACACACACTTATCTCTCAGAACTGAGCAAGTGGAGAGACGTTCGTTCATCTAGCACCAAGGGAACGGGTTGCAGGAGACACTTTTTCTCTGCTTTCTCAGTCTGTTTCCTAGTGCCGGTTTGAAGTTCCTGCAGTTTTCACTGTCAAACCGAGTTGGAGCTTGTACCTCCCTATATATATGTATGGAATGGAGTTTGCAACTGAAAAGAAACTTTGTGTTCCCAACAAGCTAGGTGAAGGACGGCTTTCACACACACTTATCTCACAGAACTGAGCAAGTGGAGAGACGTTCGTTCATCTAGCACCAAGGGAACGGGTTGCAGGAGACACTTTTTCTCTGCTTTCTCAGTCTGTTTCCTAGTGCCGGTTTCAAGTTCCTGCACTTTTCACTGTCAAACCGAGTTGGAGCTTGTACCTCCCTATATATATGTATGGGATGGAGTTTGCAACTGAAAAGAAACTTTGTGTTCCCAACAAGCTAGGTGAAGGACGGCTTTCACACACACTTATCTCTCAGAAATGAGCAAGTGGAGAGACGTTCGTTCATCTAGCACCAAGGGAACGGGTTGCAGGAGAAACTTTTTCTCTGCTTTCTCAGTCTGTTTCCTAGTGCCGGTTTGAAGTTCCTGCAGTTTTCACAGTCAAACCGAGTTGGAGCTAGTACCTCCCCATATATATTTATGGAATGGAGTTTGCAACTGAAAAGAAACTTTGTGTTCCCAACAAGCTAGGTGAAGGACGGCTTTCACACACACTTATCTCTCAGAACTGAGCAAGTGGAGAGACGTTCGTTCATCTAGCACCAAGGGAACGGGTTGCAGGAGAAACTTTTTCTCTGCTTTCTCAGTCTGTTTCCTAGTGCCGGTTTGAAGTTCCTGCAGTTTTCACTGTCAAACCGAGTTGGAGCTAGTACCTCCCCATATATATTTATGGAATGGAGTTTGCAACTGAAAAGAAACTTTGTGTTCCCAACAGGATAGTTGAAGAGCGGGTTACACACACACATATCTCTCAGAACTGAGCAAGTGGAGATACGTTCGTTCATCTAGCACCAAGGGAATGGGTTGCAGGAGACACTTTTTCTCTGCTTTCTCAGTCTGTTTCCTAGTGCCGGTTTGAAGTTCCTGCAGTTTTCACTGTAAAACCGAGTTGGAGCTTGTACCTCCCCATATATATGTATGGAATGGAGTTTGCAACTGAAAAGAAACTTTGTGTTCCCAACAAGCTAGTTGAAGGACGGCTTTCACACACACTTATCTCTCAGAACTGAGCAAGTGAAGAGACGTTCGTTCATCTAGCACCAAGGGAACGGGTTGCAGGAGACACTTTTTCTCAGCTTTCTCATTCTGTTTCCTAGTGCCGGTTTGAAGTTCCTGCAGTTTTCACTGTAAAACCGAGTTGGAGCTTGTACCTCCCCATATGTATGTATGGAATGGAGTTTGCAACTGAAAAGGAACTTGGTGTTCCCAACAAGCTAGTTGAAGGACGGCTTTCACACACACTTATCTCTCAGAACTGAGCAAGTGGAGAGACGTTCGTTCATCTAGCACCAAGGGAACGGGTTGCAGGAGACACTTTTTCTCTGCTTTCTCAGTCTGTTTCCTAGTGCCGGTTTGAAGTTCCTGCAGTTTTCACTGTCAAACCGAGTTGGAGCTTCTACCTCCCTATATATATGTATGGAATGGAGTTTGCAACTGAAAAGAAACTTTGTGTTCCCAACAAGCTAGGTGAAGGACGGCTTTCACACACACTTATCTCACAGAACTGAGCAAGTGGAGAGACGTTCGTTCATCTAGCACCAAGGGAACGGGTTGCAGGAGACACTTTTTCTCTGCTTTCTCAGTCTGTTTCCTAGTGCCGGTTTCAAGTTCCTGCACTTTTCACTGTCAAACCGAGTTGGAGCTTGTACCTCCCCATATGTATGTATGGAATGGAGTTTGCAACTGAAAAGAAACTTGGTGTTCCCAACAAGCTAGGTGAAGGACGGCTTTCACACACACTTATCTCTCAGAACTGAGCAAGTGGAGAGACGTTCGTTCATCTAGCACCAAGGGAACGGGTTGCAGGAGACACTTTTTCTCTGCTTTCTCAGTCTGTTTCCTAGTGCCGGTTTGAAGTTCCTGCAGTTTTCACTGTAAAACCGAGTTGGAGCTTGTACCTCCCGATATATATTTATGGAATGGAGTTTGCAACTGAAAAGAAACTTTGTGTTCCCAACAAGCTAGGTGAAGGACGGCTTTCACACAGACTTATCTCTCAGAACTGAGCAAGTGGAGAGACGTTCGTTCATCTAGCACCAAGGGAACGGGTTGCAGGAGACACTTTTTGTCTGCTTTCTCAATCTGTTTCCTAGTACCGGTTTGAAGTTCCTGCAGTTTTCACTGTAAAACCGAGTTGGAGCTTCTACCTCCCCATATATATGTATGGAATGGAGTTTGCAACTGAAAAGAAACTTTGTGTTCCCAACAAGCTAGGTGAAGGACGGCTTTCACACACACTTATCTCTCAGAACTGAGCAAGTGGAGAGACGTTCGTTCATCTAGCACCAAGGGAACGGGTTGCAGGAGACAATTTTTGTCTGCTTTCTCAATCTGTTTCCTAGTGCCGGTTTGAAGTTCCTGCAGTTTTCACTGTAAAACCGAGTTGGAGCTTCTACCTCCCCATATATATGTATGGAATGGAGTGTGCAACTGAAAAGAAACTTTGTGTTCCCAACAAGCTAGATGAAGGACGGCTTTCACACACACTTATCTCTCAGAACTGAGCAAGTGGAGAGACGTTCGTTCATCTAGCACCAAGGGAACGGGTTGCAGGAGACACTTTTTCTCTGCTTTCTCATTCTGTTTCCTAGTGCCGGTTTGAAGTTCCTGCAGTTTTCACTGTAAAACCGAGTTGGAGCTTGTACCTCCCCATATGTATGTATGCAATGGAGTTTGCAACTGAAAAGAAACTTGGTGTTCCCAACAAGCTAGGTGAAGGACGGCTTTCACACACACTTATCTCTCAGAACTGAGCAAGTGGAGAGACGTTCGTTCATCTAGCACCAAGGGAACGGGTTGCAGGAGACACTTTTTCTCTGCTTTCTCAGTCTGTTTCCTAGTGCCGGTTTGAAGTTCCTGCAGTTTTCACTGTCAAAACGAGTTGGAGCTTGTACCTCCCTATATATATGTATGGAATGGAGTTTGCAACTGAAAAGAAACTTTGTATTCCCAACAAGCTAGGTGAAGGACGGCTTTCACACACACTTATCTCTCAGAACTGAGCAAGTGGAGAGACGTTCGTTCATCTAGCACCAAGGGAACGGGTTGCAGGAGACACTTTTACTCTGCTTTCTCAGTCTGTTTCCTAGTGCCGGTTTGAAGTTCCTGCAATTTTCACTGTCAAACCGAGTTGGAGCTTGTACCTCCCTATATATATGTATGGGATGGAGTTTGCAACTGAAAAGAAACTTTGTGTTCCCAACAAGCTAGGTGAAGGACGGCTTTCACACACACTAATCTCTCAGAACTGAGCAAGTGGAGAGACGTTCGTTCATCTAGCACCAAGGGAACGGGTTGCAGGAGAAACTTTTTCTCTGCTTTCTCAGTCTGTTTCCTAGTGCCGGTTTGAAGTTCCTGCAGTTTTCACAGTCAAACCGAGTTGGAGCTAGTACCTCCCCATATATATTTATGGAATGGAGTTTGCAACTGAAAAGAAACTTTGTGTTCCCAACAAGCTAGGTGAAGGACGGCTTTCACACACACTTATCTCTCAGAACTGAGCAAGTGGAGAGACGTTCGTTCATCTAGCACCAAGGGAACGGGTTGCAGGAGAAACTTTTTCTCTGCTTTCTCAGTCTGTTTCCTAGTGCCGGTTTGAAGTTCCTGCAGTTTTCACTGTCAAACCGAGTT
Source organism: Camelus dromedarius (assembly GCF_036321535.1). NCBI lineage: Eukaryota > Metazoa > Chordata > Mammalia > Artiodactyla > Camelidae > Camelus > Camelus dromedarius. The sequence goes on along the minus strand of NC_087450.1, from coordinate 3,584,099 downwards.
GGAGCTAGTACCTCCCCATATATATTTATGGAATGGAGTTTGCAACTGAAAAGAAACTTTGTGTTCCCAACAGGATAGTTGAAGAGCGGTTTACACACACACATATCTCTCAGAACTGAGCAAGTGGAGAGACGTTCGTTCATCTAGCACCAAGGGAATGGGTTGCAGGAGACACTTTTTCTCTGCTTTCTCAGTCTGTTTCCTAGTGCCGGTTTGAAGTTCCTGCAGTTTTCACTGTAAAACCGAGTTGGAGCTTGTACCTCCCCATATATATGTATGGAATGGAGTTTGCAACTGAAAAGAAACTTTGTGTTCCCAACAAGCTAGGTGAAGGACGGCTTTCACACACACTTATCTCTCAGAACTGAGCAAGTGAAGAGACGTTCGTTCATCTAGCACCAAGGGAACGGGTTGCAGGAGACACTTTTTCTCAGCTTTCTCATTCTGTTTCCTAGTGCCGGTTTGAAGTTCCTGCAGTTTTCACTGTAAAACCGAGTTGGAGCTTGTACCTCCCCATATGTATGTATGGAATGGAGTTTGCAACTGAAAAGGAACTTGGTGTTCCCAACAAGCTAGTTGAAGGACGGCTTTCACACACACTTATCTCTCAGAACTGAGCAAGTGGAGAGACGTTCGTTCATCTAGCACCAAGGGAACGGGTTGCAGGAGACACTTTTTCTCGGCTTTCTCAGTCTGTTTCCTAGTGCCGGTTTGAAGTTCCTGCAGTTTTCACTGTCAAACCGAGTTGGAGCTTGTACCTCCCTATATATATGTATGGAATGGAGTTTGCAACTGAAAAGAAACTTTGTGTTCCCAACAAGCTAGGTGAAGGACGGCTTTCACACACACTTATCTCACAGAACTGAGCAAGTGGAGAGACGTTCGTTCATCTAGCACCAAGGGAACGGGTTGCAGGAGACACTTTTTCTCTGCTTTCTCAGTCTGTTTCCTAGTGCCGGTTTCAAGTTCCTGCACTTTTCACTGTCAAAACGAGTTGGAGCTTGTACCTCCCTATATATATGTATGGGATGGAGTTTGCAACTGAAAAGAAACTTTGTGTTCCCAACAAGCTAGGTGAAGGACGGCTTTCACACACACTTATCTCTCAGAACTGAGCAAGTGGAGAGACGTTCGTTCATCTAGCACCAAGGGAACGGGTTGCAGGAGAAACTTTTTCTCTGCTTTCTCAGTCTGTTTCCTAGTGCCGGTTTGAAGTTCCTGCAGTTTTCACAGTCAAACCGAGTTGGAGCTAGTACCTCCCCATATATATTTATGGAATGGAGTTTGCAACTGAAAAGAAACTTTGTGTTCCCAACAAGCTAGGTGAAGGACGGCTTTCACACACACTTATCTCTCAGAACTGAGCAAGTGGAGAGACGTTCGTTCATCTAGCACCAAGGGAACGGGTTGCAGGAGAAACTTTTTCTCTGCTTTCTCAGTCTGTTTCCTAGTGCCGGTTTGAAGTTCCTGCAGTTTTCACTGTCAAACCGAGTTGGAGCTAGTACCTCCCCATATATATTTATGGAATGGAGTTTGCAACTGAAAAGAAACTTTGTGTTCCCAACAGGATAGTTGAAGAGCGGGTTACACACACACATATCTCTCAGAACTGAGCAAGTGGAGAGACGTTCGTTCATCTAGCACCAAGGGAATGGGTTGCAGGAGACACTTTTTCTCTGCTTTCTCAGTCTGTTTCCTAGTGCCGGTTTGAAGTTCCTGCAGTTTTCACTGTAAAACCGAGTTGGAGCTTGTACCTCCCCATATATATGTATGGAATGGAGTTTGCAACTGAAAAGAAACTTTGTGTTCCCAACAAGCTAGTTGAAGGACGGCTTTCACACACACTTATCTCTCAGAACTGAGCAAGTGAAGAGACGTTCGTTCATCTAGCACCAAGGGAACGGGTTGCAGGAGACACTTTTTCTCAGCTTTCTCATTCTGTTTCCTAGTGCCGGTTTGAAGTTCCTGCAGTTTTCACTGTAAAACCGAGTTGGAGCTTGTACCTCCCCATATGTATGTATGGAATGGAGTTTGCAACTGAAAAGAAACTTGGTGTTCCCAACAAGCTAGGTGAAGGACGGCTTTCACACACACTTATCTCTCAGAACTGAGCAAGTGGAGAGACGTTCGTTCATCTAGCACCAAGGGAACGGGTTGCAGGAGACACTTTTTCTCTGCTTTCTCAGTCTGTTTCCTAGTGCCGGTTTGAAGTTCCTGCAGTTTTCACTGTCAAAACGAGTTGGAGCTTGTACCTCCCTATATATATGTATGGAATGGAGTTTGCAACTGAAAAGAAACTTTGTATTCCCAACAAGCTAGGTGAAGGACGGCTTTCACACACACTTATCTCTCAGAACTGAGCAAGTGGAGAGACGTTCGTTCATCTAGCACCAAGGGAACGGGTTGCAGGAGACACTTTTTCTCTGCTTTCTCAGTCTGTTTCCTAGTGCCGGTTTGAAGTTCCTGCAATTTTCACTGTCAAACCGAGTTGGAGCTTGTACCTCCCTATATATATGTATGGGATGGAGTTTGCAACTGAAAAGAAACTTTGTGTTCCCAACAAGCTAGGTGAAGGACGGCTTTCACACACACTTATCTCTCAGAACTGAGCAAGTGGAGAGACGTTCGTTCATCTAGCACCAAGGGAACGGGTTGCAGGAGAAACTTTTTCTCTGCTTTCTCAGTCTGTTTCCTAGTGCCGGTTTGAAGTTCCTGCAGTTTTCACAGTCAAACCGAGTTGGAGCTAGTACCTCCCCATATATATTTATGGAATGGAGTTTGCAACTGAAAAGAAACTTTGTGTTCCCAACAAGCTAGGTGAAGGACGGCTTTCACACACACTTATCTCTCAGAACTGAGCAAGTGGAGAGACGTTCCTTCATCTAGCACCAAGGGAACGGGTTGCAGGAGAAACTTTTTCTCTGCTTTCTCAGTCTGTTTCCTAGTGCCGGTTTGAAGTTCCTGCAGTTTTCACTGTCAAACCGTGTTGGAGCTAGTACCTCCCCATATATATTTATGGAATGGAGTTTGCAACTGAAAAGAAACTTTGTGTTCCCAACAGGATAGTTGAAGAGCGGGTTACACACACACATATCTCTCAGAACTGAGCAAGTGGAGAGACGTTCGTTCATCTAGCACCAAGGGAATGGGTTGCAGGAGACACTTTTTCTCTGCTTTCTCAGTCTGTTTCCTAGTGCCGGTTTGAAGTTCCTGCAGTTTTCACTGTAAAACCGAGTTGGAGCTTGTACCTCCCCATATATATGTATGGAATGGAGTTTGCAACTGAAAAGAAACTTTGTGTTCCCAACAAGCTAGTTGAAGGACGGCTTTCACACACACTTATCTCTCAGAACTGAGCAAGTGAAGAGACGTTCGTTCATCTAGCACCAAGGGAACGGGTTGCAGGAGACACTTTTTCTCAGCTTTCTCATTCTGTTTCCTAGTGCCGGTTTGAAGTTCCTGCAGTTTTCACTGTAAAACCGAGTTGGAGCTTGTACCTCCCCATATGTATGTATGGAATGGAGTTTGCAACTGAAAAGGAACTTGGTGTTCCCAACAAGCTAGTTGAAGGACGGCTTTCACACACACTTATCTCTCAGAACTGAGCAAGTGGAGAGACGTTCGTTCATCTAGCACCAAGGGAACGGGTTGCAGGAGACACTTTTTCTCTGCTTTCTCAGTCTGTTTCCTAGTGCCGGTTTGAAGTTCCTGCAGTTTTCACTGTCAAACCGAGTTGGAGCTTGTACCTCCCTATATATATGTATGGAATGGAGTTTGCAACTGAAAAGAAACTTTGTGTTCCCAACAAGCTAGGTGAAGGACGGCTTTCACACACACTTATCTCACAGAACTGAGCAAGTGGAGAGACGTTCGTTCATCTAGCACCAAGGGAACGGGTTGCAGGAGACACTTTTTCTCTGCTTTCTCAGTCTGTTTCCTAGTGCCGGTTTCAAGTTCCTGCACTTTTCACTGTCAAACCGAGTTGGAGCTTGTACCTCCCCATATATATTTATGGAATGGAGTTTGCAACTGAAAAGAAATTTTGTGTTCCCAACAAGCTAGGTGAAGGACGGCTTTCACACACACTTATCTCTCAGAACTGAGCAAGTGGAGAGACGTTCGTTCATCTAGCACCAATGGAACGGGTTGCAGGAGAAACTTTTTCTCTGCTTTCTCAGTCTGTTTCCTAGTGCCGGTTTGAAGTTCCTGCAGTTTTCACTGTCAAACCGAGTTGGAGCTAGTACCTCCCCATATATATGTATGGAATGGAGTTTGCAACTGAAAAGAAACTTTGTGTTCCCAACAAGCTAGGTGAAGAGGGGCTTTCACACACACTTATCTCTCAGAACTGAGCAAGTGGAGAGACGTTCGTTCATCTAGCACCAAGGGAACGGGTTGCTGGAGACACTTTTTCTCTGCTTTCTCAGTCTTTTTCCTAGTGCCGGTTTGAATTTCCTGCAGTTTTCACTGTCAAACCGAGTTGGAGCTCGTACCTCCCCATATATATGTATGGAATGGAGTTTGCAACTGAAAAGAAACTTTGTGTTCCCAACAAGCTAGGTGAAGGACGGCTTTCACACACACTTATCTTTCAGAACTGAGCAAGTGGAGAGACGTTCGTTCATCTAGCACCAAGGGAACGGGTTGCAGGAGACACTTTTTCTCAGATTTCTCATTCTGTTTCCTAGTGCCGGTTTGAAGTTCCTGCAGTTTTCACTGTAAAACCGAGTTGGAGCTTGTAACCTTCCCATATGTATGTATGGAATGGAGTTTGCAACTGAAAAGGAACTTGGTGTTCCCAACAAGCTAGTTGAAGGACGGCTTTCACACACACTTATCTCTCAGAACTGAGCAAGTGGAGAGACGTTCGTTCATCTAGCACCAAGGGAACGGGTTGCAGGAGACACTTTTTCTCTGCTTTCTCAGTCTGTTTCCTAGTGCCGGTTTGAAGTTCCTGCAGTTTTCACTGTAAAACCGAGTTGGAGCTTGTACCTCCCTATATATATGTATGCAATGGAGTTTGCAACTGAAAAGAAACTTTGTGTTCCCAACAAGCTAGGTGAAGGACGGCTTTCACACACACTTATCTCTCAGAACTGAGCAAGTGGAGAGACGTTCGTTCATCTAGCACCAAGGGAACGGGTTGCAGGAGACACATTTTCTCTGCTTTCTCAGTCTGTTTCCTAGTGCCGGTTTGAAGTTCCTGCAGTTTTCACTGTCAAACCGAGTTGGAGCTTGTACCTCCCCATATATATTTATGGAATGGAGTTTGCAACTGAAAAGAAACTTTGTGTTCCCAACAAGCTAGGTGAAGGACGGCTTTCACACACACTTATCTCTCAGAACTGAGCAAGTGGAGAGACGTTCGTTCATCTAGCACCAAGGGAACGGGTTGCAGGAGACACATTTTCTCTGCTTTCTCAGTCTGTTTCCTAGTGCCGGTTTGAAGTTCCTGCAGTTTTCACTGTCAAACCGAGTTGGAGCTAGTACCTCCCCATATATATGTATGGAATGGAGTTTGCAACTGAAAAGAAACTTTGTGTTCCCAACAAGCTAGGTGAAGGACGGCTTTCACACACAATTATCTCTCAGAACTGAGCAAGTGGAGAGACGTTCGTTCATCTAGCACCAAGGGAATGGTATGCAGGAGACACTTTTTCTCTGTTTTCTCAGTCTGTTTCCTAGTGCTGGTTTGAAGTTCCTGCAGTTTTCACTGTAAAACCGAGTTGGAGCTAGTACCTCCCCATATATATGTATGGAATGGAGTTTGCAAATGAAAAGAAACTTTGTGTTCCCAACAAGCTAGGTGAAGGTCGGCTTTCACACACACGTATCTCTTAGAACTGAGCAAGTGGAGAGACGTTCGTTCATCTAGCACCAAGGAACGGGTTGCAGGAGACACTTTTTCTCTGCTTTCTCAGTCTGTTTCCTAGTGCCGGTTTGAAGTTCCTGCAGTTTTCACTGTCAAACCGAGTTGGAGCTAGTACCTCCCCATATATATGTATGGAATGGAGTTTGCAACTGAAAAGAACTTTGTGTTCCCAACAAGCTAGGTGAAGGACGGCTTTCACACACACTTATCTCTCAGAACTGAGCAAGTGGAGAGACGTTCGTTCATCTAGCACCAAGGGAACGGGTTGCAGGAGACACTTTTTCTCTGCTTTCTCAGTCTGTTTCCTAGTGCCGGTTTGAAGTTCCTGCAGTTTTCACTGTAAAACCGAGTTGGAGCTTCTACCTCTCCATATATATGTATGGAATGGAGTTTGCAACTGAAAAGAAACTTTGTGTTCCCAACAAGCTAGGTGAAGGACGGCTTTCACACTCACTTATCTCTCAGAACTGAGCAAGTGGAGAGACGTTCGTTCATCTAGCACCAAGGGAACGGGTTGCAGGAGACACTTTTTCTCTGCTTTCTCAGTCTGTTTCCTAGTGCCGGTTTGAAGTTCCTGCAGTTTTCACTGTCAAACCGAGTTGGAGCTAGTACCTCCCCATATATATGTATGGAATGGTGTTTGCAACTGAAAAGAAACTTTGTGTTCCCAAAAAGCTAGGTGAAGGACGGCTTTCACACGCACTTATCTCTCAGAACTGAGCAAGTGGAGAGACGTTCGTTCATCTAGCACCAAGGGAACGGGTTGCAGGAGACACTTTTTCTCTGCTTTCTCAGTCTGTTACCTAGTCCCGGTTTGAAGTTCCTGCAGTTTTCACTGTCAAACCGAGTTGGAGCTTGTACCTCCCTATATATATGTATGGAATGGAGTTTGCAACTGAAAAGAAACTTTGTGTTCCCAACAAGCTAGGTGAAGGACGGCTTTCACACACACTTATCTCTCAGAACTGAGCAAGTGGAGAGACGTTCGTTCATCTAGCACCAAGGGAACGGGTTGCAGGAGACACTTTTTCTCTGCTTTCTCAGTCTGTTTCCTAGTGCCGCTTTGAAGTTCCTGCAGTTTTCACTGTCAAACCGAGTTGGAGCTTGTACCTCCCTATATATATGTATGGAATGGAGTTTGCAACTGAAATGAAACTTTGTGTTCCCAACAAGTTAGATGAAGGACGGCTTTCACACACACTTATCTCTCAGAACTGAGCAAGTGGAGAGACGTTCGTTCATCTAGCACCAAGGGAACGGGTTGCAGGAGACACTTTTTCTCTGCTTTCTCAGTCTGTTTCCTAGTGCCGGTTTGAAGTTCCTGCAGTTTTCACTGTCAAACAGAGTTGGAGCTTGTACCTCCCTATATATATGTATGGAATGGAGTTTGCAACTGAAAAGAAACTTTGTGTTCCCAACAAGCTAGGTGAAGGACGGCTTTCACACACACTTATCTCTCAGAACTGAGCAAGTGGAGAGACGTTCGTTCATCTAGCACCAAGGGAACTGGTTGCAGGAGAAACTTTTTCTCTGCTTTCTCAGTCTGTTTCCTAGTGCCGGTTTGAAGTTCCTGCAGTTTTCACTGTCAAACCGAGTTGGAGCTAGTACCTCCCCATATATATTTATGGAATGGAGTTTGCAACTGAAAAGAAACTTTGTGTTCCCAACAGGATAGTTGAAGAGCGGGTTACACACACACATATCTCTCAGAACTGAGCAAGTGGAGAGACGTTCGTTCATCTAGCACCAAGGGAATGGGTTGCAGGAGACACTTTTTCTCTGCTTTCTCAGTCTGTTTCCTAGTGCCGGTTTGAAGTTCCTGCAGTTTTCACTGTAAAACCGAGTTGGAGCTTGTACCTCCCCATATATATGTATGGAATGGAGTTTGCAACTGAAAAGAAACTTTGTGTTCCCAACAAGCTAGTTGAAGGACGGCTTTCACACACACTTATCTCTCAGAACTGAGCAAGTGAAGAGACGTTCGTTCATCTAGCACCAAGGGAACGGGTTGCAGGAGACACTTTTTCTCAGCTTTCTCATTCTGTTTCCTAGTGCCGGTTTGAAGTTCCTGCAGTTTTCACTGTAAAACCGAGTTGGAGCTTGTACCTCCCCATATGTATGTATGGAATGGAGTTTGCAACTGAAAATGAACTTGGTGTTCCCAACAAGCTAGTTGAAGGACGGCTTTCACACACACATATCTCTCAGAACTGAGCAAGTGGAGAGACGTTCGTTCATCTAGCACCAAGGGAACGGGTTGCAGGAGACACTTTTTCTCTGCTTTCTCAGTCTGTTTCCTAGTGCCGGTTTGAAGTTCCTGCAGTTTTCACTGTCAAACCGAGTTGGAGCTTGTACCTCCCTATATATATGTATGGAATGGAGTTTGCAACTGAAAAGAAACTTTGTGTTCCCAACAAGCTAGGTGAAGGACGGCTTTCACACACACTTATCTCTCAGAACTGAGCAAGTGGAGAGACGTTCGTTCATCTAGCACCAAGGGAACGGGTTGCAGGAGACACTTTTTCTCTGCTTTCTCAGTCTGTTTCCTAGTGCCGGTTTGAAGTTCCTGCACTTTTCACTGTCAAACCGAGTTGGAGCTTGTACCTCCCCATATATATTTATGGAATGGGGTTTGCAACTGAAAAGAAACTTTGTGTTCCCAACAAGCTAGGTGAAGGTCGGCTTTCACACACACTTATCTCTCAGAACTGAGCAAGTGGAGAGACGTTCGTTCATCTAGCACCAATGGAACGGGTTGCAGGAGAAACTTTTTCTCTGCTTTCTCAGTCTGTTTCCTAGTGCCGGTTTGAAGTTCCTGCAGTTTTCACTGTCAAACCGAGTTGGAGCTAGTACCTCCCCATATATATGTATGGAATGGAGTTTGCAACTGAAAAGAAACTTTGTGTTCCCATCAAGCTAGGTGAAGAGGGGCTTTCACACACACTTATCTCTCAGAACTGAGCAAGTGGAGAGACGTTCGTTCATCTAGCACCAAGGGAACGGGTTGCTGGAGACACTTTTTCTCTGCTTTCTCAGTCTTTTTCCTAGTGCCGGTTTGAATTTCCTGCAGTTTTCACTGTCAAACCGAGTTGGAGCTCGTACCTCCCCATATATATGTATGGAATGGAGTTTGCAACTGAAAAGAAACTTTGTGTTCCCAACAAGCTAGGTGAAGGACGGCTTTCACACACACTTATCTTTCAGAACTGAGCAAGTGAAGAGACGTTCGTTCATCTAGCACCAAGGGAACGGGTTGCAGGAGACACTTTTTCTCAGCTTTCTCATTCTGTTTCCTAGTGCCGGTTTGAAGTTCCTGCAGTTTTCACTGTAAAACCGAGTTGGAGCATGTAACCTCCCCATATGTATGTATGGAATGGAGTTTGCAACTGAAAAGGAACTTGGTGTTCCCAACAAGCTAGTTGAAGGACGGCTTTCACACACACTAATCTCTCAGAACTGAGCAAGTGGAGAGACGTTCGTTCATCTAGCACCAAGGGAACGGGTTGCAGGAGACACTTTTTCTCTGCTTTCTCAGTCTGTTTCCTAGTGCCGGTTTGAAGTTCCTGCAGTTTTCACTGTAAAACCGAGTTGGAGCTTGTACCTCCCTATATATATGTATGCAATGGAGTTTGCAACTGAAAAGAAACTTTGTGTTCCCAACAAGCTAGGTGAAGGACGGCTTTCACACACACTTATCTCTCAGAACTGAGCAAGTGGAGAGACGTTCGTTCATCTAGCACCAAGGGAACGGGTTGCAGGAGACACATTTTCTCTGCTTTCTCAGTCTGTTTCCTAGTGCCGGTTTGAAGTTCCTGCAGTTTTCACTGTCAAACCGAGTTGGAGCTTGTACCTCCCCATATATATTTATGGAATGGAGTTTGCAACTGAAAAGAAACTTTGTGTTCCCAACAAGCTAGGTGAAGGACGGCTTTCACACACACTTATCTCTCAGAACTGAGCAAGTGGAGAGACGTTCGTTCATCTAGCACCAAGGGAACGGGTTGCAGGAGACACATTTTCTCTGCTTTCTCAGTCTGTTTCCTAGTGCCGGTTTGAAGTTCCTGCAGTTTTCACTGTCAAACCGAGTTGGAGCTAGTACCTCCCCATATATATGTATGGAATGGAGTTTGCAACTGAAAAGAAACTTTGTGTTCCCAACAAGCTATGTGAAGGACGGCTTTCACACACAATTATCTCTCAGAACTGAGCAAGTGGAGAGACGTTCGTTCATCTAGCACCAAGGGAATGGTATGCAGGAGACACTTTTTCTCTGTTTTCTCAGTCTGTTTCCTAGTGCTGGTTTGAAGTTCCTGCAGTTTTCACTGTAAAACCGAGTTGGAGCTAGTACCTCCCCATATATATGTATGGAATGGAGTTTGCAACTGAAAAGAAACTTTGTATTCCCAACAAGCTAGGTGAAGGACGGCTTTCACACACACTTATCTCTCGGAACTGAGCAAGTGGAGAGACGTTCGTTCATCTAGCACCAAGGGAACGGGTTGCAGGAGACACTTTTTCTCTGCTTTCTCAGTCTGTTTCCTAGTGCCGGTTTGAAGTTCCTGCAGTTTTCACTGTAAAACCGAGTTGGAGCTAGTACCTCCCCATATATATGTACGGAATGGAGTTTGCAACTGAAAAGAAACTTTGTGTTCCCAACAAGCTAGGTGAAGGACGGCTTTCACACACACTTATCTCTCAGAACTGAGCAAGTGGAGAGACGTTCGTTCATCTAGCACCAATGGGACGGGTTGCAGGAGACACAATTTCTCTGCTTTCTCAGTCTGTTTCCTAATGCCGGTTTGAAGTTCCTGCAGTTTTCACTGTAAAACCGAGTTGGAGCTAGTACCTAACCATATATATGTCTGGAATGGAGTTTGCAACTGAAAAGAAACTTTGTGTTCCCAACAAGCAAGCTTGGTGAAGGACGGCTTTCACACACACATAGCTCTCAGAACTGAGCAATTGGAGATACGTTCGTTCATCTAGCACCAATGGAACGGGATGCAGGAGACACAATTTCTCTGCTTTCTCAGTCTGTTTCCTAGTGCCGGTTTGAAGTTCCTGCAGTTTTCACTGTCAAACCGAGTTGGAGCTAGTACCTCCCCATATATATGTATGGAATGGAGTTTGCAACTGAAAAGAACTTTGTGTTCCCAACAAGCTAGGTGAAGGACGGCTTTCACACACACTTATCTCTCAGAACTGAGCAAGTGGAGAGACGTTCGTTCATCTAGCACCAAGGGAACGGGTTGCAGGAGACACTTTTTCTCTGCTTTCTCAGTCTGTTTCCTAGTGCCGGTTTGAAGTTCCTGCAGTTTTCACTGTAAAACCGAGTTGGAGCTTCTACCTCCCCATATATATGTATGGAATGGAGTTTGCAACTGAAAAGAAACTTTGTGTTCCCAACAAGCTAGGTGAAGGACGGCTTTCACACTCACTTATCTCTCAGAACTGAGCAAGTGGAGAGACGTTCGTTCATCTAGCACCAAGGGAACGGGTTGCAGGAGACACTTTTTCTCTGCTTTCTCAGTCTGTTTCCTAGTGCCGGTTTGAAGTTCCTGCAGTTTTCACTGTCAAACCGAGTTGGAGCTAGTACCTCCCCATATATATGTATGGAATGGTGTTTGCAACTGAAAAGAAACTTTGTGTTCCCAAAAAGCTAGGTGAAGGACGGCTTTCACACGCACTTATCTCTCAGAACTGAGCAAGTGGAGAGACGTTCGTTCATCTAGCACCAAGGGAACGGGTTGCAGGAGACACTTTTTCTCTGCTTTCTCAGTCTGTTACCTAGTGCCGGTTTGAAGTTCCTGCAGTTTTCACTGTCAAACCGAGTTGGAGCTTGTACCTCCCTATATATATGTATGGAATGGAGTTTGCAACTGAAAAGAAACTTTGTGTTCCCAACAAGCTAGGTGAAGGACGGCTTTCACACACACTTATCTCTCAGAACTGAGCAAGTGGAGAGACGTTCGTTCATCTAGCACCAAGGGAACGGGTTGCAGGAGACACTTTTTCTCTGCTTTCTCAGTCTGTTTCCTAGTGCCGCTTTGAAGTTCCTGCAGTTTTCACTGTCAAACCGAGTTGGAGCTTGTACCTCCCTATATATATGTATGGAATGGAGTTTGCAACTGAAAAGAAACTTTGTGTTCCCAACAAGCTAGATGAAGGACGGCTTTCACACACACTTATCTCTCAGAACTGAGCAAGTGGAGAGACGTTCGTTCATCTAGCACCAAGGGAACGGGTTGCAGGAGACACTTTTTCTCTGCTTTCTCAGTCTGTTTCCTAGTGCCGGTTTGAAGTTCCTGCAGTTTTCACTGTCAAACCGAGTTGGAGCTTGTACCTCCCTATATATATGTATGGACTGGAGTTTGCAACTGAAAAGAAACTTTGTGTTCCCAACAAGCTAGGTGAAGGACGGCTTTCACACACACTTATCTCTCAGAACTGAGCAAGTGGAGAGACGTTCGTTCATCTAGCACCAAGGGAATGGGTTGCAGGAGAAACTTTTCCTCTGCTTTCTCATTCTGTTTCCTAGTGCAGGTTTGAAGTTCCTGCAGTTTTCACTGTCAAACCGAGTTGGAGCTAGTACCTCCCCATATATATTTATGGAATGGAGTTTGCAACTGAAAAGAAACTTTGTGTTCCCAACAAGCTAGTTGAAGAGCGGGTTACACACACACTTATCTCTCAGAACTGAGCAAGTGGAGAGACGTTCGTTCATCTAGCACCAAGGGAATGGGTTGCAGGAGAAACTTTTTCTCTGCTTTCTCAGTCTGTTTCCTAGTGCCTGTTTGAAGTTCCTGCAGTTTTCACTGTCAAACCGAGTTGGAGCTTGTACCTCCCCATATATATGTATGGAATGGAGTTTGCAAAAGAAAAGAAACTTTGTGTTCCCAACAAGCTAGGTGAAGAGGGGCTTTCACACACACTTATCTCTCAGAACTGAGCAAGTGGAGAGATGTTCGTTCATCTAGCACCAAGGGAACGGGTTGCTGGAGACACTTTTTCTCTGCTTTCTCAGTCTGTTTCCTAGTGCCGGTTTGAAGTTCCTGCAGTTTTCACTGTGAAACCGAGTTGGAGCTCGTACCTACCCATATATATGTATGGAAAGGAGTTTGCAACTGAAAAGAAACTTTGTGTTCCCAACAAGCTAGGTGAAGGACGGCTTTCACACACACTTATCTCTCAGAACTGAGCAAGTGGAGAGACGTTCGTTCATCTAGCACCAAGGGAACGGGATGAAGGAGACACTTTTTCTCTGTTTTCTCAGTCTGTTTCCTAGTGCCGGTTTGAAGTTCCTGCAGTTTTCACTGTAAAACCGAGTTGGAGCTAGTACCTCCCCATATATATGTATGGAATGGAGTTTGCAACTGAAAAGAAACTTTGTGTTCCCAACAAGCTTGGTGAAGGACGGCTTTCACACACACGTATCTCTCAGAACTGAGCAAGTGGGGAGACGTTCGTTCATCTAGCACTAAGGGAACTGGTTGCAGGAGACCCTTTTTCTCTGCTTTCCCAATCTGTTTCCTAGTGCAGGTTTGAAGTTCCTGCAGTTTTCACTGTCAAACCGATTTGGAGCTAGTACCTCCCCATATATATGTATGGAATGGAGTTTGCAACTGAAAAGAAACTTTGTGTTCCCAAAAAGCTAGGTGAAGGACGGCTTTCACACGCACTCATCTCTCAGAACTGAGCAAGTGGAGAGACGTTCGTTCATCTAGCACCAAGGGAACGGGTTGCAGGAGAAACTTTTTCTCTGCTTTCTCAGTCTGTTTCCTAGTGCCGGTTTGAAGTTCCTGCAGTTTTCACTGTAAAACCGAGTTGGAGCTTCTACCTCCCCATATATATGTATGGAATGGAGTTTGCAACTGAAAAGAAACTTTGTGTTCCCAACAAGCTAGGTGAAGCACGGCTTTCACACACACTTATCTCTCAGAACAGAGCAAGTGGAGAGACGTTCGTTCATCTAGCACCAAGGGAACGGGTTGCAGGAGACACTTTTTCTCTGCTTTCTCAGTCTGTTTCCTAGTGCCGGTTTGAAGTTCCTGCAGTTTTCACTGTCAAACCGAGTTGGAGCTAGTACCTCCCCATATATATGTATGGAATGGAGTTTGCAACTGAAAAGAAACTTTGTGTTCCCAAAAAGCTAGGTGAAGGACGGCTTTCACACGCACTTATCTCTCAGAACTGAGCAAGTGGAGAGACGTTCGTTCATCTATCACAAAGGGAACAGGTTGCAGGAGACACTTTTTCTCTGCTTTCTCAGTCTGTTTCCTAGTGCCGGTTTGAAGTTCCTGCAGTTTTCACTGTAAAATCGAGTTGGAGCTTCTACTTCCCCATATATATGTATGGAATGGAGTTTGCAACTGAAAAGAAACTTTGTGTTCCCAACAAGCTAGGTGAAGGACGGCTTTCACACACACTTATCTCTCAGAACTGAGCAAGTGGAGAGACGTTCGTTCATCTAGCACCAAGGGAACGGGTTGCAGGAGACACTTTTTCTCTGCTTTCTCAGTCTGTTTCCTAGTGCCGGTTTGAAGTTCTTGCAGTTTTCACTGTCAAACCGAGTTGGAGCTAGTACCTCCCCATATATATGTATGGAATGGAGTTTGCAACTGAAAAGAAACTTTGTGTTCCCAACAAGCTAGGTGAAGGACGGCTTTCACACACACTTATCTCTCAGAACTGAGCAAGTGGAGAGACGTTCGTTCATCTAGCACCAAGGGAACGGGTTGCAGGAGACACTTTTTCTCTGCTTTCTCAGTCTGTTTCCTAGTGCCGGTTTGAAGTTCCTGCAGTTTTCACTGTAAAACCGAGTTGGAGCTTCTACCTCCCCATATATTTGTATGGAATGGAGTTTGCAACTGAAAAGAAACTTTGTGTTCCCAACAAGCAAGGTGAAGGACGGCTTTCACACACACTTATCTCTCAGAACTGAGCAAGGGGAGAGACGTTCGTTCATCTAGCACCAAGGGAACGGGTTGCAGGAGACACTTTTTCTCTGCTTTCTCAGTATGTTTCCTAGTGCCGGTTTGAAGTTCCTGCAGTTTTCACTGTGAAACCGAGTTGGAGCTAGTACCTCCCCATATATATGTATGGAATGGAGTTTGCAACTGAAAAGAAACTTTGTGTTCCCAAAAAGCTAGGTGAAGGACGGCTTTCACACGCACTTATCTCTCAGAACTGAGCAAGTGGAGAAACGTTCGTTCATCTAGAACAAAGGGAACGGGTTGCAGGAGACACTTTTTCTCTGCTTTCTCAGTCTGTTTCCTAGTGCCAGTTTGAAGTTCCTGCAGTTTTCACTGTCAAACCGAGTTGGAGCTCGTACCTCCCCATAAATATATATGGAATGGAGTTTGCATCTGAAAAGAAACTTTGTGTTCCCAACAAGCTAGGTGAAGGACGGCTTTCACACACAGTTAACTCTCAGAACTGAGCAAGTGGAGAGACGTTCGTTCATCTAGCACCAAGGGAACGGGATGCAGGAGACACTTTTTCTCTGTTTTCTCAGTCTGTTTCCTAGTGCCGGTTTGAAGTTCCTGCAGTTTTTACTGTAAAACCGAGTTGGAGCTAGTACCTCCCCATATATATGTATGGAATGGAGTTTGCAACTGAAAAGAAACTTTGTGTTCCCAACAAGCTAGGTGAATGACGGCTTTCACACACACGTATCTCTCAGAACTGAGCAAGTGGAGAGACGTTCGTTCATCTAGCACCAAGGGAACGGGTTGCAGGAGACACTTTTTCTCTGCTTTCTCAGTCTGTTTCCTAGTGCCGGTTTGAAGTTCCTGCAGTTTTCACTGTCAAACCGAGTTGGAGCTAGTACCTCCCCATATATATGTATGGAATGGAGTTTGCAACTGAAAAGAAACTTTGTGTTCCCAACAAGCTAGGTGAAGGACGGCTTTCACACGCACTTATCTCTCAGAACTGAGCAAGTGGAGAGACGTTCGTTCATCTAGCACCAAGGGAACGGGTTGCAGGAGACACTTTTTCTCTGCTTTCTCAGTCTGTTTCCTAGTGCCGGTTTGAAGTTCCTGCAGTTTTCACTGTGAAACCGAGTTGGAGCTAGTACCTCCCCATATATATGTATGGAATGGAGTTTGCAACTGAAAAGAAACTTTGTGTTCCCAAAAAGCTAGGTGAAGGACGGCTTTCACACGCACTTATCTCTCAGAACTGAGCAAGTGGAGAAACGTTCGTTCATCTAGCACAAAGGGAACGGGTTGCAGGAGACACTTTTTCTCTGCTTTCTCAGTCTGTTTCCTAGTGCCAGTTTGAAGTTCCTGCAGTTTTCACTGTCAAACCGAGTTGGAGCTCGTACCTCCCCATAAATATGTATGGAATGGAGTTTGCATCTGAAAAGAAACTTTGTGTTCCCAACAAGCTAGGTGAAGGACGGCTTTCACACACACTTATCTCTCAGGACTGAGCAAGTGGAGAGACGTTCGTTCATCTAGCACCAAGGGAACGGGTTGCAGGAGACACTTTTTCTCTGCTTTCTCAGTCTGTTTCCTAGTGCCGGTTTGAAGTTCCTGCAGTTTTCACTGTAAAACCGAGTTGGAGCTTCTACCTCCCCATATATATGTATGGAATGGAGTTTGCAACTGAAAAGAAACTTTGTGTTCCCAACAAGCAAGGTGAAGGACGGCTTTCACACACACTTATCTCTCAGAACTGAGCAAGTGGAGAGACGTTCGTTCATCTAGCACCAAGGGAACGGGTTGCAGGAGACACTTTTTCTCTGCTTTCTCAGTCTGTTTCCTAGTGCCGGTTTGAAGTTCCTGCAGTTTTCACTGTCAAACCGAGTTGGAGCTTCTACCTCCCCATATATATGTAAGGAATGGAGTTTGCAACTGAAAAGAAACTTTGTGTTCCCAACAAGCTAGGTGAAGGACGGCTTTCACACACACTTATCTCTCAGAACTGAGCAAGTGGAGAGACGTTCGTTCATCTAGCACCAAGGGAACGGGATGCAGGAGAAACTTTTTCTCTGTTTTCTCAGTCTGTTTCCTAGTGCCGGTTTGAAGTTCCTACAGTTTTCACTGTAAAACCGAGTTGGAGCTAGTACCTCCCCATATATATGTATGGAATGGAGTTTGCAACTGAAAAGAAACTTTGTGTTCCCAACAAGCTAGTTGAAGGACGGCTTTCACACACCCGTATCTCTCAGAACTGAGCAAGTGGAGAGACGTTCGTTCATCTAGCACCAAGGGAACGGGTTGCAGGAGAGACTTATTCTCTGCTTTCTCAGTCTGTTTCCTAGTGCCGGTTTGAAGTTCCTGCAGTTTTCACTGTCAAACCGAGTTGGAGCTAGTACCTCCCCATATATATGTATGGAATGGAGTTTGCAACTGAAAAGAAACTTTGTGTTCCCAAAAAGCTAGGTGAAGGACGGCTTTCACACGCACTTATCTTTCAGAACTGAGCAAGTGGAGAGACGTTCGTTCATCTAGCACAAAGGGAACGGGTTGCAGGAGACACTATTTCTCTGCTTTCTCAGTCTGTTTCCTAGTGCCAGTTTGAAGTTCCTGCAGTTTTCACTGTCAAACAGATTTAGAGCTAGTACCTCCCCATATATATGTATGGAATGGAGTTTGCAACTGAAAAGAAACTTTGTGTTCCCAACAAGCTAGGTGAAGGACGGCTTTCACACACACTTATCTCTCAGGACTGAGCAAGTGGAGAGACGTTCGTTCATCTAGCACCAAGGGAACGGGTTGCAGGAGACACTTTTTCTCTGCTTTCTCAGTCTGTTTCCTAGTGCCGGTTTGAAGTTCCTGCAGTTTTCACTGTAAAACCGTGTTGGAGCTTCTACCTCCCCATATATATGTATGGAATGTAGTTTGCAACTGAAAAGAAACTTTGTGTTCCCAACAAGCAAGGTGAAGGACGGCTTTCACACACACTTATCTCTCAGAACTGAGCAAGTGGAGAGACGTTCGTTCATCTAGCACCAAGGGAACGGGATGCAGGAGACACTTTTTCTCTGTTTTCTCAGTCTGTTTCCTAGTGCCGGTTTGAAGTTCCTGCAGTTTTCACTGTTAAACAGTGTTGGAGCTAGTACCTCCCCATATATATGTATGGAATGGAGTTTGCAACTGAAAAGAAACTTTGTGTTCCCAACAAGCTAGGTGAAGTACGGCTTTCACACACACGTATCTCTCAGAACTGAGCAAGTGGAGAGACGTTCGTTCATCTAGCACCAAGGGAACGGGTTGCAGGAGACACTTTTTCTCTGCTTTCTCAGTCTGTTTCCTAGTGCCGGTTTGAAGTTCCTGCAGTTTTCACTGTCAAACCGAGTTGGAGCTTCTACCTCCCCATATATATGTAAGGAATGGAGTTTGCAACTGAAAAGAAACTTTGTGTTCCCAACAAGCTAGGTGAAGGACGGCTTTCACACACACTTATCTCTCAGAACTGAGCAAGTGGAGAGACGTTCGTTCATCTAGCACCAAGGGAACGGGATGCAGGAGACACTTTTTCTCTGTTTTCTCAGTCTGTTTCCTAGTGCCGGTTTGAAGTTCCTGCAGTTTTCACTGTAAAACCGAGTTGGAGCTAGTACCTCCCCATATATATGTATGGAATGGAGTTTGCAACTGAAAAGAAACTTTGTGTTCCCAACAAGCTAGGTGAAGGATGGCTTTCACACACACGTATCTCTCAGAACTGAGCAAGTGGAGAGACGTTCGTTCATCTAGCACCAAGGGAACGGGTTGCAGGAGACACTTTTTCTCTGCTTTCTCAGTCTGTTTCCTAGTGCCGGTTTGAAGTTCCTGCAGTTTTCACTGTCAAACCGAGTTGGAGCTAGTACCTCCCCATATATATGTATGGAATGGAGTTTGCAACTGAAAAGAAACTTTGTGTTCCCAAAAAGCTAGGTGAATGACGGCTTTCACACGCACTTATCTCTCAGAACTGAGCAAGTGGAGAGACGTTCGTTCATCTAGCACAAAGGGAACGGGTTGCAGGAGACACTTTTTCTCTGCTTTCTCAGTCTGTTTCCTAGTGCCAGTTTGAAGTTCCTGCAGTTTTCACTGTCAAACCGAGTTGGACCTAGTACCTCCCCATATATATGTATGGAATGGAGTTTGCAACTGAAAAGAAACTTTGTGTTCCCAACAAGCTAAGTGAAGGACGGGTTTCACACACACTTATTTCTCAGAACTGAGCAAGTGGAGAGACGTTCGTTCATCTAGCACCAAGGGAACGGGTTGCAGGGGACACTTTTTCTCTGCTTTCTCAGTCTGTTTCCTAGTGCCGGTTTGAAGTTCCTGCAGTTTTCACTGTAAAACCGAGTTGGAGTTTCTACCTCCCCATATATATGTATGGAATGGAGTTTGCAACTGAAAAGAAACTTTGTGTTCCCAACAAGCTAGGTGAAGGACGGCTTTCACACACACTTATCTCTCAGAACTGAGCAAGTGGAGAGACGTTCTTTCATCTAGCACCAAGGGAACGAGTTGCAGGAGACACTTTTTCTCTGCTTTCTCAGTCTGTTTCCTAGTGCCGGTTTGAAGTTCCTGCAGTTTTCACTGTCAAACCGAGTTGGAGCTTCTACCTCCCCATATATATGTATGGAATGGAGTTTGCAACTGAAAAGAAACTTTGTGTTCCCAACAAGAAAGGTGAAGGATGGCTTTCACACACACTTATCTCTCAGAATTGAGCAAGTGGAGAGACGTTCGTTCATCTAGCACCAAGGGAACGGGATGCAGGAGACACTTTTTCTCTGTTTTCTCAGTCTGTTTCCTAGTGCCGGTTTGAAGTTCCTGCAGTTTTCACTGTAAAACCGTGTTGGAGCTAGTACCTCCCCATATATATGTATGGAATGGAGTTTGCAACTGAAAAGAAACTTTGTGTTCCCAACAAGCTAGGTGAAGTACGGCTTTCACACACACGTATCTCTCAGAACTGAGCAAGTGGAGAGACGTTCGTTCATCTAGCACCAAGGGAACGGGTTGCAGGAGACAATTTTTCTCTGCTTTCTCAGTCTGTTTCCTAGTGCCGGTTTGAAGTTCCTGCAGTTTTCACTGTAAAACCGAGTTGGAGCTTGTACCTCCCCATATATATGTATGGAATGGAGTTTGCAACTGAAAAGAAACTTTGTGTTCCCAAAAAGCTAGGTGAATGACGGCTTTCACACGCACTTATCTCTCAGAACTGAGCAAGTGGAGAGACGTTCGTTCATCTAGCACAAACGGAACGGGTTGCAGGAGACACTTTTTCTCTGCTTTCTCAGTCTGTTTCCTAGTGCCAGTTTGAAGTTCCTGCAGTTTTCACTGTCAAACCGAGTTGGACCTATTACCTCCCCATATATATGTATGGAATGGAGTTTGCAACTGAAAAGAAACTTTGTGTTCCCAACAAGCTAGGTGAAGGACGGCTTTCACACACACTTATTTCTCAGAACTGAGCAAGTGGAGAGACGTTCGTTCATCAAGCACCAAGGGAACGGGTTGCAGGAGACACTTTTTCTCTGCTTTCTCAGTCTGTTTCCTAGTGCCGGTTTGAAGTTCCTGCAGTTTTCACTGTAAAACCGAGTTGGAGCTTCTACCTACCCATATATATGTATGGAATGGAGTTTGCAACTGAAAAGAAACTTTGTGTTCCCAACAAGCTAGGTGAAGGACGGCTTTCACACACACTTATCTCTCAGAACAGAGCAAGTGGAGAGACGTTCGTTCATCTAGCACCAAGGGAACGGGTTGCAGGAGACACTTTTTCTCTGCTTTCTCAGTCTGTTTCCTAGTGCCGGTTTGAAGTTCCTGCAGTTTTCACTGTCAAACCGAGTTGGAGCTAGTACCTCCCCATATATATGTATGGAATGGAGTTTGCAACTGAAAAGAAACTTTGTGTTCCCAAAAAGCTAGGTGAAGGACGGCTTTCACACGCACTTATCTCTCAGAACTGAGCAAGTGGAGAGACGTTCGTTCATCTAGCACCAAGGGAACGGGTTGCAGGAGACACTTTTTCTCTGCTTTCTCAGTCTGTTTCCTAGTGCCAGTTTGAAGTTCCTGCAGTTTTCACTGTCAAACCGAGTTGGACCTAGTACCTCCCCATATATATGTATGGAATGGAGTTTGCAACTGAAAAGAAACTTTGTGTTCCCAACAAGCTAGGTGAAGGACGGCTTTCACACACACTTATTTCTCAGAACTGAGCAAGTGGAGAGACGTTCGTTCATCTAGCACCAAGGGAACGGTTTGCAGGAGACACTTTTTCTCTGCTTTCTCAGTCTGTTTCCTAGTGCCGGTTTGAAGTTCCTGCAGTTTTCACTGTCAAACCGAGTTGGAGCTTCTACCTCCCCATATATATGTAAGGAATGGAGTTTGCAACTGAAAAGAAACTTTGTGTTCCCAACAAGCTAGGTGAAGGACGGCTTTCACACACACTTATCTCTCAGAACTGAGCAAGTGGAGAGACGTTCGTTCATCTAGCACCAAGGGAACGGGATGCAGGAGACACTTTTTCTCTGTTTTCTCAGTCTGTTTCCTAGTGCCGGTTTGAAGTTCCTGCAGTTTTCACTGTAAAACCGAGTTGGAGCTAGTACCTCCCCATATATATGTATGGAATGGAGTTTGCAACTGAAAAGAAACTTTGTGTTCCCAACAAGCTAGGTGAAGGACGGCTTTCACACACACGTATCTCTCAGAACTGAGCAAGTGGAGAGACGTTCGTTCATCTAGCACCAAGGGAACGGGTTGCAGGAGACACTTTTTCTCTGCTTTCTCAGTCTGTTTCCTAGTGCCGGTTTGAAGTTCCTGCAGTTTTCACTGTCAAACCGAGTTGGAGCTAGTACCTCCCCATATATATGTATGGAATGGAGTTTGCAACTGAAAAGAAACTTTGTGTTCCCAAAAAGCTAGGTGAATGACGGCTTTCACACACACTTATCTCTCAGAACTGAGCAAGTGGAGAGACGTTCGTTCATCTAGCACAAAGGGAACGGGTTGCAGGAGACACTTTTTCTCTGCTTTCTCAGTCTGTTTCCTAGTGCCAGTTTGAAGTTCCTGCAGTTTTCACTGTCAAACCGAGTTGGACCTAGTACCTCCCCATATATATGTATGGAATGGAGTTTGAAACTGAAAAGAAACTTTGTGTTCCCAACAAGCTAGGTGAAGGACGGCTTTCACACACACTTATTTCTCAGAACTGAGCAAGTGGAGAGACGTTCGTTCATCTAGCACCAAGGGAACGGGTTGCAGGGGACACTTTTTCTCTGCTTTCTCAGTCTGTTTCCTAGTGCCGGTTTGAAGTTCCTGCAGTTTTCACTGTAAAACCGAGTTGGAGCTTCTACCTCCCCATATATATGTATGGAATGGAGTTTGCAACTGAAAAGAAACTTTGTGTTCCCAACAAGCTAGGTGAAGGACGGCTTTCACACACACTTATTTCTCAGAACTGAGCAAGTGGAGAGACGTTCGTTCATCTAGCACCAAGGGAACGGGTTGCAGGAGACACTTTTTCTCTGCTTTCTCAGTCTGTTTCCTAGTGCCGGTTTGAAGTTCCTGCAGTTTTCACTGTAAAACCGAGTTAGAGCTAGTACCTCCCCATATATATGTATGGAATGGAGTTTGCAACTGAAAAGAAACTTTGTGTTCCCAACAAGCTAGGTGAAGGACGGCTTTCACACACACTTATCTCTCAGAACTGAGCAAGTGGAGAGACGTTCTTTCATCTAGCACCAAGGGAACGGGTTGCAGGAGACACTTTTTCTCTGCTTTCTCAGTCTGTTTCCTAGTGCCGGTTTGAAGTTCCTGCAGTTTTCACTGTCAAACCGAGTTGGAGCTTCTACCTCTTCATATATATGTATGGAATGGAGTTTGCAACTGAAAAGAAACTTTGTGTTCCCAACAAGCAAGGTGAAGGATGGCTTTCACACACACTTATCTCTCAGAATTGAGCAAGTGGAGAGACGTTCGTTCATCTAGCACCAAGGGAACGGGATGCAGGAGACACTTTTTCTCTGTTTTCTCAGTCTGTTTCCTAGTGCCGGTTTGAAGTTCCTGCAGTTTTCACTGTAAAACCGTGTTGGAGCTAGTACCTCCCCATATATATGTATGGAATGGAGTTTGCAACTGAAAAGAAACTTTGTGTTCCCAACAAGCTAGGTGAAGTACGGCTTTCACACACACGTATCTCTCAGAACTGAGCAAGTGGAGAGACGTTCGTTCATCTAGCACCAAGGGAACGGGTTGCAGGAGACAATTTTTCTCTGCTTTCTCAGTCTGTTTCCTAGTGCCGGTTTGAAGTTCCTGCAGTTTTCACTGTCAAACCGAGTTGGAGCTAGTACCTCCCCATATATATGTATGGAATGGAGTTTGCAACTGAAAAGAAACTTTGTGTTCCCAACAAGCAAGGTGAAGGACGGCTTTCACACACACTTATTTCTCAGAACTGAGCAAGTGGAGAGACGTTCGTTCATCTAGCACCAAGGGAACGGGTTGCAGGGGACACTTTTTCTCTGCTTTCTCAGTCTGTTTCCTAGTGCCGGTTTGAAGTTCCTGCAGTTTTCACTGTAAAACCGAGTTAGAGATAGTACCTCCCCATATATATGTATGGAATGGAGTTTGCAACTGAAAAGAAACTTTGTGTTCCCAACAAGCTAGGTGAAGGACGGCTTTCACACACACTTATCTCTCAGAACTGAGCAAGTGGAGAGACGTTCGTTCATCTAGCACCAAGGGAACGGGTTGCAGGAGACAATTTTTCTCTGCTTTCTCAGTCTGTTTCCTAGTGCCGGTTTGAAGTTCCTGCAGTTTTCACTGTCAAACCGAGTTGGAGCTAGTACCTCCCCATATATATGTATGGAATGGAGTTTGCAACTGAAAAGAAACTTTGTGTTCCCAACAAGCAAGGTGAAGGACGGCTTTCACACACACTTATTTCTCAGAACTGAGCAAGTGGAGAGACGTTCGTTCATCTAGCACCAAGGGAACGGGTTGCAGGGGACACTTTTTCTCTGCTTTCTCAGTCTGTTTCCTAGTGCCGGTTTGAAGTTCCTGCAGTTTTCACTGTAAAACCGAGTTAGAGATAGTACCTCCCCATATATATGTATGGAATGGAGTTTGCAACTGAAAAGAAACTTTGTGTTCCCAACAAGCTAGGTGAAGGACGGCTTTCACACACACTTATCTCTCAGAACTGAGCAAGTGGAGAGACGTTCGTTCATCTAGCACCAAGGGAACGGGTTGCAGGAGACACTTTTTCTCTGCTTTCTCAGTCTGTTTCCTAGTGCCGGTTTGAAGTTCCTGCAGTTTTCACTGTCAAACCGAGTTGGAGCTTCTACCTTCCCATATATATGTATGGAATGGAGTTTGCAACTGAAAAGAAACTTTGTGTTCCCAACAAGCAAGGTGAAGGATGGCTTTCACACACACTTATCTCTCAGAATTGAGCAAGTGGAGAGACGTTCGTTCATCTAGCACCAAGGGAACGGGATGCAGGAGACACTTTTTCTCTGTTTTCTCAGTCTGTTTCCTAGTGCCGGTTTGAAGTTCCTGCAGTTTTCACTGTAAAACCGTGTTGGAGCTAGTACCTCCCCATATATATGTATGGAATGGAGTTTGCAACTGAAAAGAAACTTTGTGTTCCCAACAAGCTAGGTGAAGTACGGCTTTCACACACACGTATCTCTCAGAACTGAGCAAGTGGAGAGACGTTCGTTCATCTAGCACCAAGGGAACGGGTTGCAGGAGACAATTTTTCTCTGCTTTCTCAGTCTGTTTCCTAGTGCCGGTTTGAAGTTCCTGCTGTTTTCACTGTCAAACCGAGTTGGAGCTAGTACCTCCCCATATATATGTATGGAATGGAGTTTGCAACTGAAAAGAAACTTTGTGTTCCCAAAAAGCTAGGTGAATGACGGCTTTCACACGCACTTATCTCTCAGAACTGAGCAAGTGGAGAGACGTTCGTTCATCTAGCACAAACGGAACGGGTTGCAGGAGACACATTTTCTCTGCTTTCTCAGTCTGTTTCCTAGTGCCGGTTTGAAGTTCCTGCAGTTTTCACTGTCAAACCGTGTTGGACCTAGTACCTCCCCATATATATGTATGGAATGGAGTTTGCAACTGAAAAGAAACTTTGTGTTCCCAACAAGCTAGGTGAAGGACGGCTTTCACACACACTTATTTCTCAGAACTGAGCAAGTGGAGAGGCGTTCGTTCATCAAGCACCAAGGGAACGGGTTGCAGGAGACACTTTTTCTCTGCTTTCTCAGTCTGTTTCCTAGTGCCGGTTTGAAGTTCCTGCAGTTTTCACTGTAAAACCGAGTTGGAGCTTCTACCTACCCATATATATGTATGGAATGGAGTTTGCAACTGAAAAGAAACTTTGTGTTCCCAACAAGCTAGGTGAAGGACGGCTTTCACACACACTTATCTCTCAGAACAGAGCAAGTGGAGAGACGTTCGTTCATCTAGCACCAAGGGAACGGGTTGCAGGAGACACTTTTTCTCTGCTTTCTCAGTCTGTTTCCTAGTGCCGGTTTGAAGTTCCTGCAGTTTTCACTGTCAAACCGAGTTGGAGCTAGTACCTCCCCATATATATGTATGGAATGGAGTTTGCAACTGAAAAGAAACTTTGTGTTCCCAACAGGATAGTTGAAGAGCGGGTTACACACACACATATCTCTCAGAACTGAGCAAGTGGAGAGACGTTCGTTCATCTAGCACCAAGGGAATGGGTTGCAGGAGACACTTTTTCTCTGCTTTCTCAGTCTGTTTCCTAGTGCCGGTTTGAAGTTCCTGCAGTTTTCACTGTAAAACCGAGTTGGAGCTTGTACCTCCCCATATATATGTATGGAATGGAGTTTGCAACTGAAAAGAAACTTTGTGTTCCCAACAAGCTAGGTGAAGGACGGCTTTCACACACACTTATCTCTCAGAACTGAGCAAGTGAAGAGACGTTCGTTCATCTAGCACCAAGGGAACGGGTTGCAGGAGACACTTTTTCTCAGCTTTCTCATTCTGTTTCCTAGTGCCGGTTTGAAGTTCCTGCAGTTTTCACTGTAAAACCGAGTTGGAGCTTGTACCTCCCTATATATATGTATGGAATGGAGTTTGCAACTGAAAAGAAACTTTGTGTTCCCAACAAGCTAGGTGAAGGACGGCTTTCACACACACTTATCTCTCAGAACTGAGCAAGTGGAGAGACGTTCGTTCATCTAGCACCAAGGGAACGGGTTGCAGGAGACACTTTTTCTCTGCTTTCTCAGTCTGTTTCCTAGTGCCGGTTTGAAGTTCCTGCACTTTTCACTGTCAAACCGAGTTGGAGCTTGTACCTCCCCATATATATTTATGGAATGGGGTTTGCAACTGAAAAGAAACTTTGTGTTCCCAACAAGCTAGGTGAAGGTCGGCTTTCACACACACTTATCTCTCAGAACTGAGCAAGTGGAGAGACGTTCGTTCATCTAGCACCAATGGAACGGGTTGCAGGAGAAACTTTTTCTCTGCTTTCTCAGTCTGTTTCCTAGTGCCGGTTTGAAGTTCCTGCAGTTTTCACTGTCAAACCGAGTTGGAGCTAGTACCTCCCCATATATATGTATGGAATGGAGTTTGCAACTGAAAAGAAACTTTGTGTTCCCATCAAGCTAGGTGAAGAGGGGCTTTCACACACACTTATCTCTCAGAACTGAGCAAGTGGAGAGACGTTCGTTC
Source organism: Camelus dromedarius (assembly GCF_036321535.1). NCBI lineage: Eukaryota > Metazoa > Chordata > Mammalia > Artiodactyla > Camelidae > Camelus > Camelus dromedarius. The sequence goes on along the minus strand of NC_087450.1, from coordinate 3,557,561 downwards.
ATCTAGCACCAAGGGAACGGGTTGCTGGAGACACTTTTTCTCTGCTTTCTCAGTCTTTTTCCTAGTGCCGGTTTGAATTTCCTGCAGTTTTCACTGTCAAACCGAGTTGGAGCTCGTACCTCCCCATATATATGTATGGAATGGAGTTTGCAACTGAAAAGAAACTTTGTGTTCCCAACAAGCTAGGTGAAGGACGGCTTTCACACACACTTATCTTTCAGAACTGAGCAAGTGAAGAGACGTTCGTTCATCTAGCACCAAGGGAACGGGTTGCAGGAGACACTTTTTCTCAGCTTTCTCATTCTGTTTCCTAGTGCCGGTTTGAAGTTCCTGCAGTTTTCACTGTAAAACCGAGTTGGAGCATGTAACCTCCCCATATGTATGTATGGAATGGAGTTTGCAACTGAAAAGGAACTTGGTGTTCCCAACAAGCTAGTTGAAGGACGGCTTTCACACACACTTATCTCTCAGAACTGAGCAAGTGGAGAGACGTTCGTTCATCTAGCACCAAGGGAACGGGTTGCAGGAGACACTTTTTCTCTGCTTTCTCAGTCTGTTTCCTAGTGCCGGTTTGAAGTTCCTGCAGTTTTCACTGTAAAACCGAGTTGGAGCTTGTACCTCCCTATATATATGTATGCAATGGAGTTTGCAACTGAAAAGAAACTTTGTGTTCCCAACAAGCTAGGTGAAGGACGGCTTTCACACACACTTATCTCTCAGAACTGAGCAAGTGGAGAGACGTTCGTTCATCTAGCACCAAGGGAACGGGTTGCAGGAGACACATTTTCTCTGCTTTCTCAGTCTGTTTCCTAGTGCCGGTTTGAAGTTCCTGCAGTTTTCACTGTCAAACCGAGTTGGAGCTTGTACCTCCCCATATATATTTATGGAATGGAGTTTGCAACTGAAAAGAAACTTTGTGTTCCCAACAAGCTAGGTGAAGGACGGCTTTCACACACACTTATCTCTCAGAACTGAGCAAGTGGAGAGACGTTCGTTCATCTAGCACCAAGGGAACGGGTTGCAGGAGACACATTTTCTCTGCTTTCTCAGTCTGTTTCCTAGTGCCGGTTTGAAGTTCCTGCAGTTTTCACTGTCAAACCGAGTTGGAGCTAGTACCTCCCCATATATATGTATGGAATGGAGTTTGCAACTGAAAAGAAACTTTGTGTTCCCAACAAGCTATGTGAAGGACGGCTTTCACACACAATTATCTCTCAGAACTGAGCAAGTGGAGAGACGTTCGTTCATCTAGCACCAAGGGAATGGTATGCAGGAGACACTTTTTCTCTGTTTTCTCAGTCTGTTTCCTAGTGCTGGTTTGAAGTTCCTGCAGTTTTCACTGTAAAACCGAGTTGGAGCTAGTACCTCCCCATATATATGTATGGAATGGAGTTTGCAACTGAAAAGAAACTTTGTGTTCCCAACAAGCTAGGTGAAGGTCGGCTTTCACACACACGTATCTCTTAGAACTGAGCAAGTGGAGAGACGTTCGTTCATCTAGCACCAAGGAACGGGTTGCAGGAGACACATTTTCTCTGCTTTCTCAGCCTGTTTCCTAGTGCCGGTTTGAAGTTCCTGCAGTTTTCACTGTCAAACCGAGTTGGAGCTAGTACCTCCCCATATATATGTATGGAATGGAGTTTGCAACTGAAAAGAACTTTGTGTTCCCAACAAGCTAGGTGAAGGACGGCTTTCACACACACTTATCTCTCAGAACTGAGCAAGTGGAGAGACGTTCGTTCATCTAGCACCAAGGGAACGGGTTGCAGGAGACACTTTTTCTCTGCTTTCTCAGTCTGTTTCCTAGTGCCGGTTTGAAGTTCCTGCAGTTTTCACTGTAAAACCGAGTTGGAGCTTCTACCTCCCCATATATATGTATGGAATGGAGTTTGCAACTGAAAAGAAACTTTGTGTTCCCAACAAGCTAGGTGAAGGACGGCTTTCACACTCACTTATCTCTCAGAACTGAGCAAGTGGAGAGACGTTCGTTCATCTAGCACCAAGGGAACGGGTTGCAGGAGACACTTTTTCTCTGCTTTCTCAGTCTGTTTCCTAGTGCCGGTTTGAAGTTCCTGCAGTTTTCACTGTCAAACCGAGTTGGAGCTAGTACCTCCCCATATATATGTATGGAATGGTGTTTGCAACTGAAAAGAAACTTTGTGTTCCCAAAAAGCTAGGTGAAGGACGGCTTTCACACGCACTTATCTCTCAGAACTGAGCAAGTGGAGAGACGTTCGTTCATCTAGCACCAAGGGAACGGGTTGCAGGAGACACTTTTTCTCTGCTTTCTCAGTATGTTACCTAGTGCCGGTTTGAAGTTCCTGCAGTTTTCACTGTCAAACCGAGTTGGAGCTTGTACCTCCCTATATATATGTATGGAATGGAGTTTGCAACTGAAAAGAAACTTTGTGTTCCCAACAAGCTAGGTGAAGGACGGCTTTCACACACACTTATCTCTCAGAACTGAGCAAGTGGAGAGACGTTCGTTCATCTAGCACCAAGGGAACGGGTTGCAGGAGACACTTTTTCTCTGCTTTCTCAGTCTGTTTCCTAGTGCCGCTTTGAAGTTCCTGCAGTTTTCACTGTCAAACCGAGTTGGAGCTTGTACCTCCCTATATATATGTATGGAATGGAGTTTGCAACTGAAAAGAAACTTTGTGTTCCCAACAAGCTAGATGAAGGACGGCTTTCACACACACTTATCTCTCAGAACTGAGCAAGTGGAGAGACGTTCGTTCATCTAGCACCAAGGGAACGGGTTGCAGGAGACACTTTTTCTCTGCTTTCTCAGTCTGTTTCCTAGTGCCGGTTTGAAGTTCCTGCAGTTTTCACTGTCAAACCGAGTTGGAGCTTGTACCTCCCTATATATATGTATGGACTGGAGTTTGCAACTGAAAAGAAACTTTGTGTTCCCAACAAGCTAGGTGAAGGACGGCTTTCACACACACTTATCTCTCAGAACTGAGCAAGTGGAGAGACGTTCGTTCATCTAGCACCAAGGGAATGGGTTGCAGGAGAAACTTTTCCTCTGCTTTCTCATTCTGTTTCCTAGTGCAGGTTTGAAGTTCCTGCAGTTTTCACTGTCAAACCGAGTTGGAGCTAGTACCTCCCCATATATATTTATGGAATGGAGTTTGCAACTGAAAAGAAACTTTGTGTTCCCAACAAGCTAGTTGAAGAGCGGGTTACACACACACTTATCTCTCAGAACTGAGCAAGTGGAGAGACGTTCGTTCATCTAGCACCAAGGGAATGGGTTGCAGGAGAAACTTTTTCTCTGCTTTCTCAGTCTGTTTCCTAGTGCCTGTTTGAAGTTCCTGCAGTTTTCACTGTCAAACCGAGTTGGAGCTTGTACCTCCCCATATATATGTATGGAATGGAGTTTGCAACAGAAAAGAAACTTTGTGTTCCCAACAAGCTAGGTGAAGAGGGGCTTTCACACACACTTATCTCTCAGAACTGAGCAAGTGGAGAGATGTTCGTTCATCTAGCACCAAGGGAACGGGTTGCTGGAGACACTTTTTCTCTGCTTTCTCAGTCTGTTTCCTAGTGCCGGTTTGAAGTTCCTGCAGTTTTCACTGTGAAACCGAGTTGGAGCTCGTACCTACCCATATATATGTATGGAAAGGAGTTTGCAACTGAAAAGAAACTTTGTGTTCCCAACAAGCTAGGTGAAGGACGGCTTTCACACACACTTATCTCTCAGAACTGAGCAAGTGGAGAGACGTTCGTTCATCTAGCACCAAGGGAACGGGATGAAGGAGACACTTTTTCTCTGTTTTCTCAGTCTGTTTCCTAGTGCCGGTTTGAAGTTCCTGCAGTTTTCACTGTAAAACCGAGTTGGAGCTAGTACCTCCCCATATATATGTATGGAATGGAGTTTGCAACTGAAAAGAAACTTTGTGTTCCCAACAAGCTAGGTGAAGGACGGCTTTCACACACACGTATCTCTCAGAACTGAGCAAGTGGGGAGACGTTCGTTCATCTAGCACCAAGGGAACTGGTTGCAGGAGACACTTTTTCTCTGCTTTCCCAATCTGTTTCCTAGTGCAGGTTTGAAGTTCCTGCAGTTTTCACTGTCAAACCGATTTGGAGCTAGTACCTCCCCATATATATGTATGGAATGGAGTTTGCAACTGAAAAGAAACTTTGTGTTCCCAAAAAGCTAGGTGAAAGACGGCTTTCACACGCACTCATCTCTCAGAACTGAGCAAGTGGAGAGAGGTTCGTTCATCTAGCACCAAGGGAACGGGTTGCAGGAGACACTTTTTCTCTGCTTTCTCAGTCTGTTTCCTAGTGCCGGTTTGAAGTTCCTGCAGTTTTCACTGTAAAACCGAGTTGGAGCTTCTACCTCCCCATATATATGTATGGAATGGAGTTTGCAACTGAAAAGAAACTTTGTGTTCCCAACAAGCTAGGTGAAGGACGGCTTTCACACACACTTATCTCTCAGAACAGAGCAAGTGGAGAGACGTTCGTTCATCTAGCACCAAGGGAACGGGTTGCAGGAGACACTTTTTCTCTGCTTTCTCAGTCTGTTTCCTAGTGCCGGTTTGAAGTTCCTGCAGTTTTCACTGTCAAACCGAGTTGGAGCTAGTACCTCCCCATATATATGTATGGAATGGAGTTTGCAACTGAAAAGAAACTTTGTGTTCCCAAAAAGCTAGGTGAAGGACGGCTTTCACACGCACTTATCTCTCAGAACTGAGCAAGTGGAGAGACGTTCGTTCATCTAGCACAAAGGGAACAGGTTGCAGGAGACACTTTTTCTCTGCTTTCTCAGTCTGTTTCCTAGTGCCGGTTTGAAGTTCTTGCAGTTTTCACTGTCAAACCGAGTTGGAGCTAGTACCTCCCCATATATATGTATGGAATGGAGTTTGCAACTGAAAAGAAACTTTGTGTTCCCAACAAGCTAGGTGAAGGACGGCTTTCACACACACTTATCTCTCAGAACTGAGCAAGTGGAGAGACGTTCGTTCATCTAGCACCAAGGGAACGGGTTGCAGGAGACACTTTTTCTCTGCTTTCTCAGTCTGTTTCCTAGTGCCGGTTTGAAGTTCCTGCAGTTTTCACTGTAAAACCGAGTTGGAGCTTCTACCTCCCCATATATTTGTATGGAATGGAGTTTGCAACTGAAAAGAAACTTTGTGTTCCCAACAAGCAAGGTGAAGGACGGCTTTCACACACACTTATCTCTCAGAACTGAGCAAGGGGAGAGACGTTCGTTCATCTAGCACCAAGGGAACGGGTTGCAGGAGACACTTTTTCTCTGCTTTCTCAGTATGTTTCCTAGTGCCGGTTTGAAGTTCCTGCAGTTTTCACTGTGAAACCGAGTTGGAGCTAGTACCTCCCCATATATATGTATGGAATGGAGTTTGCAACTGAAAAGAAACTTTGTGTTCCCAAAAAGCTAGGTGAAGGACGGCTTTCACACGCACTTATCTCTCAGAACTGAGCAAGTGGAGAAACGTTCGTTCATCTAGAACAAAGGGAACGGGTTGCAGGAGACACTTTTTCTCTGCTTTCTCAGTCTGTTTCCTAGTGCCAGTTTGAAGTTCCTGCAGTTTTCACTGTCAAACCGAGTTGGAGCTCGTACCTCCCCATAAATATATATGGAATGGAGTTTGCATCTGAAAAGAAACTTTGTGTTCCCAACAAGCTAGGTGAAGGACGGCTTTCACACACAGTTAACTCTCAGAACTGAGCAAGTGGAGAGACGTTCGTTCATCTAGCACCAAGGGAACGGGATGCAGGAGACACTTTTTCTCTGTTTTCTCAGTCTGTTTCCTAGTGCCGGTTTGAAGTTCCTGCAGTTTTTACTGTAAAACCGAGTTGGAGCTAGTACCTCCCCATATATATGTATGGAATGGAGTTTGCAACTGAAAAGAAACTTTGTGTTCCCAACAAGCTAGGTGAAGGACGGCTTTCACACACACGTATCTCTCAGAACTGAGCAAGTGGAGAGACGTTCGTTCATCTAGCACCAAGGGAACGGGTTGCAGGAGACACTTTTTCTCTGCTTTCTCAGTCTGTTTCCTAGTGCCGGTTTGAAGTTCCTGCAGTTTTCACTGTCAAACCGAGTTGGAGCTAGTACCTCCCCATATATATGTATGGAATGGAGTTTGCAACTGAAAAGAAACTTTGTGTTCCCAACAAGCTAGGTGAAGGACGGCTTTCACACGCACTTATCTCTCAGAACTGAGCAAGTGGAGAGACGTTCGTTCATCTAGCACCAAGGGAACGGGTTGCAGGAGACACTTTTTCTCTGCTTTCTCAGTCTGTTTCCTAGTGCCGGTTTGAAGTTCCTGCAGTTTTCACTGTGAAACCGAGTTGGAGCTAGTACCTCCCCATATATATGTATGGAATGGAGTTTGCAACTGAAAAGAAACTTTGTGTTCCCAAAAAGCTAGGTGAAGGACGGCTTTCACACGCACTTATCTCTCAGAACTGAGCAAGTGGAGAAACGTTCGTTCATCTAGCACAAAGGGAACGGGTTGCAGGAGACACTTTTTCTCTGCTTTCTCAGTCTGTTTCCTAGTGCCAGTTTGAAGTTCCTGCAGTTTTCACTGTCAAACCGAGTTGGAGCTCGTACCTCCCCATAAATATGTATGGAATGGAGTTTGCATCTGAAAAGAAACTTTGTGTTCCCAACAAGCTAGGTGAAGGACGGCTTTCACACACACTTATCTCTCAGAACTGAGCAAGTGGAGAGACGTTCGTTCATCTAGCACCAAGGGAACGGGTTGCAGGAGACACTTTTTCTCTGCTTTCTCAGTCTGTTTCCTAGTGCCGGTTTGAAGTTCCTGCAGTTTTCACTGTAAAACAGAGTTGGAGCTTCTACCTCCCCATATATATGTATGGAATGGAGTTTGCAACTGAAAAGAAACTTTGTGTTCCCAACAAGCTAGGTGAAGGACGGCTTTCACACACACTTATCTCTCAGAACAGAGCAAGTGGAGAGACGTTCGTTCATCTAGCACCAAGGGAACGGGATGCAGGAGACACTTTTCTCTGTTTTCTCAGTCTGTTTCCTAGTGCCGGTTTGAAGTTCCTGCAGTTTTCACTGTAAAACCGAGTTGGAGCTAGTACCTCCCCATATATATGTATGGAATGGAGTTTGCAACTGAAAAGAAACTTTGTGTTCCCAACAAGCTAGGTGAAGGACGGCTTTCACACACACTTATCTCTCAGAACTGAGCAAGTGGAGAGACGTTCGTTCATCTAGCACCAAGGGAACGGGTTGTAGGAGACACTTTTTCTCTGCTTTCTCAGTCTGTTTCCTAGTGCCGGTTTGAAGTTCCTGCAGTTTTCACTGTAAAACAGAGTTGGAGCTTCTACCTCCCCATATATATGTATGGAATGGAGTTTGCAACTGAAAAGTAACTTTGTGTTCCCAACAAGCTAGGTGAAGGACGGCTTTCACACACAATTATCTCTCAGAACAGAGCAAGTGGAGAGACGTTCGTTCATCTAGCACCAAGGGAACGGGTTGCAGGAGACACTTTTTCTCTGCTTTCTCAGTATGTTTCCTAGTGCCGGTTTGAAATTCCTGCAGTTTTCACTGTCAAACCGAGTTGGAGCTAGTACCTCCCCATATATATGTATGGAATGGAGTTTGCAACTGAAAAGAACTTTGTGTTCCCAAAAAGCTAGGTGAAGGACGGCTTTCACACGCACTTATCTCTCAGAACTGAGCAAGTGGAGAGACGTTCGTTCATCTAGAACAAAGGGAACGGGTTGCAGGAGACACTTTTTCTCTGCTTTCTCAGTCTGTTTCCTAGTGCCAGTTTTAAGTTCCTGCAGTTTTCACTGTAAAACCGTGTTGGAGCTCGTACCTCCCCATAAATATGTATGGAATGGAGTTTGCAACTGAAAAGAAACTTTGTGTTCCCAACAAGCTAGGTGAAGGACGGCTTTCACACACACTTATCTCTCAGAACTGAGGAAGTGGAGAGACGTTCGTTCATCTAGCACCAAGGGAACGGGATGCAGGAGAAACTTTTTCTCTGTTTTCTCAGTCTGTTTCCTAGTGCCGGTTTGAAGTTCCTGCAGTTTTCACTGTAAAACCGAGTTGCAGCTAGTACCTCCCCATATATATGTATGGAATGGAGTTTGCAACTGAAAAGAAACTTTGTGTTCCCAACAAGCTAGTTGAAGGACGGCTTTCACACACCCGTATCTCTCAGAACTGAGCAAGTGGAGAGACGTTCGTTCATCTAGCACCAAGGGAACGGGTTGCAGGAGAGACTTATTCTCTGCTTTCTCAGTCTGTTTCCTAGTGCCGGTTTGAAGTTCCTGCAGTTTTCACTGTCAAACCGAGTTGGAGCTAGTACCTCCCCATATATATGTATGGAATGGAGTTTGCAACTGAAAAGAAACTTTGTGTTCCCAGAAAGCTAGGTGAAGGACGGCTTTCACACGCACTTATCTTTCAGAACTGAGCAAGTGGAGAGACGTTCGTTCATCTAGCACAAAGGGAACGGGTTGCAGGAGACACTATTTCTCTGCTTTCTCAGTCTGTTTCCTAGTGCCAGTTTGAAGTTCCTGCAGTTTTCACTGTCAAACAGGTTTAGAGCTAGTACCTCCCCATATATATGTATGGAATGGAGTTTGCAACTGAAAAGAAACTTTGTGTTCCCAACAAGCTAGGTGAAGGACGGCTTTCACACACACTTATCTCTCAGGACTGAGCAAGTGGAGAGACGTTCGTTCATCTAGCACCAAGGGAACGGTTTGCAGGAGACACTTTTTCTCTGCTTTCTCAGTCTGTTTCCTAGTGCCGGTTTGAAGTTCCTGCAGTTTTCACTGTAAAACCGAGTTGGAGCTTCTACCTCCCCATATATATGTATGGAATGGAGTTTGCAACTGAAAAGAAACTTTGTGTTCCCAACAAGCAAGGTGAAGGACGGCTTTCACACACACTTATCTCTCAGAACTGAGCAAGTGGAGAGACGTTCGTTCATCTAGCACCAAGGGAACGGGTTGCAGGAGACACTTTTTCTCTGCTTTCTCAGTCTGTTTCCTAGTGCCGGTTTGAAGTTCCTGCAGTTTTCACTGTCAAACCGAGTTGGAGCTTCTACCTCCCCATATATTTGTAAGGAATGGAGTTTGCAACTGAAAAGAAACTTTGTGTTCCCAACAAGCTAGGTGAAGGACGGCTTTCACACACACTTATCTCTCAGAACTGAGCAAGTGGAGAGACGTTCGTTCATCTAGCACCAAGGGAACGGGATGCAGGAGAAACTTTTTCTCTGTTTTCTCAGTCTGTTTCCTAGTGCCGGTTTGAAGTTCCTACAGTTTTCACTGTAAAACCGAGTTGGAGCTAGTACCTCCCCATATATATGTATGGAATGGAGTTTGCAACTGAAAAGAAACTTTGTGTTCCCAACAAGCTAGTTGAAGGACGGCTTTCACACACCCGTATCTCTCAGAACTGAGCAAGTGGAGAGACGTTCGTTCATCTAGCACCAAGGGAACGGGTTGCAGGAGAGACTTATTCTCTGCTTTCTCAGTCTGTTTCCTAGTGCCGGTTTGAAGTTCCTGCAGTTTTCACTGTCAAACCGAGTTGGAGCTAGTACCTCCCCATATATATGTATGTAATGGAGTTTGCAACTGAAAAGAAACTTTGTGTTCCCAAAAAGCTAGGTGAAGGACGGCTTTCACACGCACTTATCTTTCAGAACTGAGCAAGTGGAGAGACGTTCGTTCATCTAGCACAAAGGGAACGGGTTGCAGGAGACACTTTTTCTCTGCTTTCTCAGTCTGTTTCCTAGTGCCAGTTTGAAGTTCCTGCAGTTTTCACTGTCAAACAGATTTAGAGCTAGTACCTCCCCATATATATGTATGGAATGGAGTTTGCAACTGAAAAGAAACTTTGTGTTCCCAACAAGCTAGGTGAAGGACGGCTTTCACACACACTTATCTCTCAGGACTGAGCAAGTGGAGAGACGTTCGTTCATCTAGCACCAAGGGAACGGGTTGCAGGAGACACTTTTTCTCTGCTTTCTCAGTCTGTTTCCTAGTGCCAGTTTGAAGTTCCTGCAGTTTTCACTGTAAAACCGAGTTGGAGCTTCTACCTCCCCATATATATGTATGGAATGTAGTTTGCAACTGAAAAGAAACTTTGTGTTCCCAACAAGCAAGGTGAAGGACGGCTTTCACACACACTTATCTCTCAGAACTGAGCAAGTGGAGAGACGTTCGTTCATCTAGCACCAAGGGAACGGGATGCAGGAGACACTTTTTCTCTGTTTTCTCAGTCTGTTTCCTAGTGCCGGTTTGAAGTTCCTGCAGTTTTCACTGTAAAACCGTGTTGGAGCTAGTACCTCCCCATATATATGTATGGAATGGAGTTTGCAACTGAAAAGAAACTTTGTGTTCCCAACAAGCTAGGTGAAGTACGGCTTTCACACACACGTATCTCTCAGAACTGAGCAAGTGGAGAGACGTTCGTTCATCTAGCACCAAGGGAACGGGTTGCAGGAGACACTTTTTCTCTGCTTTCTCAGTCTGTTTCCTAGTGCCGGTTTGAAGTTCCTGCAGTTTTCACTGTCAAACCGAGTTGGAGCTTCTACCTCCCCATATATATGTAAGGAATGGAGTTTGCAACTGAAAAGAAACTGTGTTCCCAACAAGCTAGGTGAAGGACGGCTTTCACACACACTTATCTCTCAGAACTGAGCAAGTGGAGAGACGTTCGTTCATCTAGCACCAAGGGAACGGGATGCAGGAGACACTTTTTCTCTGTTTTCTCAGTCTGTTTCCTAGTGCCGGTTTGAAGTTCCTGCAGTTTTCACTGTAAAACCGAGTTGGAGCTATTACCTCCCCATATATATGTATGGAATGGAGTTTGCAACTGAAAAGAAACTTTGTGTTCCCAACAAGCTAGGTGAAGGATGGCTTTCACACACACGTATCTCTCAGAACTGAGCAAGTGGAGAGACGTTCGTTCATCTAGCACCAAGGGAACGGGTTGCAGGAGACACTTTTTCTCTGCTTTCTCAGTCTGTTTCCTAGTGCCGGTTTGAAGTTCCTGCAGTTTTCACTGTCAAACCGAGTTGGAGCTAGTACCTCCCCATATATATGTATGGAATGGAGTTTGCAACTGAAAAGAAACTTTGTGTTCCCAAAAAGCTAGGTGAATGACGGCTTTCACACGCACTTATCTCTCAGAACTGAGCAAGTGGAGAGACGTTCGTTCATCTAGCACAAAGGGAACGGGTTGCAGGAGACACTTTTTCTCTGCTTTCTCAGTCTGTTTCCTAGTGCCAGTTTGAAGTTCCTGCAGTTTTCACTGTCAAACCGAGTTGGACCTAGTACCTCCCCATATATATGTAGGGAATGGAGTTTGAAACTGAAAAGAAACTTTGTGTTCCCAACAAGCTAAGTGAAGGACGGGTTTCACACACACTTATTTCTCAGAACTGAGCAAGTGGAGAGACGTTCGTTCATCTAGCACCAAGGGAACGGGTTGCAGGGGACACTTTTTCTCTGCTTTCTCAGTCTGTTTCCTAGTGCCGGTTTGAAGTTCCTGCAGTTTTCACTGTAAAACCGAGTTGGAGTTTCTACCTCCCCATATATATGTATGGAATGGAGTTTGCAACTGAAAAGAAACTTTGTGTTCCCAACAAGCTAGGTGAAGGACGGCTTTCACACACACTTATCTCTCAGAACTGAGCAAGTGGAGAGACGTTCGTTCATCTAGCACCAAGGGAACGAGTTGCAGGAGACACTTTTTCTCTGCTTTCTCAGTCTGTTTCCTAGTGCCGGTTTGAAGTTCCTGCAGTTTTCACTGTCAAACCGAGTTGGAGCTTCTACCTCCCCATATATATTTATGGAATGGAGTTTGCAACTGAAAAGAAACTTTGTGTTCCCAACAAGAAAGGTGAAGGATGGCTTTCACACACACTTATCTCTCAGAATTGAGCAAGTGGAGAGACGTTCGTTCATCTAGCACCAAGGGAACGGGATGCAGGAGACACTTTTTCTCTGTTTTCTCAGTCTGTTTCCTAGTGCCGGTTTGAAGTTCCTGCAGTTTTCACTGTAAAACCGTGTTGGAGCTAGTACCTCCCCATATATATGTATGGAATGGAGTTTGCAACTGAAAAGAAACTTTGTGTTCCCAACAAGCTAGGTGAAGTACGGCTTTCACACACACGTATCTCTCAGAACTGAGCAAGTGGAGAGACGTTCGTTCATCTAGCACCAAGGGAACGGGTTGCAGGAGACAATTTTTCTCTGCTTTCTCAGTCTGTTTCCTAGTGCCGGTTTGAAGTTCCTGCAGTTTTCACTGTAAAACCGAGTTGGAGCTTGTACCTCCCCATATATATGTATGGAATGGAGTTTGCAACTGAAAAGAAACTTTGTGTTCCCAAAAAGCTAGGTGAATGACGGCTTTCACACGCACTTATCTCTCAGAACTGAGCAAGTGGAGAGACGTTCGTTCATCTAGCACAAACAGAACGGGTTGCAGGAGACACTTTTTCTCTGCTTTCTCAGTCTGTTTCCTAGTGCCAGTTTGAAGTTCCTGCAGTTTTCACTGTCAAACCGAGTTGGACCTAGTACCTCCCCATATATATGTATGGAATGGAGTTTGCAACTGAAAAGAAACTTTGTGTTCCCAACAAGCTAGGTGAAGGACGGCTTTCACACACACTTATTTCTCAGAACTGAGCAAGTGGAGAGACGTTCGTTCATCAAGCACCAAGGGAACGGGTTGCAGGAGACACTTTTTCTCTGCTTTCTCAGTCTGTTTCCTAGTGCCGGTTTGAAGTTCCTGCAGTTTTCACTGTAAAACCGAGTTGGAGCTTCTACCTACCCATATATATGTATGGAATGGAGTTTGCAACTGAAAAGAAACTTTGTGTTCCCAACAAGCTAGGTGAAGGACGGCTTTCACACACACTTATCTCTCAGAACAGAGCAAGTGGAGAGACGTTCGTTCATCTAGCACCAAGGGAACGGGTTGCAGGAGACACTTTTTCTCTGCTTTCTCAGTCTGTTTCCTAGTGCCGGTTTGAAGTTCCTGCAGTTTTCACTGTCAAACCGAGTTGGAGCTTCTACCTCCCCATATATATGTAAGGAATGGAGTTTGCAACTGAAAAGAAACTTTGTGTTCCCAACAAGCTAGGTGAAGGACGGCTTTCACACACACTTATCTCTCAGAACTGAGCAAGTGGAGAGACGTTCGTTCATCTAGCACCAAGGGAACGGGATGCAGGAGACACTTTTTCTCTGTTTTCTCAGTCTGTTTCCTAGTGCCGGTTTGAAGTTCCTGCAGTTTTCACTGTCAAACCGAGTTGGAGCTAGTACCTCCCCATATATATGTATGGAATGGAGTTTGCAACTGAAAAGAAACTTTGTGTTCCCAACAAGCTAGGTGAAGGACGGCTTTCACACACACGTATCTCTCAGAACTGAGCAAGTGGAGAGACGTTCGTTCATCTAGCACCAAGGGAACGGGTTGCAGGAGACACTTTTTCTCTGCTTTCTCAGTCTGTTTCCTAGTGCCGGTTTGAAGTTCCTGCAGTTTTCACTGTCAAACCGAGTTGGAGCTAGTACCTCCCCATATATATGTATGGAATGGAGTTTGCAACTGAAAAGAAACTTTGTGTTCCCAAAAAGCTAGGTGAATGACGGCTTTTACACGCACTTATCTCTCAGAACTGAGCAAGTGGAGAGACGTTCGTTCATCTAGCACAAAGGGAACGGGTTGCAGGAGACACTTTTTCTCTGCTTTCTCAGTCTGTTTCCTAGTGCCAGTTTGAAGTTCCTGCAGTTTTCACTGTCAAACCGAGTTGGACCTAGTACCTCCCCATATATATGTATGGAATGGAGTTTGAAACAGAAAAGAAACTTTGTGTTCCCAACAAGCTAGGTGAAGGACGGCTTTCACACACACTTATTTCTCAGAACTGAGCAAGTGGAGAGACGTTCGTTTATCTAGCACCAAGGGAACGGGTTGCAGGGGACACTTTTTCTCTGCTTTCTCAGTCTGTTTCCTAGTGCCGGTTTGAAGTTCCTGCAGTTTTCACTGTAAAACCGAGTTGGAGCTTCTACCTCCCCATATATATGTATGGAATGGAGTTTGCAACTGAAAAGAAACTTTGTGTTCCCAACAAGCTAGGTGAAGGACGGCTTTCACACATACTTATTTCTCAGAACTGAGCAAGTGGAGAGACGTTCGTTCATCTAGCACCAAGGGAACGGGTTGCAGGAGACACTTTTTCTCTGCTTTCTCAGTCTGTTTCCTAGTGCCGGTTTGAAGTTCCTGCAGTTTTCACTGTAAAACCGAGTTAGAGCTAGTACCTCCCCATATATATGTATGGAATGGAGTTTGCAACTGAAAAGAAACTTTGTGTTCCCAACAAGCTAGGTGAAGGACGGCTTTCACACACACTTATCTCTCAGAACTGAGCAAGTGGAGAGACGTTCTTTCATCTAGCAACAAGGGAACGGGTTGCAGGAGACACTTTTTCTCTGCTTTCTCAGTCTGTTTCCTAGTGCCGGTTTGAAGTTCCTGCAGTTTTCACTGTCAAACCGAGTTGGAGCTTCTACCTCTTCATATATATGTATGGAATGGAGTTTGCAACTGAAAAGAAACTTTGTGTTCCCAACAAGCAAGGTGAAGGATGGCTTTCACACACACTTATCTCTCAGAATTGAGCAAGTGGAGAGACGTTCGTTCATCTAGCACCAAGGGAACGGGATGCAGGAGACACTTTTTCTCTGTTTTCTCAGTCTGTTTCCTAGTGCCGGTTTGAAGTTCCTGCAGTTTTCACTGTAAAACCGTGTTGGAGCTAGTACCTCCCCATATATATGTATGGAATGGAGTTTGCAACTGAAAAGAAACTTTGTGTTCCCAACAAGCTAGGTGAAGTACGGCTTTCACACACACGTAACTCTCAGAACTGAGCAAGTGGAGAGACGTTCGTTCATCTAGCACCAAGGGAACGGGTTGCAGGAGACAATTTTTCTCTGCTTTCTCAGTCTGTTTCCTAGTGCCGGTTTGAAGTTCCTGCAGTTTTCACTGTCAAACCGAGTTGGAGCTAGTACCTCCCCATATATATGTATGGAATGGAGTTTGCAACTGAAAAGAAACTTTGTGTTCCCAACAAGCAAGGTGAAGGACGGCTTTCACACACACTTATTTCTCAGAACTGAGCAAGTGGAGAGACGTTCGTTCATCTAGCACCAAGGGAACGGGTTGCAGGGGACACTTTTTCTCTGCTTTCTCAGTCTGTTTCCTAGTGCCGGTTTGAAGTTCCTGCAGTTTTCACTGTAAAACCGAGTTGGAGCTTCTACCTCCCCATATATATGTATGGAATGGAGTTTGCAACTGAAAAGAAACTTTGTGTTCCCAACAAGCTAGGTGAAGAACGGCTTTCACACACACTTATTTCTCAGAACTGAGCAAGTGGAGAGACGTTCGTTTATCTAGCACCAAGGGAACGGGTTGCAGGAGACACTTTTTCTCTGCTTTCTCAGTCTGTTTCCTAGTGCCGGTTTGAAGTTCCTGCAGTTTTCACTGTAAAACCGAGTTAGAGCTAGTACCTCCCCATATATATGTATGGAATGGAGTTTGCAACTGAAAAGAAACTTTGTGTTCCCAACAAGCTAGGTGAAGGACGGCTTTCACACACACTTATCTCTCAGAACTGAGCAAGTGGAGAGACGTTCGTTCATCTAGCACCAAGGGAACGGGTTGCAGGAGACACTTTTTCTCTGCTTTCTCAGTCTGTTTCCTAGTGCCGGTTTGAAGTTCCTGCAGTTTTCACTGTCAAACCGAGTTGGAGCTTCTACCTCCCCATATATATGTATGGAATGGAGTTTGCAACTGAAAAGAAACTTTGTGTTCCCAACAAGCAAGGTGAAGGATGGCTTTCACACACACTTATCTCTCAGAATTGAGCAAGTGGAGAGACGTTCGTTCATCTAGCACCAAGGGAACGGGATGCAGGAGACACTTTTTCTCTGTTTTCTCAGTCTGTTTCCTAGTGCCGGTTTGAAGTTCCTGCAGTTTTCACTGTAAAATCGTGTTGGAGCTAGTACCTCCCCATATATATGTATGGAATGGAGTTTGCAACTGAAAAGAAACTTTGTGTTCCCAACAAGCTAGGTGAAGTACGGCTTTCACACACACGTATCTCTCAGAACTGAGCAAGTGGAGAGACGTTCGTTCATCTAGCACCAAGGGAACGGGTTGCAGGAGACAATTTTTCTCTGCTTTCTCAGTCTGTTTCCTAGTGCCGGTTTGAAGTTCCTGCAGTTTTCACTGTCAAACCGAGTTGGAGCTACTACCTCCCCATATATATGTATGGAATGGAGTTTGCAACTGAAAAGAAACTTTGTGTTCCCAAAAAGCTAGGTGAATGACGGCTTTCACACGCACTTATCTCTCAGAACTGAGCAAGTGGAGAGACGTTCGTTCATCTAGCACAAACGGAACGGGTTGCAGGAGACACATTTTCTCTGCTTTCTCAGTCTGTTTCCTAGTGCCAGTTTGAAGTTCCTGCAGTTTTCACTGTCAAACCGTGTTGGACCTAGTACCTCCCCATATATATGTATGGAATGGAGTTTGCAACTGAAAAGAAACTTTGTGTTCCCAACAAGCTAGGTGAAGGACGGCTTTCACACACACTTATTTCTCAGAACTGAGCAAGTGGAGAGACGTTCGTTCATCAAGCACCAAGGGAACGGGTTGCAGGAGACACTTTTTCTCTGCTTTCTCAGTCTGTTTCCTAGTGCCGGTTTGAAGTTCCTGCAGTTTTCACTGTAAAACCGAGTTGGAGCTTCTACCTACCCATATATATGTATGGAATGGAGTTTGCAACTGAAAAGAAACTTTGTGTTCCCAACAAGCTAGGTGAAGGACGGCTTTCACACACACTTATCTCTCAGAACAGAGCAAGTGGAGAGACGTTCGTTCATCTAGCACCAAGGGAACGGGTTGCAGGAGACACTTTTTCTCTGCTTTCTCAGTCTGTTTCCTAGTGCCGGTTTGAAGTTCCTGCAGTTTTCACTGTCAAACCGAGTTGGAGCTAGTACCTCCCCATATATATGTATGGAATGGAGTTTGCAACTGAAAAGAAACTTTGTGTTCCCAAAAAGCTAGGTGAAGGACGGCTTTCACACGCACTTATCTCTCAGAACTGAGCAAGTGGAGAGACGTTCGTTCATCTAGCACCAAGGGAACGGGTTGCAGGAGACACTATTTCTCTGCTTTCTCAGACTGTTTCCTAGTGCCGGTTTGAAGTTCCTGCAGTTTTCACTGTCAAACCGAGTTGGAGCTCGTACCTCCCCATATATATGTATGGAATGGAGTTTGCAACTGAAAAGAAACTTTGTGTTCCCAACAAGCTAGGTGAAGGACGGCTTTCACACGCACTTATCTCTCAGAACAGACCAAGTGGAGAGACGTTCGTTCATCTAGCACCAAGGGAACGGGTTGCAGGAGACACTTTTTGTCTGCTTTCTCAATCTGTTTCCTAGTGCCGGTTTGAAGTTCCTGCAGTTTTCACTGTAAAACCGAGTTGGAGCTTCTACCTCCCCATATATATGTATGGAATGGAGTTTGCAACTGAAAAGAAACTTTGTGTTCCCAACAAGCTAGGTGAAGGACGGCTTTCACACACACTTATCTCTCAGAACTGAGCAAGTGGAGAGACGTTCGTTCATCTAGCACCAAGGGAACGGGTTGCAGGAGACACTTTTTCTCTGCTTTCTCAGTCTGTTTCCTAGTGCCGGTTTGAAGTTCCTGCAGTTTTCACTGTAAAACCGAGTTGGAGCTAGTACCTCCCCATATATATGTATGGAATGGAGTTTGCAACTGAAAAGAAACTTTGTGTTCCCAACAAGCTAGGTGAAGGACGGCTTACACACACACTTATCTCTCATAACTGAGCAAGTGGAGAGACGTTCGTTCATCTAGCACCAAGGGAACGGATTGCAGGAGACACTTTTTCTCTGCTTTCTCAGTCTGTTTCCTACTTCCGGTTTGAAGTTCCTGCAGTTTTCACTGTAAAACCGAGTTGGAGCTTCTACCTCCCCATATATATGTATGGAATGGAGTTTGCAACTGAAAAGAAACTTTGTGTTCCCAACAAGCTAGGTGAAGGACGGCTTTCACACATACTTATCTCTCAGAACAGAGCAAGAGGAGAGACGTTCGTTCATCTAGCACCAAGGGAACGGGTTGCAGGAGACACTTTTTCTCTGCTTTCTCAGTCTGTTTCCTAGTGCCAGTTTGAAGTTCCTGCAGTTTTCACTGTAAAACCGTGTTGGAGCTTGTACCTCCCCATATATATGTATGGAATGGAGTTTGCAACTGAAAAGAAACTTTGTGTTCCCAACAAGCTAGGTGAAGGACGGCTTTCACACACACATATCTCTCAGAAATGAGCAAGTGGAGAGACGTTCGTTCATCTAGAACCAAGGGAACGGGTGGCAGGAGACACTTTTTCTCTGCTTTCTCAGTCTGTTTCCTAGTGCCAGTTTGAAGTTCCTGCAGTTTTCACTGTCAAACCGAGTTGGAGCTAGTCCCTCCCCATATATACGTATGGAATGGAGTTTGCAACTGAAAAGAAACTTTGTGTTCCCAAAAAGCTAGGTGAAGGACGGCTTTCACACGCACTTATCTCTCAGAACTGAGCAAGTGGAGAGACGTTCGTTCATCTAGCACAAAGGGAACGGGTTGCAGGAGACACTTTTTCTCTGCTTTCTCAGTCTGTTTCCTAGTGCCAGTTTGAAGTTCCTGCAGTTTTCACTGTCAAACCGAGTTTGACCTAGTACCTCCCCATATATATGTATGGAATGGAGTTTGCAACTGAAAACAAACTTTGTTTTCCCAACAAGCTAGGTGAAGGACGGCTTTCACACACACTTATCTCTCAGAACTGAGCAAGTGGAGAGACGTTCGTTCATCTAGCACCAAGGGAAATGGTTGCCGGAGACACTTTTTCTCTGCTTTCTCAGTCTGTTTCCTAGTGCCAGTTTGAAGTTCCTGCAGTTTTCACTGTAAAACCGAGTTGGAGCTTCTACCTCCCCATATATATGTATGGAATGGAGTTTGCAACTGAAAAGAAACTTTGTGTTCCCAACAAGCTAGGTGAAAGACGGGTTTCACACACACGTATCTCTCAGAACTGAGCAAGTGGAGAGACGTTCGTTCATCTAGCACCAAGGGAACGGGTTGCAGGAGACACTTTTTCTCTGCTTTCTCAGTCTGTTTCCTAGTGCCGGTTTGAAGTTCCTACAGTTTTCACTGTCAAACCGAGTTGGAGCTAGTACCTCCCTATATATATGTATGGAATGGGGTTTGCAACTGAAAAGAAACTTTGTGTTCCCAAAAAGCTAGGTGAATTACGGCTTTCACACGCACATATCTCTCAGAACTGAGCAAGGGGAGAGACGTTCGTTCATGTAGCACAAAGGGAACGGGTTGCAGGAGACACTTTTTCTCTGCTTTCTCAGTCTTTTTTGTAGTGCCAGTTTGATGTTCCTGCAGTTTTCACTGTCAAACCGAGTTGGAGCTAGTACATCCCCATATATATGTATGGAATGGAGTTTGCAACTGAAAAGAAACTTTGTGTTCCCAACAAGCTAGGTGAAGGACGGCTTTCACACACACTTATCTCTCAGAACTGAGCAAGTGGAGAGACGTTCGTTCATCTAGCACCAAGGGAACGGGATGCAGGAGACACTTTTTCTCTGCTTTCTCAGTCTGTTTCCTAGTGCCGGTTTGAAGTTCCTGCAGTTTTCACTGTAAAACAGAGTTGGAGCTTCTACCTCCCCATATATATGTATGGAATGGAGTTTGCAACTGAAAAGAAACTTTGTGTTCCCAACAAGCTAGGTGAAGGACGGCTTTCACACACACTTATCTCTCAGAACTTAGCAAGTGGAGAGACGTTCGTTCATCTAGCACCAAGGGAACGGCTTGCAGGAGACACTTTTTCTCTGCTTTCTCAGTCTGTTTCCTAGTGCCGGTTTGATGTTCCTGCAGTTTTCACTGTCATACCGAGTTGGAGCTAGTACCTCCCCATATATTTGTATGGAATGTTGTTTGCAACTGAAAAGAAACTTTGTGTTCCCAAAAAGCTAGGTGAAGGACGGCTTTCACACGCACTTATCTCTCAGAACTGAGCAAGTGGAGAGACGTTCGTTCATCTAGCACCAAGGGAACGGGTTGCAGGAGACACTTTTTCTCTGCTTTCTCAGTCTGTTTCCTAGTGCCGGTTTGAAGTTCCTGCAGTTTTCACTGTCAAACCGATTTGGAGCTTGTACCTCCCCATATATATGTATGGATTGGAGTTTGCAACTGAAAAGAAACTTTGTGTTCCCAACAAGCTAGTTGAAGGACGGCTTTCACACACACTTATCTCTCAGAAATGAGCAAGTGGAGAGACGTTCGTTCATCTAGCACCAAGGGAACGGGTTGCAGGAGACACTTTTTGTCTGCTTTCTCAATCTGTTTCCTAGAGCCGGTTTGAAGTTCCTGCAGTTTTCACTGTAAAACCGAGTTGGAGCTTCTACCTCCCCATATATATGTATGGAATGGAGTTTGCAACTGAAAAGAAACTTTGTGTTCCCAACAAGCTAGGTGAAGGACGGCTTTCACACACACTTATCTCTCAGAACTGAGCAAGTGGAGAGACGTTCGTTCATCTAGCACCAAGGGAACGGGTTGCAGGAGACACTTTTTCTCTGCTTTCTCAGTCTGTTTCCTAGTGCCGGTTTGAAGTTCCTGCAGTTTTCACTGTAAAACCGAGTTGGAGCTAGTACCTCCCCATATATATGTATGGAATGGAGTTTGCAACTGAAAAGAAACTTTGTGTTCCCAACAAGCTAGGTGAAGGACGGCTTACACACACACTTATCTCTCATAACTGAGCAAGTGGAGAGACGTTCGTTCATCTAGCACCAAGGGAACGGATTGCAGGAGACACTTTTTCTCTGCTTTCTCAGTCTGTTTCCTACTTCCGGTTTGAAGTTCCTGCAGTTTTCACTGTAAAACCGAGTTGGAGCTTCTACCTCCCCATATATATGTATGGAATGGAGTTTGCAACTGAAAAGAAACTTTGTGTTCCCAACAAGCTAGGTGAAGGACGGCTTTCACACATACTTATCTCTCAGAACAGAGCAAGAGGAGAGACGTTCGTTCATCTAGCACCAAGGCAACGGGTTGCAGGAGACACTTTTTCTCTGCTTTCTCAGTCTGTTTCCTAGTGCCAGTTTGAAGTTCCTGCAGTTTTCAATGTAAAACCGTGTTGGAGCTTGTACCTCCCCATATATATGTATGGAATGGAGTTTGCAACTGAAAAGAAACTTTGTGTTCCCAACAAGCTAGGTGAAGGACGGCTTTCACACACACATATCTCTCAGAAATGAGCAAGTGGAGAGACGTTCGTTCATCTAGCACCAAGGGAACGGGTTGCAGGAGACACTTTTTCTCTGCTTTCTCAGTCTGTTTCCTAGTGCCAGTTTGACGTTCCTGCAGTTTTCACTGTCAAACCGAGTTGGAGCTAGTACCTCCCCATATATACGTATGGAATGGAGTTTGCAACTGAAAAGAAACTTTGTGTTCCCAAAAAGCTAGTTGAAGGACGGCTTTCACACGCACTTATCTCTCAGAACTGAGCAAGTGGAGAGACGTTCGTTCATCTAGCACAAAGGGAACGGGTTGCAGGAGACACTTTTTCTCTGCTTTCTCAGTCTGTTTCCTAGTGCCAGTTTGAAGTTCCTGCAGTTTTCACTGTCAAACCGAGTTGGACCTAGTACCTCCCCATATATATGTATGGAATGGAGTTTGCAACTGAAAAGAAACTTTGTTTTCCCAACAAGCTAGGTGAAGGACGGCTTTCACACACACTTATCTCTCAGAACTGAGCAAGTGGAGAGACGTTCGTTCATCTAGCACCAAGGGAAAGGGTTGCCGGAGACACTTTTTCTCTGCTTTCTCAGTCTGTTTCCTAGTGCCAGTTTGAAGTTCCTGCAGTTTTCACTGTAAAACCGAGTTGGAGCTTCTACCTCCCCATATATATGTATGGAATGGAGTTTGCAACTGAAAAGAAACTTTGTGTTCCCAACAAGCTAGGTGAAAGACGGGTTTCACACACACGTATCTCTCAGAACTGAGCAAGTGGAGAGACGTTCGTTCATCTAGCACCAAGGGAACGGGTTGCAGGAGACACTTTTTCTCTGCTTTCTCAGTCTGTTTCCTAGTGCCGGTTTGAAGTTCCTACAGTTTTCACTGTCAAACCGAGTTGGAGCTAGTACCTCCCTATATATATGTATGGAATCCGGTTTGCAACTGAAAAGAAACTTTGTGTTCCCAACAAGCTAGGTGAATTACGGCTTTCACACGCACATATCTCTCAGAACTGAGCAAGGGGAGAGACGTTCGTTCATGTAGCACAAAGGGAACGGGTTGCAGGAGACACTTTTTCTCTGCTTTCTCAGTCTTTTTTGTAGTGCCAGTTTGATGTTCCTGCAGTTTTCACTGTCAAACCGAGTTGGAGCTAGTACATCCCCATATATATGTATGGAATGGAGTTTGCAACTGAAAAGAAACTTTGTGTTCCCAACAAGCTAGGTGAAGGACGGCTTTCACACACACTTATCTCTCAGAACTGAGCAAGTGGAGAGACGTTCGTTCATCTAGCACCAAGGGAACGGGTTGCAGGAGACACTTTTTCTCTGCTTTCTCAGTCTGTTTCCTAGTGCCGGTTTGAAGTTCCTGCAGTTTTCACTGTAAAACAGAGTTGGAGCTTCTACCTCCCCATATATATGTATGGAATGGAGTTTGCAACTGAAAAGAAACTTTGTGTTCCCAACAAGCTAGGTGAAGGACGGCTTTCACACACACTTATCTCTCAGAACTTAGCAAGTGGAGAGACGTTCGTTCATCTAGCACCAAGGGAACGGCTTGCAGGAGACACTTTTTCTCTGCTTTCTCAGTCTGTTTCCTAGTGCCGGTTTGATGTTCCTGCAGTTTTCACTGTCAAACCGAGTTGGAGCTAGTACCTCCCCATATATTTGTATGGAATGTTGTTTGCAACTGAAAAGAAACTTTGTGTTCCCAAAAAGCTAGGTGAAGGACGGCTTTCACACGCACTTATCTCTCAGAACTGAGCAAGTGGAGAGACGTTCGTTCATCTAGCACCAAGGGAACGGGTTGCAGGAGACACTTTTTCTCTGCTTTCTCAGTCTGTTTCCTAGTGCCGGTTTGAAGTTCCTGCAGTTTTCACTGTCAAACCGATTTGGAGCTTGTACCTCCCCATATATATGTATGGAATGGAGTTTGCAACTGAAAAGAAACTTTGTGTTCCCAACAAGCTAGTTGAAGGACGGCTTTCACACACACTTATCTCTCAGAACTGAGCAAGTGGAGAGACGTTCGTTCATCTAGCACCAAGGGAACGGGTTGCAGGAGACACTTTTTCTATGCTTTCTCAATCTGTTTCCTAGTGCCGGTTTGAAGTTCCTGCAGTTTTCACTGTAAAACCGAGTTGGAGCTTCTACCTCCCCATATATATGTATGGAATGGAGTTTGCAACTGAAAAGAAACTTTGTGTTCCCAACAAGCTAGGTGAAGGACGGCTTTCACACACACTTATCTCTCAGAACTGAGCAAGTGGAGAGACGTTCGTTCATCTAGCACCAAGGGAACGGGTTGCAGGAGACACTTTTTCTCTGCTTTCTCAGTCTGTTTCCTAGTGCCGGTTTGAAGTTCCTGCAGTTTTCACTGTAAAACCGAGTTGGAGCTAGTACCTACCCATATATATGTATGGAATGGAGTTTGCAACTGAAAAGAAACTTTGTGTTCCCAAAAAGCTATGTGAAGGACGGCTTACACACACACTTATCTCTCATAACTGAGCAAGTGGAGAGACGTTCGTTCATCTAGCACCAAGGGAACGGATTGCAGGAGACACTTTTTCTCTGCTTTCTCAGTCTGTTTCCTACTTCCGGTTTGAAGTTCCTGCAGTTTTCACTGTAAAACCGAGTTGGAGCTTCTACCTCCCCATATATATGTATGGAATGGAGTTTGCAACTGAAAAGAAACTTTGTGTTCCCAACAAGCTAGGTGAAAGACGGCTTTCACACATACTTATCTCTCAGAACTGAGCAAGTGGAGAGACGTTCGTTCATCTAGCACCAAGGGAACGGGTTGCAGGAGACACTTTTTCTCTGCTTCCTCAGTCTGTTTCCTAGTGCCGTTTTGACGTTCCTGCAGTTTTCACTGTAAAACCGAGTTGGAGCTAGTACCTCCCCATATATATGAATGGAATGGAGTTTGCAAGTGAAAAGAAACTTTGTGTTCCCAACAAGCTAGGTGAAGGACGGCTTTCACACACACTTATCTCTCAGAACTGAGCAAGTGGATAGACGTTCGTTCATCTAGCACCAAGGGAACGGGTTGCAGGAGACACTTTTTCTCTGCTTTCTCAGTCTGTTTCCTAGTGCCGTTTTGAAGTTCCTGCAGTTTTCACTGTAAAACCGAGTTGGAGCTTGTACCTCCCCATATATATGAATGGAATGGAGTTTGCAAGTGAAAAGAAACTTTGTGTTCATAACAAGCTAGGTGAAGGACGGCTTTCACACACACTTATCTCTCAGAACTGAGCAAGTGGATAGACGTTCGTTCATCTAGTACCAAGGGAACGGGTTGCAGGAGACACTTTTTCTCTGCTTTCTCAGTCTGTTTCCTAGTGCCGGTTTGAAGTTCCTGCAGTTTTCACTGTCAAACCGAGTTGGAGCTAGTACCTCCCCATATATATGTATGGAATGGAGTTTGCAACTGAAAAGAAACTTTGTGTTCCCAACAAGCTAGGTGAAGGACGGCTTTCACACACACTTATCTCTCAGAACTGAGCAAGTGGAGAGACGTTCGTTCATCTAGCACAAAAGGGACGGGTTGCAGGAGACACTTTTTCTCTGCTTTCTCAGTCTGTTTCCTAGTGCCGGTTTGAAGTTCCTGCAGTTTTCACTGTCAAACCGATTTGGAGCTTGTACCTCCCCATATATATGTATGGAATGGAGTTTGCAACTGAAAAGAAACTTTGTGTTCCCAACAAGCAAGTTGAAGGACGGCTTTCACACACACTTATCTCTCAGAACTGAGCAAGTGGAGAGACGTTCGTTCATCTAGCACCAAGGGAACGGGTTGCAAGAGACACTTTTTGTCTGCATTCTCAATCTGTTTCCTAGTGCCGGTTTGAAGTCCCTGCAGTTTTCACTGTAAAACCGAGTTGGAGCTTCTACCTCCCCATATATATGTATGGAATGGAGTTTGCAACTGAAAAGAAACTTTGTGTTCCCAACAAGCTAGGTGAAGGACGGCTTTCACACACACTTATCTCTTAGAACTGAGCAAGTGGAGAGACGTTCGTTCATCTAGCACCAAGGGAACGGGATGCAGGAGATACTTTTTCTCTGCTTTCTCAGTCTGTTTCCTAGTGCCGGTTTGAAGTTCCTGCAGTTTTCACTGTAAAACCGAGTTGGAGCTAGTACCTCCCCATATATATGTATGGAATGGAGTTTGCAACTGAAAAGAAACTTTGTGTTCCCAAAAAGCTATGTGAAGGACGGCTTACACACACACTTATCTCTCAGAACTGAGCAAGTGGAGAGACGTTCGTTCATCTAGCACCAAGGGAACGGATTGCAGGAGACACTTTTTCTCTGCTTTCTCAGTCTGTTTCATAGTTCCGGTTTGAAGTTCCTGCAGTTTTCACTGTAAAACCGAGTTGGAGCTTCTACCTCCCCATATATATGTATGGAATGGAGTTTGCAACTGAAAAGAAACTTTGTGTTCCCAACAAGCTAGGTGAAGGACGGCTTTCACACATACTTATCTCTCAGAACTGAGCAAGTGGAGAGACGTTCGTTCATCTAGCACCAAGGGAACGGGTTGCAGGAGACACTTTTTCTCTGCTTCCTCAGTCTGTTTCCTAGTGCCGTTTTGAAGTTCCTGCAGTTTTCACTGTAAAACCGAGTTGGAGCTTGTACCTCCCCATATATATGAATGGAATGGAGTTTGCAAGTGAAAAGAAATTTGTGTTCCCAACAAGATAGGTGAAGGACGGCTTTCACACACACTTATCTCTCAGAACTGAGCAAGTGGATAGACGTTCGTTCATCTACCACCAAGGGAACGGGTTGCAGGAGACACATTTTCTCTGCTTTCTCAGTCTGTTTCCTAGTGCCGGTTTGAAGTTCCTGCAGTTTTCACTGTAAAACCGAGTTGGAGCTTCTACCTCCCCATATATAAGTATGGAATGGAGTTTGCAACTGAAAAGAAACTTTGTGTTCCCAACAAGCTAGGTGAAGGACGGCTTTAACACATACTTATTTCTCAGAACTGAGCAAGTGGAGAGACGTTCGTTCATCTAGCACCAAGGGAACGGGTTGCAGGAGACACTTTTTCCCTGCTTCCTCAGTCTGTTTCCTAGTGCCGTTTTGAAGTTCCTGCAGTTTTCACTGTAAAACCGAGTTGGAGCTTGTACCTCCCCATATATATGAATGGAATGGAGTTTGCAAGTGAAAAGATACTTTGTGTTCCCAACAAGCTAGGTGAAGGACGGCTTTCACACACACTTATCTCTCAGAACTGAGCAAGTGGATAGACGTTCGTTCATCTAGCACCAAGGGAACGGGTTGCCGGAGACACTTTTTCTCTGCTTTCTCAGTCTGTTTCCTAGTGCCGGTTTGAAGTTCCTGCAGTTTTCACTGTCAAACAGAGTTGGAGCTAGTACCTCCCTATATATATGTGTGGAATGGAGTTTGCAACTGAAAAGAAACTTTGTGTTCCCAACAAGCTAGGTGAAGGACGGGTTTCACACACACGTATCTCTCAGAACTGAGCAAG
Organism: Camelus dromedarius; assembly: GCF_036321535.1. NCBI lineage: Eukaryota > Metazoa > Chordata > Mammalia > Artiodactyla > Camelidae > Camelus > Camelus dromedarius. The sequence continues at coordinate 3,530,692 of NC_087450.1, read as the reverse complement.
TGGAGAGACGTTCGTTCATCTAGCACCAAGGGAACGGTTTGCAGGAGACACTTTTTCTCTGCTTTCTCAGTCTGTTTCCTAGTGCCGGTTTGAAGTTCCTACAGTTTTCACTGTCAAACCGAGTTGGAGCTAGTACCTCCCTATATATATGTGTGGAATGGAGTTTGCAACTGAAAAGAAACTCTGTGTTCCCAAAAAGCTAGGTGAATTAGGGCTTTCACACGCACTTATCTCTCAGAACTGAGCAAGTGGAGAGACGTTCGTTCATGTAGCACAAAGGGAACGGGTTGCAGGAGACACTTTTTCTCTGCTTTCTCAGTATTTTTTGTAGTGCCAGTTTGATGTTCCTGCAGTTTTCACTGTCAAACAGAGTTGGAGCTAGTACCTCCCCATATATATGTATGGAATGGAGTTTGCAACTGAAAAGAAACTTTGTGTTCCCAACAAGCTAGGTGAAGGACGGCTTTCACACACACTTATCTCTCAGAACTGAGCAAGTGGATAGACGTTCGTTCATCTAGCACCAAGGGAACGGGTTGCCGGAGACACTTTTCTCTGCTTTCTCAGTCTGTTTCCTAGTGCCGGATTGAAGTTCCTGCAGTTTTCACTGTCAAACGGAGTTGGAGCTAGTACCTCCCCATATATATGTTTGGAATGGAGTTTGCAACTGAAAAGAAACTAAGTGTTCCCAACAACCTAGGTGAAGGACGGCTTTCACACATACTCATCTCTCAGAACTGAGCAAGTGGAGAGACGTTCGTTCATCTAGCACCAAGGGAACGGATTGCAGGAGACAGTTTTTCTCTGTTTCCTCAGTCTGTTTCCCAGTGCCGGTTTGAAGTTCCTGTATTTTTCACTGTAAAACCGAGTTGGAGCTTGTACCTCCCCATATATATGTCTGGAATGGAGTTTGCATCTGAAAAGAAACTTTGTGTTCCCTACAAGCTATGTGAAGGACGGCTTTCACACACACGTATCTCTCAGAACTGAGCAAATGGAGAGACGTTCGTTCATCTAGCACCAAGGGAACGGGTTGCAGGAGACATTTTTTCTCTGCTTTCTCAGTCTGTTTCCTAGTGTCGGTTTGAAGTTCCTGCAGTTTTCACTGTCAAACCGAGTTGGAGCTTGTACCTCCCCATATATATGTATGGAATGGAGTTTGCAACTGAAAAGAAACTTTGTGTTCCCAACAAGCTAGTTGAAGGACGGCTTTCACACACACTTATCTCTCAGAACAGAGCAAGTGGAGAGACGTTCGTTCATCTAGCACCAAGGGAACGGGTTGCAGGAGACACTTTTTCTCTGCTTTCTCAGTCTGTTTCCTAGTGCCGGTTTGAAGTTCCTGCAGTTTTCACTGTAAAACCGAGTTGGAGCTTCTACCTCCCCATATATATGTATGGAATGGAGTTTGCAACTGAAAAGAAACTTTGTGTTCCCAACAAGCAAGGTGAAGGACGGCTTTCACACACACTTATCTCTCAGAACTGAGCAAGTGGAGAGACGTTCGTTCATCTAGCACCAAGGGAACGGGTTGCAGGAGACACTTTTTCTCTGCTTTCTCAGTCTGTTTCCTAGTGCCGGTTTGAAGTTCCTGCAGTTTTCACTGTAAAACCGAGTTGGAGCTAGTACCTCCCCATATATATGTATGGAATGGAGTTTGCAACTGAAAAGAAACTTTGTGTTCCCAAAAAGCTAGGTGAAGGACGGCTTACACACACACTTATCTCTCATAACTGAGCAAGTGGAGAGACGTTCGTTCATCTAGCACCAAGGGAACGGATTGCAGGAGACACTTTTTCTCTGCTTTCTCAGTCTGTTTCCTAGTGCCGGTTTGAAGTTCCTGCAGTTTTCACTGTAAAACCGAGTTGGAGCTTCTACCTCCCCATATATATGTATGGAATGGAGTTTGCAACTGAAAAGAAACTATGTGTTCCCAAAAAGCTAGGTGAAGGACGGCTTTCACACATACATATCTCTCAGAACTGAGCAAGTGGAGAGACGTTCTTTCATCTAGCACCAAGGGAACGGGTTGCAGGAGACACTTTTTCTCTGCTTCCTCAGTCTGTTTCCTAGTGCCGTTTTGAAGTTCCTGCAGTTTTCACTGTAAAACCGAGTTGGAGCTTGTACCTCCCCATATATATGAATGGAATGGGGTTTGCAAGTGAAAAGAATCTTTGTGTTCCCAACAAGCTAGGTGAAGGACGGCTTTCACACACACTTATCTCTCAGAACTGAGCAAGTGGAGAGACGTTCGTTCATCTAGCACCAAGGGAACGGTTTGCAGGAGACACTTTTTCTCTGCTTTCTCAGTCTGTTTCCTAGTGCCGGTTTGAAGTTCCTGCAGTTTTCACTGTCAAACCGAGTTGGAGCTAGTACCTCCCCATATATATGTATGGAATGGAGTTTGCAACTGAAAAGAAACTTTGTGTTCCCAACAAGCTAGGTGAAGGACGGCTTTCACACGCACTTCTCTCTCAGAACTGAGCAAGTGGAGAGACGTTCGTTCATCTAGCACCAAGGGAACGGGTTGCAGGAGACACTTTTTCTATGCTTTCTCAGTCTGTTTCCTAGTGCCGGTTTGAAGTTCCTGCAGTTTTCACTGTAAAACCGTGTTGGAGATTCTACCTCCCCATATATATGTATGGAATGGAGTTTGCAACTGAAAAGAAACTTTGTGTTCCCAACAAGCTAGGTGAAGGACGGCTTTCACACACACGTATCTCTCAGAACTGAGCAAGTGGAGAGACGTTCGTTCATCTAGCACCAAGGGAACGGTTTGCAGGAGACACTTTTTCTCTGCTTTCTCAGTCTGTTTCCTAGTGCCGGTTTGAAGTTCCTGCAGTTTTCACTGTCAAACCGATTTGGAGCTTGTACCTCCCCATATATATGTATGGAATGGAGTTTGCAACTGAAAAGAAACTTTGTGTTCCCAACAAGCTAGTTGAAGGACGGCTTTCACACACACTTATCTCTCAGAACAGAGCAAGTGGAGAGACGTTCGTTCATCTAGCACCAAGGGAACGGGTGGCAGGAGACACTTTTTCTCTGCTTTCTCAGTCTGTTTCCTAGTGCCGGTTTGAAGTTCCTGCAGTTTTCACTGTAAAACCGATTTGGAGCTTGTACCTCCCCATATATATGTATGGAATGGAGTTTGCAACTGAAAAGAAACTTTGTGTTCCCAACAAGCTAGGTGAAGGACGGCTTTCACACACACTTATCTCTCCGAACTGAGCAAGTGGAGAGACGTTCGTTCATCTAGCACCAAGGGAACGGGTTGCAGGAGACACTTTTTGTCTGCTTTCTCAATCTGTTTCCTAGTGCCGGTTTGAAGTTCCTGCAGTTTTCACTGTAAAACCGAGTTGGAGCTTCTACCTCCCCATATATATGTATGGAATGGAGTTTGCAACTGAAAAGAAACTTTGTGTTCCCAACAAGCTAGGTGAAGGACGGCTTTCACACACACTTATCTCTCAGAACTGAGCAAGTGGAGAGACGTTCGTTCATCTAGCACCAAGGGAAAGGGTTGCAGGAGACACATTTTCTCTGGTTTCTCAGTCTGTTTCCTAGTGCCGGATTGAAGTTCCTGCAGTTTTCACTGTCAAACGGAGTTGGAGCTAGTACCTCCCCATATATATGTTTGGAATGGAGTTTGCAACTGAAAAGAAACTAAGTGTTCCCAACAACCTAGGTGAAGGACGGCTTTCACACATACTCATCTCTCAGAACTGAGCAAGTGGAGAGACGTTCGTTCATCTAGCACCAAGGGAACGGATTGCAGGAGACAGTTTTTCTCTGTTTCCTCAGTCTGTTTCCCAGTGCCGGTTTGAAGTTCCTGTATTTTTCACTGTAAAACCGAGTTGGAGCTTGTACCTCCCCATATATATGTATGGAATGGAGTTTGCATCTGAAAAGAAACTTTGTGTTCCCTACAAGCTATGTGAAGGATGGCTTTCACACACACGTATCTCTCAGAACTGAGCAAATGGAGAGACGTTCGTTCATCTAGCACCAAGGGAACGGGTTGCAGGAGACACTTTTTCTCTGCTTTCTCAGTTTGTTTCCTAGTGTCGGTTTGAAGTTCCTGCAGTTTTCACTGTCAAACCGAGTTGGAGCTTGTACCTCCCCATATATATGTATGGAATGGAGTTTGCAACTGAAAAGAAACTTTGTGTTCCCAACAAGCTAGTTGAAGGACAGCTTTCACACACAATTATCTCTCAGAACAGAGCAAGTGGAGAGACGTTCGTTCATCTAGCACCAAGGGAACGGGTTGCAGGAGACACTTTTTCTCTGCTTTCTCAGTTTGTTTCCTAGTGCCGGTTTGAAGTTCCTGCAGTTTTCACTGTAAAACCGAGTTGGAGCTTGTACCTCCCCATATATATGTATGGAATGGAGTTTGCAACTGAAAAGAAACTTTGTGTTCCCAACAAGCAAGGTGAAGGACGGCTTTCACACACACTTATCTCTCAGAACTGAGCAAGTGGAGAGACGTTCGTTCATCTAGCACCAAGGGAACGGGTTGCAGGAGACACTTTTTCTCTGCTTTCTCAGTCTGTTTCCTAGTGCCGGTTTGAAGTTCCTGCAGTTTTCACTGTAAAACCGAGTTGGAGCTAGTACCTCCCCATATATATGTATGGAATGGAGTTTGCAACTGAAAAGAAACTTTGTGTTCCCAAAAAGCTAGGTGAAGGACGGCTTACACACACACTTATCTCTCATAACTGAGCAAGTGGAGAGACGTTCGTTCATCTAGCACCAAGGGAACGGATTGCAGGAGACACTTTTTCTCTGCTTTCTCAGTCTGTTTCCTAGTGCCGGTTTGAAGTTCCTGCAGTTTTCACTGTAAAACCGAGTTGGAGCTTCTACCTCCCCATATATATGTATGGAATGGAGTTTGAAACTGAAAAGAAACTATGTGTTCCCAAAAAGCTAGGTGAAGGACGGCTTTCACACATACATATCTCTCAGAACTGAGCAAGTGGAGAGACGTTCTTTCATCTAGCACCAAGGGAACGGGTTGCAGGAGACACTTTTTCTCTGCTTCCTCAGTCTGTTTCCTAGTGCCGTTTTGAAGTTCCTGCAGTTTTCACTGTAAAACCGAGTTGGAGCTTGTACCTCCCCATATATATGAATGGAATGGAGTTTGCAAGTGAAAAGAATCTTTGTGTTCCCAACAAGCTAGGTGAAGGACGGCTTTCACACACACTTATCTCTCAGAACTGAGCAAGTGGAGAGACGTTCGTTCATCTAGCACCAAGGGAACGGTTTGCAGGAGACACTTTTTTCTGCTTTCTCAGTCTGTTTCCTAGTGCCGGTTTGAAGTTCCTGCAGTTTTCACTGTCAAACCGAGTTGGAGCTAGTACCTCCCCATATATATGTATGGAATGGAGTTTGCAACTGAAAAGAAACTTTGTGTTCCCAACAAGCTAGGTGAAGGACGGCTTTCACATGCACTTCTCTCTCAGAACTGAGCAAGTGGAGAGACGTTCGTTCATCTAGCACCAACGGAACGGGTTGCAGGAGACACTTTTTCTATGCTTTCTCAGTCTGTTTCCTAGTGCCGGTTTGAAGTTCCTGCAGTTTTCACTGTAAAACCGTGTTGGAGATTCTACCTCCCCATATATATGTATGGAATGGAGTTTGCAACTGAAAAGAAACTTTGTGTTCCCAACAAGCTAGGTGAAGGACGGCTTTCACACAGACTTATCTCTCAGAACTGAGCAAGTGGAGAGACGTTCGTTCATCTAGCACCAAGGGAACGGGTTGCAGGAGACTCTTTTTCTCTGCTTTCTCAATCTGTTTCCTAGTGCCGGTTTGAAGTTCCTGCAGTTTTCACTGTAAAACCGAGTTGGAGCTTCTACCTCCCCATATATATGTATGAAATGGAGTTTGCAACTGAAAAGAATCTTTGTGTTCCCAACAAGCTAGGTGAAGGACGGCTTTCACACACACTTATCTCTCAGAACTGAGCAAGTGGAGAGACGTTCGTTCATTTAGCACCAAGGGAAAGGGTTGCAGGAGAGACATTTTCTCTGCTTTCTCAGTCTGTTTCCTAGTGCCGGTTTGAAGTTCCTGCAGTTTTCACTGTCAAACCGAGTTGGAGCTAGTACCTCCCCATATATATGTATGGAATGGAGTTTGCAACTGAAAAGAAACTATGTGTTCCCAACAAGCAAGGTGAAGGACGGCTTTCACACATACTTATCTCTCAGAACTGAGCCAGTGGAGAGACGTTCGTTCATCTAGCACCAAGGGAACGGGTTGCAGGAGACAGTTTTTCTCTGTTTCTCAGTCTGTTTCCTAGTGCCGGTTTGAAGTTCCTGCAGTTTTCACTGTAAAACCGAGTTGGAGCTTGTACCTCCCCATATATATGTATGGAATGGGGTTTGCATCTGAAAAGAAACTTTGTGTTCCCAACAAGCTAGGTGAAAGACGGATTTCACACACACGTATCTCTCAGAACTGAGCAAGTTGAGAGACGTTCGTTCATCTAGCACCAAGGGAACGGGTTGCAGGAGACACTTTTTCTCTGCTTTCTCAGTCTGTTTCCTAGTGCCGGTTTGAAGTTCCTGCAGTTTTCACTGTAAAACCGAGTTGGAGCTTGTACCTCCCCATATCTATGAATGGAATGGAGTTTGCAAGTGAAAAGTAACTTTGTGTTCCCAACAAGCTAGGTGAAGGACGGCTTTCACACACACTTATCTCTCAGAACTGAGCAAGTGGAGAGACGTTCTTTCATCTAGCACCAAGGGAAAGGGTTGCAGGAGACACATTTTCTCTGCTTTCTCAGTCTGTTTCCTAGTGCCGGATTGAAGTTCCTGCAGTTTTCACTGTCAAACAGAGTTGGAGCTAGTACCTCCCCATATATATGTATGGAATGGAGTTTGCAACTGAAAAGAAACTATGTGTTCCCAACAAGCTAGGTGAAGGACGGCTTTCACACATACTTATCTCTCAGAACTGAGCAAGTGGAGAGACGTTTGTTCATCTAGCACCAAGGGAACGGGTTGCAGGAGACAGTTTTCTCTGTTTCCTCAGTCTGTTTCCTAGTGCCGGTTTGAAGTTCCTGCAGTTTTAACTGTAAAACCGATTTGGAGCATGTATCTCCCCATATATATGTATGGAATGGAGTTTGCATCTGAAAAGAAACTTTGTGTTCCCAACAAGCTAGGTGAAGGACGGCTTTCACACACACGTATCTCTCAGAACTGAGCAAGTGGAGAGACGTTCGTTCATCTAGCACCAAGGGAACGGTTTGCAGGAGACACTTTTTCTCTGCTTTCTCAGTCTGTTTCCTAATGCCGGTTTGAAGTTCCTGCAGTTTTCACTGTCAAACCGATTTGGAGCTTGTACCTCCCCATATATATGTATGGAATGGAGTTTGCAACTGAAAAGAAACTTTGTGTTCCCAACAAGCTAGTTGAAGGACGGCTTTCACACACACTTATCTCTCAGAACAGAGCAAGTGGAGAGACGTTCGTTCATCTAGCACCAAGGGAACGGGTTGCAGGAGACACTTTTTCTCTGCTTTCTCAGTCTGTTTCCTAGTGCCGGTTTGAAGTTCCTGCAGTTTTCACTGTAAAACCGATTTGGAGCTTGTACCTCCCCATATATATGTATGGAATGGAGTTTGCAACTGAAAAGAAACTTTGTGTTCCCAACAAGCTAGGTGAAGGACGGCTTTCACACACACTTATCTCTCCGAACTGAGCAAGTGGAGAGACGTTCGTTCATCTAGCACCAAGGGAACGGGTTGCAGGAGACACTTTTTGTCTGCTTTCTCAATCTGTTTCCTAGTGCCGGTTTGAAGTTCCTGCAGTTTTCACTGTAAAACCGAGTTGGAGCTTCTACCTCCCCATATATATGTATGGAATGGAGTTTGCAACTGAAAAGAAACTTTGTGTTCCCAACAAGCTAGGTGAAGTTCGGCTTTCACACACACTTATCTCTCAGAACTGAGCAAGTGGAGAGACGTTCGTTCATCTAGCACCAAGGGAAAGGGTTGCAGGAGACACATTTTCTCTGGTTTCTCAGTCTGTTTCCTAGTGCCGGATTGAAGTTCCTGCAGTTTTCACTGTCAAACGGAGTTGGAGCTAGTACCTCCCCATATATATGTTTGGAATGGAGTTTGCAACTGAAAAGAAACTATGTGTTCCCAACAACCTAGGTGAAGGACGGCTTTCACACATACTCATCTCTCAGAACTGAGCAAGTGGAGAGACGTTCGTTCATCTAGCACCAAGGGAACGGGTTGCAGGAGACAGTTTTTCTCTGTTTCCTCAGTCTGTTTCCCAGTGCCGGTTTGAAGTTCCTGCAGTTTTCACTGTAAAACCGAGTTGGAGCTTGTACCTCCCCATATATATGTATGGAATGGAGTTTGCATCTGAAAAGAAACTTTGTGTTCCCTACAAGCTATGTGAAGGACGGCTTTCACACACACGTATCTCTCAGAACTGAGCAAATGGAGAGACGTTCGTTCATCTAGCACCAAGGGAACGGGTTGCAGGAGACACTTTTTCTCTGCTTTCTCAGTCTGTTTCCTAGTGTCGGTTTGAAGTTCCTGCAGTTTTCACTGTCAAACCGAGTTGGAACTTGTACCTCCCCATATATATGTATGGAATGGAGTTTGCAACTGAAAAGAAACTTTGTGTTCCCAACAAGCTAGTTGAAGGACGGCTTTCACACACAATTATCTCTCAGAACAGAGCAAGTGGAGAGACGTTCGTTCATCTAGCACCAAGGGAACGGGTTGCAGGAGACACTTTTTCTCTGCTTTCTCAGTTTGTTTCCTAGTGCCGGTTTGAAGTTCCTGCAGTTTTCACTGTAAAACCGAGTTGGAGCTTGTACCTCCCCATATATATGTATGGAATGGAGTTTGCAACTGAAAAGAAACTTTGTGTTCCCAACAAGCAAGGTGAAGGACGGCTTTCACACACACTTAACTGTCAGAACTGAGCAAGTGGAGAGACGTTCGTTCATCTATCACCAAGGGAACGGGTTGCAGGAGAAACTTTTTCTCTGCTTTCTCAGTCTGTTTCCTAGTGCCGGTTTGAAGTTCCTGCAGTTTTCACTGTAAAACCGAGTTGGAGCTAGTACCTCCCCATATATATGTATGGATTGGAGTTTGCAACTGAAAAGAAACTTTGTGTTCCCAAAAAGCTAGGTGAAGGACGGCTTACACACACACTTATCTCTCATAACTGAGCAAGTGGAGAGACGTTCGTTCATCTAGCACCAAGGGAACGGATTGCAGGAGACACTTTTTCTCTGCTTTCTCAGTCTGTTTCCTAGTGCCGGTTTGAAGTTCCTGCAGTTTTCACTGTAAAACCGTGTTGGAGCTTCTACCTCCCCATATATATGTATGGAATGGAGTTTGCAACTGAAAAGAAACTATGTGTTCCCAAAAAGCTAGGTGAAGGACGGCTTTCACACATACATATCTCTCAGAACTGAGCAAGTGGAGAGACGTTCTTTCATCTAGCACCAAGGGAACGGGTTGCAGGAGACACTTTTTCTCTGCTTCCTCAGTCTGTTTCCTAGTGCCGTTTTGAAGTTCCTGCAGTTTTCACTGTAAAACCGAGTTGGAGCTTGTACCTCCCCATATATATGAATGGAATGGAGTTTGCAAGTGAAAAGAATCTTTGTGTTCCCAACAAGCTAGGTGAAGGACGGCTTTCACACACACTTATCTCTCAGAACTGAGCAAGTGGAGAGACGTTTGTTCATCTAGCACCAAGGGAACGGGATGCAGGAGACACTTTTTCTCTGCTTTCTCAGTCTGTTTCCTAGTGCCGGTTTGAAGTTCCTGCAGTTTTCACTGTCAAACCGAGTTGGAGCTAGTACCTCCCCATATATATGTATGGAATGGAGTTTGCAACTGAAAAGAAACTTTGTGTTCCCAACAAGCTAGGTGAAGGACGGCTTTCACACGCACTTCTCTCTCAGAACTGAGCAAGTGGAGAGACGTTCGTTCATCTAGCACCAAGGGAACGGGTTGCAGGAGACACTTTTTCTATGCTTTCTCAGTCTGTTTCCTAGTGCCGGTTTGAAGTTCCTGCAGTTTTCACTGTAAAACCGTGTTGGAGATTCTACCTCCCCATATATATGTATGGAATGGAGTTTGCAACTGAAAAGAAACTTTGTGTTCCCAACAAGCTAGGTGAAGGACGGCTTTCACACAGACTTATCTCTCAGAACTGAGCAAGTGGAGAGACGTTCGTTCATCTAGCACCAAGGGAACGGGTTGCAGGAGACTCTTTTTCTCTGCTTTCTCAAACTGTTTCCTAGTGCCGGTTTGAAGTTCCTGCAGTTTTCACTGTAAAACCGAGTTGGAGCTTCTACCTCCCCATATATATGTATGAAATGGAGTTTGCAACTGAAAAGAATCTTTGTGTTCCCAACAAGCTAGGTGAAGGACGGCTTTCACACACACTTATCTCTCAGAACTGAGCAAGTGGAGAGACGTTCGTTCATTTAGCACCAAGGGAAAGGGTTGCAGGAGAGACATTTTCTCTGCTTTCTCAGTCTGTTTCCTAGTGCCGGATTGAAGTTCCTGCAGTTTTCACTGTCAAACCGAGTTGGAGCTAGTACCTCCCCGTATATATGTATGGAATGGAGTTTGCAACTGAAAAGAAACTATGTGTTCCCAACAAGCAAGGTGAAGGACGGCTTTCACACATAATTATCTCTCAGAACTGAGCCAGTGGAGAGACGTTCGTTCATCTAGCACCAAGGGAACGGGTTGCAGGAGACAGTTTTTCTCTGTTTCTCAGTCTGTTTCCTAGTGCCGGTTTGAAGTTCCTGCAGTTTTCACTGTAAAACCGAGTTGGAACTTGTACCTCCCCATATATATGTATGGAATGGAGTTTGCATCTGAAAAGAAACTTTGTGTTCCCAACAAGCTAGGTGAAAGACGGATTTCACACACACGTATCTCTCAGAACTGAGCAAGTTGAGAGACGTTCGTTCATCTAGCACCAAGGGAACGGGTTGCAGGAGACACTTTTTCTCTGCTTTCTCAGTCTGTTTCCTAGTGCCGGTTTGAAGTTCCTGCAGTTTTCACTGTAAAACCGAGTTGGAGCTTGTACCTCCCCATATCTATGAATGGAATAGAGTTTGCAAGTGAAAAGTAACTTTGTGTTCCCAACAAGCTAGGTGAAGGACGGCTTTCACACACACTTATATCTCAGAACTGAGCAAGTGGAGAGACGTTCGTTCATCTAGCACCAAGGGAACGGGTTGCAGGAGACACTTTTTCTCTGCTTTCTCAGTCTGTTTCCTAGTGCCGGTTTGAAGTTCCTGCAGTTTTCACTGTCAAACCGAGTTGGAGCTAGTACCTCCCCATATATATGTATGGAATGGAGTTTGCAACTGAAAAGAAACTTTGTGTTCCCAACAAGCTAGGTGAAGGACGGCTTTCACACGCACTCCTCTCTCAGAACTGAGCAAGTGGAGAGACGTTCGTTCATCTAGCACCAAGGGAACGGGTTGCAGGAGACACTTTTTCTCTGCTTTCTCAGTCTGTTTCCTAGTGCCGGTTTGAAGTTCCTGCAGTTTTCACTGTAAAACCGAGTTGGAGCTTGTACCTCCCCATATCTATGAATGGAATGGAGTTTGCAAGTGAAAAGTAACTTTGTGTTCCCAACAAGCTAGGTGAAGGACGGCTTTCACACACACTTATATCTCAGAACTGAGCAAGTGGAGAGACGTTCGTTCATTTAGCACCAAGGGAAAGGGTTGCAGGAGAGACATTTTCTCTGCTTTCTCAGTCTGTTTCCTAGTGCCGGATTGAAGTTCCTGCAGTTTTCACTGTCAAACCGAGTTGGAGCTAGTACCTCCCCGTATATATGTATGGAATGGAGTTTGCAACTGAAAAGAAACTATGTGTTCCCAACAAGCAAGGTGAAGGACGGCTTTCACACATACTTATCTCTCAGAACTGAGCCAGTGGAGAGACGTTCGTTCATCTAGCACCAAGGGAACGGGTTGCAGGAGACAGTTTTTCTCTGTTTCTCAGTCTGTTTCCTAGTGCCGGTTTGAAGTTCCTGCAGTTTTCACTGTAAAACCGAGTTGGAGCTTGTACCTCCCCATATATATGTATGGAATGGAGTTTGCATCTGAAAAGAAACTTTGTGTTCCCAACAAGCTAGGTGAAAGACGGATTTCACACACACGTATCTCTCAGAACTGAGCAAGTTGAGAGACGTTCGTTCATCTAGCACCAAGGGAACGGGATGCAGGAGACACTTTTTCTCTGCTTTCTCAGTCTGTTTCCTAGTGCCGGTTTGAAGTTCCTGCAGTTTTCACTGTAAAACCGAGTTGGAGCTTGTACCTCCCCATATCTATGAATGGAATGGAGTTTGCTAGTGAAAAGTAACTTTGTGTTCCCAACAAGCTAGGTGAAGGACGGCTTTCACACACACTTATATCTCAGAACTGAGCAAGTGGAGAGACGTTCGTTCATCTAGCACCAAGGGAACGGGTTGCAGGAGACACTTTTTCTCTGCTTTCTCAGTCTGTTTCCTAGTGCCGGTTTGAAGTTCCTGCAGTTTTCACTGTCAAACCGAGTTGGAGCTAGTACCTCCCCATATATATGTATGGAATGGAGTTTGCAACTGAAAAGAAACTTTGTGTTCCCAACAAGCTAGGTGAAGGACGGCTTTCACACGCACTTCTCTCTCAGAACTGAGCAAGTGGAGAGACGTTCGTTCATCTAGCACCAAGGGAACGGGTTGCAGGAGACACTTTTTGTCTGCTTTCTCAATCTGTTTCCTAGTGCCGGTTTGAAGTTCCTGCAGTTTTCACTGTAAAACCGAGTTGGAGCTAGTACCTCCCCATATATATGTATGGAATGGAGTTTGCAACTGAAAAGAAACTTTGTGTTCCCAACAAGCTAGGTGAAGTACGGCTTTCACACACACTTATCTCTCAGAACTGAGCAAGTGGAGAGACGTTCGTTCATCTAGCACCAAGGGAAAGGGTTGCAGGAGAGACATTTTCTCTGCTTTCTCAGTCTGTTTCCTAGTGCCGGATTGAAGTTCCTGCAGTTTTCACTGTCAAACCGAGTTGGAGCTCGTACCTCCCCATATATATGTATGGAATGGAGTTTGCAACTGAAAAGAAACTATGTGTTCCCAACAAGCTAGGTGAAGGACGGCTTTCACACATACTTATCTCTCAGAACTGAGCAAGTGGAGAGACGTTCGTTCATCTAGCACCAAGGGAACGGGTTGCAGGAGACACTTTTTCTCTGCTTTCTCAGTCTGTTTCCTAGTGCCGGTTGGAAGTTCCTGCAGTTTTCACTGTAAAACCGTGTTGGAGCTTGTACCTCCCCATATATATGTATGGAATGGAGTTTGCAAATGAAAAGAAACTTTGTCTTCCCAACAAGCTAGGTGAAGGACGGCTTTCACCCAGACTTATCTCTCAGAACTGAGCAAGTGGAGAGACGTTCGTTCATCTAGCACCAAGGGAACGGGTTGCAGGAGACACTTTTTGTCTGCTTTCTCAATCTCTTTCCTAGTGCCGGTTTGAAGTTCCTGCAGTTTTCACTGTAAAACCGAGTTGGAGTTTCTACCTCCCCATATATATGTATGGAATGGAGTTTGCAACTGAAAAGAAACTTTGTGTTCCCAACAAGCTAGGTGAAGGACGGCTTTCACACACACTTATCTCTCAGAACTGAGCAATTGGAGAGACGTTCGTTCATCTAGCACCAAGGAAACGGGTTGAAGGAGACACTTTTTCTCTGCTTTCTCAGTCTGTTTCCTAGTGCCGGTTTGAAGTTCCTGCAGTTTTCACTGTAAAACCGAGTTGGAGCTAGTACCTCCCCATATATATGTATGGAATGGAGTTTGCAACTGAAAAGAAACTTTGTGTTCCCAACAAGCTAGGTGAAGGACGGCTTTCACACACACTTATCTCTCAGAACTGAGCAAGTGGAGAGACGTTCGTTCATCTAGCACCAAGGGAACGGGTTGCAGGAGACACTTTTTCTCTGCTTTCTCAGTCTGTTTCCTAGGTCCGGTTTGAAGTTCCTGCAGTTTTCACTGTAAAACCGAGTTGGAGCTTCTACCTCCCCATATATATGTATGGAATGGAGTTTGCAACTGAAAAGAAACTTTGTGTTCCCAACAAGCTAGGTGAAGGACGGCTTTCACACGCACTTATCTCTCAGAACTGAGCAAGTGGAGAGACGTTCGTTCATCTAGCACCAAGGGAACGGGTTGCAGGAGACACTTTTTGTCTGCTTTCTCAATCTCTTTCCTAGTGCCGGTTTGAAGTTCCTGCAGTTTTCACTGTAAAACCGAGTTGGAGTTTCTACCTCCCCATATATATGTATGGAATGGAGTTTGCAACTGAAAAGAAACTTTGTGTTCCCAACAAGCTAGGTGAAGGACGGCTTTCACACACACTTATCTCTCAGAACTGAGCAATTGGAGAGACGTTCGTTCATCTAGCACCAAGGAAACGGGTTGAAGGAGACACTTTTTCTCTGCTTTCTCAGTCTGTTTCCTAGTGCCGGTTTGAAGTTCCTGCAGTTTTCACTGTAAAACCGAGTTGGAGCTAGTACCTCCCCATATATATGTATGGAATGGAGTTTGCAACTGAAAAGAAACTTTGTGTTCCCAACAAGCTAGGTGAAGGACGGCTTTCACACACACTTATCTCTCAGAACTGAGCAAGTGGAGAGACGTTCGTTCATCTAGCACCAAGGGAACGGGTTGCAGGAGACACTTTTTCTCTGCTTTCTCAGTCTGTTTCCTAGGTCCGGTTTGAAGTTCCTGCAGTTTTCACTGTAAAACCGAGTTGGAGCTTCTACCTCCCCATATATATGTATGGAATGGAGTTTGCAACTGAAAAGAAACTTTGTGTTCCCAACAAGCTAGGTGAAGGACGGCTTTCACACGCACTTATCTCTCAGAACTGAGCAAGTGGAGAGACGTTCGTTCATCTAGCACCAAGGGAACGGGTTGCAGGAGACACTTTTTCTCTGCTTTCTCAGTCTGTTTCCTAGTGCCGGTTTGAAGTTCCTGCAGTTTTCACTGTAAAACCGAGTTGGAGCTTGTACCTCCCCATATCTATGAATGGAATGGAGTTTGCAAGTGAAAAGTAACTTTGTGTTCCCAACAAGCTAGGTGAAGGACGGCTTTCACACACACTTATATCTCAGAACTGAGCAAGTGGAGAGACGTTCGTTCATCTAGCACCAAGGGAACGGGTTGCAGGAGACACTTTTTCTCTGCTTTCTCAGTCTGTTTCCTAGTGCCGGTTTGAAGTTCCTGCAGTTTTCACTGTCAAACCGAGTTGGAGCTAGTACCTCCCCATATATATGTATGGAATGGAGTTTGCATCTGAAAAGAAACTTTGTGTTCCCAACAAGCTAGGTGAAGGACGGCTTTCACACGCACTTCTCTCTCAGAACTGAGCAAGTGGAGAGACGTTCGTTCATCTAGCACCAAGGGAACGGGTTGCAGGAGACACTTTTTCTCTGCTTTCTCAGTCTGTTTCCTAGTGCCGGTTTGAAGTTCCTGCAGTTTTCACTGTAAAACCGTGTTGGAGCTTCTACCTCCCCATATATATGTATGGAATGGAGTTTGCAACTGAAAAGAAACTTTGTGTTCCCAACAAGCTAGGTGAAGGACGGCTTTCACACAGACTTATCTCTCAGAACTGAGCAAGTGGAGAGACGTTCGTTCATCTAGCACCAAGGGAAAGGGTTGCAGGAGACACTTTTTGTCTGCTTTCTCAATCTGTTTCCTAGTGCCGGTTTGAAGTTCCTGCAGTTTTCACTGTAAAACCGAGTTGGAGCTTCTACCTCCCCATATATATGTATGGTATGGAGTTTGCAACTGAAAAAAAACTTTGTGTTCCCAACAAGCTAGGTGAAGGACGGCTTTCACACATACTTATCTCTCAGAACTGAGCAAGTGGAGAGACGTTCGTTCATCTAGCACCAAGGGAACGGGTTGCAGGAGACACTTTTTCTCTGCTTTCTCAGTCTGTTTCCTAGGTCCGGTTTGAAGTTAATGCAGTTTTCACTGTAAAACCGAGTTGGAGCTTCTACCTCCCCATATATATGTATGGAATGGAGTTTGCAACTGAAAAGAAACTTTGTGTTCCCAACAAGCTAGGTGAAGGACGGCTTTCACACGCACTTATCTCTCAGAACTGAGCAAGTGTAGAGACGTTCGTTCATCTAGCACCAAGGGAACGGGTTGCAGGAGACACTTTTTCTCTGCTTTCTCAGTCTGTTTCCTAGTGCCGGTTTGAAGTTCCTGCAGTTTTCACTGTAAAACCGAGTTGGAGCTTGTACCTCCCCATATCTATGAATGGAATGGAGTTTGCAAGTGAAAAGAAACTTTGTGTTCCCAACAAGCTAGGTGAAGGACGGCTTTCACACACACTTATATCTCAGAACTGAGCAAGTGGAGAGACGTTCGTTCATCTAGCACCAAGGGAACGGGTTGCAGGAGACACTTTGTCTCTGCTTCCTCAGTCTGTTTCCTAGTGCCGTTTTGAAGTTCCTGCAGTTTTCACTGTAAAACCGAGTTGGAGCTTGTACCTCCCCATATCTATATGAATGGAATGGAGTTTGCAAGTGAAAAGAAACTTTGTGTTCCCAACAAGCTAGGTGAAGGACGGTTTTCACACACACTTATCTCTCAGAACTGAGCAAGTGGAGAGACGTTCGTTCATCTAGCACCAAGGGAACGGGTTGCAAGAGACACTTTTTCTCTGCTTTCTCAGTCTGTTTCCTAGTGCCGGTTTGAAGTTCCTGCAGTTTTCACTGTCAAACCGAGTTGGAGCTAGTACCTCCCCATATATATGTATGGAATGGAGTTTGCAACTGAAAAGAAACTTTGTGTTCCCAACAAGCTAGGTGAAGGACGGCTTTCACACGCACTTCTCTCTCAGAACTGAGCAAGTGGAGAGACGTTCGTTCATCTAGCACCAAGGGAACGGGTTGCAGGAGACACTTTTTCTCTGCTTTCTCAGTCTGTTTCCTAGTGCCGGTTTGAAGTTCCTGCAGTTTTCACTGTAAAACCGTGTTGGAGATTCTACCTCCCCATATATATGTATGGAATGGAGTTTGCAACTGAAAAGAAACTTTGTGTTCCCAACAAGCTAGGTGAAGGACGGCTTTCACACAGACTTATCTCTCAGAACTGAGCAAGTGGAGAGACGTTCGTTCATCTAGCACCAAGGGAACGGGTTGCAGGAGACACTTTTTCTCTGCTTTCTCAGTCTGTTTCCTAGTGCCGGATTGAAGTTCCTGCAGTTTTCACTGTAAAACCGAGTTGGAGCTAGTACCTCCCCATATATATGTATGGAATGGAGTTTGCAACTGAAAAGAAACTTTGTGTTCGCAAAAAGCTAGGTGAAGGACGGCTTACACACACAATTATCTCTCATAACTGAGCAAGTGGAGAGACGTTCGTTCATCTAGCACCAAGGGAACGGATTGAAGGAGACACTTTTTCTCTGCTTTCTCAGTCTGTTTCCTAGTGCCGGTTTGAAGTTCCTGCAGTTTTCACTGTAAAACCGAGTTGGAGCTTCTACCTCCCCATATATATGTATGGAATGGAGTTTGCAACTGAAAAGAAACTTTGTGTTCCCAACAAGCTAGGTGAAGGACGGCTTTCACACATACTTATCTCTCAGAACTGAGCAAGTGGAGAGACGTTCGTTCATCTAGCACCAAGGGAACGGGTTGCAGGAGACACTTTGTCTCTGCTTCCTCAGTCTGTTTCCTAGTGCCGTTTTGAAGTTCCTGCAGTTTTCACTGTAAAACCGAGTTGGAGCTTTTACCTCCAAATATATATGAATGGAATGGAGTTTGCAAGTGAAAAGAAACTTTGTGTTCCCAACAAGCTAGGTGAAGGACGGTTTTCACACACACTTATCTCTCAGAACTGAGCAAGTGGAGAGACGTTCGTTCATCTAGCACCAAGGGAACGGGTTGCAAGAGACACTTTTTCTCTGCTTTCTCAGTCTGTTTCCTAGTGCCGGTTTGAAGTTCCTGCAGTTTTCACTGTCAAACCGAGTTGGAGCTAGTACCTCCCCATATATATGTATGGAATGGAGTTTGCAACTGAAAAGAAACTTTGTGTTCCCAAAAAGCTAGGTGAAGGACGGCTTTCACACACACTTATCTCTCAGAACTGAGCAAGTGGAGAGACGTTCGTTCATCTAGCACCAAGGGAACGGATTGAAGGAGACACTTTTTCTCTGCTTTCTCAGTCTGTTTCCTAGTGCCGGTTTGAAGTTCTTGCAGTTTTCACTGTAAAACCGTGTTGGAGATTCTACCTCCCCATATATATGTATGGAATGGAGTTTGCAACTGAAAAGAAACTTTGTGTTCCCAACAAGCTAGGTGAAGGACGGCTTTCACACAGACATATCTCTCAGAACTGAGCAAGTGGAGAGACGTTCGTTCATCTAGCACCAAGGGAACGGGTTGCAGGAGACACTTTTTGTCTGCTTTCTCAATCTGTTTCCTAGTGCCGGTTTGAAGTTCCTGCAGTTTTCACTGTAAAACCGAGTTGTAGCTTCTACCTCCCCATATATATGTATGGAATGGAGTTTGCAACTGAAAAGAAACTTTGTGTTCCCAAAAAGCTAGGTGAAGGACGGCTTTCACACACACTTATCTCTCAGAACTGAGCAAGTGGAGAGACGTTCGTTCATCTAGCACCAAGGGAAAGGGTTGCAGGAGAGACATTTTCTCTGCTTTCTCAGTCTGTTTCCTAGTGCCGGATTGAAGTTCCTGCAGTTTTCACTGTAAAACCGAGTTGGAGCTAGTACCTCCCCATATATATGTATGGAATGGAGTTTGCAACTGAAAAGAAACTATGTGTTCCCAACATGCTAGGTGAAGGACGGCTTTCACACATACTTATCTCTCAGAACTGAGCAAGTGGAGAGACGTTCGTTCATCTAGCACCAAGGGAACGGGTTGCAGGAGACAGTTTTTCTCTGTTTCCTCAGTCTGTTTCCTAGTGCCGGTATGAAGTTCCTGCAGTTTTCACTGTAAAACCGAGTTGGAGCTTGTACCTCCCCATATATATGTATGGAATGGAGTTTGCATCTGAAAAGAAACTTTGTGTTCCCAACAACTAGGTGAAGGACGGCTTTCACACACACGTATCTCTCAGAACTGAGCAAGTGGAGAGACGTTCGTTCATCTAGCAAAAAGGGAACGGGTTGCAGGAGACACTTTTTCTCTGCTTTCTCAGTCTGTTTCCTAGTGCCGGTTTGAAGTTCCTGCAGTTTTCACTGTAAAACCGAGTTGGAGCTTGTACCTCCCGATATATATGTATGGAATGGAGTTTGCAACTGAAACGAAACTTTGTGTTCCCAACAAACTAGGTGAAGGACGGCTTTCACACAGACTTATCTCTCAGAACTGAGCTAGTGGAGAGACGTTCGTTCATCTAGCACCAAGGGAACGGGTTGCAGGAGACAATTTTTGTCTGTTTTCTCAATCTGTTTCCTAGTGCCGGTTTGAAGTTCCTGCAGTTTTCACTGTAAAACCGAGTTGGAACTTCTACCTCCCCATATATATGTATGGAATGGAGTTTGCAACTGAAAAGAAACTTTGTGTTCCCAACAAGCTAGGTGAAGGACGGCTTTCACACACACTTATCTCTCAGAACTGAGCAAGTGGAGAGACGTTCGTTCATCTAGCACCAAGGGAACGGGTTGCAGGAGACACTTTTTCTCTGCTTTCTCAGTATGTTTCCTAGTGCCGATTTCAAGTTCCTGCAGTTTGCACTGTAAAACCGATTTGGAGCTAGTACCTCCCCATATATATGTATGGAATGGAGTTTGCAACTGAAAAGAAACTTTGTGTTCCCAAAAAGCTTGGTGAAGGACGGCTTACACACACACTTATCTCTCATAACTGAGCAAGTGGAGAGACGTTCGTTCATCTAGCACCAAGGGAACGGATTGCAGGAGACACTTTTTCTCTGCTTTCTCAGTCTGTTTCCTAGGTCCGGTTTGAAGTTCCTGCAGTTTTCACTGTAAAACCGAGTTGGAGCTTCTACCTCCCCATATATATGTATGGAATGGAGTTTGCAACTGAAAAGAAACTTTGTGTTCCCAACAAGCTAGGTGAAGGACGGCTTTCACACATACTTATCTCTGAGAACTGATCAAGTGGAGAGACGTTCGTTCATCTAGCACCAAGGGAACGGGTTGCAGGAGACACTTTTTCTCTGCTTCCTCAATCTGTTTCCTAGTGCCGTTTTGAAGTTCCTGCAGTTTTCACTGTAAAACGGAGTTGAACCTTTACCTCCCCATATATATGAATGGAATGGAGTTTGCAAGTGAAAAGAAACTTTGTGTTCCCAACAAGCTAGGTGAAGGACGGCTTTCACACACACTTATCTCTCAGAACTGAGCAAGTGGAGAGACGTTCGTTCATCTAGCACCAAGGGAACGGTTTGCAGGAGACACTTATGTCTGCTTTCTCAATCTGTTTCCTAGTGCCGGTTTGAAGTTCCTGCAGTTTTCACTGTAAAACCGAGTTGGAGCTTCTACCTCCCCATATATATGTATGGAATGGAGTTTGCAACTGAAAAGAAACTTTGTGTTCCCAAAAAGCTAGGTGAAGGACGGCTTTCACACACACTTATCTCTCAGAACTGAGCAAGTGGAGAGACGTTCGTTCATCTAACACCAAGGGAAAGGGTTGCAGGAGAGACATTTTCTCTGCTTTGTCAGTCTGTTTCCTAGTGCCGGATTGAAGTTCCTGCAGTTTTCACTGTCAAACCGAGTTGGAGCTAGTACCTCCCCATATATATGTATGGAATGGAGTTTGCAGCTGAAAAGAAACTATGTGTTCCCAACAAGCTAGGTGAAGGACGGCTTTCACACATACTTATCTCTCAGAACTGAGCAAGTGGAGAGACGTTCGTTCATCTAGCACCAAGGGAACGGGTTGCAGGAGACAGTTTTTCTCTGTTTCCTCAGTCTGTTTCCTAGTGCCGGTTTGAAGTTCCTGCAGTTTTCACTGTAAAACCGAGTTGGAGCTTGTACCTCCCCATATATATGTATGGAATGGAGTTTGCATCTGAAAAGAAACTTTGTGTTCCCAACAAGCTAGGTGAAGGACGGCTTTCACACACACGTATCTCTCAGAACTGAGCAAGTGGAGAGACGTTCGTTCATCTAGCACCAAGGGAACGGGTTGCAGGAGACACTTTTTCTCTGCTTTCTCATTCTGTTTCCTAGTGCCGGTTTGAAGTTCCTGCAGTTTTCACTATAAATCCGAGTTGGAGATTGTACCTCCCGATATATATGTATGGAATGGAGTTTGCAACTGAAAAGAAACTTTGTGTTCCCAACAAGCTAGGTGAAGGACGGCTTTCACACAGACTTATCTCTCAGAACTGAGCAAGTGGAGAGACGTTCGTTCATCTAGCACCAAGGGAACGGGTTGCAGGAGACACTTTTTCTCTGCTTTCTCATTCTGTTTCCTAGTGCCGGTTTGAAGTTCCTGCAGTTTTCACTATAAATCCGAGTTGGAGCTTGTACCTCCCGATATATATGTATGGAATGGAGTTTGCAACTGAAAAGAAACTTTGTGTTCCCAACAAGCTAGGTGAAGGACGGCTTTCACACAGACTTATCTCTCAGAACTGAGCAAGTGGAGAGACGTTCGTTCATCTAGCACCAATGGAACGGGTTGCAGGAGACACTTTTTGTCTGTTTTCTCAATCTGTTTCCTAGTGCCGGTTTGAAGTTCCTGAAATTTTCACTGTAAAACCGAGTTGGATCTTCTACCTCCCCATATATATGTATGGAATGGAGTTTGCAACTGAAAAGAAACTTTGTGTTCCCAACAAGCTAGGTGTAGGACGGCTTTCACACACACTTATCTCTCAGAACTGAGCAAGTGGAGAGACGTTCGTTCATCTAGCACCAAGGGAACGGGTTGCAGGAGACACTTTTTCTCTGCTTTCTCAGTCTGTTTCCTAGTGCCGGTTTGAAGTTCCTGCAGTTTTCACTGTAAAACCGAGTTGGAGCTAGTACCTCCCCATATATATGTATGGAATGGAGTTTGCAACTGAAAAGAAACTTTGTGTTCCCAAAAAGCTAGGTGAAGGACGGCTTACACACACACTTATCTCTCATAACTGAGCAAGTGGAGAGACGTTCGTTCATCTAGCACCAAGGGAACGGATTGCAGGAGACACTTTTTCTCTGCTTTCTCATTCTGTTTCCTAGTGCCGGTTTGAAGTTCCTGCAGTTTTCACTATAAATCCGAGTTGGAGCTTGTACCTCCCGATATATATGTATGGAATGGAGTTTGCAACTGAAAAGAAACTTTGTGTTCCCAACAAGCTAGGTGAAGGACGGCTTTCACACAGACTTATCTCTCAGAACTGAGCAAGTGGAGAGACGTTCGTTCATCTAGCACCAATGGAACGGGTTGCAGGAGACACTTTTTGTCTGTTTTCTCAATCTGTTTCCTAGTGCCGGTTTGAAGTTCCTGAAATTTTCACTGTAAAACCGAGTTGGATCTTCTACCTCCCCATATATATGTATGGAATGGAGTTTGCAACTGAAAAGAAACTTTGTGTTCCCAACAAGCTAGGTGTAGGACGGCTTTCACACACACTTATCTCTCAGAACTGAGCAAGTGGAGAGACGTTCGTTCATCTAGCACCAAGGGAACGGGTTGCAGGAGACACTTTTTCTCTGCTTTCTCAGTCTGTTTCCTAGTGCCGGTTTGAAGTTCCTGCAGTTTTCACTGTAAAACCGAGTTGGAGCTAGTACCTCCCCATATATATGTATGGAATGGAGTTTGCAACTGAAAAGAAACTTTGTGTTCCCAAAAAGCTAGGTGAAGGACGGCTTACACACACACTTATCTCTCATAACTGAGCAAGTGGAGAGACGTTCGTTCATCTAGCACCAAGGGAACGGATTGCAGGAGACACTTTTCTCTGCTTTCTCAGTCTGTTTCCTAGGTCCGGTTTGAAGTTCCTGCAGTTTTCACTGTAAAACCGAGTTGGAGCTAGTACCTCCCCATATATATGTATGGAATGGAGTTTGCAACTGAAAAGAAACTTTGTGTTCCCAAAAAGCTAGGTGAAGGACGGCTTACACACACACTTAACTCTCATAACTGAGCAAGTGGAGAGACGTTCGTTCATCTAGCACCAAGGGAACGGATTGCAGGAGACACTTTTTCTCTGCTTTCTCAGTCTGTTTCCTAGGTCCGGTTTGAAGTTCCTGCAGTTTTCACTGTAAAACCCAGTTGGAGCTTCTACCTCCCCATATATATGTATGGAATGGAGTTTGCAACTGAAAAGAAACTTTGTGTTCCCAACAAGCTAGGTGAAGGACGGCTTTCACACATATATATCTCTGAGAACTGATCAAGTGGAGAGACGTTCGTTCATCTAGCACCAAGGGAACGGGTTGCAGGAGACACTTTTTCTCTGCTTCCTCAATCTGTTTCCTAGTGCCGTTTTGAAGTCCCTGCAGTTTTCACTTTAAAACCGAGTTGGAGCTTGTACCTCCCCATATATATGAATGGAATGGAGTTTGCAACTGAAAAGAAAGTTTGTGTTCCCTACAAGCTAGGTGAAGGACGGCTTTCACACACACTTATCTCTCAGAACTGAGCAAGTGGAGAGACGTTCGTTCATCTAGCACCAAGGGAACGGGTTGCAGGAGACACTTTTTCTCTGCTTTCTCAGTCTGTTTCCTAGTGCCGGTTTGAAGTTCCTGCAGTTTTCACTGTAAAACAGGGTTGGAGCTTCTACCTCCCCATATATATGTATGGAATGGTGTTTGCAACTGAAAAGAAACTTTGAGTTCCCAACAAGCTAGGTGAAGGACGGCTTTCACACACACGTATCTCTCAGAACTGAGCAAGTGGAAAGACTTTCGTTCATCTAGCACCAAGGGAACGGGTTGCAGGAGACAGTTTTTCTCTGTTTCCTCAGTCTGTTTCCTAGTGCCGGTTTGAAGTTCCTGCAGTTTTCACTGTAAAACCGAGTTGGAGCTTGTACCTCCCCATATATATGAATGGAATGGAGTTTGCAAGTGAAAAGAAACTTTGTGTTCCCAACAAGCTAGGTGAAGGACGGCTTTCACACACACTTATCTCTGAGAACTGAGCAAGTGGAGAGACGTTCGTTCATCTAGCACCAAGGGAACGGGTTGCAGGAGACACTATTTCTATACATTCTCAGTCTGTTTCCTAGTGCCGGTTTGAAGTTCCTGCAGTTTTCACTGTCAAACCGAGTTGGAGCTTGTACCTCCCCATATATATGTATGGAATGGAGTTTGCAACTGAAAAGAAACTTTGTGTTCCCAACAAGCTAGTTGAAGGACGGCTTTCACACACACATATCTCTCAGAACAGAGCAAGTGGAGAGACGTTCGTTCATCTAGCACCAAGGGAACGGGTGGCAGGAGACACTTTTTCTCTGCTTCCTCAGTCTGTTTCCTAGTGCCGGTTTGAAGTTCCTGCATTTTTCACTGTAAATCCGAGTTGGAGCTTGTACCTCCCCATATATATGTATGGAATGGAGTTTGCAACTGAAAAGAAACTTTGTGTTCCCAACAAGCTATGTGAAGGACGGCTTTCACACAGACTTATCTCTCAGAACTGAGCAAGTGGAGAGACTTTCGTTCATCTAGCACCAAGGGAACGGGTTGCAGGAGACAATTTTTGTCTGCTTTCTCAGTCTGTTTCCTAGTGCCGGTTTGAAGTTCCTGCAGTTTTCACTGTAAAACCGAGTTGGAGCTTCTACCTCCCCATATATATGTATGGAAAGGAGTTTGCAACTGAAAAGAAACTTTGTGTTCCCAACAAGCAAGGTGAAGGACGGCTTTCACACACAATTATCTCTCAGAACTGAGCAAGTGGAGAGACGTTCGTTCATCTAGCACCAAGGGAACGGGTTGCAGGAGACACTTTTTCTCTGCTTTCTCAGTCTGTTTCCTAGTGCCGGTTTGAAGTTCCTGCAGTTTTCACTGTAAAACCGAGTTGGAGCTAGTACCTCCCCATATATATGTATGGAATGGAGTTTGCAACTGAAAAGAAACTTTCTGTTCCCAACAAGCTAGGTGAAGGACGGCTTTCACACAGAATTATCTCTCAGAACTGAGCAAGTGGAGAGACGTTCGTTCATCTAGCACCAAGGGAACGGGTTGCAGGAGACACTTTTTCTCTGCTTTCTCAATCTGTTTCCTAGTGCCGGTTTGAAGTTCCTGCAGTTTTCACTGTAAAACCGAGTTGGAGCTTCTACCTCCCCATATATATGTATGAAATGGAGTTTGCAACTGAAAAGAAACTTTGTGTTCCCAACAAGCTAGGTGAAGGACGGCTTTCACACATACTTATCTCTCAGAAATGAGCCAGTGGAGAGACGTTCGTTCATCTAGCACCAAGGGAACGTTTTGCAGGAGACAGTTTTTCTCTGTTTCTCAGTCTGTTTCCTAGTGCCGGTTTGAAGTTCCTGCAGTTTTCACTGTAAAACCGAGTTGGAGCTTGTACCTCCCCATATATATGTATGGAATGGAGTTTGCATCTGAAAAGAAACTTTGTGTTCCCAACAAGCTAGGTGAAATACGGATTTCACACACACGTATCTCTCAGAACTGAGCAAGTTGAGAGACGTTCGTTCATCTAGCACCAAGGGAACGGGTTGCAGGAGACACTTTTTCTCTGCATTCTCAGTCTGTTTCCTAGTGCCGGTTTGAAGTTCCTGCAGTTTTCACTGTAAAACCGTGTTGGAGCTTGTACCTCCCCATATATATGTATGGAATGGAGTTTGCAAATGAAAAGAAACTTTGTGTTCCAAACAAGCTAGGTGAAGGACGGCTTTCACCCAGACTTATCTCTCAGAACTGAGCAAGTGGAGAGACGTTCGTTCATCTAGCACCAAGGGAACGGGTTGCAGGAGGCAATTTTTCTCTGCTTTCTCAATCTGTTTCCTAGTGCCGGTTTGAAGTTCCTGCAGTTTTCACTGTAAAACCGAGTTGGAGCTTGTACCTCCCCATATATATGTATGGAATGGAGTTTGCAACTGAAAAGAAACTTTGTGTTCCCAACAAGCTAGGTGAAGGACGGCTTTCACACACACTTATCTCTCAGAACTGAGCAAGTGGAGAGACGTTCGTTCATCCAGCACCAAGGGAACGGGTTGCAGGAGACACTTTTTCTCTGCTTTCTCAGTCTGTTTCCTAGTGCCGGTTTGAAGTTCCTGCAGTTTTCACTGTAAAACCGAGTTGGAGCTTCTACCTCCAAATATATATGTATGGAATGGAGTTTGCAACTGAAAAGAAACGTTGTGTTCCCAACAAGCTAGGTGAAGAGCGGCTTTCACACACACTTATCTCTCAGAACTGAGCAAGTGGAGAGACGTTCGTTCATCTAGCACCAAGGGAACGGGTTGCAGGAGACACTTTTTGTCTGCTTTCTCAATCTCTTTCCTAGTGCCGGTTTGAAGTTCCTGCAGTTTTCACTGTAAAACCGAGTTGGAGCTTCTACCTCCCCATATATATGTATGGAATGGAGTTTGCAACTGAAAAGAAACTTTGTGTTCCCAACAATCTAGGTGAAGGACGGCTTTCACACACACTTATCTCTCAGAATTGAGCAAGTGGAGAGACGTTCGTTCATCTAGCACCAAGGGAAAGGGTTGCAGGAGAGACATTTTCTCTGCTTTCTCTGTCTGTTTCCTAGTGCCGGATTCAAGTTCCTGCAGTTTTCACTGTCAAACCGTGTTGGAGCTAGTACCTCCCCATATATATGTATGGAATGGAGTTTGCAACTGAAAAGAAACTATGTGTTCCCAACAAGCTAGGTGAAGGACGGCTTTCACACATACTTATCTCTCAGAACTGAGCAAGTGGAGAGACGTTCGTTCATCTAGCACCAAGGGAACGGGTTGCAGGAGACAGTTTTTCTCTGTTTCCTCAGTCTGTTTCCTAGTGCCGGTTTGAAGTTCCTGCAGTTTTCACTGTAAAACCGAGTTGGAGCTTGTACCTCCCCATATATATGTATGGAATGGAGTTTGCATCTGAAAAGAAACTTTGTGTTCCCAACAAGCTAGGTGAAGGACGGCTTTCACACACACGTATCTCTCAGAACTGAGCAAGTGGAGAGACGTTCGTTCATCTAGCACCAAGGGAACGGGTTGCAGGAGACACTTTTTCTCTGCTTTCTCAGTCTGTTTCCTAGTGCCGGTTTGAAGTTCCTGCAGTTTTCACTGTCAAACCGTGTTGGAGCTAGTACCTCCCCATATATATGTATGGAATGGAGTTTGCAACTGAAAAGAAAGTTTGTGTTCCCAACAAGCTAGGTGAAGGACGGCTTTCACACGCAATTCTCTCTCAGAACTGAGAAAGTGGAGAGACGTTCGTTCATCTAGCACCAAGGGAACGGGTTGCAGGAGACACATTTTGTCTGCTTTCTCAATCTGTTTCCTAGTGCCGGTTTGAAGTTCCTGCAGTTTTCACTGTAAAACCGAGTTGGAGCTAGTACCTCCCCATATATATGTATGGAATGGAGTTTGCAACTGAAAAGAAACTTTGTGTTCCCAACAAGCTAGGTGAAGGACGGCTTTCACACACACTTATCTCTCAGAACTGAGCAAGTGGAGAGACGTTCGTTCATCTAGCACCAAGGGAAAGGGTTGCAGGAGAGACATTTTCTCTGCTTTCTCAGTCTGTTTCCTAGTGCCGGATTGAAGTTCCTGCAGTTTTCACTGTCAAACCGAGTTGGAGCTAGTACCTCCCCATATATATGTATGGAATGGAGTTTGCAACTGAAAAGAAACTATGTGTTCCCAACAAGCTAGGTGAAGGACGGTTTCACACATACTTATCTCTCAGAACTGAGCAAGTGGAGAGACGTTCGTTCATCTAGCACCAAGGGAACGGGTTGCAGAGGACAGTTTTTCTCTGTTTCCTCAGTCTGTTTCCTAGTGCCGGTTTGAAGTTCCTGCAGTTTTCACTGTAAAACCGAGTTGGAGCTTGTACCTCCCCATATATATGTATGGAATGGAGTTTGCATGTGAAAAGAAACTTTGTGTTCCCAACAAGCTAGGTGAAGGACGGCTTTCACACACACGTATCTCTGAGAACTGAGCAAGTGGAGAGACGTTCGTTCATCTAGCACCAAGGGAACGGGTTGCAGGAGACACTTTTTCTCTGCTTTCTCAGTCTGTTTCTTAGTGTCGGTTTGAAGTTCCTGCAGTTTTCACTGTGAAACCGAGTTGGAGCTAGTACCTCCCCATATATATGTATGGAATGGAGTTTGCAACTGAAAAGAAACTTTGTGTTCCCAAAAAGCTAGGTGAAGGACGGCTTACACACACAATTATCTCTCAGAACTGAGCAAGTGGAGAGACGTTCGTTCATCTAGCACCAAGGGAACGGATTGCAGGAGACACTTTTTCTCTGCTTTCTCAGTCTGTTTCCTAGTGCCGGTTTGAAGTTCCTGCAATTTTCACTGTAAAACCGAGTTGGAGCTTCTACCTCCCCATATATATGTAAGGAATGGGTTTGCAACTGAAAAGAAACTTTGTGTTCCCAACAAGCTAGGTGAAGAACGGCTTTCACACATACATATCTCTGAGAACTGATCAAGTGGAGAGACGTTCGTTCATCTAGCACCAAGGGAACGGGTTGCAGGAGACACTTTTTCTCTGCTTTCTCAGTCTGTTTCCTAGTGTCGGTTTGAAGTTCCTGCAGTTTTCACTGTAAAACCGAGTTGGAGCTAGTACCTCCCCATATATATGTATGGAATGGAGTTTGCAACTGAAAAGAAACTTTGTGTTCCCAGCAAGCTAGGTGAAGGACGGCTTTCACACACACTTATCTCTCAGAACTGAGCAAGTGGAGAGACGTTCGTTCATCTAGCACCAAGGGAACGGATTGCAGGGGACACTTTTTCTCTGCTTTCTCAGTCTGTTTCCTAGTGCCGGTTTGAAGTTCCTGCAGTTTTCACTGTAAAACCGTGTTGGAGCTTCTACCTCCCCATATATATGTACGGAATGGAGTTTGCAACTGAAAAGAAACTTTGTGTTCCCAACAAGCTATGTGAAGGACGGCTTTCACACATAATTATCTCTGAGAACTGATCAAGTGGAGAGACGTTCGTTCATCTAGCACCAAGGAAACGGGTTGCAGGAGACACTTTTTCTCTGCTTTCTCAGTCTGTTTCCTATTGCCGGTTAGAAGTTCCTGCAGTTTTCACTGTAAAACCGAGTTGGAGCTAGTACCTCCCCATATATATGTATGGAATGGAGTTTGCAACTGAAAAGAAACTTTGTGTTCACAACAAGCTAGGTGAAGGACGGCTTTCACACAGACTTATCTCTCAGAACTGAGCAAGTGGAGAGACGTTCGTTCATCTAGCACAAAGGGAACGGGTTGCAGGAGACACTTTTGTCTGCTTTCTCAATCTGTTTCCTAGTGCCGGTATGAAGTTCCTGCAGTTTTCACTGTAAAACCGAGTTGGAGCTTCTAACTCCCCATATATATGTATGGAATGGAGTTTGCAACTGAAAAGAAACTTTGTGTTCCCAACAAGCTAGGTGAAGGACGGCTTTCACACACACTTATCTCTCAGAACTGAGCAAGTGGAGAGAAGTTCGTTCATCTAGCACCAAGGGAACGGGTTGCAGGAGACACATTTTCTCTGCTTTCTCAGTCTGTTTCCTAGTGCCGGATTGAAGTTCCTGCAATTTTCACTGTAAAACCGAGTTGGAGCTAGAACCTCCCCATATATATGTATGGAATGGAGTTTGCAACTGAAAAGAAACTTTGTGTTCCCAACAAGCTAGGTGAAGGACGGCTTTCACACACACTTATCTCTCAGATCTGAGCAAGGGGAGAGACGTTCGTTCATCTAGCACCAAGGGAACGGGTTGCAGGAGACACTTTATGTCTGCTTTCTCAGTCTGTTTCCTAGTGCCGGTTTGAAGTTCCTGCAGTTTTCACTGTCAAACCGAGTTGCAGCTGGTACCTCCCCATATATATGTAAGGAATGGAGTTTGCAACTGAAAAGAAACTTTGTGTTCCCAACAAGCTAGGTGAAGGACGGCTTTCACACACACTTATCTCTCAGAAGTGAGCAAGTGGAGAGACGTTCGTTCATCTAGCACCAAGGGAACGGGTTGCAGGAGACACTTTTTTCTGCTTCCTCAGTCTGTTTCCTAGTGCCGGTTTGAAGTTCCTGCAGTTTTCACTGTAAAACCGAGTTGGAGCTTGTACCTCCCCATATATATGTATGGAATGGAGTTTGCAACTGAAAAGAAACTTTGTGTTCCCAACAAGCTAGGTGAAGGACGGCTTTCACACACACTTATCTCTCAGAACTGAGCAAGTGGTGAGACGTTCGTTCATCTAGCACCAAGGGAACGGGTTGCAGGAGACACTTTATGTCTGCTTTCTCAGTCTGTTTCCTAGTGCCGGTTTGAAGTTCCTGCAGTTTTCACTGTCAAACCGAGTTGGAGCTAGTACTTCCCCATATATATGTATTTAATGGAGTTTGCAACTGAAAAGAAACTTTGTGTTCCCAACAAGCTAGGTGAATGACGGCTTTCACACACACATATCTCTCAGAACTGAGCAAGTGAAGAGACGTTCGTTCATCTAGCACCAATGGAACGGGTTGCAGGAGACACTTTTTCTCTGCTTTCTCAGTCTGTTTCCTACTGCCGGTTTGAAGTTCCTGCAGTTTTCACTGTAAAACCGAGTTGGAGCTAGTACCTCCCCATATATATGTATGGAATGGAGTTTGCAACTGAAAAGAAACTTTGTGTTCCCAACAAGCTAGTTGAAGGACGGCTTTCACACATACTTATCTCTCAGAACTGAGCAAGTGGAGAGACGTTCGTTCATCTAGCACCAAGGGAACGGGTTGCAGGAGACAGTTTTTCTCTGTTTCCTCAGTCTGTTTCCTAGTGCCGGTTTGAAGTTCCTGCAGTTTTCACTGTAAAACCGAGTTGGAGCTTGTACCTCCCCATATATATGTATGCAATGGAGTTTGCATCTGAAAAGAAACTTTGTGTTCCCAACAATCTAGGTGAAGGACGGCTTTCACACACACTTATCTCTCAGAACTGAGCAAGTGGAGAGACGTTCGTTCATCTAGCACCAAGGGAACGGGTTGCATGAGACACTTTATCTCTGCTTTCTCAGTCTGTTTCCTATTGCCGGTTTGAAGTTCCTGCAGTTTTCACTGTCAATCCGATTTGGAGCTAGTATCTCCCCACATATATGTATGGAATGGAGTTTACAACTGAAAAGAAACTTTGTGTTCCCAACAAGCTAGGTGAAGAGCGGCTTTCACACACACATATCTCTCAGAACTGAGCAAGTGGAGAGACGTTCGTTCATCTAGCACCAAGGGAACGGGTTGCAGGAGACACTTTTTCTCTGCTTTCTCAGTCTGTTTCCTAGTGCCGGTTTGAAGTTCCTGCAGTTTTCACTGTAAACCGAGTTGAAGCTTCTACCTCCCCATATATATGTATGGAATGGAGTTTGCAACTGAAAAGAAACTTTGTGTTCCCAACAATTTGGTGAAGGACGGCTTTCACACACACTTATCTCTCAGAAATGAGCAAGTGGATAGACGTTCGTTCATCTAGCACCAAGGGAACGGGTTGCAGGAGACACTTTTTCTCTGCTTTCTCAGTCTGTTTCCTATTGCCGGTTTGAAGTTCCTGCAGTTTTCACTGTCAATCCGATTTGGAGCTAGTATCTCCCCACATATATGTATGGAATGGAGTTTGCAACTGAAAAGAAACTTTGTGTTCCCAACAAGCTAGGTGAAGGACGGCTTTCACACACACTTATCTCTCAGAACTGAGCAAGTGGAGAGACGTTCGTTCATCTATCACCAAGGGAACGGGTTGCAGGAGACACTTTTTCTCTGCTGTCTCAGTCTGTTTCCTAGTGCCGGTTTGAAGTTCCTGCAGTTTTCACTGTAAAACCGTGTTGGAGCTTCTACCTCCCCATATATATGTATGGAATGGAGTTTGCAACTGAAAAGAAACTTTGTGTTCCCAACAAGCTAGGTGAAGGACGGCTTTCACACACACATATCTCTCAGAACTGAGCAAGTGGAGAGACGTTCGTTCGTCTAGCACCAAGGGAACGGGTTGCAGGAGACACTTTTTCTCTGCTTTCTCAGTATGTTTCCTAGTGCCGGTTTGAAGTTCCTGCAGTTTTCACTGTCAAACAGAGTTGGAGCTAGTACTTCCCCATATATATGTATGGAATGGAGTTTGCAACTGAAAAGAAACTTTGTGTTCCCAACAAGCTAGGTGAAGTACGGCTTTCACACACACTTTTCTCTCAGAACTGAGCAAGTGGAGAGACGTTCGTTCATCTAGCACCAAGGGAACGGGTTGCAGGAGACACTTTTTCTCTGCTTTCTCAGTCTGTTTCCTAGTGCCGGTTTGAAGTTCCTGCAGTTTTCACTGTAAAACCGAGTTAGAGCTTGTACCTCCCCATATATATGTATGGAATGGAGTTTGCAACTGAAAAGAAACTTTGTGTTCCCAACAAGCTAGGTGAAGGACGGCTTTCACACACACTTATCTCTCAGAACTAAGCAAGTGGAGAGACGTTCGTTCATCTAGCACCAAGGGAACGGGTTGCAGGAGACACTTTTTCTCTGCTTTCTCAGTCTGTTTCCTAGTGCCGGTTTGAAGTTCCTGCAGTTTTCACTGTCAAAACGAGTTGGAGCTAGTACCTCCCCATATATATGTAAGGAATGGAGTTTGCAACTGAAAAGAAACTTTGTGTTCCCAACAAGCTAGGTGAAGGACGGCTTTCACACACACTTATCTCTCAGAAGTGAGCAAGTGGAGAGACGTTCGTTCATCTAGCACCAAGGGAACGGGTTGCAGGAGACACTTTTTTCTGCTTCCTCAGTCTGTTTCCTAGTGCCGGTTTGAAGTTCCTGCAGTTTTCACTGTAAAACCGAGTTGGAGCTTGTACCTCCCCATATATATGTATGGAATGGAGTTTGCAACTGAAAAGAAACTTTGTGTTCCCAACAAGCTAGGTGAAGGACGGCTTTCACACACACTTATCTCTCAGAACTGAGCAAGTGGTGAGACGTTCGTTCATCTAGCACCAAGGGAACGGGTTGCAGGAGACACTTTATGTCTGCTTTCTCAGTCTGTTTCCTAGTGCCGGTTTGAAGTTCCTGCAGTTTTCACTGTCAAACCGAGTTGGAGCTAGTACTTCCCCATATATATGTATTTAATGGAGTTTGCAACTGAAAAGAAACTTTGTGTTCCCAACAAGCTAGGTGAATGACGGCTTTCACACACACATATCTCTCAGAACTGAGCAAGTGAAGAGACGTTCGTTCATCTAGCACCAAGGGAACGGGTTGCAGGAGACACTTTTTCTCTGCTTTCTCAGTCTGTTTCCTACTGCCGGTTTGAAGTTCCTGCAGTTTTCACTGTAAAACCGAGTTGGAGCTAGTACCTCCCCATATATATGTATGGAATGGAGTTTGCAACTGAAAAGAAACTTTGTGTTCCCAACAAGCTAGTTGAAGGACGGCTTTCACACATACTTATCTCTCAGAACTGAGCAAGTGGAGAGACGTTCGTTCATCTAGCACCAAGGGAACGGGTTGCAGGAGACAGTTTTTCTCTGTTTCCTCAGTCTGTTTCCTAGTGCCGGTTTGAAGTTCCTGCAGTTTTCACTGTAAAACCGAGTTGGAGCTTGTACCTCCCCATATATATGTATGCAATGGAGTTTGCATCTGAAAAGAAACTTTGTGTTCCCAACAATCTAGGTGAAGGACGGCTTTCACACACACTTATCTCTCAGAACTGAGCAAGTGGAGAGACGTTCGTTCATCTAGCACCAAGGGAACGGGTTGCATGAGACACTTTATCTCTGCTTTCTCAGTCTGTTTCCTAGTGCCGGTTTGAAGTTCCTGCAGTTTTCACTGTCAATCCGATTTGGAGCTAGTATCTCCCCACATATATGTATGGAATGGAGTTTACAACTGAAAAGAAACTTTGTGTTCCCAACAAGCTAGGTGAAGAGCGGCTTTCACACACACATATCTCTCAGAACTGAGCAAGTGGAGAGACGTTCGTTCATCTAGCACCAAGGGAACGGGTTGCAGGAGACACTTTTTCTCTGCTTTCTCAGTCTGTTTCCTAGTGCCAGTTTGAAGTTCCTGCAGTTTTCACTGTAAACCGAGTTGAAGCTTCTACCTCCCCATATATATGTATGGAATGGAGTTTGCAACTGAAAAGAAACTTTGTGTTCCCAACAATTTGGTGAAGGACGGCTTTCACACACACTTATCTCTCAGAAATGAGCAAGTGGATAGACGTTCGTTCATCTAGCACCAAGGGAACGGGTTGCAGGAGACACTTTTTCTCTGCTTTCTCAGTCTGTTTCCTAGTGCCGGTTTGAAGTTCCTGCAGTTTTCACTGTCAATCCGATTTGGAGCTAGTATCTCCCCACATATATGTATGGAATGGAGTTTGCAACTGAAAAGAAACTTTGTGTTCCCAACAAGCTAGGTGAAGGACGGCTTTCACACACACTTATCTCTCAGAACTGAGCAAGTGGAGAGACGTTCGTTCATCTATCACCAAGGGAACGGGTTGCAGGAGACACTTTTTCTCTGCTGTCTCAGTCTGTTTCCTAGTGCCGGTTTGAAGTTCCTGCAGTTTTCACTGTAAAACCGTGTTGGAGCTTCTACCTCCCCATATATATGTATGGAATGGAGTTTGCAACTGAAAAGAAACTTTGTGTTCCCAACAAGCTAGGTGAAGGACGGCTTTCACACACACATATCTCTCAGAACTGAGCAAGTGGAGAGACGTTCGTTCGTCTAGCACCAAGGGAACGGGTTGCAGGAGACACTTTTTCTCTGCTTTCTCAGTATGTTTCCTAGTGCCGGTTTAAAGTTCCTGCAGTTTTCACTGTCAAACAGAGTTGGAGCTAGTACTTCCCCATATATATGTATGGAATGGAGTTTGCAACTGAAAAGAAACTTTGTGTTCCCAACAAGCTAGGTGAAGTACGGCTTTCACACACACTTTTCTCTCAGAACTGAGCAAGTGGAGAGACGTTCGTTCATCTAGCACCAAGGGAACGGGTTGCAGGAGACACTTTTTCTCTGCTTTCTCAGTCTGTTTCCTAGTGCCGGTTTGAAGTTCCTGCAGTTTTCACTGTAAAACCGAGTTAGAGCTTGTACCTCCCCATATATATGTATGGAATGGAGTTTGCAACTGAAAAGAAACTTTGTGTTCCCAACAAGCTAGGTGAAGGACGGCTTTCACACACACTTATCTCTCAGAACTAAGCAAGTGGAGAGACGTTCGTTCATCTAGCACCAAGGGAACGGGTTGCAGGAGACACTTTTTCTCTGCTTTCTCAGTCTGTTTCCTAGTGCCGGTTTGAAGTTCCTGCAGTTTTCACTGTCAAAACGAGTTGGAGCTAGTACCTCCCCATATATATGTAAGGAATGGAGTTTGCAACTGAAAAGAAACTTTGTGTTCCCAACAAGCTAGGTGAAGGACGGCTTTCACACACAATTATCTCTCAGAACAGAGCAAGTGGAAAGACGTTCGTTCATCTAGCACCAAGGAAACGGGTTGCAGGAGACACTTTTTCTCTGCTTTCTCAGTCTGTTTCCTAGTGCCGGTTTGAAGTTCCTGCAGTTTTCACCGTCAAACCGAGTTGGAGCTTGTACCTCCCCATATATATGTATGGAATGGAGTTTGCAACTGAAAAGAAACTTTGTGTTCCCAACAAGCTAGGTGAAGGACGGCTTTCACACACACTTAACTGTCAGAACTGAGCAAGTGGAGAGACGTTCGTTCATCTATCACCAAGGGAACGGGTTGCAGGAGACACTTTTTCTCTGCTTTCTCAGTCTGTTTCCTAGTGCCGGTTTGAAGTTCCTGCAGTTTTCACTGTCAAACAGAGTTGGAGCTTGTACCTCCCCATATATATGTATGGAATGGAGTTTGCAACTGAAAAGAAACTTTGTGTTCCCAACAAGCTAGTTGAAGGACGGCTTTCACAAACACTTATCTCTCAGAAGAGACCAAGTGGAGAGACGTTCGTTCATCTAGCACCAAGGGAACGAGTTGCAGGAGACACATTTTCTCTGCTTTCTCAGTCTGTTTCCAAGTGCCGGTTTGAAGTTCCTGCAGTTTTCACTGTAAAACCGAGTTGGAGCTTCTACCTCCCCATATATATGTATGGAATGGAGTTTGCAACTGAAAAGAAACTATGTGTTCCCAACAAGCTAGGTGAAGGAAGGCTTTCACACACACTTATCTCTCAGAACTGAGCAAGTGGAGAGACGTTCGTTCATCTAGCACCAAGGGAACGGGTTGCAGGAGATACATTATCTCTGCTTTCTCAGTCTGTTTCCTAGTGCCGGTTTGAAGTTTCTGCAGTTTTCACTGTCAAACCGATTTGGAGCTAGTATCTCCCCACATATATGTATGGAATGGAGTTTACAACTGAAAAGAAACGTTGTGTTCCCAACAAGCTAGGTGAAGAGCGGCTTTCACACACACTTATCTCTCAGAACTGAGCAAGTGGAGAGACGTTCGTTCATCTAGCACCAAGGGAACGGGTTGCAGGAGACACTTTTTCTCTGCTTTCTCAGTCTGTTTCCTAGTGCCGGTTTGAAGTTCCTGCAGTTTTCAATGTAAACCGAGTTGGAGCTTCTACCTCCCCATATATATATGTATGGAATGGAGTTTGCAACTGAAAAGAAACTTTGTGTTCCCAACAAGTTAGGTGAAGGACGGCTTTCACACACACTTATCTCTCAGAACTGAGCAAGTGGAGAGACGTTCGTTCATCTAGCACCAAAGGAACGGGTTGCAGGAGACACTTTTTCTCTGCTTTCTCAGTCTGTTTCCTAGTGCCGGTTTGAAGTTCCTGCAGTTTTCACTGTAAAACCGAGTTGGAGCTAGTACCTCCCCATATATATGTATGGAATGGAGTTTGCATCTGAAAAGAAACTTTGTGTTCCCAACAAGCTAGGTGAAGGACGGCTTTCACACACACTTATCTCTCAGAACTGAGCAAGGGGAGAGACGTTCGTTCATCTAGCACCAAGGGAACGGGTTGCAGGAGACACTTTTTCTCTGCTTTCTCAGTCTGTTTCCTAGTGCCAGTTTTAAGTTCCTGCAGTTTTCACTGTAAAACCGAGATGGAGCTTCTACCTCCCCATATATATGTATGGAATGGAGTTTGCAACTGAAAAGAAACTATGTGTTCCCAACAAGCTAGGTGAAGGACGGCTTTCACACACACTTATCTCTCAGAACTGAGCAAGTGGAGAGACGTTCGTTCATCTAGCACCAAGGGAACGGGTTGCAGGAGACACTTTTTCTCTGCTTTCTCAGTCTGTTTCCTAGTGCCGGTTTGAAGTTCCTGCAGTTTTCACTGTCAAACCGAGTTGGAGCTAGTACCTCCCCTTATATATGTAAGGAATGGAGTTTGCAACTGAAAAGAAACTTTGAGATCCGAACAAGCTAGGTGAAGGACGGCTTTCACACACACTTATCTCTCAGAACTGAGCAAGTGGAGAGACGTTCGTTCATCTAGCACCAAGGGAACGGATTGAAGGAGACACTTTTTTTCTGCTTTCTCAGTCTGTTTCCTAGTGCCGGTTTGAAGTTCCTGCAGTTTTCACTGTAAAACCGAGTTGGAGCTTGTACCTCCCCATATATATGTATGGAATGGAGTTTGCAACTGAAAAGAAACTTTGTGTTCCCAACAAGCTAGGTGAAGGACGGCTTTCACACACACTTATCTCTCAGAACTGAGCAAGTGGAGAGACGTTCGTTCATCTAGCACCAAGGGAACGGGTTGCAGGGACACATTTTCTCTGCTTTCTCAGTCTGTTTCCTAGTGCCGGTTTGAAGTTCCTGCAGTTTTCACTGTAAAACCGAGTTGGAGCTTCTACCTCCCAATATATATGTATGGAATGGAGTTTGCAACTGAAAAGAAACTTTGTGTTCCCAACAAGCTAGGTGAAGGACGGCTTTCACACACACTTATCTCTCAGAACTGAGCAAGTGGAGAGACGTTCGTTCATCTAGCACCAAGGGAACGGGTTGCAGGAGACACTTTTTCTCTGCTTTCTCAGTATGTTTCCTAGTGCCGGTTTGAAGTTCCTGCAGTTTTCACTGTCAAACAGAGTTGGAGCTAGTACATCCCCATATATATGTATGGAATGGAGTTTGCAACTGAAAAGAAACTTTGTGTTCCCAACAAGCTAGGTGAAGGACGGCTTTCACACACACTTATCTCTCAGAACTGAGCAAGTGGAGAGACGTTCGTTCATCTAGCACCAAGGGAACGGGTTGCAGGAGTCACTTTTTCTCTGCTTTCTCAGTCTGTTTCCTAGTGCCGGTTTGAAGTTCCTGCAGTTTTCACTGTAAAACCGAGTTGGATCTTGTACCTCCCCATATATATGTATGGAATGGAGTTTGCAACTGAAAAGAAACTTTGTGTTCCCAACAAGCTAGGTGAAGGACGGCTTTCACACACACTTATCTCTCAGAAATAAGCAAGTGGAGAGACGTTCGTTCATCTAGCACCAAGGGAACGGGTTGCAGGAGACACTTTTTCTCTGCTTTCTCAGTCGGTTTCCTAGTGCCGGTTTCAAGTTCCTGCAGTTTTCACTGTCAAACCGAGTTGGAGCTAGTACCTCCCCATATATATGTAAGGAATGGAGTTTGCAACTGAAAAGAAACTTTGTGTTCCCAACAAGCTAGGTGAAGGACGGCTTTCACACACACTTATCTCTCAGAACAGAGCAAGTGGAGAGACGTTCGTTCATCTAGCACCAAAGGAACGGGTTGCAGGAGACACTTTTTCTCTGCTTTCTCAGTCTGTTTCCTAGTGCCGGTTTGAAGTTCCTGCAGTTTTCACCGTCAAACCGAGTTGGAGCTAGTACCTCCCCATATATATGTATGGAATGGAGTTTGCAACTGAAAAGAAACTTTGTGTTCCCAACAAGCTAGTTGAAGGACGGCTTTCACAAACATTTATCTCTCAGAACAGACCAAGTGGAGAGACGTTCGTTCATCTAGCACCAAGGGAACGGGTTGCAGGAGACACTTTATCTCTGCTTTCTCAGTCTGTTTCCTAGTGCCGGTTTGAAGTTTCTGCAGTTTTCACTGTCAAACCGATTTGGAGCTAGTATCTCCCCACATATATGTATGGAATGGAGTTTACAACTGAAAAGAAACGTTGTGTTCCCAACAAGCTAGGTGAAGAGCGGCTTTCACACACACTTATCTCTCAGAACTGAGCAAGTGGAGAGACGTTCGTTCATCTAGCACCAAGGGAACGGGTTGCAGGAGACACTTTTTCTCTGCTTTCTCAGTCTGTTTCCTAGTGCCGGTTTGAAGTTCCTGCAGTTTTCACTGTAAACCGAGTTGGAGCTTCTACCTCCCCATATATATTTATGGAATGGAGTTTGCAACTGAAAAGAAACTTTGTGTTCCCAACAAGCTAGGTGAAGGACGGCTTTCACACACACTTATCTCTCAGAACTGAGCAAGTGGAGAGACGTTCGTTCATCTAGCACCAAGGGAACGGGTTGCAGGAGACACTTTTTCTCTGCTTTCTCAGTCTGTTTCCTAGTGCCGGTTTGAAGTTCCTGCAGTTTTCACTGTAAAACCGAGTTGGAGCTAGTACCTCCCCATATATATGTATGGAATGGAGTTTGCAACTGAAAAGAAACTTTGTGTTCCCAACAAGCTAGGTGAAGGACGGCTTTCACACACACTTATCTCTCAGATCTGAGCAAGGGGAGAGACGTTCGTTCATCTAGCACCAAGGGAACGGGTTGCAGGAGACACTTTATGTCTGCTTTCTCAGTCTGTTTCCTAGTGCCGGTTTGAAGTTCCTGCAGTTTTCACTGTAAAACCGAGTTGGAGCTTGTACCTCCCCATATATATGTAAGGAATGGAGTTTGCAACTGAAAAGAATCTTTGTGTTCCCAACAAGCTAGGTGAAGAACGGGTTTCACACACACTTATCTCTCAGAACTGAGCAAGTGGAGAGACTTTCGTTCATCTAGCACAAAGGGAACGGGTTGTAGGAGACACTTTTTCTCTGCTTTCTCAGTCTGTTTCCTAGTGCCGGTTTGAAGTTCCTGCACTTTTCACTGTCAAACCGAGTTGGAGCTAGGACCACCCCATATATATGTAAGGAATGGAGTTTGCAACTGAAAAGAAACTTTGTGTTCCCAACAAGCTAGGTGAAGGACGGCTTTCACACACACTTATCTCTCAAAACTGAGCAAGTGGAGAGACGTTAGTTCATCTAGCACCAAGGGAACGGGTTGCAGGTGACACTTTTTTTCTGCTTCCTCAGTCTGTTTCCTAGTGCCGGTTTGAAGTTCCTGCAGTTTTCACTGTAAAACCGAGTTGGAGCTTGTACCTCCCCATATATATGTATAAAATGGAGTTTGCAACTGAAAAGAAACTTTGTGTTCCCAACAAGCTAGGTGAAGGACGGCTTTCACACACACTTATCTCTCAGAACTGAGCAAGTGGAGAAACGTTCGTTCATCTAGCACCAAGGGAACGGGTTGCAGGAGACACTTTTTCTCTGCTTTCTCAGTCTGTTTCCTAGTGCCGGTTTGAAGTTCCTGCAGTTTTCACTGTAAAACCGAGTTGGAGCTTCTACCTCCCCATATATATTTATGGAATGGAGTTTGCAACTGAAAAGAAACTTTGTGTTCCCAACAAGCTAGGTGAAGGACGGCTTTCACACACACTTATCTCTCAGAACTGAGCAAGTGGAGAGACGTTCGTTCATCTAGCACCAAGGGAACGGGTTGCAGGAGACACTTTTTCTCTGCTTTCTCAGTCTGTTTCCTAGTGCCGGTTTGAAGTTCCTGCAGTTTTCACTGTCAAACCGAGTTGGAGCTAGTACTTCCCCATATATATGTATGGAATGGAGTTTGCAACTGAAAAGAAACTTTGTGTTCCCAACAAGCTAGGTGAAGGACGGCTTTCACACACACTTATCTCTCAGAACTGAGCAAGTGGAGAGACGTTCGTTCATCTAGCACCAAGGGAACGGGTTGCAGGAGACACTTTTTCTCTGCTTTCTCAGTCTGTTTCCTAGTGCCGGTTTGAAGTTCCTGCAGTTTTCACTGTAAAACCGAGTTGGAGCTAGTACCTCCCCATATATATGTATGGAATGGAGTTTGCAACTGAAAAGAAACTTTGTGCTCCCAACAAGCTAGGTGAAGGACGGCTTTCACACACAATTATCTCTCAGAACTAAGCAATTGGAGAGACGTTCGTTCATCTAGCACCAAGGGAACGGGTTGCAGGAGACACTTTTTCTCTGCTTTCTCAGTCTGTTTCCTAGTGCCGGTTTGAAGTTCCTGCAGTTTTCACTGTGAAACCGAGTTTGAGCTAGTACCTCCCCATATATATGTAAGGAATGAAGTTTGCAACTGAAAAGAAACTTTGTGTTCCCAACAAGCTAGGTGAAGGACGGCTTTCACACACACTTATCTTTCAGAACAGAGCAAGCGGAGAGACGTTCGTTCATCTAGCACCAAGGGAACGGGTTGCAGGAGACACTTTTTCTCTTCTTTCTCAGTCTGTTTCCTAGTGCCGGTTTGAAGTTCCTGCAGTTTTCACTGTAAAACCGAGTTGGAGCTTCTACCTCCCCATATATATGTATGGAATGGAGTTTGCAACTGAAAAGAAACTTTTATTTCCCAACAAGCTAGGTGAAGTATGGCTTTCACACAGACATATCTCTCAGAACAGAGCAAGTGGAGAGACGTTCGTTCATCTAGCACCAAGGGAACGGGTTGCAGGAGACACTTTTTCTCTGCTTTCTCAGTCTGTTTCCTAGTGCCGGTTTGAAGTTCCTGCAGTTTTCACTGTAAAACCG
This sequence comes from Camelus dromedarius, assembly GCF_036321535.1. NCBI lineage: Eukaryota > Metazoa > Chordata > Mammalia > Artiodactyla > Camelidae > Camelus > Camelus dromedarius. Next base: position 3,488,758 of record NC_087450.1, on the reverse strand, counting down.
AGTTGGAGCTTCTACCTCCCCATATATATGTATGGAATGGAGTTTGCAACTGAAAAGAAACTTTGTGTTCCCAACAAGCTAGCTGAAGGAAGGCTTTCACACACACTTATCTCTCAGAACTGAGCAAGTGGAGAGACTTTCCTTCTTCTAGCACCAAGGGAAAGGGTTGCAGGAGACACATTTTCTCTGCTTTCTCAGTCTGTTTCCTAGTGCCGGATTGAAGTTCCTGCAGTTTTCACTGTCAAACCGAGTTGGAGCTAGAACCTCCCCATATATATGTATGGAATGGAGTTTGCAACTGAAAAGAAACTTTGTGTTCCCAACAAGCTAGTTGAAGGACGGCTTTCACACATACTTATCTCTCAGAACTGAGCAAGTGGAGAGACGTTCGTTCATCTAGCACCAAGGGAACGGGTTGCAGGAGACAGTTTTTCTCTGTTTCCTCAGTCTGTTTCCTAGTGCCGGTTTTAAGTTCCTGCAGTTTTCACTGTAAAACCGAGTTGGAGCTTGTACCTCCCCATATATATGTATGGAATGGAGTTTGCATCTGAAAAGAAACTTTGTGTTCCCAACAATCTATGTGAAGGACGGCTTTCACACACACTTATCTCTCAGAACTGAGCAAGTGGAGAGACGTTCGTTCATCTAGCACCAAGGGAACGGGTTGCAGGAGACACTTTATCTCTGCTTTCTCATTCTGTTTCCTAGTGCCGGTTTGAAGTTCCTGCAGTTTTCACTGTCAATCCGATTTGGAGCTAGTATCTCCCCACATATATGTATGGAATGGAGTTTACAACTGAAAAGAAACTTTGTGTTCCCAACAAGCTAGGTGAAGAGCGGCTTTCACACACACTTATCTCTCAGAACTGAGCAAGTGGAGAGACGTTCGTTCATCTAGCACCAAGGGAACGGTTTGCAGGAGACACTTTTTCTCTGCTTTCTCAGTCTGTTTCCTAGTGCCGGTTTGAAGTTCCTGCAGTTTTCACTGTAAACCGAGTTGGAGCTTCTACCTCCCCATATATATGTATGGAATGGAGTTTGCAACTGAAAAGAAACTTTGTGTTCCCAACAAGCTAGGTGAAGGACGGCTTTCACACACACTTATCTCTCAGAACTGAGCAAGTGGAGAGACGTTCGTTCATCTAGCACCAAGGGAACGGGTTGCAGGAGACACTTTTTCTCTGCTTTCTCAGTCTGTTTCCTAGTGCCGGTTTGAAGTTCCTGCAGTTTTCACTGTAAAACCGAGTTGGAGCTTGTACCTCCCCATATATAAGTATGGAATGGAGTTTGCAACTGAAAAGAAACTTTGTGTTCCCAACAAGCTAGGTGAAGGACGGCTTTCACACACACTTATCTCTCAGAACTGAGCAAGTGGAGAGACGTTCGTTCATCTAGCACCAAGGGAACGGGTTGCAGGAGACACTTTTTCTCTGCTTTCTCAGTATGTTTCCTAGTGCCGGTTTGAAGTTCCTGCAGTTTTCACTGTCAAACAGAGTTGTAGCTAGTACTTCCCCATATATATGTATGGAATGGAGTTTGCAACTGAAAAGAAACTTTGTGTTCCCAACAAGCTAGGTGAAGGACGGCTTTCACACACACTTATCTCTCAGAACTGAGCAAGTGGAGAGACGTTCGTTCATCTAGCACCAAGGGAACGGGTTGCAGGAGACACTATTTCTCTGCTTTCTCAGTCTGTTTCCAAGTGCCGGTTTGAAGTTCCTGCAGTTTTCACTGTAAAACCGAGTTGGAGCTTCTACCTAGCCATATATATGTATGGAATGGAGTTTGCAACTGAAAAGAAACTTTGTGTTCCCAACAAGCTAGGTGAAGGACGGCTTTCACACACAATTTTCTCTCAGAACTGAGCAAGTGGAGAGACGTTCGTTCATCTAGCACCAAGGGAACGGGTTGCAGGAGACACTTTTTCTCTGCTTTCTCAGTCTGTTTCCTAGTGCCGGTTTGAAGTTCCTGCAGTTTTCACTGTCAAAACGAGTTGGAGCTAGTACCTCCCCATATATATGTAAGGAATGGAATTTGCAACTGAAAAGAAACTTTGTGTTCCCAACAAGCTAGGTGAAGGACGGCTTTCACACACACTTATTTCTCAGAACAGAGCAAGTGGAGAGACGTTCGTTCATCTAGCACCAAGGGAACGGGTTGCAGGAGACACTTTTTCTCTGCATTCTCAGTCTGTTTCCTAGTGCCGGTTTGAAGTTCCTGCCGTTTTCACCGTCAAACCGAGTTGGAGCTTGTACCTCCCCATATATATGTATGGAATGGAGTTTGCAACTGAAAAGAAACTTTGTGTTCCCAACAAGCTAGGTGAAGGACGGCTTTCACACACACTTAACTGTCAGAACTGAGCAAGTGGAGAGACGTTCGTTCATCTATCACCAAGGGAACGGGTTGCAGGAGACACTTTTTCTCTTCTTTCTCAGTCTGTTTCCTAGTGCCGGTTTGAAGTTCCTGCAGTTTTCACTGTCAAACCGAGTTGGAGCTTGTACCTCCCCATATATATGTATGGAATGGAGTTTGCAACTGAAAAGAAACTTTGTGTTCCCAACAAGCTAGTTGAAGGACGGCTTTCACAAACACTTATCTCTCAGAACAGACCAAGTGGAGAGACGTTCGTTCATCTAGCACCAAGGGAACGAGTTGCAGGGACACATTTTCTCTGCTTTCTCAGTCTGTTTCCAAGTGCCGGTTAGAAGTTCCTGCAGTTTTCACTGTAAAACCGAGTTGGAGCTTCTACCTCCCCATAAATATGTATGGAATGGAGTTTGCAACTGAAAAGAAACTATGTGTTCCCAACAAGCTAGGTGAAGGACGGCTTTCACACACACTTATCTCTCAGAACAGAGCAAGTGGGAGACGTTCGTTCATCTAGCACCAAGGGAACGGGTTGCAGGAGATACTTTTTCTCTGCTTTCTCAGTCTGTTTCCTAGTGCCGGTTTGAAGTTTCTGCAGTTTTCACTGTCACACCGATTTGGAGCTAGTATCTCCCCACATATATGTATGGAATGGAGTTTACAACTGAAAAGAAACGTTGTGTTCCCAACAAGCTAGGTGAAGAGCGGCTTTCACACACAATTATCTCTCAGAACTGAGCAAGTGGAGAGACGTTCGTTCATCTAGCACCAAGGGAACGGGTTGCAGGAGACAATTTTTCTCTGCTTTCTCAGTCTGTTTCCTAGTGCCGGTTTGAAGTTCCTGCAGTTTTCACTGTAAACCGAGTTGGAGCTTCTACCTCCCCATACATATATGTATGGAATGGAGTTTGCAACTGAAAAGAAACTTTGTGTTCCCAACAAGCTAGGTGAAGGACGGCTTTCACACACACTTATCTCTCAGAACTGAGCAAGTGGAGAGACGTTCGTTCATCTAGCACCAAGGGAAAGGGTTGCAGGAGACACTTTTTCTCTCTTTCTCAGTCTGTTTCCTAGTGCCGGTTTGAAGTTCCTGCAGTTTTCACTGTAAAACCGAGTTGGAGCTAGTACCTCCCCATATATATGTATGGAATGGAATTTGCAACTGAAAAGATACTTTGTGTTCCCAACAAGCTAGGTGAAGGACGGCTTTCACACACACTTATCTCTCAGATCTGAGCAAGGGGAGAGACGTTCGTTCATCTAGCACCAAGGGAACGGGTTGCAGGAGACACTTTTTCTCTGCTTTCTCAGTCTGTTTCCTAGTGCCGGTTTGAAGTTCCTGCAGTTTTCACTGTCAAACCGAGTTGGAGCTAGTACCTCCCCATATATATGAAAGGAATGGAGTTTGCAACTGAAAAGAATCTTTGTGTTCCCAACAAGCTAGGTGAAGGACGGCTTTCACACACACTTATCTCTCAGAACTGAGCAAGTGGAGAGACGTTCGTTCATCTAGCACCAAGGGAACGGGTTGCAGGTGACACTTTTTTTCTGCTTTCTCAATCTGTTTCCTAGTGCCGGTTTGAAGTTCCTGCAGTTTTCACTGTCAAACCGAGTTGGAGCTAGTACCTCCCCTTATATATGTAAGGAATGGAGTTTGCAACTGAAAAGAAACTTTGAGATCCGAACAAGCTAGGTGAAGGACGGCTTTCACACACACTTATCTCTCAGAACTGAGCAAGTGGAGAGACGTTCGTTCATCTAGCACCAAGGGAACGGATTGAAGGAGACACTTTTTTTCTGCTTTCTCAGTCTGTTTCCTAGTGCCGGTTTGAAGTTCCTGCAGTTTTCACTGTAAAACCGAGTTGGAGCTTGTACCTCCCCATATATATGTATGGAATGGAGTTTGCAACTGAAAAGAAACTTTGTGTTCCCAACAAGCTAGGTGAAGGACGGCTTTCACACACACTTATCTCTCAGAACTGAGCAAGTGGAGAGACGTTCGTTCATCTAGCACCAAGGGAACGGGTTGCAGGGACACATTTTCTCTGCTTTCTCAGTCTGTTTCCTAGTGCCGGTTTGAAGTTCCTGCAGTTTTCACTGTAAAACCGAGTTGGAGCTTCTACCTCCCAATATATATGTATGGAATGGAGTTTGCAACTGAAAAGAAACTTTGTGTTCCCAACAAGCTAGATGAAGGACGGCTTTCACACACACTTATCTCTCAGAACTGAGCAAGTGGAGAGACGTTCGTTCATCTAGCACCAAGGGAACGGGTTGCAGGAGACACTTTTTCTCTGCTTTCTCAGTATGTTTCCTAGTGCCGGTTTGAAGTTCCTGCAGTTTTCACTGTCAAACAGAGTTGGAGCTAGTACATCCCCATATATATGTATGGAATGGAGTTTGCAACTGAAAAGAAACTTTGTGTTCCCAACAAGCTAGGTGAAGGACGGCTTTCACACACACTTATCTCTCAGAACTGAGCAAGTGGAGAGACGTTCGTTCATCTAGCACCAAGGGAACGGGTTGCAGGAGTCACTTTTTCTCTGCTTTCTCAGTCTGTTTCCTAGTGCCGGTTTGAAGTTCCTGCAGTTTTCACTGTAAAACCGAGTTGGATCTTGTACCTCCCCATATATATGTATGGAATGGAGTTTGCAACTGAAAAGAAACTTTGTGTTCCCAACAAGCTAGGTGAAGGACGGCTTTCACACACACTTATCTCTCAGAACTAAGCAAGTGGAGAGACGTTCGTTCATCTAGCACCAAGGGAACGGGTTGCAGGAGACACTTTTTCTCTGCTTTCTCAGTCGGTTTCCTAGTGCCGGTTTCAAGTTCCTGCAGTTTTCACTGTCAAACCGAGTTGGAGCTAGTACCTCCCCATATATATGTAAGGAATGGAGTTTGCAACTGAAAAGAAACTTTGTGTTCCCAACAAGCTAGGTGAAGGACGGCTTTCACACACACTTATCTCTCAGAACAGAGCAAGTGGAGAGACGTTCGTTCATCTAGCACCAAAGGAACGGGTTGCAGGAGACACTTTTTCTCTGCTTTCTCAGTCTGTTTCCTAGTGCCGGTTTGAAGTTCCTGCAGTTTTCACCGTCAAACCGAGTTGGAGCTAGTACCTCCCCATATATATGTATGGAATGGAGTTTGCAACTGAAAAGAAACTTTGTGTTCCCAACAAGCTAGTTGAAGGACGGCTTTCACAAACATTTATCTCTCAGAACAGACCAAGTGGAGAGACGTTCGTTCATCTAGCACCAAGGGAACGGGTTGCAGGAGACACTTTTTCTCTGCTTTCTCAGTCTGTTTCCAAGTGCCGGTTTGAAGTTCCTGCAGTTTTCACTGTAAAACCGAGTTGGAGCTTCTACCTCCCCATATATATTTATGGAATGGAGTTTGCAACTGAAAAGAAACTTTGTGTTCCCAACAAGCTAGGTGAAGGACGGCTTTCACACACACTTATCTCTCAGAACTGAGCAAGTGGAGAGACGTTCGTTCATCTAGCACCAAGGGAACGGGTTGCAGGAGACACTTTTTCTCTGCTTTCTCAGTCTGTTTCCTAGTGCCGGTTTGAAGTTCCTGCAGTTTTCACTGTCAAACCGAGTTGGAGCTAGTACTTCCCCATATATATGTATGGAATGGAGTTTGCAACTGAAAAGAAACTTTGTGTTCCCAACAAGCTAGGTGAAGGACGGCTTTCACACACACTTATCTCTCAGAACTGAGCAAGTGGAGAGACGTTCGTTCATCTAGCACCAAGGGAACGGGTTGCAGGAGACACTTTTTCTCTGCTTTCTCAGTCTGTTTCCTAGTGCCGGTTTGAAGTTCCTGCAGTTTTCACTGTAAAACCGAGTTGGAGCTAGTACCTCCCCATATATATGTATGGAATGGAGTTTGCAACTGAAAAGAAACTTTGTGCTCCCAACAAGCTAGGTGAAGGACGGCTTTCACACACAATTATCTCTCAGAACTAAGCAATTGGAGAGACGTTCGTTCATCTAGCACCAAGGGAACGGGTTGCAGGAGACACTTTTTCTCTGCTTTCTCAGTCTGTTTCCTAGTGCCGGTTTGAAGTTCCTGCAGTTTTCACTGTGAAACCGAGTTTGAGCTAGTACCTCCCCATATATATGTAAGGAATGAAGTTTGCAACTGAAAAGAAACTTTGTGTTCCCAACAAGCTAGGTGAAGGACGGCTTTCACACACACTTATCTTTCAGAACAGAGCAAGCGGAGAGACGTTCGTTCATCTAGCACCAAGGGAACGGGTTGCAGGAGACACTTTTTCTCTTCTTTCTCAGTCTGTTTCCTAGTGCCGGTTTGAAGTTCCTGCAGTTTTCACTGTAAAACCGAGTTGGAGCTTCTACCTCCCCATATATATGTATGGAATGGAGTTTGCAACTGAAAAGAAACTTTTATTTCCCAACAAGCTAGGTGAAGTATGGCTTTCACACAGACATATCTCTCAGAACAGAGCAAGTGGAGAGACGTTCGTTCATCTAGCACCAAGGGAACGGGTTGCAGGAGACACTTTTTCTCTGCTTTCTCAGTCTGTTTCCTAGTGCCGGTTTGAAGTTCCTGCAGTTTTCACTGTAAAACCGAGTTGGAGCTTCTACCTCCCCATATATATGTATGGAATGGAGTTTGCAACTGAAAAGAAACTTTGTGTTCCCAACAAGCTAGCTGAAGGAAGGCTTTCACACACACTTATCTCTCAGAACTGAGCAAGTGGAGAGACTTTCCTTCTTCTAGCACCAAGGGAAAGGGTTGCAGGAGACACATTTTCTCTGCTTTCTCAGTCTGTTTCCTAGTGCCGGATTGAAGTTCCTGCAGTTTTCACTGTCAAACCGAGTTGGAGCTAGAACCTCCCCATATATATGTATGGAATGGAGTTTGCAACTGAAAAGAAACTTTGTGTTCCCAACAAGCTAGTTGAAGGACGGCTTTCACACATACTTATCTCTCAGAACTGAGCAAGTGGAGAGACGTTCGTTCATCTAGCACCAAGGGAACGGGTTGCAGGAGACAGTTTTTCTCTGTTTCCTCAGTCTGTTTCCTAGTGCCGGTTTTAAGTTCCTGCAGTTTTCACTGTAAAACCGAGTTGGAGCTTGTACCTCCCCATATATATGTATGGAATGGAGTTTGCATCTGAAAAGAAACTTTGTGTTCCCAACAATCTATGTGAAGGACGGCTTTCACACACACTTATCTCTCAGAACTGAGCAAGTGGAGAGACGTTCGTTCATCTAGCACCAAGGGAACGGGTTGCAGGAGACACTTTATCTCTGCTTTCTCATTCTGTTTCCTAGTGCCGGTTTGAAGTTCCTGCAGTTTTCACTGTCAATCCGATTTGGAGCTAGTATCTCCCCACATATATGTATGGAATGGAGTTTACAACTGAAAAGAAACTTTGTGTTCCCAACAAGCTAGGTGAAGAGCGGCTTTCACACACACTTATCTCTCAGAACTGAGCAAGTGGAGAGACGTTCGTTCATCTAGCACCAAGGGAACGGTTTGCAGGAGACACTTTTTCTCTGCTTTCTCAGTCTGTTTCCTAGTGCCGGTTTGAAGTTCCTGCAGTTTTCACTGTAAACCGAGTTGGAGCTTCTACCTCCCCATATATATGTATGGAATGGAGTTTGCAACTGAAAAGAAACTTTGTGTTCCCAACAAGCTAGGTGAAGGACGGCTTTCACACACACTTATCTCTCAGAACTGAGCAAGTGGAGAGACGTTCGTTCATCTAGCACCAAGGGAACGGGTTGCAGGAGACACTTTTTCTCTGCTTTCTCAGTCTGTTTCCTAGTGCCGGTTTGAAGTTCCTGCAGTTTTCACTGTAAAACCGAGTTGGAGCTTGTACCTCCCCATATATAAGTATGGAATGGAGTTTGCAACTGAAAAGAAACTTTGTGTTCCCAACAAGCTAGGTGAAGGACGGCTTTCACACACACTTATCTCTCAGAACTGAGCAAGTGGAGAGACGTTCGTTCATCTAGCACCAAGGGAACGGGTTGCAGGAGACACTTTTTCTCTGCTTTCTCAGTATGTTTCCTAGTGCCGGTTTGAAGTTCCTGCAGTTTTCACTGTCAAACAGAGTTGTAGCTAGTACTTCCCCATATATATGTATGGAATGGAGTTTGCAACTGAAAAGAAACTTTGTGTTCCCAACAAGCTAGGTGAAGGACGGCTTTCACACACACTTATCTCTCAGAACTGAGCAAGTGGAGAGACGTTCGTTCATCTAGCACCAAGGGAACGGGTTGCAGGAGACACTATTTCTCTGCTTTCTCAGTCTGTTTCCAAGTGCCGGTTTGAAGTTCCTGCAGTTTTCACTGTAAAACCGAGTTGGAGCTTCTACCTAGCCATATATATGTATGGAATGGAGTTTGCAACTGAAAAGAAACTTTGTGTTCCCAACAAGCTAGGTGAAGGACGGCTTTCACACACAATTTTCTCTCAGAACTGAGCAAGTGGAGAGACGTTCGTTCATCTAGCACCAAGGGAACGGGTTGCAGGAGACACTTTTTCTCTGCTTTCTCAGTCTGTTTCCTAGTGCCGGTTTGAAGTTCCTGCAGTTTTCACTGTCAAAACGAGTTGGAGCTAGTACCTCCCCATATATATGTAAGGAATGGAATTTGCAACTGAAAAGAAACTTTGTGTTCCCAACAAGCTAGGTGAAGGACGGCTTTCACACACACTTATTTCTCAGAACAGAGCAAGTGGAGAGACGTTCGTTCATCTAGCACCAAGGGAACGGGTTGCAGGAGACACTTTTTCTCTGCATTCTCAGTCTGTTTCCTAGTGCCGGTTTGAAGTTCCTGCCGTTTTCACCGTCAAACCGAGTTGGAGCTTGTACCTCCCCATATATATGTATGGAATGGAGTTTGCAACTGAAAAGAAACTTTGTGTTCCCAACAAGCTAGGTGAAGGACGGCTTTCACACACACTTAACTGTCAGAACTGAGCAAGTGGAGAGACGTTCGTTCATCTATCACCAAGGGAACGGGTTGCAGGAGACACTTTTTCTCTTCTTTCTCAGTCTGTTTCCTAGTGCCGGTTTGAAGTTCCTGCAGTTTTCACTGTCAAACCGAGTTGGAGCTTGTACCTCCCCATATATATGTATGGAATGGAGTTTGCAACTGAAAAGAAACTTTGTGTTCCCAACAAGCTAGTTGAAGGACGGCTTTCACAAACACTTATCTCTCAGAACAGACCAAGTGGAGAGACGTTCGTTCATCTAGCACCAAGGGAACGAGTTGCAGGGACACATTTTCTCTGCTTTCTCAGTCTGTTTCCAAGTGCCGGTTAGAAGTTCCTGCAGTTTTCACTGTAAAACCGAGTTGGAGCTTCTACCTCCCCATAAATATGTATGGAATGGAGTTTGCAACTGAAAAGAAACTATGTGTTCCCAACAAGCTAGGTGAAGGACGGCTTTCACACACACTTATCTCTCAGAACAGAGCAAGTGGGAGACGTTCGTTCATCTAGCACCAAGGGAACGGGTTGCAGGAGATACTTTTTCTCTGCTTTCTCAGTCTGTTTCCTAGTGCCGGTTTGAAGTTTCTGCAGTTTTCACTGTCACACCGATTTGGAGCTAGTATCTCCCCACATATATGTATGGAATGGAGTTTACAACTGAAAAGAAACGTTGTGTTCCCAACAAGCTAGGTGAAGAGCGGCTTTCACACACAATTATCTCTCAGAACTGAGCAAGTGGAGAGACGTTCGTTCATCTAGCACCAAGGGAACGGGTTGCAGGAGACAATTTTTCTCTGCTTTCTCAGTCTGTTTCCTAGTGCCGGTTTGAAGTTCCTGCAGTTTTCACTGTAAACCGAGTTGGAGCTTCTACCTCCCCATACATATATGTATGGAATGGAGTTTGCAACTGAAAAGAAACTTTGTGTTCCCAACAAGCTAGGTGAAGGACGGCTTTCACACACACTTATCTCTCAGAACTGAGCAAGTGGAGAGACGTTCGTTCATCTAGCACCAAGGGAAAGGGTTGCAGGAGACACTTTTTCTCTCTTTCTCAGTCTGTTTCCTAGTGCCGGTTTGAAGTTCCTGCAGTTTTCACTGTAAAACCGAGTTGGAGCTAGTACCTCCCCATATATATGTATGGAATGGAATTTGCAACTGAAAAGATACTTTGTGTTCCCAACAAGCTAGGTGAAGGACGGCTTTCACACACACTTATCTCTCAGATCTGAGCAAGGGGAGAGACGTTCGTTCATCTAGCACCAAGGGAACGGGTTGCAGGAGACACTTTTTCTCTGCTTTCTCAGTCTGTTTCCTAGTGCCGGTTTGAAGTTCCTGCAGTTTTCACTGTCAAACCGAGTTGGAGCTAGTACCTCCCCATATATATGAAAGGAATGGAGTTTGCAACTGAAAAGAATCTTTGTGTTCCCAACAAGCTAGGTGAAGGACGGCTTTCACACACACTTATCTCTCAGAACTGAGCAAGTGGAGAGACGTTCGTTCATCTAGCACCAAGGGAACGGGTTGCAGGTGACACTTTTTTTCTGCTTTCTCAATCTGTTTCCTAGTGCCGGTTTGAAGTTCCTGCAGTTTTCACTGTCAAACCGAGTTGGAGCTAGTACCTCCCCTTATATATGTAAGGAATGGAGTTTGCAACTGAAAAGAAACTTTGAGATCCGAACAAGCTAGGTGAAGGACGGCTTTCACACACACTTATCTCTCAGAACTGAGCAAGTGGAGAGACGTTCGTTCATCTAGCACCAAGGGAACGGATTGAAGGAGACACTTTTTTTCTGCTTTCTCAGTCTGTTTCCTAGTGCCGGTTTGAAGTTCCTGCAGTTTTCACTGTAAAACCGAGTTGGAGCTTGTACCTCCCCATATATATGTATGGAATGGAGTTTGCAACTGAAAAGAAACTTTGTGTTCCCAACAAGCTAGGTGAAGGACGGCTTTCACACACACTTATCTCTCAGAACTGAGCAAGTGGAGAGACGTTCGTTCATCTAGCACCAAGGGAACGGGTTGCAGGGACACATTTTCTCTGCTTTCTCAGTCTGTTTCCTAGTGCCGGTTTGAAGTTCCTGCAGTTTTCACTGTAAAACCGAGTTGGAGCTTCTACCTCCCAATATATATGTATGGAATGGAGTTTGCAACTGAAAAGAAACTTTGTGTTCCCAACAAGCTAGATGAAGGACGGCTTTCACACACACTTATCTCTCAGAACTGAGCAAGTGGAGAGACGTTCGTTCATCTAGCACCAAGGGAACGGGTTGCAGGAGACACTTTTTCTCTGCTTTCTCAGTATGTTTCCTAGTGCCGGTTTGAAGTTCCTGCAGTTTTCACTGTCAAACAGAGTTGGAGCTAGTACATCCCCATATATATGTATGGAATGGAGTTTGCAACTGAAAAGAAACTTTGTGTTCCCAACAAGCTAGGTGAAGGACGGCTTTCACACACACTTATCTCTCAGAACTGAGCAAGTGGAGAGACGTTCGTTCATCTAGCACCAAGGGAACGGGTTGCAGGAGTCACTTTTTCTCTGCTTTCTCAGTCTGTTTCCTAGTGCCGGTTTGAAGTTCCTGCAGTTTTCACTGTAAAACCGAGTTGGATCTTGTACCTCCCCATATATATGTATGGAATGGAGTTTGCAACTGAAAAGAAACTTTGTGTTCCCAACAAGCTAGGTGAAGGACGGCTTTCACACACACTTATCTCTCAGAACTAAGCAAGTGGAGAGACGTTCGTTCATCTAGCACCAAGGGAACGGGTTGCAGGAGACACTTTTTCTCTGCTTTCTCAGTCGGTTTCCTAGTGCCGGTTTCAAGTTCCTGCAGTTTTCACTGTCAAACCGAGTTGGAGCTAGTACCTCCCCATATATATGTAAGGAATGGAGTTTGCAACTGAAAAGAAACTTTGTGTTCCCAACAAGCTAGGTGAAGGACGGCTTTCACACACACTTATCTCTCAGAACAGAGCAAGTGGAGAGACGTTCGTTCATCTAGCACCAAAGGAACGGGTTGCAGGAGACACTTTTTCTCTGCTTTCTCAGTCTGTTTCCTAGTGCCGGTTTGAAGTTCCTGCAGTTTTCACCGTCAAACCGAGTTGGAGCTAGTACCTCCCCATATATATGTATGGAATGGAGTTTGCAACTGAAAAGAAACTTTGTGTTCCCAACAAGCTAGTTGAAGGACGGCTTTCACAAACATTTATCTCTCAGAACAGACCAAGTGGAGAGACGTTCGTTCATCTAGCACCAAGGGAACGGGTTGCAGGAGACACTTTTTCTCTGCTTTCTCAGTCTGTTTCCAAGTGCCGGTTTGAAGTTCCTGCAGTTTTCACTGTAAAACCGAGTTGGAGCTTCTACCTCCCCATATATATGTATGGAATGGAGTTTGCAACTTAAAAGAAACTTTGTGTTCCCAACAAGCTAGTTGAAGGACGGCTTTCACACACACTTATCTCTCAGAACTGAGCAAGTGGAGAGACGTTCGTTCATCTAGCACCAAGGGAACGGGTTGCAGGAGACACTTTATCTCTGCTTTCTCAGTCTGTTTCCTAGTGCCGGTTTGAAGTTTCTGCAGTTTTCACTGTCAAACCGATTTGGAGCTAGTATCTCCCCACATATATGTATGGAATGGAGTTTACAACTGAAAAGAAACGTTGTGTTCCCAACAAGCTAGGTGAAGAGCGGCTTTCACACACACTTATCTCTCAGAACTGAGCAAGTGGAGAGACGTTCGTTCATCTAGCACCAAGGGAACGGGTTGCAGGAGACACTTTTTCTCTGCTTTCTCAGTCTGTTTCCTAGTGCCGGTTTGAAGTTCCTGCAGTTTTCACTGTAAACCGAGTTGGAGCTTCTACCTCCCCATATATATTTATGGAATGGAGTTTGCAACTGAAAAGAAACTTTGTGTTCCCAACAAGCTAGGTGAAGGACGGCTTTCACACACACTTATCTCTCAGAACTGAGCAAGTGGAGAGACGTTCGTTCATCTAGCACCAAGGGAACGGGTTGCAGGAGACACTTTTTCTCTGCTTTCTCAGTCTGTTTCCTAGTGCCGGTTTGAAGTTCCTGCAGTTTTCACTGTAAAACCGAGTTGGAGCTAGTACCTCCCCATATATATGTATGGAATGGAGTTTGCAACTGAAAAGAAACTTTGTGTTCCCAACAAGCTAGGTGAAGGACGGCTTTCACACACACTTATCTCTCAGATCAGAGCAAGGGGAGAGACGTTCGTTCATCTAGCACCAAGGGAACGGGTTGCAGGAGACACTTTATGTCTGCTTTCTCAGTCTGTTTCCTAGTGCCGGTTTGAAGTTCCTGCAGTTTTCACTGTAAAACCGAGTTGGAGCTTGTACCTCCCCATATATATGTAAGGAATGGAGTTTGCAACTGAAAAGAATCTTTGTGTTCCCAACAAGCTAGGTGAAGAACGGGTTTCACACACACTTATCTCTCAGAACTGAGCAAGTGGAGAGACTTTCGTTCATCTAGCACAAAGGGAACGGGTTGTAGGAGACACTTTTTCTCTGCTTTCTCAGTCTGTTTCCTAGTGCCGGTTTGAAGTTCCTGCACTTTTCACTGTAAAACCGAGTTGGAGCTAGTACCTCCCCATATATATGTAAGGAATGGAGTTTGCAAATGAAAAGAAACTTTGTGTTCCCAACAAGCTAGGTGAAGGACGGCTTTCACACACACTTATCTCTCAAAACTGAGCAAGTGGAGAGACGTTAGTTCATCTAGCACCAAGGGAACGGGTTGCAGGTGACACTTTTTTTCTGCTTCCTCAGTCTGTTTCCTAGTGCCGGTTTGAAGTTCCTGCAGTTTTCACTGTAAAACCGAGTTGGAGCTTGTACCTCCCCATATATATGTATAAAATGGAGTTTGCAACTGAAAAGAAACTTTGTGTTCCCAACAAGCTAGGTGAAGGACGGCTTTCACACACACTTATCTCTCAGAACTGAGCAAGTGGAGAAACGTTCGTTCATCTAGCACCAAGGGAACGGGTTGCAGGAGACACTTTTTCTCTGCTTTCTCAGTCTGTTTCCTAGTGCCGGTTTGAAGTTCCTGCAGTTTTCACTGTAAAACCGAGTTGGAGCTTCTACCTCCCCATATATATTTATGGAATGGAGTTTGCAACTGAAAAGAAACTTTGTGTTCCCAACAAGCTAGGTGAAGGACGGCTTTCACACACACTTATCTCTCAGAACTGAGCAAGTGGAGAGACGTTCGTTCATCTAGCACCAAGGGAACGGGTTGCAGGAGACACTTTTTCTCTGCTTTCTCAGTCTGTTTCCTAGTGCCGGTTTGAAGTTCCTGCAGTTTTCACTGTCAAACCGAGTTGGAGCTAGTACTTCCCCATATATATGTATGGAATGGAGTTTGCAACTGAAAAGAAACTTTGTGTTCCCAACAAGCTAGGTGAAGGACGGCTTTCACACACACTTATCTCTCAGAACTGAGCAAGTGGAGAGACGTTCGTTCATCTAGCACCAAGGGAACGGGTTGCAGGAGACACTTTTTCTCTGCTTTCTCAGTCTGTTTCCTAGTGCCGGTTTGAAGTTCCTGCAGTTTTCACTGTAAAACCGAGTTGGAGCTAGTACCTCCCCATATATATGTATGGAATGGAGTTTGCAACTGAAAAGAAACTTTGTGTTCCCAACAAGCTAGGTGAAGGACGGCTTTCACACACAATTATCTCTCAGAACTAAGCAATTGGAGAGACGTTCGTTCATCTAGCACCAAGGGAACGGGTTGCAGGAGACACTTTTTCTCTGCTTTCTCAGTCTGTTTCCTAGTGCCAGTTTGAAGTTCCTGCAGTTTTCACTGTGAAACCGAGTTTGAGCTAGTACCTCCCCATATATATGTAAGGAATGGAGTTTGCAACTGAAAAGAAACTTTTATTTCCCAACAAGCTAGGTGAAGTATGGCTTTCACACAGACATATCTCTCAGAACAGAGCAAGTGGAGAGACGTTCGTTCATCTAGCACCAAGGGAACGGGTTGCAGGAGACACTTTTTCTCTGCTTTCTCAGTCTGTTTCCTAGTGCCGGTTTGAAGTTCCTGCAGTTTTCACTGTAAAACCGAGTTGGAGCTTCTACCTCCCCATATATATGTATGGAATGGAGTTTGCAACTGAAAAGAAACTTTGTGTTCCCAACAAGCTAGCTGAAGGAAGGCTTTCACACACACTTATCTCTCAGAACTGAGCAAGTGGAGAGACTTTCCTTCATCTAGCACCAAGGGAAAGGGTTGCAGGAGACACATTTTCTCTGCTTTCTCAGTCTGTTTCCTAGTGCCGGATTGAAGTTCCTGCAGTTTTCACTGTCAAACCGAGTTGGAGCTAGAACCTCCCCATATATATGTATGGAATGGAGTTTGCAACTGAAAAGAAACTTTGTGTTCCCAACAAGCTAGTTGAAGGACGGCTTTCACACATACTTATCTCTCAGAACTGAGCAAGTGGAGAGACGTTCGTTCATCTAGCACAAAGGGAACGGGTTGCAGGAGACAGTTTTTCTCTGTTTCCTCAGTCTGTTTCCTAGTGCCGGTTTGAAGTTCCTGCAGTTTTCACTGTAAAACCGAGTTGGAGCTTGTACCTCCCCATATAAATGTATGGAATGGAGTTTGCAACTGAAAAGAAACTTTGTGTTCCCAACAATCTAGGTGAAGGACGGCTTTCACACACACTTATCTCTCAGAACTGAGCAAGTGGAGAGACGTTCGTTCATCTAGCACCAAGGGAACGGGTTGCAGGAGACACTTTATCTCTGCTTTCTCATTCTGTTTCCTAGTGCCGGTTTGAAGTTCCTGCAGTTTTCACTGTCAATCCGATTTGGAGCTAGTATCTCCCCACATATATGTATGGAATGGAGTTTACAACTGAAAAGAAACTTTGTGTTCCCAACAAGCTAGGTGAAGAGCGGCTTTCACACACACTTATCTCTCAGAACTGAGCAAGTGGAGAGACGTTCGTTCATCTAGCACCAAGGGAACGGTTTGCAGGAGACACTTTTTCTCTGCTTTCTCAGTCTGTTTCCTAGTGCCGGTTTGAAGTTCCTGCAGTTTTCACTGTAAACCGAGTTGGAGCTTCTACCTCCCCATATATATGTATGGAATGGAGTTTGCAACTGAAAAGAAACTTTGTGTTCCCAACAAGCTAGGTGAAGGACGGCTTTCACACACACTTATCTCTCAGAACTGAGCAAGTGGAGAGACGTTCGTTCATCTAGCACCAAGGGAACGGGTTGCAGGAGACACTTTTTCTCTGCTTTCTCAGTCTGTTTCCTAGTGCCGGTTTGAAGTTCCTGCAGTTTTCACTGTAAAACCGAGTTGGAGCTTCTACCTCCCCATATATATGTATGGAATGGAGTTTGCAACTGAAAAGAAACTTTGTGTTCCCAACAAGCTAGCTGAAGGAAGGCTTTCACACACACTTATCTCTCAGAACTGAGCAAGTGGAGAGACTTTCCTTCATCTAGCACCAAGGGAAAGGGTTGCAGGAGACACATTTTCTCTGCTTTCTCAGTCTGTTTCCTAGTGCCGGATTGAAGTTCCTGCAGTTTTCACTGTCAAACCGAGTTGGAGCTAGAACCTCCCCATATATATGTATGGAATGGAGTTTGCAACTGAAAAGAAACTTTGTGTTCCCAACAAGCTAGTTGAAGGACGGCTTTCACACATACTTATCTCTCAGAACTGAGCAAGTGGAGAGACGTTCGTTCATCTAGCACAAAGGGAACGGGTTGCAGGAGACAGTTTTTCTCTGTTTCCTCAGTCTGTTTCCTAGTGCCGGTTTGAAGTTCCTGCAGTTTTCACTGTAAAACCGAGTTGGAGCTTGTACCTCCCCATATATATGTATGGAATGGAGTTTGCAACTGAAAAGAAACTTTGTGTTCCCAACAATCTAGGTGAAGGACGGCTTTCACACACACTTATCTCTCAGAACTGAGCAAGTGGAGAGACGTTCGTTCATCTAGCACCAAGGGAACGGGTTGCAGGAGACACTTTATCTCTGCTTTCTCATTCTGTTTCCTAGTGCCGGTTTGAAGTTCCTGCAGTTTTCACTGTCAATCCGATTTGGAGCTAGTATCTCCCCACATATATGTATGGAATGGAGTTTACAACTGAAAAGAAACTTTGTGTTCCCAACAAGCTAGGTGAAGAGCGGCTTTCACACACACTTATCTCTCAGAACTGAGCAAGTGGAGAGACGTTCGTTCATCTAGCACCAAGGGAACGGTTTGCAGGAGACACTTTTTCTCTGCTTTCTCAGTCTGTTTCCTAGTGCCGGTTTGAAGTTCCTGCAGTTTTCACTGTAAACCGAGTTGGAGCTTCTACCTCCCCATATATATGTATGGAATGGAGTTTGCAACTGAAAAGAAACTTTGTGTTCCCAACAAGCTAGGTGAAGGACGGCTTTCACACACACTTATCTCTCAGAACTGAGCAAGTGGAGAGACGTTCGTTCATCTAGCACCAAGGGAACGGGTTGCAGGAGACACTTTTTCTCTGCTTTCTCAGTCTGTTTCCAAGTGCCGGTTTGAAGTTCCTGCAGTTTTCACTGTAAACCGAGTTGGAGCTTCTACATCATCATATATATGTATGGAATGGAGTTTGCAACTGAAAAGAAACTTTGTGTTCCCAACAAGCTAGGTGAAGGACATCTTTCACACACACTTATCTCTCAGAACTGAGCAAGTGGAGAGACGTTCGTTCATCTAGCACCAAGGGAACGGGTTGCAGGAGACACTTTTTCTCTGCTTTCTCAGTCTGTTTCCTAGTGCCGGTTTGAAGTTCCTGCAGTTTTCACTGTAAAACCGAGTTGGAGCTTGTACCTCCCCATATATAAGTATGGAATGGAGTTTGCAACTGAAAAGAAACTTTGTGTTCCCAACAAGCTAGGTGAAGGACGGCTTTCACACACACTTATCTCTCAGAACTGAGCAAGTGGAGAGACGTTCGTTCATCTAGCACCAAGGGAACGGGTTGCAGGAGACACTTTTTCTCTGCTTTCTCAGTATGTTTCCTAGTGCCGGTTTGAAGTTCCTGCAGTTTTCACTGTCAAACAGAGTTGTAGCTAGTACTTCCCCATATATATGTATGGAATGGAGTTTGCAACTGAAAAGAAACTTTGTGTTCCCAACAAGCTAGGTGAAGGACGGCTTTCACACACACTTATCTCTCAGAACTGAGCAAGTGGAGAGACGTTCGTTCATCTAGCACCAAGGGAACGGGTTGCAGGAGACACTATTTCTCTGCTTTCTCAGTCTGTTTCCTAGTGCCGGTTTGAAGTTCCTGCAGTTTTCACTGTAAAACCGAGTTGGAGCTTCTACCTAGCCATATATATGTATGGAATGGAGTTTGCAACTGAAAAGAAACTTTGTGTTCCCAACAAGCTAGGTGAAGGACGGCTTTCACACACAATTTTCTCTCAGAACTGAGCAAGTGGAGAGACGTTCGTTCATCTAGCACCAAGGGAACGGGTTGCAGGAGACACATTTTCTCTGCTTTCTCAGTATGTTTCCTAGTGCCGGTTTGAAGTTCCTGCAGTTTTCACTGTCAAAACGAGTTGGAGCTAGTACCTCCCCATATATATGTAAGGAATGGAGTTTGCAACTGAAAAGAAACTTTGTGTTCCCAACAAGCTAGGTGAAGGACGGCTTTCACACACACTTATCTCTCAGAACAGAGCAAGTGGAGAGACGTTCGTTCATCTAGCACCAAGGGAACGGGTTGCAGGAGACACTTTTTCTCTGCATTCTCAGTCTGTTTCCTAGTGCCGGTTTGAAGTTCCTGCCGTTTTCACCGTCAAACCGAGTTGGAGCTTGTACCTCCCCATATATATGTATGGAATGGAGTTTGCAACTGAAAAGAAACTTTGTGTTCCCAACAAGCTAGGTGAAGGACGGCTTTCACACACACTTATCTGTCAGAACTGAGCAAGTGGAGAGACGTTCGTTCATCTATCACCAAGGGAACGGGTTGCAGGAGACACTTTTTCTCTGCTTTCTCAGTCTGTTTCCTAGTGCCGGTTTGAAGTTCCTGCAGTTTTCACTGTCAAACCGAGTTGGAGCTTGTACCTCCCCATATATATGTATAGAATGGAGTTTGCAACTGAAAAGAAACTTTGTGTTCCCAACAAGCTAGTTGAAGGACGGCTTTCACAAACACTTATCTCTCAGAACAGACCAAGTGGAGAGACGTTCGTTCATCTAGCACCAAGGGAACGAGTTGCAGGGACACATTTTCTCTGCTTTCTCAGTCTGTTTCCAAGTGCCGGTTTGAAGTTCCTGCAGTTTTCACTGTAAAACCGAGTTGGAGCTTCTACCTCCCCATAAATATGTATGGAATGGAGTTTGCAACTGAAAAGAAACTATGTGTTCCCAACAAGCTAGGTGAAGGACGGCTTTCACACACACTTATCTCCCAGAACAGAGCAAGTGGAGAGACGTTCGTTCATCTAGCACCAAGGGAACGGGTTGCAGGAGATACTTTTTCTCTGCTTTCTCAGTCTGTTTCCTAGTGCCGGTTTGAAGTTTCTGCAGTTTTCACTGTCACACCGATTTGGAGCTAGTATCTCCCCACATATATGTATGGAATGGAGTTTACAACTGAAAAGAATCGTTGTGTTCCCAACAAGCTAGGTGAAGAGCGGCTTTCACACACAATTATCTCTCAGAACTGAGCAAGTGGAGAGACGTTCGTTCATCTAGCACAAAGGGAACGGGTTGCAGGAGACAATTTTTCTCTGCTTTCTCAGTCTGTTTCCTAGTGCCGGTTTGAAGTTCCTGCAGTTTTCACTGTAAACCGAGTTGGAGCTTCTACCTCCCCATATATATATGTATGGAATGGAGTTTGCAACTGAAAAGAAACTTTGTGTTCCCAACAAGCTAGGTGAAGGACGGCTTTCACACACACTTATCTCTCAGAACTGAGCAAGTGGAGAGACGTTCGTTCATCTAGCACCAAGGGAAAGGGTTGCAGGAGACACTTTTTCTCTCTTTCTCAGTCTGTTTCCTAGTGCCGGTTTGAAGTTCCTGCAGTTTTCACTGTAAAACCGAGTTGGAGCTAGTACCTCCCCATATATATGTATGGAATGGAATTTGCAACTGAAAAGATACTTTGTGTTCCCAACAAGCTAGGTGAAGGACGGCTTTCACACACACTTATCTCTCAGATCTGAGCAAGGGGAGAGACGTTCGTTCATCTAGCACCAAGGGAACGGGTTGCAGGAGACACTTTTTCTCTGCTTTCTCAGTCTGTTTCCTAGTGCCGGTTTGAAGTTCCTGCAGTTTTCACTGTCAAACCGAGTTGGAGCTAGTACCTCCCCATATATATGAAAGGAATGGAGTTTGCAACTGAAAAGAATCTTTGTGTTCCCAACAAGCTAGGTGAAGGACGGCTTTCACACACACTTATCTCTCAGAACTGAGCAAGTGGAGAGACGTTCGTTCATCTAGCACCAAGGGAACGGGTTGCAGGTGACACTTTTTTTCTGCTTTCTCAGTCTGTTTCCTAGTGCCGGTTTGAAGTTCCTGCAGTTTTCACTGTAAAACCGAGTTGGAGCTTGTACCTCCCCATATATATGTATGGAATGGAGTTTGCAACTGAAAAGAAACTTTGTGTTCCCAACAAGCTAGGTGAAGGACGGCTTTCACACACACTTATCTCTCAGAACTGAGCAAGTGGAGAGACGTTCGTTCATCTAGCACCAAGGGAACGGGTTGCAGGAGACACTTTTTCTCTGCTTTCTCAGTCTTTTTCCTAGTGCCGGTTTGAAGTTCCTGCAGTTTTCACTGTAAAACCGAGTTGGAGCTTCTACCTCCCAATATATATGTATGGAATGGAGTTTGCAACTGAAAAGAAACTTTGTGTTCCCAACAAGCTAGGTGAAGGACGGCTTTCACACACACTTATCTCTCAGAACTGAGCAAGTGGAGAGACGTTCGTTCATCTAGCACCAAGGGAACGGGTTGCAGGAGACACTTTTTCTCTGCTTTCTCAGTATGTTTCCTAGTGCCGGTTTGAAGTTCCTGCAGTTTTCACTGTCAAACAGTGTTGGAGCTAGTACTTCCCCATATATATGTATGGAATGGAGTTTGCAACTGAAAAGAAACTTTGTGTTCCCAACAAGCTAGGTGAAGGACGGCTTTCACACACACTTATCTCTCAGAACTGAGCAAGTGGAGAGACGTTCGTTCATCTAGCACCAAGGGAACGGGTTGCAGGAGACACTTTTTCTCTGCTTTCTCAGTCTGTTTCCTAGTGCCGGTTTGAAATTCCTGCAGTTTTCACTGTAAAACCGAGTTGGAGCTAGTACCTCCCCATATATATGTATGGAATGGAGTTTGCAACTGAAAAGAAACTTTGTGTTCCCAACAAGCTAGGTGAAGGACGGCTTTCACACACACTTATCTCTCAGAACTAAGCAAGTGGAGAGACGTTCGTTCATCTAGCACCAAGGGAACGGGTTGCAGGAGACACTTTTTCTCTGCTTTCTCAGTCTGTTTCCTAGTGCCGGTTTGAAGTTCCTGCAGTTTTCACTGTCAAACCGAGTTGGAGCTAGTACCTCCCCATATATATGTAAGGAATGGAGTTTGCAACTGAAAAGAAACTTTGTGTTCCCAACAAGCTAGGTGAAGGACGGCTTTCACACACACTTATCTCTCAGAACAGAGCAAGTGGAGAGACGTTCGTTCATCTAGCACCAAGGGAACGGGTTGCAGGAGACACTTTTTCTCTGCTTTCTCAGTCTGTTTCCTAGTGCCGGTTTGAAGTTCCTGCAGTTTTCACCGTCAAACCGAGTTGGAGCTAGGACCTCCCCATATATATGTATGGAATGGAGTTTGCAACTGAAAAGAAACTTTGTGTTCCCAACAAGCTAGGTGAAGGACGGCTTTCACACACACTTATCTCTCAGAACTGAGCAAGTGGAGAGACGTTCGTTCATCTATCACCAAGGGAACGGGTTGCAGGAGACACTTTTTCTCTGCTTTCTCAGTCTGTTTCCTAGTGCCGGTTTGAAGTTCCTGCAGTTTTCACTGTCAAACCGAGTTGGAGCTTGTACCTCCCCATATATATGTATGGAATGGAGTTTGCAACTGAAAAGAAACTTTGTGTTCCCAACAAGCTAGGTGAAGGACGGCTTTCACAAACACTTATCCCTCAGAACAGACCAAGTGGAGAGACGTTCGTTCATCTAGCACCAAGGGAACGGGTTGCAGGAGACACTTTTTCTCTGCTTTCTCAGTCTGTTTCCAAGTGCCGGTTTGAAGTTCCTGCAGTTTTCACTGTAAAACCGAGTTGGAGCTTCTACCACCCCATATATATGTATGGAATGGAGTTTGCAACTGAAAAGAAACTTTGTGTTCCCAACAAGCTAGGTGAAGGACGGCTTTCACACACACTTATCTCTCAGAACTGAGCAAGTGGAGAGACGTTCGTTCATCTAGCACCAAGGGAACGGGTTGCAGGAGACACTTTATCTCTGCTTTCTCAGTCTGTTTCCTAGTGCCGGTTTGAAGTTTCTGCAGTTTTCACTGTCAAACCGATTTGGAGCTAGTATCTCCCCACATATATGTATGGAATGGATTTTACAACTGAAAAGAAACTTTGTGTTCCCAACAAGCTAGGTGAAGAGCGGCTTTCACACACACTTATCTCTCAGAACTGAGCAAGTGGAGAGACGTTCGTTCATCTAGCACCAAGGGAACAGGTTGCAGGAGACACTTTTTCTCTGCTTTCTCAGTCTGTTTCCTAGTGCCGGTTTGAAGTTCCTGCAGTTTTCACTGTAAACCGAGTTGGAGCTTCTACCTCCCCATATATATGTATGGAATGGAGTTTTCAACTGAAAAGAAACTTTGTGTTCCCAACAAGCTAGGTGAAGGACGGCTTTCACACACACTTATCTCTCAGAACTGAGCAAGTGGAGAGACGTTCGTTCATCTAGCACAAAGGGAACGGGTTGCAGGAGACACTTTTTCTCTGCTTTCTCAGTCTGTTTCCTAGTGCCGGTTTGAAGTTCCTGCAGTTTTCACTGTAAAACCGAGTTGGAGCTAGTACCTCCCCATATATATGTATGGAATGGAGTTTGCAACTGAAAAGAAACTTTGTGTTCCCAACAAGCTAGGTGAAGGACGGCTTTCACACACACTTATCTCTCAGAACTAAGCAAGTGGAGAGACGTTCGTTCATCTAGCACCAAGGGAACGGGTTGCAGGAGACACTTTTTCTCTGCTTTCTCAGTCTGTTTCCTAGTGCCGGTTTGAAGTTCCTGCAGTTTTCACTGTCAAACCGAGTTGGAGCTAGTACCTCCCCATATATATGTAAGGAATGGAGTTTGCAACTGAAAAGAAACTTTGTGTTCCCAACAAGCTAAGTGAAGGACGGCTTTCACACACACTTATCTCTCAGAACAGAGCAAGTGGAGAGACGTTCGTTCATCTAGCACCAAGGGAACGGGTTGCAGGAGACACTTTTTCTCTGCTTTCTCAGTCTGTTTCCTAGTGCCGGTTTGAAGTTCCTGCAGTTTTCACCGTCAAACCGAGTTGGAGCTTGTACCTCCCCATATATATGTATGGAATGGAGTTTGCAACTGAAAAGAAACTTTGTGTTCCCAACAAGCTAGGTGAAGGACGGCTTTCACACACACTTATCTCTCAGAACTGAGCAAGTGGAGAGACGTTCGTTCATCTATCACCAAGGGAACGGGTTGCAGGAGACACTTTTTCTCTGCTTTCTCAGTCTGTTTCCTAGTGCCGGTTTGAAGTTCCTGCAGTTTTCACTGTCAAACCGAGTTGGAGCTTGTACCTCCCCATATATATGTATGGAATGGAGTTTGCAACTGAAAAGAAACTTTGTGTTCCCAACAAGCTAGTTGAAGGACGGCTTTCACAAACACTTATCCCTCAGAACAGACCAAGTGGAGAGACGTTCGTTCATCTAGCACCAAGGGAACGGTTTGCAGGAGACACTTTTTCTCTGCTTTCTCAGTCTGTTTCCAAGTGCCGGTTTGAAGTTCCTGCAGTTTTCACTGTAAAACCGAGTTGGAGCTTCTACCACCCCATATATATGTATGGAATGGAGTTTGCAACTGAAAAGAAACTTTGTGTTCCCAACAAGCTAGGTGAAGGACGGCTTTCACACACACTTATCTCTCAGAACTGAGCAAGTGGAGAGACGTTCGTTCATCTAGCACCAAGGGAACGGGTTGCAGGAGACACTTTATCTCTGCTTTCTCAGTCTGTTTCCTAGTGCCGGTTTGAAGTTTCTGCAGTTTTCAATGTCAAACCGATTTGGAGCTAGTATCTCCCCACATATATGTATGGAATGGATTTTACAACTGAAAAGAAACTTTGTGTTCCCAACAAGCTAGGTGAAGAGCGGCTTTCACACACACTTATCTCTCAGAACTGAGCAAGTGGAGAGACGTTCGTTCATCTAGCACCAAGGGAACAGGTTGCAGGAGACACTTTTTCTCTGCTTTCTCAGTCTGTTTCCTAGTGCCGGTTTGAAGTTCCTGCAGTTTTCACTGTAAACCGAGTTGGAGCTTCTACCTCCCCATATATATGTATGGAATGGAGTTTTCAACTGAAAAGAAACTTTGTGTTCCCAACAAGCTAGGTGAAGGACGGCTTTCACACACACTTATCTCTCAGAACTGAGCAAGTGGAGAGACGTACGTTCATCTAGCACAAAGGGAACGGGTTGCAGGAGACACTTTTTCTCTGCTTTCTCAGTCTGTTTCCTAGTGCCGGTTTGAAGTTCCTGCAGTTTTCACTGTAAAACCGAGTTGGAGCTAGTACCTCCCCATATATATGTATGGAATGGAGTTTGCAACTGAAAAGAAACTTTGTGTTCCCAACAAGCTTGGTGAAGGACGGCTTTCACACACACTTATCTCTCAGATCTGAGCAAGGGGAGAGACTTTCGTTCATCTAGCACCAAGGGAACGGGTTGCAGGAGACACTTTATGTCTGCTTTCTCAGTCTGTTTCCTAGTGCCGGTTTGAAGTTCCTGCAGTTTTCACAGTAAAACCGAGTTGGAGCTTGTACCTCCCCATATATATGTAAGGAATGGAGTTTGCAACTGAAAAGAATCTTTGTGTTCCCAACAAGCTAGGTGAAGAACGGCTTTCACACACACTTATCTCTCAGAACTGAGCAAGTGGAGAGACGTTCGTTCACCTAGCACAAAGGGAACGGGTTGCAGGAGACACTTTTTCTCTGCTTTCTCAGTCTGTTTCCTAGTGCCGGTTTCAAGTTCCTGCACTTTTCACTGGCAAACCGAGTTGGAGCTAGTACCTCCCCATATATATGTAAGGAATGGAGTTTGCAACTGAAAAGAAACTTTGTGTTCCCAACAAGCTAGGTGAAGGACGGCTTTCACACACACTTATCTCTCAGAACTGAGCAAGTGGAGAGACGTTAGTTCATCTAGCACCAAGGGAAAGGGTTGCAGGTGACACTATTTTTCTGCTTCCTCAGTCTGTTTCCTAGTGCCGGTTTGAAGTTCCTGCAGTTTTCACTGTAAAACAGAGTTGGAGCTTGTACCTCCCCATATATATGTATAAAATGGAGTTTGCAACTGAAAAGAAACTTTGTGTTCCCAACAAGCTAGGTGAAGGACGGCTTTCACACACACTTATCTCTCAGAACTGAGCAAGTGGAGAGACGTTCGTTCATCTAGCACCAAGGGAACGGGTTGCAGGAGACACTTTTTCTCTGCTTTCTCAGTCTGTTTCCTAGTGCCGGTTTGAAGTTCCTGCAGTTTTCACTGTAAAACCGAGTTGGAGCTTCTACCTCCCCATATATATGTATGGAATGGAGTTTGCAACTGAAAAGAAACTTTGTGTTCCCAACAAGCTAGGTGAAGGACGGCTTTCACACACACTTATCTCTCAGAACTGAGCAAGTGGAGAGACGTTCGTTCATCTAGCACCAAGGGAACGGGTTGCAGGAGACACTTTTTCTCTGCTTTCTCAGTCTGTTTCCCAGTGCCGGTTAGAAGTTCCTGCAGTTTTCACTGTAAAACCGAGTTGGAGCTAGTACCTCCCCATATATATGTATGGAATGGAGTTTGCAACTGAAAAGAAACTTTGTGTTCCCAACAAGCTAGGTGAAAGACGGCTTTCACACGCACTTATCTCTCAGAACTGAGCAAGTGGAGAGACGTTCGTTCATCTAGCACCAAGGGAACGGGTTGCAGGAGACACTTTTTCTCTGCTTTCTCAGTCTGTTTCCTAGTGCCGGTTTGAAGTTCCTGCAGTTTTCACTGTAAAACCGAGTTGGAGCTTGTACCTCCCCATATATATGTATGGAATGGAGTTTGCAACTGAAAAGAAACTTTGTGTTCCCAACAAGCTAGGTGAAGGACGGCTTTCACACAGACTTATCTCTCAGAACTGAGCAAGTGGAGAGACGTTCGTTCATCTAGCACCAAGGGAACGGGTTGCAGGAGACACTTTTTTTTGCTTTCTCAATCTGTTTCCTAGTGCCGGTTTGAAGTTCCTGCAGTTTACACTGTAAAATCGAGTTGGAGCTTCTACCTCCCCATATATATGTATGGAATGGAGTTTGCAACTGAAAAGAAACTTTGTGTTCCCAACAAGCTAGTTGAAGGACGGCTTTCACACACACTTATCTCTCATAACTAAGCAAGTGGAGAGACGTTCGTTCATCTAGCACCAAGGGAACGGGTTGCAGGAGACACTTTTTCTCTGCTTTCTCAGTCTGTTTCCTAGTGCCGGTTTGAAGTTCCTGCAGTTTTCACCGTCAAACCGAGTTGGAGCTAGTACCTCCCCATATATATGTATGGAATGGAGTTTGCAACTGAAAAGAAACTTTGTGTTCCCAACAAGCTAGGTGAAGGACGGCTTTCACACACACTTATCTCTCAGAACTGAGCAAGTGGAGAGACGTTCGTTCATCTAGCACCAAGGGAACGGGTTGCAGGAGACACTTTTTCTCTGCTTTCTCAGTCTCTTTCCTAGTGCCGGTTTGAAGTTCCTGCAGTTTTCACTGTAAACCGGGTTGGAGCTTCTACCTCCCCATATATATGTATGGAATGGAGTTTGCAACTGAAAAGAAACTTTGTGTTCCCAACAAGCTAGGTGAAGGACGGCTTTCACACACACTTATCTCTCAGAACTGAGCAAGTGGAGAGACTTTCGTTCATCTAGCACCAAGGGAACGGGTTGCAGGAGACACTTTTTCTCTGCTTTCTCAGTCTGTTTCCTAGTGCCGGTTTGAAGTTCCTGCAGTTTTCACTGTCAAACCGAGTTGGAGCTAGTACCTCCCCATATATATGTATGGAATGGAGTTTGCAACTGAAAAGAAACTTTGTGTTCCCAACAAGCTAGGTGAAGGACGGCTTTCACACACACTTATCTCTCAGATCTGAGCAAGGGGAGAGACGTTCGTTCATCTAGCACCAAGGGAACGGTTGCAGGAGACAATTTATGTCTGCTTTCTCAGTCTGTTTCCTAGTGCCGGTTTGAAGTTCCTGCAGTTTTCACTGTAAAACCGAGTTGGAGCTTGTACCTCCCCATATATATGTAAGGAATGGAGTTTGCAACTGAAAAGAATCTTTGTGTTCCCAACAAGCTAGGTGAAGAACGGCTTTCACACACACTTATCTCTCAGAACTGAGCAAGTGGAGAGACGTACGTTCATCTAGCACCAAGGGAACGGGTAGCAGGAGACACTTTTTCTCTGCTTTCTCAGTCTGTTTCCTAGTGCCGGTTTGAAGTTCCTGCAGTTTTCACTGTCAAACCGAGTTGGAGCTAGTACCTCCCCATATATAAGTAAGGAATGGAGTTTGCAACTGAAAAGAAACTTTGTGTTCCCAACAAGCTAGGTGAAGGACGGCTTTCACACACACTTATCTCTCAGAACTGAGCAAGTGGAGAGACGTTAGTTCATCTAGCACCAAGGGAAAGGGTTGCAGGTGACACTATTTTTCTGCTTCCTCAGTCTGTTTCCTAGTGCCGGTTTGAAGTTCCTGGAGTTTTCACTGTAAAACAGAGTTGGAGCTTGTACCTCCCCATATATATGTATAAAATGGAGTTTGCAACTGAAAAGAAACTTTG
Organism: Camelus dromedarius; assembly: GCF_036321535.1. Taxonomy (NCBI): domain Eukaryota; kingdom Metazoa; phylum Chordata; class Mammalia; order Artiodactyla; family Camelidae; genus Camelus; species Camelus dromedarius. Next base: position 3,460,325 of record NC_087450.1, on the reverse strand, counting down.
TGTTCCCAACAAGCTAGGTGAAGGACGGCTTTCACACACACTTATCTCTCAGAACTGAGCAAGTGGAGAGACGTTCGTTCATCTAGCACCAAGGGAACGGGTTGTAGGAGACACTTTTTCTCTGCTTTCTCAGTCTGTTTCCTAGTGCCGGTTTGAAGTTCCTGCAGTTTTCACTGTAAAACCGAGTTGGAGCTTCTACCTCCCCATATATATGTATGGAATGGAGTTTGCAACTGAAAAGAAACTTTGTGTTCCCAACAAGCTAGGTGAAGGACGGCTTTCACACACACTTATCTCTCAGAACTGAGCAAGTGGAGAGACGTTCGTTCATCTAGCACCAAGGGAACGGGTTGCAGGAGACACTTTTTCTCTGCTTTCTCAGTCTGTTTCCCAGTGCCGGTTAGAAGTTCCTGCAGTTTTCACTGTAAAACCGAGTTGGAGCTAGTACCTCCCCATATATATGTATGGAATGGAGTTTGCAACTGAAAAGAAACTTTGTGTTTCCAACAAGCTAGGTGAAAGACGGCTTTCACACGCACTTATCTCTCAGAACTGAGCAAGTGGAGAGACGTTCGTTCATCTAGCACCAAGGGAACGGGTTGCAGGAGACACTTTTTCTCTGCTTTCTCAGTCTGTTTCCTAGTGCCGGTTTGAAGTTCCTGCAGTTTTCACTGTAAAACCGAGTTGGAGCTTGTACCTCCCCATATATATGTATGGAATGGAGTTTGCAACTGAAAAGAAACTTTGTGTTCCCAACAAGCTAGGTGAAGGACGGCTTTCACACAGACTTATCTCTCAGAACTGAGCAAGTGGAGAGACGTTCGTTCATCTAGCACCAAGGGAACGGGTTGCAGGAGACACTTTTTTTTGCTTTCTCAATCTGTTTCCTAGTGCCGGTTTGAAGTTCCTGCAGTTTACACTGTAAAATCGAGTTGGAGCTTCTACCTCCCCATATATATGTATGGAATGGAGTTTGCAACTGAAAAGAAACTTTGTGTTCCCAACAAGCTAGTTGAAGGACGGCTTTCACACACACTTATCTCTCATAACTAAGCAAGTGGAGAGACGTTCGTTCATCTAGCACCAAGGGAAAGGGTTGCAGGAGACACTTTTTCTCTGCTTTCTCAGTCTGTTTCCTAGTGCCGGTTTGAAGTTCCTGCAGTTTTCACCGTCAAACCGAGTTGGAGCTAGTACCTCCCCATATATATGTATGGAATGGAGTTTGCAACTGAAAAGAAACTTTGTGTTCCCAACAAGCTAGGTGAAGGACGGCTTTCACACACACTTATCTCTCAGAACTGAGCAAGTGGAGAGACGTTCGTTCATCTAGCACCAAGGGAACGGGTTGCAGGAGACACTTTTTCTCTGCTTTCTCAGTCTGTTTCCTAGTGCCGGTTTGAAGTTCCTGCAGTTTTCACTGTAAACCGGGTTGGAGCTTCTACCTCCCCATATATATGTATGGAATGGAGTTTGCAACTGAAAAGAAACTTTGTGTTCCCAACAAGCTAGGTGAAGGACGGCTTTCACACACACTTATCTCTCAGAACTGAGCAAGTGGAGAGACGTTCGTTCATCTAGCACCAAGGGAACGGGTTGCAGGAGACACTTTTTCTCTGCTTTCTCAGTCTGTTTCCTAGTGCCGGTTTGAAGTTCCTGCAGTTTTCACTGTCAAACCGAGTTGGAGCTAGTACCTCCCCATATATATGTATGGAATGGAGTTTGCAACTGAAAAGAAACTTTGTGTTCCCAACAAGCTAGGTGAAGGACGGCTTTCACACACACTTATCTCTCAGATCTGAGCAAGGGGAGAGACGTTCGTTCATCTAGCACCAAGGGAACGGTTGCAGGAGACAATTTATGTCTGCTTTCTCAGTCTGTTTCCTAGTGCCGGTTTGAAGTTCCTGCAGTTTTCACTGTAAAACCGAGTTGGAGCTTGTACCTCCCCATATATATGTAAGGAATGGAGTTTGCAACTGAAAAGAATCTTTGTGTTCCCAACAAGCTAGGTGAAGAACGGCTTTCACACACACTTATCTCTCAGAACTGAGCAAGTGGAGAGACGTACGTTCATCTAGCACCAAGGGAACGGGTAGCAGGAGACACTTTTTCTCTGCTTTCTCAGTCTGTTTCCTAGTGCCGGTTTGAAGTTCCTGCAGTTTTCACTGTCAAACCGAGTTGGAGCTAGTACCTCCCCATATATATGTAAGGAATGGAGTTTGCAACTGAAAAGAAACTTTGTGTTCCCAACAAGCTAGGTGAAGGACGGCTTTCACACACACTTATCTCTCAGAACTGAGCAAGTGGAGAGACGTTCGTTCATCTAGCACCAAGGGAACGGGTTGCAGTTGACACTTTTTTTCTGCTTCCTCAGTCTGTTTCCTAGTGCCGGTTTGAAGTTCCTGCAGTTTTCACTGTAAAACCGAGTTGGAGCTTGTACCTCCCCATATATATGTATGGAATGGAGTTTGCAACTGAAAAGAAACTTTGTGTTCCCAACAATCTAGGTGAAGGACGGCTTTCACACACACTTATCTCTCAGAACTGAGCAAGTGGAGAGACGTTCGTTCATCTAGCACCAAGAGAACGAGTTGCAGGAGACACTTTTTCTCTGCTTTCTCAGTCTGTTTCCTAGTGCCGGTTTGAAGTTCCTGCAGTTTTCACTGTAAAACCGTGTTGGAGCTTCTACCTCCCCATATATATGTATGGAATGGAGTTTGCAACTGAAAAGAAACTTTGTGTTCAAAACAAGCTAGGTGAAAGACGGCTTTCACACGCACTTAACTCTCAGAACTGAGCAAGTGGAGAGACGTTCGTTCATCTAGCACCAAGGGAACGGGTTGCAGGAGACACTTTTTCTCTGCTTTCTCAGTCTGTTTCCTAGTGCCGGTTTGAAGTTCCTGCAGTTTTCACTGTCAAACCGAGTTGGAGCTAGTACCTCCCCATATATATGTATGGAATGGAGTTTGCAACTGAAAAGAAACTTTGTGTTCCCAACAAGCTAGGTGAAGGACGGCTTTCACACACACTTATCTCTCAGATCTGAGCAAGGGGAGAGACGTTCGTTCATCTAGCACCAAGGGAACGGTTGCAGGAGACAATTTATGTCTGCTTTCTCAGTCTGTTTCCTAGTGCCGGTTTGAAGTTCCTGCAGTTTTCACTGTAAAACCGAGTTGGAGCTTGTACCTCCCCATATATATGTAAGGAATGGAGTTTGCAACTGAAAAGAATCTTTGTGTTCCCAACAAGCTAGGTGAAGAACGGCTTTCACACACACTTATCTCTCAGAACTGAGCAAGTGGAGAGACGTACGTTCATCTAGCACCAAGGGAACGGGTAGCAGGAGACACTTTTTCTCTGCTTTCTCAGTCTGTTTCCTAGTGCCGGTTTGAAGTTCCTGCAGTTTTCACTGTCAAACCGAGTTGGAGCTAGTACCTCCCCATATATATGTAAGGAATGGAGTTTGCAACTGAAAAGAAACTTTGTGTTCCCAACAAGCTAGGTGAAGGACGGCTTTCACACACACTTATCTCTCAGAACTGAGCAAGTGGAGAGACGTTCGTTCATCTAGCACCAAGGGAACGGGTTGCAGGTGACACTTTTTTTCTGCTTCCTCAGTCTGTTTCCTAGTGCCGGTTTGAAGTTCCTGCAGTTTTCACTGTAAAACCGAGTTGGAGCTTGTACCTCCCCATATATATGTATGGAATGGAGTTTGCAACTGAAAAGAAACTTTGTGTTCCCAACAATCTAGGTGAAGGACGGCTTTCACACACACTTATCTCTCAGAACTGAGCAAGTGGAGAGACGTTCGTTCATCTAGCACCATGGGAACGAGTTGCAGGAGACACTTTTTCTCTGCTTTCTCAGTCTGTTTCCTAGTGCCGGTTTGAAGTTCCTGCAGTTTTCACTGTAAAACCGTGTTGGAGCTTCTACCTCCCCATATATATGTATGGAATGGAGTTTGCAACTGAAAAGAAACTTTGTGTTCCCAACAAGCTAGGTGAAAGACGGCTTTCACACGCACTTAACTCTCAGAACTGAGCAAGTGGAGAGACGTTCGTTCATCTAGCACCAAGGGAACGGGTTGCAGGAGACACTTTTTCTCTGCTTTCTCAGTCTGTTTCCTAGTGCCGGTTTGAAGTTCCTGCAGTTTTCACTGTAAAACCGAGTTGGAGCTTGTACCTCCCCATATATATGTAAGGAATGGAGTTTGCAACTGAAAAGAATCTTTGTGTTCCCAACAAGCTAGGTGAAGAACGGCTTTCACACACACTTATCTCTCAGAACTGAGCAAGTGGAGAGACGTACGTTCATCTAGCACCAAGGGAACGGGTAGCAGGAGACACTTTTTCTCTGCTTTCTCAGTCTGTTTCCTAGTGCCGGTTTGAAGTTCCTGCAGTTTTCACTGTCAAACCGAGTTGGAGCTAGTACCTCCCCATATATATGTAAGGAATGGAGTTTGCAACTGAAAAGAAACTTTGTGTTCCCAACAAGCTAGGTGAAGGACGGCTTTCACACACACTTATCTCTCAGAACTGAGCAAGTGGAGAGACGTTCGTTCATCTAGCACCAAGGGAACGGGTTGCAGGTGACACTTTTTTTCTGCTTCCTCAGTCTGTTTCCTAGTGCCGGTTTGAATTTCCTGCAGTTTTCACTGTAAAACCGAGTTGGAGCTTGTACCTCCCCATATATATGTATGGAATGGAGTTTGCAACTGAAAAGAAACTTTGTGTTCCCAACAATCTAGGTGAAGGACGGCTTTCACACACACTTATCTCTCAGAACTGAGCAAGTGGAGAGACGTTCGTTCATCTAGCACCATGGGAACGAGTTGCAGGAGACACTTTTTCTCTGCTTTCTCAGTCTGTTTCCTAGTGCCGGTTTGAAGTTCCTGCAGTTTTCACTGTAAAACCGTGTTGGAGCTTCTACCTCCCCATATATATGTATGGAATGGAGTTTGCAACTGAAAAGAAACTTTGTGTTCCCAACAAGCTAGGTGAAAGACGGCTTTCACACGCACTTAACTCTCAGAACTGAGCAAGTGGAGAGACGTTCGTTCATCTAGCACCAAGGGAACGGGTTGCAGGAGACACTTTTTCTCTGCTTTCTCAGTCTGTTTCCTAGTGCCGGTTTGAAGTTCCTGCAGTTTTCACTGTAAAACCGAGTTGGAGCTTGTACCTCCCCATATATATGTATGGAATGGAGTTTTCAACTGAAAAGAAACTTTGTGTTCCCAACAAGCTAGGTGAAGGACGGCTTTCACACAGACTTATCTCTCAGAACTGAGCAAGTGGAGAGACGTTCGTTCATCTAGCACCAAGGGAACGGGTTGCAGGAGACAATTTTTGTTTGCTTTCTCAATCTGTTTCCTAGTTCCGGTTTGAAGTTCCTGCAGTTTTCACTGTAAAATCGAGTTGGAGCTTCTACCTCCCCATATATATGTATGGAATGGAGTTTGCAACTGAAAAGAAACTTTGTGTTCCCAACAAGCTAGGTGAAGGACGGCTTTCACACACACTTATCCCTCAGAACTGAGCAAGTGGAGAGACTTTCTTTCATCTAGCACCAAGGGAACGGGTTGCAGGAGACACTTTTTCTCTGCTTTCTCAGTCTGTTTCCTAGTGCCGGTTTGAAGTTCCTGCAGTTTTCACTGTCAAACCGAGTTGGAGCTAGTACCTCCCCATATATATGTAAGGAATGGAGTTTGCAACTGAAATGAAACTTTGTGTTCCCAACAAGCTAGGTGAAGGACGGCTTTCACACACACTTATCTCTCAGAACAGAGCAAGTGGAGAGACTTTCGTTCATCTAGCACCAAGGGAACGGTTTGCAGGAGACACTTTTTCTCTGCTTTCTCAGTCTGTTTCCCAGTGCCGGTTAGAAGTTCCTGCAGTTTTCACTGTAAAACCGAGTTGGAGCTAGTACCTCCCCATATATATGTATGGAATGGAGTTTGCAACTGAAAAGAAACTTTGTGTTCCCAACAAGCTGGGTGAAAGACGGCTTTCACACGCACTTATCTCTCAGAACTGAGCAAGTGGAGAGACGTTCGTTCATCTAGCACCAAGGGAACGGGTTGCAGGAGACACTTTTTCTCTGCTTTCTCAGTCTGTTTCCTAGTGCCGGTTTGAAGTTCCTGCAGTTTTCACTGTAAAACCGAGTTGGAGCTTGTACCTCCCCATATATATGTATGGAATGGAGTTTGCAACTGAAAAGAAACTTTGTGTTCCCAACAAGCTAGGTGAAGGACGGCTTTCACACAGACTTATCTCTCAGAACTGAGCAAGTGGAGAGACGTTCGTTCATCTAGCACCAAGGGAACGGGTTGCAGGAGACACTTTTTTTTGCTTTCTCAATCTGTTTCCTAGTGCCGGTTTGAAGTTCCTGCAGTTTACACTGTAAAATCGAGTTGGAGCTTCTACCTCCCCATATATATGTATGGAATGGAGTTTGCAACTGAAAAGAAACTTTGTGTTCCCAACAAGCTAGTTGAAGGACGGCTTTCACACACACTTATCTCTCATAACTAAGCAAGTGGAGAGACGTTCGTTCATCTAGCACCAAGGGAACGGGTTGCAGGAGACACTTTTTCTCTGCTTTCTCAGTCTGTTTCCTAGTGCCGGTTTGAAGTTCCTGCAGTTTTCACCGTCAAACCGAGTTGGAGCTAGTACCTCCCCATATATATGTATGGAATGGAGTTTGCAACTGAAAAGAAACTTTGTGTTCCCAACAAGCTAGGTGAAGTTCGGCTTTCACACACACTTATCTCTCAGAACTGAGCAAGTGGAGAGACGTTCGTTCATCTAGCACCAAGGGAACGGGTTGCAGGAGACACTTTTTCTCTGCTTTCTCAGTCTGTTTCCTAGTGCCGGTTTGAAGTTCCTGCAGTTTTCACTGTCAAACCGAGTTGGAGCTTGTACCTCCCCATATATATGTATGGAATGGAGTTTGCAACTGAAAAGAACCTTTGTGTTCCCAACAAGCTATTTGAAGTACGGCTTTCACAAACACTTATCTCTCAGAACAGAGCAAGTGGAGAGACGTTCGTTCATCTAGCACCAAGGGAACGGGTTGCAGGAGACACTTTTTCTCTGCTTTCTCAGTCTGTTTCCTAGTGCCGGTTTGAAGTTCCTGCAGTTTTCACTGTAAAACCGAGTTGGAGCTTCTACCTCCCCATATATATGTATGGAATGGAGTTTGCAACTGAAAAGAAACTTTGTGTTCCCAACAAGCGAGGTGAAGGACGGCTTTCACACACACTTATCTCTCAGAACTGAGCAAGTGGAGAGACGTTCGTTCATCTAGCACCAAGGGAACGGGTTGCAGGAGACACTTTATCTCTGCTTTCTCAGTCTGTTTCCTAGTGCCGGTTTGAAGTTTCTGCAGTTTTCACTGTCACACCGATTTGGAGCTAGTATCTCCCCACATATATGTATGGAATGGAGTTTACAACTGAAAAGAAACTTTGTGTACCCAACAAGCTAGGTGAAGAGCGGCTTTCACACACACTTATCTCTCAGAACTGAGCAAGTGGAGAGACGTTCGTTCATCTAGCACCAAGGGAACGGGTTGCAGGAGACAATTTTTCTCTGCTTTCTCAGTCTGTTTCCTAGTGCCGGTTTGAAGTTCCTGCAGTTTTCACTGTAAACCGAGTTGGAGCTTCTACCTCCCCATATATATGTATGGAATGGAGTTTGCAACTGAAAAGAAACTTTGTGTTCCCAACAAGCTAGGTGAAGGACGGCTTTCACACACACTTATCTCTCAGAACTGAGCAAGTGGAGAGACGTTCGTTCATCTAGCACCAAGGGAACGGGTTGCAGGAGACACTTTTTCTCTGCTTTCTCAGTATGTTTCCTAGTGCCGGTTTGAAGTTCCTGCAGTTTTCACTGTCAAACAGAGTTGGAGCTAGTACTTCCCCATATATATGTATGGAATGGAGTTTGCAACTGAAAAGAAACTTTGTTTTCCCAACAAGCTAGGTGAAGGACGGCTTTAACACACACTTATCTCTCAGAACTGAGCAAGTGGAGAGACGTTCGTTCATCTAGCACCAAGGGAACGGGTTGCAGGAGACACTTTTTCTCTGCTTTCTCAGTCTGTTTCCTAGTGCCGGTTTGAAGTTCCTGCAGTTTTCACTGTAAAACCGAGTTGGAGCTAGTACCTCCCCATATATATGTATGGAATGGCGTTTGCAACTGAAAAGAAACTTTGTGTTCCCAACAAGCTAGGTGAAGGACGGCTTTCACACACACTTATCTCTCAGAACTAAGCAAGTGGAGAGACGTTCGTTCATCTAGCACCAAGGGAACGGGTTGCAGGAGACACTTTTTCTCTGCTTTCTCAGTCTGATTCCTAGCGCCGGTTTGAAGTTCCTGCAGTTTTCACTGTCAAAACGACTTGGAGCTAGTACATCCCCATATATATGTAAGGAATAGAGTTTGCAACTGAAAAGAAACTTTGTGTTCCCAACAAGCTAGGTGAAGGACGGCTTTCACACACACTTATTTCTCAGAACAGAGCAAGTGGAGAGACGTTCGTTCATCTAGCACCAAGGGAACGGGTTGCAGGAGACACTTTTTCTCTGCTTTCTCAGTCTGTTTCCTAGTGCCGGTTTGAAGATCCTGCAGTTTTCACCGTCAAACCGAGTTGGAGCTAGTACCTACCCATATATATGTATGGAATGGAGTTTGCAACTGAAAAGAAACTTTGTGTTCCCAACAAGCTAGGTGAAGGACGGCTTTCACACACACTTATCTCTCAGAACTGAGCAAGTGGAGAGACGTTCGTTCATCTAGCACCAAGGGAACGGGTTGCAGGAGACACTTTTTCTCTGCTTTCTCAGTCTGTTTCCTAGTGCCGGTTTGAAATTCCTGCAGTTTTCACTGTAAAACCGAGTTGGAGCTAGTACCTCCCCATATATATGTATGGAATGGAGTTTGCAACTGAAAAGAAACTTTGTGTTCCCAACAAGCTAGGTGAAGGACGGCTTTCACACACACTTATCTCTCAGAACTAAGCAAGTGGAGAGACGTTCGTTCATCTAGCACCAAGGGAACGGGTTGCAGGAGACACTTTTTCTCTGCTTTCTCAGTCTGTTTCCTAGTGCCGGTTTGAAGTTCCTGCAGTTTTCACTGTCAAACCGAGTTGGAGCTAGTACCTCCCCATATATATGTAAGGAATGGAGTTTGCAACTGAAAAGAAACTTTGTGTTCCCAACAAGCTAAGTGAAGGACGGCTTTCACACACACTTATCTCTCAGAACAGAGCAAGTGGAGAGACGTTCGTTCATCTAGCACCAAGGGAACGGGTTGCAGGAGACACTTTTTCTCTGCTTTCTCAGTCTGTTTCCTAGTGCCGGTTTGAAGTTCCTGCAGTTTTCACCGTCAAACCGAGTTGGAGCTAGTACCTCCCCATATATATGTATGGAATGGAGTTTGCAACTGAAAAGAAACTTTGTGTTCCCAACAAGCTAGGTGAAGGACGGCTTTCACACACACTTATCTCTCAGAACTGAGCAAGTGGAGAGACGTTCGTTCATCTAGCACCAAGGGAACGGGTTGCAGGAGACACTTTTTCTCTGCTTTCTCAGTCTGTTTCCTAGTGCCGGTTTGAAGTTCCTGCAGTTTTCACTGTCAAACCGAGTTGGAGCTTGTACCTCCCCATATATATGTATGGAATGGAGTTTGCAACTGAAAAGAAACTTTGTGTTCCCAACAAGCTAGTTGAAGGACGGCTTTCACAAACACTTATCCCTCAGAACAGACCAAGTGGAGAGACGTTCGTTCATCTAGCACCAAGGGAACGGGTTGCAGGAGACACTTTTTCTCTGCTTTCTCAGTCTGTTTCCAAGTGCCGGTTTGAAGTTCCTGCAGTTTTCACTGTAAAACCGAGTTGGAGCTTCTACCACCCCATATATATGTATGGAATGGAGTTTGCAACTGAAAAGAAACTTTGTGTTCCCAACAAGCTAGGTGAAGGACGGCTTTCACACACACTTATCTCTCAGAACTGAGCAAGTGGAGAGACGTTCGTTCATCTAGCACCAAGAGAACGGGTTGCAGGAGACACTTTATCTCTGCTTTCTCAGTCTGTTTCCTAGTGCCGGTTTGAAGTTTCTGCAGTTTTCACTGTCAAACCGATTTGGAGCTAGTATCTCCCCACATATATGTATGGAATGGATTTTACAACTGAAAAGAAACTTTGTGTTCCCAAAAAGCTAGGTGAAGAGCGGCTTTCACACACACTTATCTCTCAGAACTGAGCAAGTGGAGAGACGTTCGTTCATCTAGCACCAAGGGAACAGGTTGCAGGAGACACTTTTTCTCTGCTTTCTCAGTCTGTTTCCTAGTGCCGGTTTGAAGTTCCTGCAGTTTTCACTGTAAACCGAGTTGGAGCTTCTACCTCCCCATATATATGTATGGAATGGAGTTTTCAACTGAAAAGAAACTTTGTGTTCCCAACAAGCTAGGTGAAGGACGGCTTTCACACACACTTATCTCTCAGAACTGAGCAAGTGGAGAGACGTTCGTTCATCTAGCACAAAGGGAACGGGTTGCAGGAGACACTTTTTCTCTGCTTTCTCAGTCTGTTTCCTAGTGCCGGTTTGAAGTTCCTGCAGTTTTCACTGTAAAACCGAGTTGGAGCTAGTACCTCCCCATATATATGTATGGAATGGAGTTTGCAACTGAAAAGAAACTTTGTGTTCCCAACAAGCTTGGTGAAGGACGGCTTTCACACACACTTATCTCTCAGATCTGAGCAAGGGGAGAGACGTTCGTTCATCTAGCACCAAGGGAACGGGTTGCAGGAGACACTTTATGTCTGCTTTCTCAGTCTGTTTCCTAGTGCCGGTTTGAAGTTCCTGCAGTTTTCACAGTAAAACCGAGTTGGAGCTTGTACCTCCCCATATATATGTAAGGAATGGAGTTTGCAACTGAAAAGAATCTTTGTGTTCCCAACAAGCTAGGTGAAGTACGGCTTTCACACACATTTATCTCTCAGAACTGAGCAAGTTGAGAGACGTTCGTTCATCTAGCACAAAGGGAACGGGTTGCAGGAGACACTTTTTCTCTGCTTTCTCAGTCTGTTTCCTAGTGCCGGTTTCAAGTTCCTGCACTTTTCACTGTCAAACCGAGTTGGAGCTAGTACCTCCCCATATATATGTAAGGAATGGAGTTTGCAACTGAAAAGAAACTTTGTGTTCCCAACAAGCTAGGTGAAGGACGGCTTTCACACACACTTATCTCTCAGAACTGAGCAAGTGGAGAGACGTTAGTTCATCTAGCACCAAGGGAAAGGGTTGCAGGTGACACTATTTTTCTGCTTCCTCAGTCTGTTTCCTAGTGCCGGTTTGAAGTTCCTGCAGTTTTCACTGTAAAACAGAGTTGGAGCTTGTACCTCCCCATATATATGTATAAAATGGAGTTTGCAACTGAAAAGAAACTTTGTGTTCCCAACAAGCTAGGTGAAGGACGGCTTTCACACACACTTATCTCTCAGAACTGAGCAAGTGGAGAGACGTTCGTTCATCTAGCACCAAGGGAACGGGTTGCAGGAGACACTTTTTCTCTGCTTTCTCAGTCTGTTTCCTAGTGCCGGTTTGAAGTTCCTGCAGTTTTCACTGTAAAACCGAGTTGGAGCTTCTACCTCCCCATATATATGTATGGAATGGAGTTTGCAACTGAAAAGAAACTTTGTGTTCCCAACAAGCTAGTTGAAGGACGGCTTTCACACACACTTATCTCTCAGAACTGAGCAAGTGGAGAGACGTTCGTTCATCTAGCACCAAGGGAACGGGTTGCAGGAGACACTTTTTCTCTGCTTTCTCAGTCTGTTTCCCAGTGCCGTTTAGAAGTTCCTGCAGTTTTCACTGTAAAACCGAGTTGGAGCTAGTACCTCCCCATATATATGTATGGAATGGAGTTTGCAACTGAAAAGAAACTTTGTGTTCCCAACAAGCTAGGTGAAAGACGGCTTTCACACGCACTTATCTCTCAGAACTGAGCAAGTGGAGAGACGTTCGTTCATCTAGCACCAAGGGAACGGGTTGCAGGAGACACTTTTTCTCTGCTTTCTCAGTCTGTTTCCTAGTGCCGGTTTGAAGTTCCTGCAGTTTTCACTGTAAAACCGAGTTGGAGCTTGTACCTCCCCATATATATGTATGGAATGGAGTTTGCAACTGAAAAGAAACTTTGTGTTCCCAACAAGCTAGGTGAAGGACGGCTTTCACACAGACTTATCTCTCAGAACTGAGCAAGTGGAGAGACGTTCGTTCATCTAGCACCAAGGGAACGGGTTGCAGGAGACACTTTTTTTTGCTTTCTCAATCTGTTTCCTAGTGCCGGTTTGAAGTTCCTGCAGTTTACACTGTAAAATCGAGTTGGAGCTTCTACCTCCCCATATATATGTATGGAATGGAGTTTGCAACTGAAAAGAAACTTTGTGTTCCCAACAAGCTAGTTGAAGGACGGCTTTCACACACACTTATCTCTCATAACTAAGCAAGTGGAGAGACGTTCGTTCATCTAGCACCAAGGGAACGGGTTGCAGGAGACACTTTTTCTCTGCTTTCTCAGTCTGTTTCCTAGTGCCGGTTTGAAGTTCCTGCAGTTTTCACCGTCAAACCGAGTTGGAGCTAGTACCTCCCCATATATATGTATGGAATGGAGTTTGCAACTGAAAAGAAACTTTGTGTTCCCAACAAGCTAGGTGAAGGACGGCTTTCACACACACTTATCTTTCAGAACTGAGCAAGTGGAGAGACGTTCGTTCATCTAGCACCAAGGGAACGGGTTGCAGGAGACACTTTTTCTCTGCTTTCTCAGTCTGTTTCCTAGTGCCGGTTTGAAGTTCCTGCAGTTTTCACTGTAAACCGGGTTGGAGCTTCTACCTCCCCATATATATGTATGGAATGGAGTTTGCAACTGAAAAGAAACTTTGTGTTCCCAACAAGCTAGGTGAAGGACGGCTTTCACACACACTTATCTCTCAGAACTGAGCAAGTGGAGAGACGTTCGTTCATCTAGCACCAAGGGAACGGGTTGCAGGAGACACTTTTTCTCTGCTTTCTCAGTCTGTTTCCTAGTGCCGGTTTGAAGTTCCTGCAGTTTTCACTGTCAAACCGAGTTGGAGCTAGTACCTCCCCATATATATGTATGGAATGGAGTTTGCAACTGAAAAGAAACTTTGTGTTCCCAACAAGCTAGGTGAAGGACGGCTTTCACACACACTTATCTCTCAGATCTGAGCAAGGGGAGAGACGTTCGTTCATCTAGCACCAAGGGAACGGTTGCAGGAGACAATTTATGTCTGCTTTCTCAGTCTGTTTCCTAGTGCCGGTTTGAAGTTCCTGCAGTTTTCACTGTAAAACCGAGTTGGAGCTTGTACCTCCCCATATATATGTAAGGAATGGAGTTTGCAACTGAAAAGAATCTTTGTGTTCCCAACAAGCTAGGTGAAGAACGGCTTTCACACACACTTATCTCTCAGAACTGAGCAAGTGGAGAGACGTACGTTCATCTAGCACCAAGGGAACGGGTAGCAGGAGACACTTTTTCTCTGCTTTCTCAGTCTGTTTCCTAGTGCCGGTTTGAAGTTCCTGCAGTTTTCACTGTCAAACCGAGTTGGAGCTAGTACCTCCCCATATATATGTAAGGAATGGAGTTTGCAACTGAAAAGAAACTTTGTGTTCCCAACAAGCTAGGTGAAGGACGGCTTTCACACACACTTATCTCTCAGAACTGAGCAAGTGGAGAGACGTTCGTTCATCTAGCACCAAGGGAACGGGTTGCAGGTGACACTTTTTTTCTGCTTCCTCAGTCTGTTTCCTAGTGCCGGTTTGAAGTTCCTGCAGTTTTCACTGTAAAACCGAGTTGGAGCTTGTACCTCCCCATATATATGTATGGAATGGAGTTTGCAACTGAAAAGAAACTTTGTGTTCCCAACAATCTAGGTGAAGGACGGCTTTCACACACACTTATCTCTCAGAACTGAGCAAGTGGAGAGACGTTCGTTCATCTAGCACCAAGGGAACGTGTTGCAGGAGACACTTTTTCTCTGCTTTCTCAGTCTGTTTCCTAGTGCCGGTTTGAAGTTCCTGCAGTTTTCACTGTAAAACCGTGTTGGAGCTTCTACCTCCCCATATATATGTATGGAATGGAGTTTGCAACTGAAAAGAAACTTTGTGTTCCCAACAAGCTAGGTGAAAGACGGCTTTCACACGCAATTAACTCTCAGAACTGAGCAAGTGGAGAGACGTTCGTTCATCTAGCACCAAGGGAACGGGTTGCAGGAGACACTTTTTCTCTGCTTTCTCAGTCTGTTTCCTAGTGCCGGTTTGAAGTTCCTGCAGTTTTCACTGTAAAATCGAGTTGGAGCTTGTACCTCCCCATATATATGTATGGAATGGTGTTTTCAACTGAAAAGAAACTTTGTGTTCCCAACAAGCTAGGTGAAGGACGGCTTTCACACAGACTTATCTCTCAGAACTGAGCAAGTGGAGAGACGTTCGTTCATCTAGCACCAAGGGAACGGGTTGCAGGAGACAATTTTTGTTTGCTTTCTCAATCTGTTTCCTAGTGCCGGTTTGAAGTTCCTGCAGTTTTCACTGTAAAATCGAGTTGGAGCTTCTACCTCCCCATATATATGTATGGAATGGAGTTTGCAACTGAAAAGAAACTTTGTGTTCCCAACAAGCTAGGTGAAGGACGGCTTTCACACACACTTATCCCTCAGAACTGAGCAAGTGGAGAGACTTTCTTTCATCTAGCACCAAGGGAACGGGTTGCAGGAGACACTTTTTCTCTGCTTTCTCAGTCTGTTTCCTAGTGCCGGTTTGAAGTTCCTGCAGTTTTCACTGTCAAACCGAGTTGGAGCTAGTACCTCCCCATATATATGTAAGGAATGGAGTTTGCAACTGAAATGAAACTTTGTGTTCCCAACAAGCTAGGTGAAGGACGGCTTTCACACACACTTACCTCTCTGAACAGAGCAAGTGGAGAGACTTTCGTTCATCTAGCACCAAGGGAACGGTTTGCAGGAGACACTTTTTCTCTGCTTTCTCAGTCTGTTTCCCAGTGCCGGTTAGAAGTTCCTGCAGTTTTCACTGTAAAACCGAGTTGGAGCTAGTACCTCCCCATATATATGTATGGAATGGAGTTTGCAACTGAAAAGAAACTTTGTGTTCCCAACAAGCTGGGTGAAAGACGGCTTTCACACGCACTTATCTCTCAGAACTGAGCAAGTGGAGAGACGTTCGTTCATCTAGCACCAAGGGAACGGGTTGCAGGAGACACTTTTTCTCTGCTTTCTCAGTCTGTTTCCTAGTGCCGGTTTGAAGTTCCTGCAGTTTTCACTGTAAAACCGAGTTGGAGCTTGTACCTCCCCATATATATGTATGGAATGGAGTTTGCAACTGAAAAGAAACTTTGTGTTCCCAACAAGCTAGGTGAAGGACGGCTTTCACACAGACTTATCTCTCAGAACTGAGCAAGTGGAGAGACTTTCGTTCATCTAGCACCAAGGGAACGGGTTGCAGGAGACACTTTTTTTTGCTTTCTCAATCTGTTTCCTAGTGCCGGTTTGAAGTTCCTGCAGTTTACACTGTAAAATCGAGTTGGAGCTTCTACCTCCCCATATATATGTATGGAATGGAGTTTGCAACTGAAAAGAAACTTTGTGTTCCCAACAAGCTAGTTGAAGGACGGCTTTCACACACACTTATCTCTCATAACTAAGCAAGTGGAGAGACGTTCGTTCATCTAGCACCAAGGGAACGGGTTGCAGGAGACACTTTTTCTCTGCTTTCTCAGTCTGTTTCCTAGTGCCGGTTTGAAGTTCCTGCAGTTTTCACCGTCAAACCGAGTTGGAGCTAGTACCTCCCCATATATATGTATGGAATGGAGTTTGCAACTGAAAAGAAACTTTGTGTTCCCAACAAGCTAGGTGAAGTTCGGCTTTCACACACACTTATCTCTCAGAACTGAGCAAGTGGAGAGACGTTCGTTCATCTAGCACCAAGGGAACGGGTTGCAGGAGACACTTTTTCTCTGCTTTCTCAGTCTGTTTCCTAGTGCCGGTTTGAAGTTCCTGCAGTTTTCACTGTCAAACCGAGTTGGAGCTTGTACCTCCCCATATATATGTATGGAATGGAGTTTGCAACTGAAAAGAACCTTTGTGTTCCCAACAAGCTATTTGAAGTACGGCTTTCACAAACACTTATCTCTCAGAACAGAGCAAGTGGAGAGACCTTCGTTCATCTAGCACCAAGGGAACGGGTTGCAGGAGACACTTTTTCTCTGCTTTCTCAGTCTGTTTCCTAGTGCCGGTTTGAAGTTCCTGCAGTTTTCACTGTAAAACCGAGTTGGAGCTTCTACCTCCCCATATATATGTATGGAATGGAGTTTGCAACTGAAAAGAAACTTTGTGTTCCCAACAAGCGAGGTGAAGGACGGCTTTCACACACACTTATCTCTCAGAACTGAGCAAGTGGAGAGACGTTCGTTCATCTAGCACCAAGGGAACGGGTTGCAGGAGACACTTTATCTCTGCTTTCTCAGTCTGTTTCCTAGTGCCGGTTTGAAGTTTCTGCAGTTTTCACTGTCACACCGATTTGGAGCTAGTATCTCCCCACATATATGTATGGAATGGAGTTTACAACTGAAAAGAAACTTTGTGTACCCAACAAGCTAGGTGAAGAGCGGCTTTCACACACACTTATCTCTCAGAACTGAGCAAGTGGAGAGACGTTCGTTCATCTAGCACCAAGGGAACGGGTTGCAGGAGACAATTTTTCTCTGCTTTCTCAGTCTGTTTCCTAGTGCCGGTTTGAAGTTCCTGCAGTTTTCACTGTAAACCGAGTTGGAGCTTCTACCTCCCCATATATATGTATGGAATGGAGTTTGCAACTGAAAAGAAACTTTGTGTTCCCAACAAGCTAGGTGAAGGACGGCTTTCACACACACTTATCTCTCAGAACTGAGCAAGTGGAGAGACGTTCGTTCATCTAGCACCAAGGGAACGGGTTGCAGGAGACACTTTTTCTCTGCTTTCTCAGTATGTTTCCTAGTGCCGGTTTGAAGTTCCTGCAGTTTTCACTGTCAAACAGAGTTGGAGCTAGTACTTCCCCATATATATGTATGGAATGGAGTTTGCAACTGAAAAGAAACTTTGTTTTCCCAACAAGCTAGGTGAAGGACGGCTTTCACACACACTTATCTCTCAGAACTGAGCAAGTGGAGAGACGTTCGTTCATCTAGCACCAAGGGAACGGGTTGCAGGAGACACTTATTCTCTGCTTTCTCAGTCTGTTTCCTAGTGCCGGTTTGAAGTTCCTGCAGTTTTCACTGTAAAACCGAGTTGGAGCTAGTACCTCCCCATATATATGTATGGAATGGCGTTTGCAACTGAAAAGAAACTTTGTGTTCCCAACAAGCTAGGTGAAGGACGGCTTTCACACACACTTATCTCTCAGAACTAAGCAAGTGGAGAGACGTTCGTTCATCTAGCACCAAGGGAACGGGTTGCAGGAGACACTTTTTCTCTGCTTTCTCAGTCTGTTTCCTAGTGCCGGTTTGAAGTTCCTGCAGTTTTCACTGTCAAAACGACTTGGAGCTAGTACATCCCCATATATATGTAAGGAATAGAGTTTGCAACTGAAAAGAAACTTTGTGTTCCCAACAAGCTAGGTGAAGGACGGCTTTCACACACACTTATTTCTCAGAACAGAGCAAGTGGAGAGACGTTCGTTCATCTAGCACCAAGGGAACGGGTTGCAGGAGACACTTTTTCTCTGCTTTCTCAGTCTGTTTCCTAGTGCCGGTTTGAAGTTCCTGCAGTTTTCACCGTCAAACCGAGTTGGAGCTAGTACCTACCCATATATATGTATGGAATGGAGTTTGCAACTGAAAAGAAACTTTGTGTTCCCAACAAGCTAGGTGAAGGACGGCTTTCACACACACTTATCTCTCAGAACTGAGCAAGTGGAGAGACGTTCGTTCATCTAGCACCAATGGAACGGGTTGCAGGAGAAACTTTTTCTCTGCTTTCTCAGTCTGTTTCCTAGTGCCTGTTAGAAGTTCCTGCAGTTTTCACTGTAAAACCGAGTTGGAGCTTGTACCTCCCCATATATATGTATGGAATGGAGTTTGCAACTGAAAAGAAACTTTGTGTTCCCAACAAGCTAGTTGAAGGACGGCTTTCACAAACACTTATCTCTCAGAACAGACCAAGTGGAGAGACGTTCGTTCATCTAGCACCAAGGGAACGAGTTGCAGGAGACACATTTTCTCTGATTTCTCAGTCTGTTTCCAAGTGCCGGTTTGAAGTTCCTGCAGTTTTCACTCTAAAACCGAGTTGGAGCTTCTACCTCCCCATATATATGTATGGAATGGAGTTTGCAACTGAAAAAAAACTTTGTGTTCCCAACAAGCTAGGTGAAGTACGGCTTTCACACACACTTATCTCTCAGAACTGAGCAAGTGGAGAGACGTTCGTTCATCTAGCACCAAGGGAACGGGTTACAGGAGATACTTTATCTCTGCTTTCTCAGTCTGTTTCCTAGTGCCGGTTTGAAGTTCCTGCAGTTTTCACTGTAAAACCGAGTTGGAGCTAGTACCTCCCCATATATATGTATGGAATGGAGTTTGCAACTGAAAAGAAACTTTGTGTTCCCAACAAGCTAGGTGAAGGACGGCTTTCACACACACTTATCTCTCAGATCTGAGCAAGGGGAGAGACGTTCGTTCATCTAGCACCAAGGGAACGGCTTGCAGGAGACACTTTTTCTCTGCTTTCTCAGTCTGTTTCCTAGTGCCGGTTTGAAGTTCCTGCAGTTTTCACTGTCAAACCGAGTTGGAGCTAGGACCTCCCCATATAAATGTAAGGAATGGAGTTTGCAACTGAAAAGAATCTTTGTGTTCCCAACAAGCTAGGTGAAGGACGGCTTTCACACACACTTATCTCTCAGAACTGAGCAATTGGAGAGACGTTCGTTCATCTAGCACCAAGGGAAAGGGTTGCAGGAGACACTTTTTCTCTGCTTTCTCAGTCTGTTTCCTAGTGCCGGTTTGAAGTTCCTGCAGTTTTCACTGTAAACCGAGTTGGAGCTTCTACCTCCCCATATATATGTATGGAATGGAGTTTGCAACTGAAAAGAAACTTTGTGTTCCCAACAAGCAAGGTGAAGGACGGCTTTCACACACACTTATCTCTCAGAACTGAGCAAGTGGAGAGACTTTCGTTCATCTAGCACCAAGGGAACGGGTTGCAGGAGACACTTTTTCTCTGCTTTCTCAGTCTGTTTCCTAGTGCCGGTTTGAAGTTCCTGCAGTTTTCACTGTAAAACCGAGTTGGAGCTAGTACCTCCCCATATATATGTATGGAATGGAGTTTGCATCTGAAAAGAAACTTTGTGTTCCCAACAAGCTAGTTGAAGGACGGCTTTCACACACACTTATCTCTCAGATCTGAGCAAGGGGAGAGACGTTCGTTCATCTAGCACCAAGGGAACGGGTTGCAGGAGACACTTTATGTCTGCTTTCTCAGTCTGTTTCCTAGTGCCGGTTTGAAGTTCCTGCAGTTTTCACTGTCAAACCGAGTTGGAGCTTGTACCTCCCCATATATATGTAAGGAATGGAGTTTGCAACTGAAAAGAATCTTTGTGTTCCCAACAAGCTAGGTGAAGAACGGCTTTCACACACACTTATCTCTCAGAACTGAGCAAGTGGAGAGACGTTCGTTCATCTAGCAGAAATGGAACGGGTTGCAGGAGACACTTTTTCTCTGCTTTCTCAGTCTGTTTCCTAGTGCCGGTTTGAAGTTCCTGCAGTTTTCATTGTAAACCGAGTTGGAGCTTCTACCTCCCCATATATATGTATGGAATGGAGTTTGCAACTGAAAAGAAACTTTGTGTTCCCAACAAGCTAGGTGAAGGACGGCTTTCACACACACTTATCTCTCAGAACTGAGCAAGTGGAGAGACGTTCGTTCATCTAGCACCAAGGGAACGGGTTGCAGGAGACACTTTTTCTCTGCTTTCTCAGTCTGTTTCCTAGTGCCGGTTTGAAGTTCCTGCAGTTTTCACTGTAAATCCGAGTTGGAGCTAGTACCTCCCCATACATAAGTATGGAATGGAGTTTGCAACTGAAAAGAAACTTTGTGTTCCCAACAAGCTAGGTGAAGGACGGCTTTCACACACACTTATCTCTCAGATCTGTGCAAGGGGAGAGACGTTCGTTCATCTAGCACCAAGGGAACGGGTTGCAGGAGACACTTTATGTCTGCTTTCTCAGTCTGTTTCCTAGTGCCGGTTTGAAGTTCCTGCAGTTTTCACTGTAAAACCGAGTTGGAGCTTGTACCTCACCATATATATGTAAGGAATGGAGTTTGCAACTGAAAAGAATCTTTGTGTTCCCAACAAGCTAGGTGAAGAACGGCTTTCACACACACTTATCTCTCAGAACTGAGCAAGTGGAGAGACGTTCGTTCATCTAGCACCAAGGGAACGGGTTGCAGGAGACACTTTTTCTCTGCTTTCTCAGTATGTTTCCCAGTGCCGGTTAGAAGTTCCTGCAGTTTTCACTGTCAAACCGAGTTGGAGCTAGTACCTCCCCATATATATGTAAGGAATGGAGTTTGCAACTGAAAAGAAACTTTGTGTTCTCAACAAGCTATGTGAAGGACGGCTTTCACACACACTTATCTCTCAGAACTGAGCAAGTGGAGAGACGTTCGTTCATCTAGCACCAAGGGAACGGGTTGCAGGAGACACTTTTTCTCTGCTTTCTCAGTCTGTTTCCTAGTGCCGGTTTGAAGTTCCTGCAGTTTTCACTGTAAAACCGAGTTGGAGCTAGTACCTCCCCATACATAAGTATGGAATGGAGTTTGCAACTGAAAAGAAACTTTGTGTTCCCAACAAGCTAGGTGAAGGACGGCTTTCACACACACTTATCTCTCAGATCTGAGCAAGGGGAGAGACGTTCGTTCATCTAGCACCAAGGGAACGGGTTGCAGGAGACACTTTATGTCTGCTTTCTCAGTCTGTTTCCTAGTGCCGGTTTGAAGTTCCTGCAGTTTTCACTGTAAAACCGAGTTGGAGCTTGTACCTCCCCATATATATGTAAGGAATGGAGTTTGCAACTGAAAAGAATCTTTGTGTTCCCAACAAGCTAGGTGAAGAACGGCTTTCACACACACTTATCTCTCAGAACTGAGCAAGTGGAGAGACGTTCGTTCATCTAGCACCAAGGGAACGGGTTACAGGAGACACTTTTTCTCTGCTTTCTCAGTCTGTTTCCTAGTGCCGGTTTGAAGTTCCTGCAGTTTTCACTGTAAACCGAGATGGAGCTTCTACCTCCCCATACATATATATGGAATGGAGTTTGCAACTGAAAAGAAACTTTGTGTTCCCAACAAGTTAGGTGAAGGACGGCTTTCACACACACTTATCTCTCAGAACTGAGCAAGTGGAGAGACGTTCGTTCATCTAGCACCAAGGGAACGGGTTGCAGGAGACACTTTTTCTCTGCTTTCTCAGTCTGTTTCCTATTGCCGGTTTGAAGTTCCTGCAGTTTTCACTGTAAAACCGAGTTGGAGCTAGTACCTCCCCATATATATGTATGGAATGGAATTTGCAACTGAAAAGAAACTTTGTGTTCCCAACAAGCTAGGTGAAGGACGGCTTTCACACACACTTATCTCTCAGATCTGAGCAAGTGGAGAGACGTTCGTTCATCTAGCACCAAGGGAACGGGTTGCAGGAGACACATTTTCTCTGCTTTCTCAGTCTGTTTCCTAGTGCCGGTTTGAAGTTCCTGCAGTTTTCACTGTCAAACCGAGTTGGAGCTAGTACCTCCCCATATATATGTAAGGAATGGAGTTTGCAACTGAAAAGAATCTTTGTGTTCCCAACAAGCTAGGTGAAGTGCGGCTTTCACACACACTTATCTCTCAGAACTGAGCAAGTGGAGAGACGTTCGTTCATCTAGCACCAAGGGAACGGGTTGCAGGTGACACTATTTTTCTGCTTCCTCAGTCTGTTTCCTAGTGCCGGTTTGAAGTTCCTGCAGTTTTCACTGTAAAACCGAGTTGGAGCTTGTACCTCCCCATATATATATATGGAATGGAGTTTGCAACTGAAAAGAAACTTTGTGTTCCCAACAAGCTAGGTGAAGGACGGCTTTCACACACACTTAACTCTCAGAACTGAGCAAGTGGAGAGACGTTCGTTCATCTAGCACCAAGGGAACGGGTTGCAGGAGACACTTTTTCTCTGCTTTCTCAGTCTGTTTCCTAGTGCCGGTTTGAAGTTCCTGCAGTTTTCACTGTAAAACCGAGTTGGAGCTTCTACCTCCCCATATATATGTATGGAATGGAGTTTGCAACTGAAAAGAAACTTTGTGTTCCCAACAAGCTAGGTGAAGGACGGCTTTCACACACACTTATCTCTCAGAACTGAGCAAGTGGAGAGACGTTCGTTCATCTAGCACCAAGGGAACGGGTTGCAGGAGACACTTTTTCTCTGCTTTCTCAGTCTGTTTCCTAGTGCCGGTTTGAAGTTCCTGCAGTTTTCAATGTCAAACCGAGTTGGAGCTAGTACTTCCCCATATATATGTATGGAATGGAGTTTGCAACTGAAAAGAAACTTTGTGTTCCCAACAAGCTAGGTGAAGGACGGCTTTCACACACACTTATCTCTCAGATCTGAGCAAGGGGAGAGACGTTCGTTCATCTAGCACTAGGGGAACGGGTTGCAGGAGAAAATTTATGTCTGCTTTCTCAGTCTGTTTCCTAGTGCCGGTTTGAAGTTCCTGCAGTTTTCACTGTATAATCGTGTTGGAGCTTGTACCTCCCCATATATATGTACGGAATGGAGTTTGCAACTGAAAAGAATCTTTGTGTTCCCAACAAGCTAGGTGAAGAACCCCTTTCACACACACTTATCTCTCAGAACTGAGCAAGTGGAGAAACGTTCGTTCATCTAGCACAAGGGGAACGGGTTGCAGGAGACACTTTTTCTCTGCTTTCTCAGTCTGTTTCCTAGTGCCGGTTTGAAGTTCCTGCAGTTTTCACTGTCAAACCGAGTTGGAGCTAGTACCTCCCCATATATATGTAAGGAATGGAGTTTGCAACTGAAAAGAAACTTTGTGTTCCCAACAAGCTAGGTGAAGGACGGCTTTCACACACACTTATCTCTCAGAACTGAGCAAGTGGAGAGACGTTCGTTCATCTAGCACCAAGGGAACGGGTTGCAGGTGACACTTTTTTTCTGCTTCCTCAGTCTGTTTCCTAGTGCCGGTTTGAAGTTCCTGCAGTTTTCACTGTAAAACCGAGTGGGAGCTTGTACCTCCCCATATATATGTATGGAATGGAGTTTGCAACTGAAAAGAAACTTTGTGTTCCCAACAAGCTAGTGAAGGACGGCTTTCACACACACTTATCTCTCAGAACTGAGCAAGTGGAGAGACGTTCGTTCATCTAGCACCAAGGGAACGGGTTGCAGGAGACACTTTTTCTCTGCTTTCTCAGTCTGTTTCCTAGTGCCGGTTTGAAGTTCCTGCAGTTTTCACTGTAAAACCGAGTTGGAGCTTCTACCCCCCAATATATATGTATGGAATGGAGTTTGCAACTGAAAAGAAACTTTGTGTTCCCAACAAGCTAGGTGAAGGACGGCTTTCACACACACTTATTTCTCAGAACTGAGCAAGTGGAGAGACGTTCGTTCATCTAGCACCAAGGGAACAGGTTGCAGGAGACACTTTTTCTCTGCTTTCTCAGTATGTTTCCTAGTGCCGGTTTGAAGTTCCTGCAGTTTTCACTGTCAAACAGTGTTGGAGCTAGTACTTCCCCATATATATGTATGGAATGGAGTTTGCAGCTGAAAAGAAACTTTGTGTTCCCATCAAGCTAGGTGAAGGACGGCTTTCACACACACTTATCTCTCAGAACTGAGCAAGTGGAGAGACGTTCGTTCATCTAGCACCAAGGGAACGGGCTGCGGGAGACACTATTTCTCTGCTTTCTCAGTCTGTTTCCTAGTGCCGGTTTGAAGTTCCTGCAATTTTCACTGTCAAACCGAGTTGGAGCTAGTACCTCCCCATATATATGTAAGGAATGGAGATTGCAACTGAAAAGAAACTTTGTGTTCCCAACAAGCTAGGTGAAGGACGGCTTTCACACACACTTATCTCTCAGAACAGAGCAAGTGGAGAGACGTTCGTTCATCTAGCACCAAGGGAACGGGTTGCAGGAGACACTTTTTCTCTGCTTTCTCAGTCTGTTTCCTAGTGCCGGTTTGAAGTTCCTGCAGTTTTCACCGTCAAACCGAGTTGGAGCTAGTACCTCCCCATATATATGTATGGAATGGAGTTTGCAACTGAAAAGAAACTTTGTGTTCCCAAAAAGCTAGGTGAAGGACGGCTTTCACACACACTTATCTCTCAGAACTGAGCAAGTGGAGAGACGTTCTTTCATCTAGCACCAAGGGAACGGGTTGCAGGAGACACTTTTTCTCTGCTTTCTCAGTCTGTTTCCTAGTGCCGGTTTGCAGTTCCTGCAGTTTTCACTGTCAATCCGAGTTGGAGCTTGTACCTCCCCATATATATGTATGGAATGGAGTTTGCAACTGAAAAGAAACTTTGTGTTCCCAACAAGCTAGTTGAAGGACGGCTTTCTCAAACACTTATCTCTCAGAACAGACCAAGTGGAGAGACGTTCGTTCATCTAGCACCAAGGGAACGGGTTGCAGGAGACACTTTTTCTCTGCTTTCTCAGTCTGTTTCCTAGTGCCGGTTTGAAGTTCCTGCAGTTTTCACTGTAAAACCGAGTTGGAGCTTCTACCTCCCCATATATATGTATGGAATGGAGTTTGCAACTGAAAAGAAACTTTGTGTTCCCAACAAGCTAGTTGAAGGACGGCTTTCACACACACTTATCTCTCAGAACTGAGCAAGTGGAGAGACGTTCGTTCATCTAGTACCAAGGGAACGGGTTGCAGGAGACACTTTATCTCTGCTTTCTCAGTCTGTTTCCTAGTGCCGGTTTGAAGTTTCTGCAGTTTTCACTGTCAAACAGATTTGGAGCTAGTATCTCCCCATATATATGTATGGAATGGAGTTTACAACTGAAAAGAAACGTTGTGTTCCCAACAAGCTAGGTGAAGAGCGGCTTTCACACACACTTATCTCTCAGAACTGAGCAAGTGGAGAGACGTTCGTTCATCTAGCACCAAGGGAACAGGTTGCAGGAGACACTTTTTCTCTGCTTTCTCAGTCTGTTTCCTAGTGCCGGTTTGAAGTTCCTGCAGTTTTCACTGTAAACCGAGTTGGAGCTTCTACCTCCCCATATATATGTATGGAATGGAGTTTGCAACTGAAAAGAAACTTTGTGTTCCCAACAAGCTAGGTGAAGGACGTCTTTCACACACACTTATCTCTCAGAACTGAGCAAGTGGAGAGACGTTCGTTCATCTAGCAACAAGGGAACGGGTTGCAGGAGACACTTTTTCTCTGCTTTCTCAGTCTGTTTCCTAGTGCCGGTTTGAAGTTCCTGCAGTTTTCACTGTCAAAAAGAGTTGGAGCTAGTACTTCCCCATATATATGTATGGAATGGAGTTTGCAACTGAAAAGAAACTTTGTGTTCCCAACAAGCTAGGTGAAGGACGGCTTTCACACACACGTATCTCTCAGAACTGAGCAAGTGGAGAGACGTTCGTTCATCTAGCACCAAGGGAACGGGTTGCAGGAGACACTTTTTCTCTGCTTTCTCAGTCTGTTTCCTAGTGCCGGTTTGAAGTTCCTGCAGTTTTCACTGTCAAACCGAGTTGGAGCTAGTACCTCCCCATATATATGTAAGGATTGGAGTTTGCAACTGAAAAGAAACTTTGTGTTCCCAACAAGCAAGGTGAAGGACGGCTTTCACACACACTTATCTCTCAGAACAGAGCAAGTGGAGAGACGTTCGTTCATCTAGCACCAAGGGAACGGGTTGCAGGAGACACTTTTTCTCTGCTTTCTCAGTCTGTTTCCTAGTGCCAGTTTGAAGTTCCTGCATTTTTCACTGTCAAACCGAGTTGGAGCTATTACCTCCCCATATATATGTATGGAATGGAGTTTGCAACTGAAAAGAAACTTTGTGTTCCCAACAAGCTAGGTGAAGGACGGCTTTCACACACACTTATCTCTCAGAACTGAGCAAGTGGAGAGACGTTCGTTCATCTAGCACCAAGGGAACGGGTTGCAGGAGACACTTTTTCTCTGCTTTCTCAGTCTGTTTCCTAGTGGCGGTTTGAAGTTCCTGCAGTTTTCACTGTAAAACCGAGTTGGAGCTTCTACCTCCCCATATATATGTATGGAATGGAGTTTGCAACTGAAAAGAAACTTTGTGTTCCCAACAAGCTAGGTGAAGGACGGCTTTCACACACACTTATCTCTCAGAACTGAGCAAGTGGAGAGACGTTCGTTCATCTAACACCAAGGGAACGGGTTGCAGGAGACACTTTTTCTCTGCTTTCTCAGTCTGTTTCCCAGTGCCGGTTTGAAGTTCCTGCAGTTTTCACTGTAAAACCGAGTTGGAGCTAGTACCTCCCCATATATATGTATGGAATGGAGTTTGCAACTGAAAAGAAACTTTGTGTTTCCAACAAGCTAGTTGAAAGACGGCTTTCACACGCACTTATCTCTCAGAACAGACCAAGTGGAGAGACGTTCGTTCATCTAGCACCAAGGGAACGGGTTGCAGGAGACACTTTTTGTTTGCTTTCTCAATCTGTTTCCTAGTGCCGGTTTGACGTTCCTGCAGTTTTCACTGTAAAATCGAGTTGGAGCTTCTACCTCCCCATATATATGTATGGAATGGAGTTAGCATCTGAAAAGAAACTTTGTGTTCCCAACAAGCTAGGTGAAGGACGGCTTTCACACACACTTATCTCTCAGAAGTGAGCAAGTGGAGAGACGTTCGTTCATCTAGCACCAAGGGAACGGGTTGCAGGAGACACTTTTTCTCTGCTTTCTCAGTCTGTTTCCTAGTGCCGGTTTGAAGTTCCTGCAGTTTTCACTGTCAAACCGAGTTGGAGCTAGTACCTCCCCATATATATGTAAGGATTGGAGTTTGCAACTGAAAAGAAACTTTGTGTTCCCAACAAGCAAGGTGAAGGACGGCTTTCACACACACTTATCTCTCAGAACAGAGCAAGTGGAGAGACGTTCGTTCATCTAGCACCAAGGGAACGGTTTGCAGGAGACACTTTTTCTCTGCTTTCTCAGTCTGTTTCCTAGTGCCAGTTTGAAGTTCCTGCATTTTTCACTGTCAAACCGAGTTGGAGCTAGTACCTCCCCATATATATGTATGGAATGGAGTTTGCAACTGAAAAGAAACTTTGTGTTCCCAACAAGCTAGGTGAAGGACGGCTTTCACACACACTTATCTCTCAGAACTGAGCAAGTGGAGAGACGTTCGTTCATCTAGCACCAAGGGAACGGGTTGCAGGAGACACTTTTTCTCTGCTTTCTCAGTCTGTTTCCTAGTGGCGGTTTGAAGTTCCTGCAGTTTTCACTGTAAAACCGAGTTGGAGCTTCTACCTCCCCATATATATGTATGGAATGGAGTTTGCAACTGAAAAGAAACTTTGTGTTCCCAACAAGCTAGGTGAAGGACGGCTTTCACACACACTTATCACTCAGAACTGAGCAAGTGGAGAGACGTTCGTTCATCTAACACCAAGGGAACGGGTTGCAGGAGACACTTTTTCTCTGCTTTCTCAGTCTGTTTCCCAGTGCCGATTTGAAGTTCCTGCAGTTTTCACTGTAAAACCGAGTTGGAGCTAGTACCTCCCCATATATATGTATGGATTGGAGTTTGCAACTGAACAGAAACTTTGTGTTTCCAACAAGCTAGTTGAAAGACGGCTTTCACACGCACTTATCTCTCAGAACAGACCAAGTGGAGAGACGTTCGTTCATCTAGCACCAAGGGAACGGGTTGCAGGAGACACTTTTTGTTTGCTTTCTCAATCTGTTTCCTAGTGCCGGTTTGACGTTCCTGCAGTTTTCACTGTAAAATCGAGTTGGAGCTTCTACCTCCCCATATATATGTATGGAATGGAGTTAGCATCTGAAAAGAAACTTTGTGTTCCCAACAAGCTAGGTGAAGGACGGCTTTCACACACACTTATCTCTCAGAACTGAGCAAGTGGAGAGACGTTCGTTCATCTAGCACCAAGGGAACGGGTTGCAGGAGACACTTTTTCTCTGCTTTCTCAGTCTGTTTCCTAGTGCCGGTTTGAAGTTCCTGCAGTTTTCACTGTCAAACCGAGTTGGAGCTAGTACCTCCCCATATATATGTAAGGAATGGAGTTTGCAACTGAAAAGAAACTTTGTGTTCCCAACAAGCTAGGTGAAGGACGGCTTTCACACACACTTATCTCTCAGAACAGAGCAAGTGGAGAGACGTTCGTTCATCTAGCTCCAAGGGAACGGGTTGCAGGAGACACTTTTTCTCTGCTTTCTCAGTCTGTTTCCTAGTGCCGGTTTGAAGTTCCTGCAGTTTTCACTGTAAAACCGAGTTGGAGCTAGTACCTCCCCATATATATGTAAGGAATGGAGTTTGCAACTGAAAAGAAACTTTGTGTTCCCAACAAGCTAGGTGAAGGACGGCTTTCACACACACTTATCTCTCAGAACAGAGCAAGTGGAGAGACGTTCGTTCATCTAGCACCAAGGGAACGGGTTGCAGGAGACACTTTTTCTCTGCTTTCTCAGTCTGTTTCCTAGTGCCGGTTTGAAGTTCCTGCAGTTTTCACTGTCAAACCGAGTTGGAGCTAGTACCTCCCATATATATGTATGGAATGGAGTTTGCAACTGAAAAGAAACTTTGTGTTCCCAACAAGCTAGGTGAAGGACGGCTTTCACACACACTTATCTCTCAGAACTGAGCAAGTGGAGAGACGTTCGTTCATCTAGCACCAAGGGAACGGGTTGCACGAGACACTTTTTCTCTGCTTTCACAGTCTGTTTCCTAGTGCCGGTTTGAAGTTCCTGCAGTTTTCACTGTCAAACCGATTTGGAGCTTCTACCTCCCCATATATATGTATGGAATGGAGTTTGCAACTGAAAAGAAACTTTGTGTTCCCAACAAGCTAGTTGAAGGACGGCTTTCACACACACTTATCTCTCAGAACTGAGCAAGTGGAGAGACGTTCGTTCATCTAGCACCAAGGGAACGGGTTGCAGGAGACACTTTTTCTCTGCTTTCTCAGTCTGTTTCCTAGTGCCGGTTTGAAGTTCCTGCAGTTTTCTCTGTAAAACGGAGTTGGAGCTTGTACCTCCCCATATATATGTATGGAATGGAGTTTGCAACTTAAAAGAAACTTTGTGTTCCCAACAAGCTAGGTGAAGGACGGCTTTCACACTGACTTATCTCTCAGAACTGAGCAAGTGGAGAGACGTTCGTTCATCTAGCACCAAGGGAACGGGTTGCAGGAGACACTTTTTGTTTGCTTTCTCAATCTGTTTCCTAGTGCCGGTTTGAAGTTCCTGCAGTTTTCACTGTAAAATCGAGTTGAAGCTTCTACCTCCCCATATATATGTATGGAATGGAGTTTGCAACTGAAAAGAAACTTTGTGTTCCTAACAAGCTGGTGAAGGACGGCTTTCACACACACTTATCTCTCAGAAATGAGCAAGTGGAGAGACGTTCGTTCATCTAGCACCAAGGGAACGGGTTGCAGGAGACACTTTTTCTCTGCTTTCTCAGACTGTTTCCTAGTGCCGGTTTGAAGTTCCTGCAGTTTTCACTGTAAAACCGAGTTGGAGCTTGTACCTCCCCATATATATGTATGGAATGGAGTTTGCAACTGAAAAGAAACTTTGTGTTCCCAACAAGCTAGGTGAAGGACGGCTTTCACACACACTTATCTCTCAGAACTGAGCAAGTGGAGAGACGTTCGTTCATCTAGCACCAAGGGAACGGGTTGCAGGAGACACTTTTTGTTTGCTTTCTCAATCTGTTTCCTAGTTCCGGTTTGAAGTTCCTGCAGTTTTCACTGTAAAATCGAGTTCGAGCTTGTACCTCCCCATATATATGTATGGAATGGAGTTTGCAACTGAAAAGAAACTTTGTGTTCCCAACAAGCTAGGTGAAGGACGGCTTTCACACACACTTATCTCTCAGAACTGAGCAAGTGGAGAGACGTTCGTTCATCTAGCACCAAGGGAACGGGTTGCAGGAGACACTTTTTCTCTGCTTTCTCAGTCTGTTTCCTAGTGCCGGTTTGAAGTTCCTGCAGTTTTCACTGTAAAACCGAGTTGGAGCTTGTACCTCCCCATATATATGTATGGAATGGAGTTTGCAACTGAAAAGAAACTTTGTGTTTCCAACAAGCTAGTTGAAAGACGGCTTTCACACGCACTTATCTCTCAGAACTGAGCAAGTGGAGAGACGTTCGTTCATCTAGCACCAAGGGAACGGGTTGCCGGAGACACTTTTTCTCTGCTTTCTCAGTCTGTTTCCTAGTGCCGGTTTGAAGTTCCTGCAGTTTTCACTGTCAAACCGAGTTGGAGCTTCTACCTCCAAATATATATGTATGGAATGGAGTTTGCAACTGAAAAGAAACTTTGTGTTCCCAACAAGCTAGGTGAAGGACGGCTTTCACACACACTTATCTCTCAGAACTGAGCAAGTGGAGAGACGTTCGTTCATCTAGCACCAAGGGAACGGGTTGCAGGAGACACTTTTTCTCTGCTTTCTCAGTCTGTTTCCTAGTGCCGGTTTGAAGTTCCTGCAGTTTTCACTGTAAAACCGAGTTGGAGCTTGTACCTCCCCATATATATGGATGGAATGGAGTGTGCAACTGAAAAGAAACTTTGTGTTCCCAACAAGCTAGGTGAAGGACGGCTTTCACACTGACTTATCTCTCAGAACTGAGCAAGTGGAGAGACGTTCGTTCATCTAGCACCAAGGGAACGGGTTGCAGGAGACACTTTTTGTTTGCTTTCTCAATCTGTTTCCTAGTGCCGGTTTGAAGTTCCTGCAGTTTTCACTGTAAAATCGAGTTGGAGCTTCTACCTCCCCATATATATGTATGGAATGGAGTTTGCAACTGAAAAGAAACTTTGTGTTCCCAAAAAGCTAGGTGAAGGACGGCTATCACACACACTTATCCCTCAGAACTGAGCAAGTGGAGAGACGTTCGTTCATCTAGCACCAAGGGAACGGGTTGCAGGAGACACTTTTTCTCTGCTTTCTCAGTCTGTTTCCTAGTGCCGGTTTGAAGTTCCTGCAGTTTTCACTGTCAAACCGAGTTGGAGCTAGTACCTCCCCATATATATGTATGGAATGGAGTTTGCAACTGAAAAGAAACTTTGTGTTCCCTACAAGCTGGTGAAGGACGGCTTTCACACACACTTATCTCTCAGAACTGAGCAAGTGGAGAGACGTTCGTTCATCTAGCACCAAGGGAACTGGTTGCAGGAGGCACTTTTTCTCTGCTTTCTCAGACTGTTTCCTAGTGCCGGTTTGAAGTTCCTGCAGTTTTCACTGTAAAACCGAGTTGGAGCTTGTACCTCCCCATATATATGTATGGAATGGAGTTTGCAACTGAAAAGAAACTTTGTGTTCCCAACAAGCTAGGTGAAGGACGGCTTTCACCCAGACTTATCCCTCAGAACTGAGCAAGTGGAGAGACGTTCGTTCATCTAGCACCAAGGGAACGGGTTGCAGGAGACACTTTTTGTTTGCTTTCTCAATCTGTTTCCTAGTGCCGGTTTGAAGTTCCTGCAGTTTTCACTGTAAAATCGAGTTGGAGCTTTTACCTCCCCATATATATGTATGGAATGGAGTTTGCAACTGAAAAGAAACTTTGTGTTCCCAACAAGCTAGGTGAAGGACGGCTTTCACACACATTATCCCTCAGAACTGAGCAAGTGGAGAGACGTTCGTTCATCTAGCACCAAGGGAACGGGTTGCAGGAGACACTTTTTCTCTGCTTTCTCAGTCTGTTTCCTAGTGCCGGTTTGAAGTTCCTGCAGTTTTCACTGTCAAACCGAGTTGGAGCTAGTACCTCCCCATATATATGTATGGAATGGAGTTTGCAACTGAAAAGAAACTTTGTGTTCCCAACAAGCTGGTGAAGGACGGCTTTCACACACACTTATCTCTCAGAACTGAGCAAGTGGAGAGACGTTCGTTCATCTAGCACCAAGGGAACGGGTTGCAGGAGACACTTTTTCTCTGCTTTCTCAGACTGTTTCCTAGTGCCGGTTTGAAGTTCCTGCAGTTTTCACTGTAAAACCGAGTTGGAGCTTGTACCTCCCCATATATATGTATGGAATGGAGTTTGCAACTGAAAAGAAACTTTGTGTTCCCAACAAGCTAGGTGAAGGACGGCTTTCACACAGACTTATCTCTCAGAACTGAGCAAGTGGAGAGACGTTCGTTCATCTAGCACCAAGGGAACGGGTGGCAGGAGACACTTTTTGTTTGCTTTCTCAATCTGTTTCCTAGTGCCGGTTTGAAGTTCCTGCAGTTTTCACTGTAAAATCGAGTTGGAGCTTCTACCTCCCCATATATATGTATGGAATGGAGTTTGCAACTGAAAAGAAACTTTGTGTTCCCAACAAGCTAGGTGAAGGACGGCTTTCACACACACTTATCCCTCAGAACTGAGCAAGTGGAGAGACGTTCGTTCATCTAGCACCAAGGGAACGGGTTGCAGGAGACACTATTTCTCTGCTTTCTCAGTGTGTTTCCTAGTGCCGGTTTGAAATTCCTGCAGTTATCACTGTAAAACCGAGTTGGATCTTATACCTCCCCTTATATATGTATGGAATGGAGTTTGCAACTGAAAAGAAACTTTGTGTTCCCAACAAGCTAGGTGAAGGACGGCTTTCACACACACTTCTCTCTCAGAACTGAGCAAGTGGAGAGACGTTCGTTCATCTAGCACCAAGGGAACGGGTTGCAGGAGACACTTTTTCTCTGCTTTCTCAGTCTGTTTCCTAGTGCCGGTTTGAAGTTCCTGCAGTTTTCACTGTAAAACCAAGTTGGAGCTAGTACCTCCCCATATATATGTATGGAATGGAGTTTGCAACTGAAAAGAATATTTGTGTTCCAAACAAGATAGGTGAAGGACGGCTTTCACACACACTTATCTCTCAGAACTGAGCAAGTGGAGAGACGTTCGTTCATCTAGCACCAAGGGAACGGGTTGCAGGAGACACTTTTTCTCTGCTTTCTCAGTCTGTTTCCTAGTGCCGGTTTGAAATTCCTGCAGTTTTCACTGTAAAACCGAGTTGGATCTTCTACCTCCCCTTATATATGTATGGAATGGAGTTTGCAACTGAAAAGAAAGTTTGTGTTCCCAACAAGCTAGTTGAAGGACGGCTTTCTCAAACACTTATCTCTCAGAACAGACCAAGTGGAGAGACGTTTGTTCATCTAGCACCAAGGGAACGGGTTGCAGGAGACACTTTTTCTCTGCTTTCTCAGTCTGTTTCCTAGTGCCGGTTTGAAGTTCCTGCAGTTTTCACTGTAAAACCGAGTTGGAGCTTCTACCTCCCCATATATATGTATGGAATGGAGTTTGCAACTTAAAAGAAACTTTGTGTTCCCAACAAGCTAGGTGAAGGACGGCTTTCACACACACTTATCTCTCAGAACTGAGCAAGTGGAGAGACGTTCGTTCATCTAGCACCAAGGAACGGGTTGCAGGAGACACTTTATCTCTGCTTTCTCAGACTGTTTCCTAGTGCTGGTTTGAAGTTTCTGCAGTTTTCACTGTCAAACCGATTTGGAGCTAGTATCTCCCCATATATATGTATGGAATAGAGTTTGCAACTGAAAAGAATCGTTGTGTTCCCAACAAGCTAGGTGAAGAGCGGCTTTCACACACACTTATCTCTCAGAACTGAGCAAGTGGAGAGACGTTCGTTCATCTAGCACCAAGGGAACGGGTTGCAGGAGACACTTTTTCTCTGCTTTCTCAGTCTGTTTCCTAGTGCCGGTTTGAAGTTCCTGCAGTTTTCACTGTCAAACCGAGTTGGAGCTAGTACCTCCCCATATATATGAATGGAATGGAGTTTGCAACTGAAAAGAAACTTTGTGTTCCCAACAAGCTAGGTGAAGGACGGCTTTCACACACACTTATCTCTCAGAACTGAGCAAGTGGAGAGACGTTCGTTCATCTAGCACCAAGGGAACGGGTTGCAGGAGACACTTTTTCTCTGCTTTCTCAGTCTGTTTCCTAGTGCCGGTTTGAAGTTCCTGCAGTTTTCACTGTAGAACCGAGTTGGAGCTTCTACCTCCCCATATATATGTATGGAATGGAGTTTGCAACTGAAAAGAAACTTTGTGTTCCCAACAAGCTAGGTGAAGGACGGCTTTCACACACACTTATCTCTCAGAACTGAGCAAGTGGAGAGACGTTTGTTCATCTAGCACCAAGGGAACGGGTTGCAGGAGACACTTTTTCTCTGCTTTCTCAGTCTGTTTCCCAGTGCCGGTTTGAAGTTCCTGCAGTTTTCACTGTAAAACCGAGTTGGAGCTAGTACCTCCCCATATATATGTATGGAATGGAGTTTGCAACTGAAAAGAAACTTTGTGTTCCCAACAAGCTAGGAGAAAGACGGCTTTCACACGCACTTATCTCTCAGAACTGAGCAAGTGGAGAGACGTTCGTTCATCTAGCACCAAGGGAACGGGTTGCAGGAGACACTTTTTCTCTGCTTTCTCAGTCTGTTTCCTAGTGCCGGTTTGAAGTTCCTGCAGTTTTCACTGTAGAACCGAGTTGGAGCTTCTACCTCCCCATATATATGTATGGAATGGAGTTTGCAACTGAAAAGAAACTTTGTGTTCCCAACAAGCTAGGAGAAAGACGGCTTTCACACGCACTTATCTCTCAGAACTGAGCAAGTGGAGAGACGTTCGTTCATCTAGCACCAAGGGAACGGGTTGCAGGAGACACTTTTTCTCTGCTTTCTCAGTCTGTTTCCTAGGGCCGGTTTGAAGTTCCTGCAGTTTTCACTGTAGAACCGAGTTGGAGCTTCTACCTCCCCATATATATGTATGGAATGGAGTTTGCAACTGAAAAGAAACTTTGTGTTCCCAACAAGCTAGGTGAAGGACGGCTTTCACACACACTTATCTCTCAGAACTGAGCAAGTGGAGAGACGTTCGTTCATCTAGCACCAAGGGAACGGGTTGCAGGAGACACTTTTTCTCTGCTTTCTCAGTCTGTTTCCCAGTGCCGGTTAGAAGTTCCTGCAGTTTTCACTGTAAAACCGAGACGGAGCTAGTACCTCCCCATATATATGTATGGAATGGAGTTTGCAACTGAAAAGAAACTTTGTGTTCCCAACAAGCTAGGTGAAAGACGGCTTTCACACGCACTTATCTCTCAGAACTGAGCAAGTTGAGAGACGTTCGTTCATCTAGCACCAAGGGAACGGGTTGCAGGAGACACTTTTTCTCTGCTTTCTCAGACTGTTTCCTAGTGCTGGTTTGAAGTTCCTGCAGTTTTCACTGTAAAACCGAGTTGGAGCTTGTACCTCCCCCTATATATGTATGGAATGGAGTTTGCAACTGAAAAGATACTTTGTGTTCCCAACAAGCTAGGTGAAGGACGGCTTTCACACAGACTTATCTCTCAGAACTGAGCAAGTGGAGAGACGTTCGTTCATCTAGCACCAAGGGAACGGGTTGCAGGAGACACTTTTTGTTTGCTTTCTCAATCTGTTTCCTAGTGCCGGTTTGAAGTTCCTGCAGTTTTCACTGTAAAATCGAGTTGGAGCTTCTACCTCCCCATATATATGTATGGAATGGAGTTTGCAACTGAAAAGAAACTTTGTGTTCCCAACAAGCTAGGTGAAGGACGGCTTTCACACACACTTATCCCTCAGAACTGAGCAAGTGGAGAGACGTTCGTTCATCTAGCACCAAGGGAACGGGTTGCAGGAGACAATTTTTCTCTGCTTTCTCAGTCTGTTTCCTAGTGCCGGTTTGAAGTTCCTGCAGTTTTCACTGTAAAACCGTGTTGGAGCTAGTACCTCCCCATATATATGTATGGAATGGAGTTTGCAACTGAAAAGAAACTTTGTGTTCCCAACAAGCTAGGTGAAGGACGGCTTTCACACACACTTATCTCTCAGAACTGAGCAAGTGGAGAGACGTTCGTTCATCTAGCACCAAGGGAACGTGTTGCAGGAGACACTTTTTCTCTGCTTTCTCAGTCTGTTTCCTAGTGCCGGTATGAAGTTCCTGCAGTTTTCACTGTAAAACCGAGTTGGAGCTTGTACCTCCCCATATATATGTATGGAATGGAGTTTGCAACTGAAAAGAAACTTTGTGTTCCCAACAAGCTAGGTGAAGGACGGCTTTCACACACACTTATCTCTCAGAACTGAGCAAGTGGAGAGACTTTCGTTCATCTAGCACCAAGGGAACGGGATGCAGGAGACACTTTTTGTTTGCTTTCTCAATCTGTTTCCTAGTCCCTTTTTGAAGTTCCTGCAGTTTTCACTGTAAAATCGAGTTGGAGCTTCTACCTCCCCATATATATGTATGGAATGGAGTTTGCATCTGAAAAGAAACTTTGTGTTCCCAACAACTAGGTGAAGGACGCCTTTCACACACACATATCTCTCAGAACTGAGCAAGTGGAGAGACGTTCGTTCATCTAGCACCAAGGGAACGGGTTGCAGGAGACACTTTTTCTCTGCTTTCTCAGTCTGTTTCCTAGTGCCGGTTTGAAGTTCCTGCAGTTTTCACTGTCAAACCGAGTTGGAGCTAGTACTTCCCATATATATGTAAGGATTGGAGTTTGCAACTGAAAAGAAACTTTGTGTTCCCAACAAGCTAGGTGAAGGACGGCTTTCACACACACTTATCTCTCAGAACAGAGCAAGTGGAGAGACGTTCGTTCATCTAGCACCAAGGGAACGGGTTGCAGGAGACACTTTTTCTCTGCTTTCTCAGTCTGTTTCCTAGTGCCGGTTTGAAGTTCCTGCAGTTTTCACTGTCAAACCGAGTTGGAGCTAGTACCTCCCCATATATATGAATGGAATGGAGTTTGCAACTGAAAAGAAACTTTGTGTTCCCAACAAGCTAGGTGAAGGACGGCTTTCACACACACTTATCTCTCAGAACTGAGCAAGTGGAGAGACGTTCGTTCATCTAGCACCAAGGGAACGGGTTGCAGGAGACACTTTTTCTCTGCTTTCTCAGTCTGTTTCCTAGTGCCAGTTTGAAGTTCCTGCAGTTTTCACTGTAGAACCGAGTTGGAGCTTCTACCTCCCCATATATATGTATGGAATGGAGTTTGCAACTGAAAAGAAACTTTGTGTTCCCAACAAGCTAGGTGAAGGACGGCTTTCACACACACTTATCTCTCAGAACTGAGCAAGTGGAGAGACGTTCGTTCATCTAGCACCAAGGGAACGGGTTGCAGGAGACACTTTTTCTCTGCTTTCTCAGTCTGTTTCCTAGTGCCGGTTTGATGTTCCTGCAGTTTTCACTGTAAAACCGAGTTGGAGCTTCTACCTCCCTATATATATGTATGGAATGGAGTTTGCAACTGAAAAGAAATTTTGTGTTCCCAACAAGCTAGGTGAAGGACGGCTTTCACACACACTTATCTATCAGAACTGACCAAGTGGAGAGACGTTCGTTCATCTAGCACCAAGGGAACGGTTTGCAGGAGACACTTTTTCTCTGCTTTCTCAGTATGTTTCCTAGTGCCGGTTTGAAGTTCCTGCAGTTTTCACTGTCAAACAGAGTTGGAGCTAGTACTTCCCCATATATATGTATGGAATGGAGTTTGCAACTGAAAAGAAACTTTGTGTTCCCAACAAGCTAGGTGAAGGACGACTTTCACACACACTTATCTCTCAGAACTGAGCAAGTGGAGAGACGTTCGTTCATCTAGCACCAAGGGAACGGGTTGCAGGAGACACTTTTTCTCTGCTTTCTCAGTCTGTTTCCTAGTGCCGGTTTGAAGTTCCTGCAGTTTTCACTGTAAAACCGAGTTGGAGCTTGTACCTCCCCATATATATGTATGGAATGGAGTTTGCAACTGAAAAGAAACTTTGTGTTCCCAACAAGCTAGGTGAAGGACGGCTTTCACACGCACTTATCTCTCAGAACTAAGCAAGTGGAGAGACGTTCGTTCATCTAGCACCAAGGGAACGGGTTGCAGGAGACACTTTTTCTCTGCTTTCTCAGTCTGTTTCCTAGTGCCGGTTTGAAGTTCCTGCAGTTTTCACTGTCAAACCGAGTTGGAGCTAGTACCTCCCCATATATATGTAAGGAATGGAGTTTGCAACTGAAAAGAAACTTTGTGTTCCCAACAAGCTAGGTGAAGGACGGCTTTCACACACACTTATCTCTCAGAACAGAGCAAGTGGAGAGACGTTCGTTCATCTAGCACCAAGGGAACGGGTTGCAGGAGACACTATTTCTCTGCTTTCTCAGTCTGTTTCCTAGTGCCGGTTTGAAGTTCCTGCAGTTTTCACCGTCAAACCGAGTTGGAGCTAGTACCTCCCCATATATATGTATGGAATGGAGTTTGCAACTGAAAAGAAACTTTGTGTTCCCAACAAGCTAGGTGAAGGACGGCTTTCACACACAATTATCTCTCAGAACTGAGCAAGTGGAGAGACGTTCGTTCATCTAGCACCAAGGGAACGGGTTGCAGGAGACACTTTTTGTTTGCTTTCTCAATCTGTTTCCTAGTGCCGGTTTGAAGTTCCTGCAGTTTTCACTGTAAAATCGAGTTGGAGCTTGTACCTCCCCATATATATGTATGGAATGGAGTTTGCAACTGAAAAGAAACTTTGTGTTCCCAACAAGCTAGGTGAAGGACGCCTTTCACACACACATATCTCTCAGAACTGAGCAAGTGGAGAGACGTTCGTTCATCTAGCACCAAGGGAACGGGTTGCAGGAGACACTTTTTCTCTGCTTTCTCAGTCTGTTTCCTAGTGCCGGTTTGAAGTTCCTGCAGTTTTCACTGTCAAACCGAGTTGGAGCTAGTACTTCCCATATATATGTAAGGATTGGAGTTTGCAACTGAAAAGAAACTTTGTGTTCCCAACAAGCTAGGTGAAGGACGGCTTTCACACACACTTATCTCTCAGAACAGAGCAAGTGGAGAGACGTTCGTTCATCTAGCACCAAGGGAACGGGTTGCAGGAGACACTTTTTCTCTGCTTTCTCAGTCTGTTTCCTAGTGCCGGTTTGAAGTTCCTGCAGTTTTCACTGTCAAACCGAGTTGGAGCTAGTACCTCCCCATATATATGAATGGAATGGAGTTTGCAACTGAAAAGAAACTTTGTGTTCCCAACAAGCTAGGTGAAGGACGGCTTTCACACACACTTATCTCTCAGAACTGAGCAAGTGGAGAGACGTTCGTTCATCTAGCACCAAGGGAACGGGTTGCAGGAGACACTTTTTCTCTGCTTTCTCAGTCTGTTTCCTAGTGCCGGTTTGATGTTCCTGCAGTTTTCACTGTAAAACCGAGTTGGAGCTTCTACCTCCCTATATATATGTATGGAATGGAGTTTGCAACTGAAAAGAAATTTTGTGTTCCCAACAAGCTAGGTGAAGGACGGCTTTCACACACACTTATCTATCAGAACTGAGCAAGTGGAGAGACGTTCGTTCATCTAGCACCAAGGGAACGGTTTGCAGGAGACACTTTTTCTCTGCTTTCTCAGTATGTTTCCTAGTGCCGGTTTGAAGTTCCTGCAGTTTTCACTGTCAAACAGAGTTGGAGCTAGTACTTCCCCATATATATGTATGGAATGGAGTTTGCAACTGAAAAGAAACTTTGTGTTCCCAACAAGCTAGGTGAAGGACGACTTTCACACACACTTATCTCTCAGAACTGAGCAAGTGGAGAGACGTTCGTTCATCTAGCACCAAGGGAACGGGTTGCAGGAGACACTTTTTCTCTGCTTTCTCAGTCTGTTTCCTAGTGCCGGTTTGAAGTTCCTGCAGTTTTCACTGTAAAACCGAGTTGGAGCTTGTACCTCCCCATATATATGTATGGAATGGAGTTTGCAACTGAAAAGAAACTTTGTGTTCCCAACAAGCTAGGTGAAGGACGGCTTTCACACGCACTTATCTCTCAGAACTAAGCAAGTGGAGAGACGTTCGTTCATCTAGCACCAAGGGAACGGGTTGCAGGAGACACTTTTTCTCTGCTTTCTCAGTCTGTTTCCTAGTGCCGGTTTGAAGTTCCTGCAGTTTTCACTGTCAAACCGAGTTGGAGCTAGTACCTCCCCATATATATGTAAGGAATGGAGTTTGCAACTGAAAAGAAACTTTGTGTTCCCAACAAGCTAGGTGAAGGACGGCTTTCACACACACTTATCTCTCAGAACAGAGCAAGTGGAGAGACGTTCGTTCATCTAGCACCAAGGGAACGGGTTGCAGGAGACACTATTTCTCTGCTTTCTCAGTCTGTTTCCTAGTGCCGGTTTGAAGTTCCTGCAGTTTTCACCGTCAAACCGAGTTGGAGCTAGTACCTCCCCATATATATGTATGGAATGGAGTTTGCAACTGAAAAGAAACTTTGTGTTCCCAACAAGCTAGGTGAAGGACGGCTTTCACACACAATTATCTCTCAGAACTGAGCAAGTGGAGAGACGTTCGTTCATCTAGCACCAAGGGAACGGGTTGCAGGAGACACTTTTTCTCTGCTTTCTCAGACTGTTTCCTAGTGCCGGTTTGATGTTCCTGCAGTTTTCACTGTCAAACCGAGTTGGAGCTTGTACCTCCCCATATATATGTATGGAATGGAGTTTGCAACTGAAAAGAAACTTTGTGTTCCCAACAAGCTAGTTGAAGGACGGCTTTCACAAACACTTATCTCTCAGAACAGACCAAGTGGAGAGACCTTCGTTCATCTAGCACCAAGGGAACGGGTTGCAGGAGACACTTTTTCTCTGCTTTCTCAGTCTGTTTCCAAGTGCCGGTTTGAAGTTCCTGCAGTTTTCACTGTAAAACCGAGATGGAGCTTCTACCTCCCCATATATATGTATGGAATGGAGTTTGCAACTGAAAAGAAACTTTGTGTTCCCAACAAGCTAGGTGAAGGACGGCTTTCACACACACTTATCTCTCAGAACTGAGCAAGTGGAGAGACGTTCGTTCATCTAGCACCAAGGGAACGGGTTGCAGGAGACACTTTATGTCTGCTTTCTCAGTCTGTTTCCTAGTGCCGGTTTGAAGTTCCTGCAGTTTTCGCTGTAAAACCGATTTGGAGCTTGTACCTCCCCATATATATGTAAGGAATGGAGTTTGCAACTGAAAAGAATCTTTGTGTTCCCAACAAGCTAGGTGAAGAACGGCTTTCACACACACTTATCTCTCAGAACTGAGCAAGTGGAGAGACGTTCGTTCATCTAGCACCAAGGGAACGGGTTGCAGGAGACACTTTTTCTCTGCTTTCTCTGTCTGTTTCCTAGTGCCGGTTTGAAGTTCCTGCACTTTTCACTGTCAAACCGAGTTGGAGCTAGTACCTCCCCATATATATGTATGGAATGGAGTTTGCAACTGAAAAGAAACTTTGTGTTCCCAACAAGCTGGTGAAGGACGGCTTTCACACGCACTTATCTCTCAGAACTGAGCAAGTGGAGAGACGTTCGTTCATCTAGCACCAAGGGAACGGGTTGCAGGAGACACTTTTTCTCTGCTTTCTCAGACTGTTTCCTAGTGCCGGTTTGAAGTTCCTGCAGTTTTCACTGTAAAACCGAGTTGGAGCTTGTACCTCCCCATATATATGTATGGAATGGAGTTTGCAACTGAAAAGAAACTTTGTGTTCCCAATAAGCTAGGTGAAGGACGGCTTTCACACAGACTTATCTCTCAGAACTGAGCAAGTGGAGAGACGTTCGTTCATCTAGCACCAAGGGAACGGGTTGCAGGAGAC
Source organism: Camelus dromedarius (assembly GCF_036321535.1). NCBI lineage: Eukaryota > Metazoa > Chordata > Mammalia > Artiodactyla > Camelidae > Camelus > Camelus dromedarius. Next base: position 3,418,408 of record NC_087450.1, on the reverse strand, counting down.
ACTTTTTGTTTGCTTTCTCAATCTGTTTCCTAGTGCCGGTTTGAAGTTCCTGCAGTTTTCACTGTAAAATCGAGTTGGAGCTTCTACCTCCCCATATATATGTATGGAATGGAGTTTGCAACTGAAAAGAAACTTTGTGTTCCCAACAAGCTAGGTGAAGGACGGCTTTCACACACACTTATCCCTCAGAACTGAGCAAGTGGAGAGACGTTCGTTCATCTAGCACCAAGGGAACGGGTTGCAGGAGACACAATTTCTCTGCTTTCTCAGTGTGTTTCCTAGTGCCGGTTTGAAATTCCTGCAGTTATAACTGTAAAACCGAGTTGGATCTTATACCTCCCCTTATATATGTATGGAATGGAGTTTGCAACTGAAAAGAAACTTTGTGTTCCCAACAAGCTAGGTGAAGGACGGCTTTCACACACACTTCTCTCTCAGAACTGAGCAAGTGGAGAGACGTTCGTTCATCTAGCACCAAGGGAACGGGTTGCAGGAGACACTTTTTCTCTGCTTTCTCAGTCTGTTTCCTAGTGCCGGTTTGAAGTTCCTGCAGTTTTCACTGTAAAACCGAGTTGGAGCTAGTACCTCCCCATATATATGTATGGAATGGAGTTTGCAACTGAAAAGAATATTTGTGTTCCAAACAAGCTAGGTGAAGGACGGCTTTCACACACACTTATCTCTCAGAACTGAGCAAGTGGAGAGACGTTCGTTCATCTAGCACCAAGGGAACGGGTTGCAGGAGACACTTTTTCTCTGCTTTCTCAGTTTGTTTCCTAGTGCCGGTTTGAAATTCCTGCAGTTTTCACTGTAAAACCGAGTTGGATCTTCTACCTCCCCTTATATATGTATGGAATGGAGTTTGCAACTGAAAAGAAACTTTGTGTTCCCAACAAGCTAGTTGAAGGACGGCTTTCTCAAACACTTATCTCTCAGAACAGGCCAAATGGAGAGACGTTCGTTCATCTAGCACCAAGGGAACGGGTTGCAGGAGACACTTTTTCTCTGCTTTCTCAGTCTGTTTCCTAGTGCCGGTTTGATGTTCCTGCAGTTTTCACTGTAAAACCGAGTTGGAGCTTCTACCTCCCCATATATATGTATGGAATGGAGTTTGCAACTTAAAAGAAACTTTGTGTTCCCAACAAGCTAGGTGTAGGACGGCTTTCACACACACTTATCTCTCAGAACTGAGCAAGTGGAGAGACGTTCGTTCATCTAGCACCAAGGAACGGGTTGCAGGAGACACTTTATCTCTGTTTTCTCAGTCTGTTTCCTAGTGCCGGTTTGAAGTTTCTGCAGTTTTCACTGTCAAACCGATTTGGAGCTAGTATCTCCCCATATATATGTATGGAATGGAGTTTGCAACTGAAAAGAATCGTTGTGTTCCCAACAAGCTAGGTGAAGGACGGCTTTCACACACACTTATCTCTCAGAACTGAGCAAGTGGAGAGACGTTCGTTCATCTAGCACCAAGGGAACGGGTTGCAGGAGACACTTTTTCTCTGCTTTCTCAGTCTTTTTCCCAGTGCCGGTTTGAAGTTCCTGCAGTTTTCACTGTAAAACCGAGTTGGAGCTAGTACCTCCCCATATATATGTATGGAATGGAGTTTGCAACTGAAAAGAATCTTTGTGTTCCCAACAAGCTAGGAGAAAGACGGCTTTCACACGCACTTATCTCTCAGAACTGAGCAAGTGGAGAGACGTTCGTTCATCTAGCACCAAGGGAACGGGTTGCAGGAGACACTTTTTCTCTGCTTTCTCAGTCTGTTTCCTAGTGCCGGTTTGAAGTTCCTGCAGTTTTCACTGTAGAACCGAGTTGGAGCTTCTACCTCCCCATATATATGTATGGAATGGAGTTTGCAACTGAAAAGAAACTTTGTGTTCCCAACAAGCTAGGTGAAGGACGGCTTTCACACACACTTATCTCTCAGAACTGAGCAAGTGGAGAGACGTTCGTTCATCTAGCACCAAGGGAACGGGTTGCAGGAGACACTTTTTCTCTGCTTTCTCAGTCTGTTTCCCAGTGCCGGTTAGAAGTTCCTGCAGTTTTCACTGTAAAACCGAGATGGAGCTAGTACCTCCCCATATATATGTATGGAATGGAGTTTGCAACTGAAAAGAAACTTTGTGTTCCCAACAAGCTAGGTGAAGGACGGCTTTCACACACACTTATCCCTCAGAACTGAGCAAGTGGAGAGACGTTCGTTCATCTAGCACCAAGGGAACGGGTTGCAGGAGACACATTTTCTCTGCTTTCTCAGGCTGTTTCCTAGTGCCGGTTTGAAGTTCCTGCAGTTTTCACTGTAAAACCGAGTTGGAGCTAGTACCTCCCCATATATATGTATGGAATGGAGTTTGCAACTGAAAAGAAACTTTGTGTTCCCAACAAGCTAGGTGAAGGACGGCTTTCACACACACTTATCTCTCAGAACTGAGCAAGTGGAGAGACGTTCGTTCATCTAGCACCAAGGGAACGTGTTGCAGGAGACACTTTTTCTCTGCTTTCTCAGCCTGTTTCCTAGTGCCGGTATGAAGTTCCTGCAGTTTTCACTGTAAAACCGAGTTGGAGCTTGTACCTCCCCATATATATGTATGGAATGGAGTTTGCAACTGAAAAGAAACTTTGTGTTCCCAACAAGCTAGGTGAAGGACGGCTTTCACACACACTTATCTCTCAGAACTGAGCAAGTGGAGAGACTTTCGTTCATCTAGCACCAAGGGAACGGGTTGCAGGAGACACTATTTGTTTGCTTTCTCAATCTGTTTCCTAGTGCCGGTTTGAAGTTCCTTCAGTTTTCACTGTAAAATCGAGTTGGAGCTTCTACCTCCCCATATATATGTATGGAATGGAGTTTGCAACTGAAAAGAAACTTTGTGTTCCCAACAAGCTAGGTGAAGGACGCCTTTCACACACACATATCTCTCAGAACTGAGCAAGTGGAGAGACGTTCGTTCATCTAGCACCAAGGGAACGGGTTGCAGGAGACACTTTTTCTCTGCTTTCTCAGTCTGTTTCCTAGTGCCGGTTTGAAGTTCCTGCAGTTTTCACTGTCAAACCGAGTTGGAGCTAGTACCTCCCCATATATATGAAAGGAATGGAGTTTGCAACTGAAAAGAATCTTTGTGTTCCCAACAAGCTAGGTGAAGGACGGCTTTCACACACACTTATCTCTCAGAAGTGAGCAAGTGGAGAGACGTTCGTTCATCTAGCACCAAGGGAACGGGTTGCAGGAGACACTTTTTCTCTGCTTTCTCAGTCTGTTTCCTAGTGCCGGTTTGAAGTTCCTGCAGTTTTCACTGTCAAACCGAGTTGGAGCTAGTACCTCCCCATATATATGAATGGAATGGAGTTTGCAACTGAAAAGAAACTTTGTGTTCCCAAAAAGCTAGGTGAAGGACGGCTTTCACACACACTTATCTCTCAGAACTGAGCAAGTGGAGAGACGTTCGTTCATCTAGCACCAAGGGAACGGGTTGCAGGAGACACTTTTTCTCTGCTTTCTCAGTCTGTTTCCTAGTGCCGGTTTGAAGTTCCTGCAGTTTTCACTGTAGAACCGAGTTGGAGCTTCTACCTCCCCATATATATGTATGGAATGGAGTTTGCAACTGAAAAGAAACTTTGTGTTCCCAACAAGCTAGGTGAAGGACGGCTTTCACACACACTTATCTCTCAGAACTGAGCAAGTGGAGAGACGTTCGTTCATCTAGCACCAAGGGAACGGGTTGCAGGAGACACTTTTTCTCTGCTTTCTCAGTCTGTTTCCTAGTGCCGGTTTGATGTTCCTGCAGTTTTCACTGTAAAACCGAGTTGGAGCTTCTACCTCCCTATATATATGTATGGAATGGAGTTTGCAACTGAAAAGAAACTTTGTGTTCCCAACAAGCTAGGTGAAGGACGGCTTTCACACACACTTATCTCTCAGAACTGAGCAAGTGGAGAGACGTTCGTTCATCTAGCACCAAGGGAACGGGTTGCAGGAGACACTTTTTCTCTGCTTTCTCAGTATGTTTCCTAGTGCCGGTTTGAAGTTCCTGCAGTTTTCACTGTCAAACAGAGTTGGAGCTAGTACTTCCCCATATATATGTATGGAATGGAGTTTGCAACTGAAAAGAAACTTTGTGTTCCCAACAAGCTAGGTGAAGGACGGCTTTCACACACACTTATCTCTCAGAACTGAGCAAGTGGAGAGACGTTCGTTCATCTAGCACCAAGGGAACGGGTTGCAGGAGACACTTTTTCTCTGCTTTCTCAGTCTGTTTCCTAGTGCCGGTTTGAAGTTCCTGCAGTTTTCACTGTCAAACCGAGTTGGAGCTTGTACCTCCCCATATATATGTATGGAATGGAGTTTGCAACTGAAAAGAAACTTTGTGTTCCCAACAAGACAGGTGAAGGACGGCTTTCACACACACTTATCTCTCAGAACTAAGCAAGTGGAGAGACGTTCGTTCATCTAGCACCAAGGGAACGGGTTGCAGGAGACACTTTTTCTCTGCTTTCTCAGTCTGTTTCCTAGTGCCGGTTTGAAGTTCCTGCAGTTTTCACTGTCAAACCGAGTTGGAGCTAGTACCTCCCCATATATATGTAAGGAATGGAGTTTGCAACTGAAAAGAAACTTTGTGTTCCCAACAAGCTAGGTGAAGGACGGCTTTCACACACACTTATCTCTCAGAACAGAGCAAGTGGAGAGACGTTCGTTCATCTAGCACCAAGGGAACGGGTTGCAGGAGACACTTTTTCTCTGCTTTCTCAGTCTGTTTCCTAGTGCCGGTTTGAAGTTCCTGCAGTTTTCACCGTCAAACCGAGTTGGAGCTAGTACCTCCCCATATATATGTATGGAATGGAGTTTGCAACTGAAAAGAAACTTTGTGTTCCCAACAAGCTAGGTGAAGGACGGCTTTCACACACAATTATCTCTCAGAACTGAGCAAGTGGAGAGACGTTCGTTCATCTAGCACCAAGGGAACGGGTTGCAGGAGACACTTTTTCTCTGCTTTCTCAGTCTGTTTCCTAGTGCCAGTTTGAAGTTCCTGCAGTTTTCACTGTCAAACCGAGTTGGAGCTTGTACCTCCCCATATATATGTATGGAATGGAGTTTGCAACTGAAAAGAAACTTTGTGTTCCCAACAAGCTAGTTGAAGGACGGCTTTCACAAACACTTATCTCTCAGAACAGACCAAGTGGAGAGACGTTCGTTCATCTAGCACCAAGGGAACGGGTTGCAGGAGACACTTTTTCTCTGCTTTCTCATTCTGTTTCCAAGTGCCGGTTTGAAGTTCCTGCAGTTTTCACTGTAAAACCGAGATGGAGCTTCTACCTCCCCATATATATGTATGGAATGGAGTTTGCAACTGAAAAGAAACTTTGTGTTCCCAACAAGCTAGGTGAAGGACGGCTTTCACACACACTTATCTCTCAGAACTGAGCAAGTGGAGAGACGTTCGTTCATCTAGCACCAAGGGAACGGGTTGCAGGAGACACTTTATGTCTGCTTTCTCAGTCTGTTTCCTAGTGCCGGTTTGAAGTTCCTGCAGTTTTCGCTGTAAAACCGAGTTGGAGCTTGTACCTCCCCATATATATGTAAGGAATGGAGTTTGCAACTGAAAAGAATCTTTGTGTTCCCAACAAGCTAGGTGAAGAACGGCTTTCACACACACTTATCTCTCAGAACTGAGCAAGTGGAGAGACGTTCGTTCATCTAGCACAAAGGGAACGGGTTGCAGGAGACACTTTTTCTCTGCTTTCTCAGTCTGTTTCCTAGTGCCGGTTTGAAGTTCCTGCACTTTTCACTGTCAAACCGAGTTGGAGCTAGTACCTCCATATATATATGTAAGGAATGGAGTTTGCAACTGAAAAGAAACTTTGTGTTCCCAACAAGCTAGGTGAAGGACGGCTTTCACACACACTTATCTCTCAGAACTGAGCAAGTGGAGAGACGTTAGTTCATCTAGCACCAAGGGAACGGGTTGCAGGTGACACATTTTTTCTGCTTCCTCAGTCTGTTTCCTAGTGCCGGTTTGAAGTTCCTGCAGTTTTCACTGTAAAACCGAGTTGGAGCTTGTACCTCCCCATATATATGTATAAAATGGAGTTTGCAACTGAAAAGAAACTTTGTGTTCCCAACAAGCTAGGTGAAGGACGGCTTTCACACACACTTATCTCTCAGAACTGAGCAAGTGGAGAGACGTTCGTTCATCTAGCACCAAGGGAACGGGTTGCAGGAGACAATTTTTCTCTGCTTTCTCAGTCTGTTTCCTAGTGCCGGTTTGAAGTTCCTGCAGTTTTCACTGTCAAACCGAGTTGGAGCTTGTACCTCCCCATATATATGAATGGAATGGAGTTTGCAACTGAAAAGAAACTTTGTGTTCCCAACAAGCTAGGTGAAGGACGGCTTTCACACACACTTATCTCTCAGAACTGAGCAAGTGGAGAGACGTTCGTTCATCTAGCACCAAGGGAACGGGTTGCAGGAGACACTATTTCTCTGCTTTCTCAGTCTGATTCCTAGTGCCGGTTTGAAGTTCCTGCAGTTTTCACTGTCAAACCGAGTTGGAGCTAGTACTTCCCCATATATATGTATGGAATGGAGTTTGCAACTGAAAAGAAACTTTGTGTTCCCAACAAGCTAGGTGAAGGACGGCTTTCACACACACTTATCTCTCAGAACTGAGCAAGTGGAGAGACGTTCGTTCATCTAGCACCAAGGGAACGGGTTGCAGGAGACACTTTTTCTCTGCTTTCTCAGTCTGTTTCCTAGTGCCGGTTTGAAGTTCCTGCAGTTTTCACTGTAAAACCGAGTTGGAGCTAGTACCTCCCCATATATATGTATGGAATGGCGTTTGCAACTGAAAAGAAACTTTGTGTTCCCAACAAGCTAGGTGAAGGACGGCTTTCACACACACTTATCTCTCAGAACTAAGCAAGTGGAGAGACGTTCGTTCATCTAGCACCAAGGGAACGGGTTGCAGGAGACACTTTTTCTCTGCTTTCTCAGTCTGTTTCCTAGTGCCGGTTTGAAGTTCCTGCAGTTTTCACTGTCAAACCTAGTTGGAGCTTGTCCCTCCCCATATATATGTATGGAATGGAGTTTGCAACTGAAAAGAAACTTTGTGTTCCCAACAAGCTAGTTGAAGGACGGCTTTCACAAACACTTATCTCTCAGAACAGACCAAGTGGAGAGACGTTCGTTCATCTAGCACCAAGGGAACGAGTTGCAGGAGACACATTTTCTCTGCTTTCTCAGTCTTTTTCCAAGTGCCGGTTTGAAGTTCCTGCAGTTTTCACTGTAAAACCGAGTTGGAGCTTGTACCTCCCCATATATATGTATGGAATGGAGTTTGCAACTGAAAAGAAACTTTGTGTTCCCAACAAGCTAGGTGAAGTACGGCTTTCACACACACTTATCTCTCAGAACTGAGCAAGTGGAGAGACGTTCGTTCATCTAGCACCAAGGGAACGGGTTGCAGGAGATACTTTATCTCTGCTTTCTCAGTCTGTTTCCTAGTGCCGGTTTGAAGTTCCTGCAGTTTTTACTGTCAAACCGAGTTGGAGCTAGTACCTCCCCTTATATATGTATGGAATGGAGTTTGCAACTGAAAAGAAACTTTGTGTTCCCAACAAGCTAGGTGAAGGACGGCTTTCACACACACTTATCTCTCAGATCTGAGCAAGGGGAGAGACGTTCGTTCATCTAGCACCAAGGGAACGGGTTGCAGGAGACACTTTTTCTCTGCTTTCTCAGTCTGTTTCCTAGTGCCGGTTTGAAGTTCCTGCAGTTTTCACTGTCAAACCGAGTTGGAGCTAGGACCTCCCCATATATATGTATGGAATGGAGTTTGCAACTGAAAAGAATCTTTGTGTTCCCAACAAGCTAGGTGAAGGACGGCTTTCACACACACTTATCTCTCAGAACTGAGCAAGTGGAGAGACGTTCGTTCATCTAGCACCAAGGGAACGGGTTGCAGGTGACACTTTTTTTCTGCTTCCTCAGTCTGTTTCCTAGTGCCGGTTTGAAGTTCCTGCAGTTTTCACTGTAAAACCGAGTTGGAGCTTCTACCTCCCCATATATATGTATGGAATGGAGTTTGCAACTGAAAAGAAACTATGTGTTCCCAACAAGCTAGGTGAAGGACGGCTTTCACACACACTTATCTCTCAGAACTGAGCAAGTGGAGAGACGTTCGTTCATCTAGCACCAATGGAACGGGTTGCAAGAGAAACTTTTTCTCTGCTTTCTCAGTCTGTTTCCTAGTGCCGGTTGGAAGTTCCTGCAGTTTTCACTGTCAAACCGAGTTGGAGCTAGTACCTCCCCATATATATGTAAGGAATGGTGTTTGCAACTGAAAAGAAACTTTGTGTTCCCAACAAGCTAGGTGAAGGACGGCTTTCACACACACTTATCTCTCAGAACTGAGCAAGTGGAGAGACGTTCGTTCATCTAGCACCAAGGGAACGGGTTGCATGTGACACTTTTTTTCTGCTTCCTCAGTCTGTTTCCTAGTGCCGGTTTGAAGTTCCTGCAGTTTTCACTGTAAAACAGAGTTGGAGCTTGTACATCCCCATATATATGTATGGAATGGAGTTTGCAACTGAAAAGAAACTTTGTGTTCCCAACAAGCTAGGTGAAGGACGGCTTTCACACACACTTATCTCTCAGAACTGAGCAAGTGGAGAGACGTTCGTTCATCTAGCACCAAGGGAACGGGTTGCAGGAGACACTTTTTCTCTGCTTTCTCAGTCTGTTTCCTAGTGCCGGTTTGAAGTTCCTGCAGTTTTCACTGTCAAACCGAGTTGGAGCTTCTGCCTCCCAATATATATGTATGGAATGGAGTTTGCAACTGAAAAGAAACTTTGTGTTCCCAACAACCTAGGTGAAGGACGGCTTTCACACACACTTATCTCTCAGAACTGAGCAAGTGGAGAGACGTTCGTTCATCTAGCACCAAGGGAACGGGTTGCAGGGGACACTTTTTCTCTGCTTTCTCAGTCTGTTTCCTAGTGCCGGTTTGAAGTTTCTGCAGTTTTCACTGTCAAACCGATTTGGAGCTAGTATCTCCCCACATATATGTATGGAATGGAGTTTACAACTGAAAAGAAACGTTGTGTTCCCAACAAGCTATGTGAAGAGCGGCTTTCACACACACTTATCTCTCAGAACTGAGCAAGTGGAGAGACGTTCGTTCATCTAGCACCAAGGGAACGGGTTGCAGGAGACACTTTTTCTCTGCTTTCTCAGTCTGTTTCCTAGTGCCGTTTTGAAGTTCCTGCAGTTTTCACTGTAAAACCGAGTTGGAGCTAGGACCTCCCCATATATATGTATGGAATGGAGTTTGCAACTGAAAAGAAACTTTGTGTTCCCAACAAGCTAGTTGAAGGACGGCTTTCACACACACTTATCTCTCAGATCTGAGCAAGGGGAGAGACGTTCGTTCATCTAGCAACAAGGGAACGGGTTGCAGGAGACACTTTATGTCTGCTTTCTCAGTCTGTTTCCTAGTGCCGGTTTGAAGTTCCTGCAGTTTTCACTGTAAAACCGAGTTGGAGCTTCTACCTCCCCATATATATGTAAGGAATGGAGTTTGCAACTGAAAAGAATCTTTGTGTTCCCAACAAGCTAGGTGAAGAACGGCTTTCACACACAATTATCTCTCAGAACTGAGCAAGTGGAGAGACGTTCGTTCATCTAGCACAAAGGGAACGGGTTGCAGGTGACACTTTTTCTCTGCTTTCTCAGTCTGTTTCCTAGTGCCGGTTTGAAGTTCCTGCAGTTTTCACTGCAAACCGAGTTGGAGCTTCTACCTCCCCATATATATGTATGGAATGAAGTTTGCAACTGAAAAGAAACTTTGTGTTCCCAACAAGCTAGGTGAAGGACGGCTTTCACACACACTTATCTCTCAGAACTGAGCAAGTGGAGAGACGTTCGTTCATCTAGCACCAAGGGAACGGGTTGCAGGAGACCCTTTTTCTCTGCTTTCTCACTCTGTTTCCTAGTGCCGGTTTGAAGTTCCTGCAGTTTTCACTGTAAAACCGAGTTGGAGCTAGAACCTCCCCATATATAAGTATGGAATGGAGTTTGCAACTGAAAAGAAACTTTGTGTTCCCAACAAGCTAGGTGAAGGACGGCTTTCACACACACTTTTCTCTCAGATCTGAGCAAGGGGAGAGACGTTCGTTCATCTAGCACCAAGGGAACGGGTTGCAGGAGACACTTTATGTCTGCTTTCTCAGTCTGTTTCCTAGTGCCGGTTTGAAGTTCCTGCAGTTTTCACTGTAAAACCGAGTTGGAGCTTGTACCTCCGCATATATATGTAAGGAATGGAGTTTGCAACTGAAAAGAATCTTTGTGTTCCCAACAAGCTAGGTGAAGAAAGGCTTTCACAGACACTTATCTCTCAGAACTGAGCAAGTGGAGAGACGTTCTTTCATCTAGCACAAATGGAACGGGTTGCAGGAGACACTTTTTCTCTGCTTTCTCAGTCTGTTTCGTAGTGCCGGTTTGAAGTTCCTGCAGTTTTCACTGTCAAACCGAGTTGGAGCTAGTACCTCCCCATATATATGTAAGGAATGGAGTTTGCAACTGAAAAGAAACTTTGTGTTCCCAACAAGCTAGGTGAAGGACGGCTTTCACACACACTTATCTCTCAGAACTGAGCAAGTGGAGAGACGTTAGTTCATCTAGCACCAAGGGAACGGGTTGCAGGTGACACTTTTTTTCTGCTTCCTCAGTCTGTTTCCTAGTGCCGGTTTGAAGTTCCTGCAGTTTTCACTGTCAAACCGAGTTGGAGCTTGTACTTCCCCATATATATGTATAAAATGGAGTTTGCATCTGAAAAGAAACTTTGTGTTCCCAACAAGCTAGGTGAAGGACGGCTTTCACACACACTTATCTCTCAGAACTGAGCAAGTGGAGAGACGTTCGTTCATCTAGCACCAAGGGAACGGGTTGCAGGAGACACTTTTTCTCTGCTTTCTCAGTCTGTTTCCTAGTGCCGGTTTGAAGTTCCTGCAGTTTTCACTGTCAAACCGAGTTGGAGCTTCTACCTCCCCATATATATGTATGGAATGGAGTTTGCAACTGAAAAGAAACTTTGTGTTCCCAACAAGCTAGGTGAAGGACGGCTTTCACACACACTTATCTCTCAGAACTGAGCAAGTGGAGAGACGTTCGTTCATCTAGCACCAAGGGAACGGGTTGCAGGAGACACATTTTCTCTGCTTTCTCAGTATGTTTCCTAGTGCCGGTTTGAAGTTCCTGCAGTTTTCACTGTCAAACCGAGTTGGAGCTAGTACTTCCCCATATATATATATGGAATGGAGTTTGCAACTGAAAAGAAACTTTGTGTTCCCAACAAGCTAGGTGAAAGACAGCTTTCACACACACTTATCTCTCAGAACTGAGCAAGTGGAGAGACGTTCTTTCATCTAGCACCAAGGGAACGGGTTGCAGGAGACACTTTTTCTCTGCTTTCTCAGTCTGTTTCCTAGTGCCTGTTTGAAGTTCCTGCAGTTTTCACTGTAAACCGAGTTGGAGCTTCTACCTCCCCATATATATGTATGGAATGGAGTTTGCAACTGAAAAGAAACTTTGTGTTCCCAACAAGCTAGGTGAAGGACGGCTTTCACACACACTTATCTCTCAGATCTGAGCAAGGGGAGAGACGTTCTTTCATCTAGCACCAAGGGAACGGGTTGCAGGAGACACTTTTTCTCTGCTTTCTCAGTCTGTTTCCTAGTGCCGGTTTGAAGTTCCTGCAGTTTTCACTGTAAAACCGAGTTGGAGCTAGTACCTCCCCATATATATGTATGGAATGGAGTTTGCAACTGAAAAGAAACTTTGTGTTCCCAACAAGCTAGGTGAAGGACGGCTTTCACACACACTTATCTCTCAGAACTGAGCAAGTGGAGAGACGTTCGTTCATCTAGCACCAAGGGAACGGGTTGCAGGAGACACTTTTTCTCTGCTTTCTCAGTCTGTTTCCTAGTGCCGGTTTGAAGTTCCTGCAGTTTTCACTGTCAAACCGAGTTGGAGCTAGTACCTCCCCATATATATGTATGGAATGGAGTTTGCAACTGAAAAGAAACTTTGTGTTCCCAACAAGCTAGGTGAAGGACGGCTTTCACACACACTTATCTCTCAGAACTGAGCAAGTGGAGAGACGTTCGTTCATCTAGCACCAAGGGAACGGGTTGCAGGAGACACTTTTTCTCTGCTTTCTCAGTCTGTTTCCCAGTGCCGGTTTGAAGTTCCTGCAGTTTTCACTGTCAAACCGAGTTGGAGCTAGTACCTCCCCATATATATGTATGGAATGGAGTTTGCAACTGAAGAGAAACTTTGTGTTCCCAACAAGCTAGGTGAAGGACGGCTTTCACACACACTTATCTCTCAGAACTGAGCAAGTGGAGAGACGTTCGTTCATCTAGCACCAAGGGAACGGGTTGCAGGAAACACTTTTTCTCTGCTTTCTCAGTCTGTTTCCTAGTGCCGGTTTGAAGTTCCTGCAGTTTTCACTGTCAAACCGAGTTGGAGCTAGGACCTCCCCATATATATGTATGGAATGGAGTTTGCAACTGAAAAGAATCTTTGTGTTCCCAACAAGCTAGGTGAAGGACGGCTTTCACACACACTTATCTCTCAGAACTGAGCAAGTGGAGAGACGTTCGTTCATCTAGCACCAAGGGAACGGGTTGCAGGTGACACTTTTTTTCTGCTTCCTCAGTCTGTTTCCTAGTGCCGGTTTGAAGTTCCTGCAGTTTTCACTGTAAAACCGAGTTGGAGCTTCTACCTCCCCATATATATGTATGGAATGGAGTTTGCAACTGAAAAGAAACTATGTGTTCCCAACAAGCTAGGTGAAGGACGGCTTTCACACACACTTATCTCTCAGAACTGAGCAAGTGGAGAGACGTTCGTTCATCTAGCACCAATGGAACGGGTTGCAAGAGAAACTTTTTCTCTGCTTTCTCAGTCTGTTTCCTAGTGCCGGTTGGAAGTTCCTGCAGTTTTCACTGTCAAACCGAGTTGGAGCTAGTACCTCCCCATATATATGTAAGGAATGGTGTTTGCAACTGAAAAGAAACTTTGTGTTCCCAACAAGCTAGGTGAAGGACGGCTTTCACACACACTTATCTCTCAGAACTGAGCAAGTGGAGAGACGTTCGTTCATCTAGCACCAAGGGAACGGGTTGCATGTGACACTTTTTTTCTGCTTCCTCAGTCTGTTTCCTAGTGCCGGTTTGAAGTTCCTGCAGTTTTCACTGTAAAACAGAGTTGGAGCTTGTACATCCCCATATATATGTATGGAATGGAGTTTGCAACTGAAAAGAAACTTTGTGTTCCCAACAAGCTAGGTGAAGGACGGCTTTCACACACACTTATCTCTCAGAACTGAGCAAGTGGAGAGACGTTCGTTCATCTAGCACCAAGGGAACGGGTTGCAGGAGACACTTTTTCTCTGCTTTCTCAGTCTGTTTCCTAGTGCCGGTTTGAAGTTCCTGCAGTTTTCACTGTCAAACCGAGTTGGAGCTTCTGCCTCCCAATATATATGTATGGAATGGAGTTTGCAACTGAAAAGAAACTTTGTGTTCCCAACAACCTAGGTGAAGGACGGCTTTCACACACACTTATCTCTCAGAACTGAGCAAGTGGAGAGACGTTCGTTCATCTAGCACCAAGGGAACGGGTTGCAGGGGACACTTTTTCTCTGCTTTCTCAGTCTGTTTCCTAGTGCCGGTTTGAAGTTTCTGCAGTTTTCACTGTCAAACCGATTTGGAGCTAGTATCTCCCCACATATATGTATGGAATGGAGTTTACAACTGAAAAGAAACGTTGTGTTCCCAACAAGCTATGTGAAGAGCGGCTTTCACACACACTTATCTCTCAGAACTGAGCAAGTGGAGAGACGTTCGTTCATCTAGCACCAAGGGAACGGGTTGCAGGAGACACTTTTTCTCTGCTTTCTCAGTCTGTTTCCTAGTGCCGTTTTGAAGTTCCTGCAGTTTTCACTGTAAAACCGAGTTGGAGCTAGGACCTCCCCATATATATGTATGGAATGGAGTTTGCAACTGAAAAGAAACTTTGTGTTCCCAACAAGCTAGTTGAAGGACGGCTTTCACACACACTTATCTCTCAGATCTGAGCAAGGGGAGAGACGTTCGTTCATCTAGCAACAAGGGAACGGGTTGCAGGAGACACTTTATGTCTGCTTTCTCAGTCTGTTTCCTAGTGCCGGTTTGAAGTTCCTGCAGTTTTCACTGTAAAACCGAGTTGGAGCTTCTACCTCCCCATATATATGTAAGGAATGGAGTTTGCAACTGAAAAGAATCTTTGTGTTCCCAACAAGCTAGGTGAAGAACGGCTTTCACACACAATTATCTCTCAGAACTGAGCAAGTGGAGAGACGTTCGTTCATCTAGCACAAAGGGAACGGGTTGCAGGTGACACTTTTTCTCTGCTTTCTCAGTCTGTTTCCTAGTGCCGGTTTGAAGTTCCTGCAGTTTTCACTGCAAACCGAGTTGGAGCTTCTACCTCCCCATATATATGTATGGAATGAAGTTTGCAACTGAAAAGAAACTTTGTGTTCCCAACAAGCTAGGTGAAGGACGGCTTTCACACACACTTATCTCTCAGAACTGAGCAAGTGGAGAGACGTTCGTTCATCTAGCACCAAGGGAACGGGTTGCAGGAGACCCTTTTTCTCTGCTTTCTCACTCTGTTTCCTAGTGCCGGTTTGAAGTTCCTGCAGTTTTCACTGTAAAACCGAGTTGGAGCTAGAACCTCCCCATATATAAGTATGGAATGGAGTTTGCAACTGAAAAGAAACTTTGTGTTCCCAACAAGCTAGGTGAAGGACGGCTTTCACACACACTTTTCTCTCAGATCTGAGCAAGGGGAGAGACGTTCGTTCATCTAGCACCAAGGGAACGGGTTGCAGGAGACACTTTATGTCTGCTTTCTCAGTCTGTTTCCTAGTGCCGGTTTGAAGTTCCTGCAGTTTTCACTGTAAAACCGAGTTGGAGCTTGTACCTCCGCATATATATGTAAGGAATGGAGTTTGCAACTGAAAAGAATCTTTGTGTTCCCAACAAGCTAGGTGAAGAAAGGCTTTCACAGACACTTATCTCTCAGAACTGAGCAAGTGGAGAGACGTTCTTTCATCTAGCACAAATGGAACGGGTTGCAGGAGACACTTTTTCTCTGCTTTCTCAGTCTGTTTCGTAGTGCCGGTTTGAAGTTCCTGCAGTTTTCACTGTCAAACCGAGTTGGAGCTAGTACCTCCCCATATATATGTAAGGAATGGAGTTTGCAACTGAAAAGAAACTTTGTGTTCCCAACAAGCTAGGTGAAGGACGGCTTTCACACACACTTATCTCTCAGAACTGAGCAAGTGGAGAGACGTTAGTTCATCTAGCACCAAGGGAACGGGTTGCAGGTGACACTTTTTTTCTGCTTCCTCAGTCTGTTTCCTAGTGCCGGTTTGAAGTTCCTGCAGTTTTCACTGTCAAACCGAGTTGGAGCTTGTACTTCCCCATATATATGTATAAAATGGAGTTTGCATCTGAAAAGAAACTTTGTGTTCCCAACAAGCTAGGTGAAGGACGGCTTTCACACACACTTATCTCTCAGAACTGAGCAAGTGGAGAGACGTTCGTTCATCTAGCACCAAGGGAACGGGTTGCAGGAGACACTTTTTCTCTGCTTTCTCAGTCTGTTTCCTAGTGCCGGTTTGAAGTTCCTGCAGTTTTCACTGTCAAACCGAGTTGGAGCTTCTACCTCCCCATATATATGTATGGAATGGAGTTTGCAACTGAAAAGAAACTTTGTGTTCCCAACAAGCTAGGTGAAGGACGGCTTTCACACACACTTATCTCTCAGAACTGAGCAAGTGGAGAGACGTTCGTTCATCTAGCACCAAGGGAACGGGTTGCAGGAGACACATTTTCTCTGCTTTCTCAGTATGTTTCCTAGTGCCGGTTTGAAGTTCCTGCAGTTTTCACTGTCAAACCGAGTTGGAGCTAGTACTTCCCCATATATATATATGGAATGGAGTTTGCAACTGAAAAGAAACTTTGTGTTCCCAACAAGCTAGGTGAAAGACAGCTTTCACACACACTTATCTCTCAGAACTGAGCAAGTGGAGAGACGTTCTTTCATCTAGCACCAAGGGAACGGGTTGCAGGAGACACTTTTTCTCTGCTTTCTCAGTCTGTTTCCTAGTGCCTGTTTGAAGTTCCTGCAGTTTTCACTGTAAACCGAGTTGGAGCTTCTACCTCCCCATATATATGTATGGAATGGAGTTTGCAACTGAAAAGAAACTTTGTGTTCCCAACAAGCTAGGTGAAGGACGGCTTTCACACACACTTATCTCTCAGATCTGAGCAAGGGGAGAGACGTTCTTTCATCTAGCACCAAGGGAACGGGTTGCAGGAGACACTTTTTCTCTGCTTTCTCAGTCTGTTTCCTAGTGCCGGTTTGAAGTTCCTGCAGTTTTCACTGTAAAACCGAGTTGGAGCTAGTACCTCCCCATATATATGTATGGAATGGAGTTTGCAACTGAAAAGAAACTTTGTGTTCCCAACAAGCTAGGTGAAGGACGGCTTTCACACACACTTATCTCTCAGAACTGAGCAAGTGGAGAGACGTTCGTTCATCTAGCACCAAGGGAACGGGTTGCAGGAGACACTTTTTCTCTGCTTTCTCAGTCTGTTTCCTAGTGCCGGTTTGAAGTTCCTGCAGTTTTCACTGTCAAACCGAGTTGGAGCTAGTACCTCCCCATATATATGTATGGAATGGAGTTTGCAACTGAAAAGAAACTTTGTGTTCCCAACAAGCTAGGTGAAGGACGGCTTTCACACACACTTATCTCTCAGAACTGAGCAAGTGGAGAGACGTTCGTTCATCTAGCACCAAGGGAACGGGTTGCAGGAGACACTTTTTCTCTGCTTTCTCAGTCTGTTTCCCAGTGCCGGTTTGAAGTTCCTGCAGTTTTCACTGTCAAACCGAGTTGGAGCTAGTACCTCCCCATATATATGTATGGAATGGAGTTTGCAACTGAAGAGAAACTTTGTGTTCCCAACAAGCTAGGTGAAGGACGGCTTTCACACACACTTATCTCTCAGAACTGAGCAAGTGGAGAGACGTTCGTTCATCTAGCACCAAGGGAACGGGTTGCAGGAAACACTTTTTCTCTGCTTTCTCAGTCTGTTTCCTAGTGCCGGTTTGAAGTTACTGCAGTTTTCACTGTAAAACCGAGTTGGAGCTTCTACCTCCCCATATATATGTATGGAATGGAGTTTGCAACTGAAAAGAAACTTTGTGTTCCCAACAAGCTAGGTGAAGGACGGCTTTCACACACACTTATCTCTCAGAACTGAGCAAGTGGAGAGACGTTCGTTCATCTAGCACCAAGGGAACGGGTTGCAGGAGACACTTTTTCTCTGCTTTCTCAGTCTGTTTCCTAGTGCCGGTTTGAAGTTCCTGCAGTTTTCACTGTCAAACCGAGTTGGAGCTTGTCCCTCCCCATATATATGTATGGAATGGAGTTTGCAACTGAAAAGAAACTTTGTGTTCCCAACAAGCTAGTTGAAGGACGGCTTTCACAAACACTTATCTCTCAGAACAGACCAAGTGGAGAGACGTTCGTTCATCTAGCACCAAGGGAACGAGTTGCAGGAGACACATTTTCTCTGCTTTCTCAGTCTTTTTCCAAGTGCCGGTTTGAAGTTCCTGCAGTTTTCACTGTAAAACCGAGTTGGAGCTTGTACCTCCCCATATATATGTATGGAATGGAGTTTGCAACTGAAAAGAAACTTTGTGTTCCCAACAAGCTAGGTGAAGGACGGCTTTCACACACACTTATCTCTCAGAACTGAGCAAGTGGAGAGACGTTCGTTCATCTAGCACCAAGGGAACGGGTTGCAGGAGATACTTTATCTCTGCTTTCTCAGTCTGTTTCCTAGTGCCGGTTTGAAGTTCCTGCAGTTTTTACTGTAAAACCGAGTTGGAGCTAGTACCTCCCCATATATATGTATGGAATGGAGTTTGCAACTGGAAAGAAACTTTGTGTTCCCAACAAGCTAGGTGAAGGACGGCTTTCACACACACTTATCTCTCAGATCTGAGCAAGGGGAGAGACGTTCGTTCATCTAGCACCAAGGGAACGGGTTGCAGGAGACACTTTTTCTCTGCTTTCTCAGTCTGTTTCCTAGTGCCGGTTTGAAGTTCCTGCAGTTTTCACTGTCAAACCGAGTTGGAGCTAGTACCACCCCATATATATGTATGGAATGGAGTTTGCAACTGAAAAGAATCTTTGTGTTCCCAACAAGCTAGGTGAAGGACGGCTTTCACACACACTTATCTCTCAGAACTGAGCAAGTGGAGAGACGTTCGTTCATCTAGCACCAAGGGAACGGGTTGCAGGTGACACTTTTTTTCTGCTTCCTCAGTCTGTTTCCTAGTGCCGGTTTGAAGTTCCTGCAGTTTTCACTGTAAAACCGAGTTGGAGCTTCTACCTCCCCATATATATGTATGGAATGGAGTTTGCAACTGAAAAGAAACTATGTGTTCCCAACAAGCTAGGTGAAGGACGGCTTTCACACACACTTATCTCTCAGAACTGAGCAAGTGAAGAGACGTTCGTTCATCTAGCACCAATGGAACGGGTTGCAGGAGAAACTTTTTCTCTGCTTTCTCAGTCTGTTTCCTAGTGCCGGTTGGAAGTTCCTGCAGTTTTCACTGTCAAACCGAGTTGGAGCTAGTACCTCCCCATATATATGTAAGGAATGGTGTTTGCAACTGAAAAGAAACTTTGTGTTCCCAACAAGCTAGGTGAAGGACGGCTTTCACACACACTTATCTCTCAGAACTGAGCAAGTGGAGAGACGTTCGTTCATCTAGCACCAAGGGAACGGGTTGCAGGTGACACTTTTTTTCTGCTTCCTCAGTCTGTTTCCTAGTGCCGGTTTGAAGTTCCTGCAGTTTTCACTGTAAAACCGAGTTGGAGCTTGTACATCCCCATATAAATGTATGGAATGGAGTTTGCAACTGAAAAGAAACTTTGTGTTCCCAACAAGCTAGGTGAAGGACGGCTTTCACACACACTTATCTCTCAGAACTGAGCAAGTGGAGAGACGTTCGTTCATCTAGCACCAAAGGAACGGGTTGCAGGAGACACTTTTTCTCTGCTTTCTCAGTCTGTTTCCTAGTGCCGGTTTGAAGTTCCTGCAGTTTTCACTGTCAAACCGAGTTGGAGCTTCTGCCTTCCAATATATATGTATGGAATGGAGTTTGCAACTGAAAAGAAACTTTGTGTTCCCAACAAGCTAGGTGAAGGACGGCTTTCACACACACTTATCTCTCAGAACTGAGCAAGTGGAGAGACGTTCGTTCATCTAGCACCAAGGGAACGGGTTGCAGGGGACACTTTTTCTCTGCTTTCTCAGTCTGTTTCCTAGTGCCGGTTTGAAGTTCCTGCAGTTTTCACTGTCAAACAGAGTTGGAGCTAGTACCCCCCCATATATATGTAAGGAATGGAGTTTGCAACTGAAAAGAAACTTTGTGTTCCCAACAAGCTAGGTGAAGTACGGCTTTCACACACACATATCTCTCAGAACAGAGCAAGTGGAGAGACGTTCGTTCATCTAGCACCAAGGGAACGGGTTGCAGGAGACACTTTTTCTCTGCTTTCTCAGTCTGTTTCCTAGTGCCGGTTTGAAGTTCCTGCAGTTTTCACCGTCAAACCGAGTTGGAGCTAGTACCTCCCCATATATATGTATGGAATGGAGTTTGCAACTGAAAAGAAACTTTGTGTTCCCAACAATCTAGTTGAAGGACGGCTTTCACAAACACTTATCTCTCAGAACAGACCAAGTGGAGAGACGTTCGTTCATCTAGCACCAAGGGAACGGGTTGCAGGAGACACTTTTTCTCTGCTTTCTCAGTCTGTTTCCAAGTGCCGGTTTGAAGTTCCTGCAGTTTTCACTGTAAAACCGAGTTGGAGCTAGGACCTCCCCATATATATGTATGGAATGGAGTTTGCAACTGAAAAGAAACTTTGTGTTCCCAACAAGCTAGTTGAAGGACGGCTTTCACACACACTTATCTCTCTGATCTGAGCAAGGGGAGAGACGTTCGTTCATCTAGCACCAAGGGAACGGGTTGCAGGAGACACTTTATGTCTGCTTTCTCAGTCTGTTTCCTAGTGCCGGTTTGAAGTTCCTGCAGTTTTCACTGTAAAACCGAGTTGGAGCTTGTACCTCCCCATATATATGTAAGGAATGGAGTTTGCAACTGAAAAGAATCTTTGTGTTCCCAACAAGCTAGGTGAAGGACGGCTTTCACACACACTTATCTCTCAGAACTGAGCAAGTGGAGAGACGTTAGTTCATCTAGCACCAAGGGAACGGGTTGCAGGTGACACTTTTTTTCTGCTTCCTCAGTCTGTTTCCTAGTGCCGGTTTGAAGTTCCTGCAGTTTTCACTGTAAAACCGAGTTGGAGCTTGTACCTCCCCATATATATGTATAAAATGGAGTTTGCATCTGAAAAGAAACTTTGTGTTCCCAACAAGCTAGGTGAAGGACGGCTTTCACACACACTTATCTCTCAGAACTGAGCAAGTGGAGAGACGTTCGTTCATCTAGCACCAAGGGAACGGGTTGCAGGAGACACTTTTTCTCTGCTTTCTCAGTCTGTTTCCTAGTGCCGGTTTGAAGTTCCTGCAGTTTTCACTGTAAAACCGAGTTGGAGCTTGTAATTCCCCATATATATGTATGGAATGCAGTTTGCAACTGAAAAGAAACTTTGTGTTCCCAACAAGCTAGGTGAAGGACGGCTTTCACACACACTTATCTCTCAGAACTGAGCAAGTGGATAGACGTTCGTTCATCTAGCACCAAGGGAACGGGTTGCAGGAGACACTTTTTCTCTGCTTTCTCAGTCTGTTTCCTAGTGCCGGTTTGAAGTTCCTGCAGTTTTCACTGTAAAACCGAGTTGGAGCTTCTACCTCCCCATATATATGTATGGAATGGAGTTTGCAATTGAAAAGAAACTTTGTGTTCCCAACAAGCTAGGTGAAGGACGGCTTTCACACACACTTATCTCTCAGAACTGAGCAAGTGGAGAGACGTTCGTTCATCTAGCACCAAGGGAACGGGTTGCAGGAGACACTTTTTCTCTGCTTTCTCAGTCTGTTTCCTAGTGCCGGTTTGAAGTTCCTGCAGTTTTCACTGTCAAACCGAGTTGGAGCTTGTACCTCCCCATATATATGTATGGAATGGAGTTTGCAACTGAAAAGAAACTTTGTGTTCCCAACAAGCTAGTTGAAGGACGGCTTTCACAAACACTTATCTCTCAGAACAGACCAAGTGGAGAGACGTTCGTTCATCTAGCACCAAGGGAACGGGTTGCAGGAGACACTTTTTCTCTGCTTTCTCATTCTGTTTCCAAGTGCCGGTTTGAAGTTCCTGCAGTTTTCACTGTAAAACCGAGATGGAGCTTCTACCTCCCCATATATATGTATGGAATGGAGTTTGCAACTGAAAAGAAACTTTGTGTTCCCAACAAGCTAGGTGAAGGACGGCTTTCACACACACTTATCTCTCAGAACTGAGCAAGTGGAGAGACGTTCGTTCATCTAGCACCAAGGGAACGGGTTGCAGGAGACACTTTATGTCTGCTTTCTCAGTCTGTTTCCTAGTGCCGGTTTGAAGTTCCTGCAGTTTTCGCTGTAAAACCGAGTTGGAGCTTGTACCTCCCCATATATATGTAAGGAATGGAGTTTGCAACTGAAAAGAATCTTTGTGTTCCCAACAAGCTAGGTGAAGAACGGCTTTCACACACACTTATCTCTCAGAACTGAGCAAGTGGAGAGACGTTCGTTCATCTAGCACAAAGGGAACGGGTTGCAGGAGACACTTTTTCTCTGCTTTCTCAGTCTGTTTCCTAGTGCCGGTTTGAAGTTCCTGCACTTTTCACTGTCAAACCGAGTTGGAGCTAGTACCTCCATATATATATGTAAGGAATGGAGTTTGCAACTGAAAAGAAACTTTGTGTTCCCAACAAGCTAGGTGAAGGACGGCTTTCACACACACTTATCTCTCAGAACTGAGCAAGTGGAGAGACGTTAGTTCATCTAGCACCAAGGGAACGGGTTGCAGGTGACACATTTTTTCTGCTTCCTCAGTCTGTTTCCTAGTGCCGGTTTGAAGTTCCTGCAGTTTTCACTGTAAAACCGAGTTGGAGCTTGTACCTCCCCATATATATGTATAAAATGGAGTTTGCAACTGAAAAGAAACTTTGTGTTCCCAACAAGCTAGGTGAAGGACGGCTTTCACACACACTTATCTCTCAGAACTGAGCAAGTGGAGAGACGTTCGTTCATCTAGCACCAAGGGAACGGGTTGCAGGAGACAATTTTTCTCTGCTTTCTCAGTCTGTTTCCTAGTGCCGGTTTGAAGTTCCTGCAGTTTTCACTGTCAAACCGAGTTGGAGCTTGTACCTCCCCATATATATGAATGGAATGGAGTTTGCAACTGAAAAGAAACTTTGTGTTCCCAACAAGCTAGGTGAAGGACGGCTTTCACACACACTTATCTCTCAGAACTGAGCAAGTGGAGAGACGTTCGTTCATCTAGCACCAAGGGAACGGGTTGCAGGAGACACTATTTCTCTGCTTTCTCAGTCTGATTCCTAGTGCCGGTTTGAAGTTCCTGCAGTTTTCACTGTCAAACCGAGTTGGAGCTAGTACTTCCCCATATATATGTATGGAATGGAGTTTGCAACTGAAAAGAAACTTTGTGTTCCCAACAAGCTAGGTGAAGGACGGCTTTCACACACACTTATCTCTCAGAACTGAGCAAGTGGAGAGACGTTCGTTCATCTAGCACCAAGGGAACGGGTTGCAGGAGACACTTTTTCTCTGCTTTCTCAGTCTGTTTCCTAGTGCCGGTTTGAAGTTCCTGCAGTTTTCACTGTAAAACCGAGTTGGAGCTAGTACCTCCCCATATATATGTATGGAATGGCGTTTGCAACTGAAAAGAAACTTTGTGTTCCCAACAAGCTAGGTGAAGGACGGCTTTCACACACACTTATCTCTCAGAACTAAGCAAGTGGAGAGACGTTCGTTCATCTAGCACCAAGGGAACGGGTTGCAGGAGACACTTTTTCTCTGCTTTCTCAGTCTGTTTCCTAGTGCCGGTTTGAAGTTCCTGCAGTTTTCACTGTCAAACCTAGTTGGAGCTTGTCCCTCCCCATATATATGTATGGAATGGAGTTTGCAACTGAAAAGAAACTTTGTGTTCCCAACAAGCTAGTTGAAGGACGGCTTTCACAAACACTTATCTCTCAGAACAGACCAAGTGGAGAGACGTTCGTTCATCTAGCACCAAGGGAACGAGTTGCAGGAGACACATTTTCTCTGCTTTCTCAGTCTTTTTCCAAGTGCCGGTTTGAAGTTCCTGCAGTTTTCACTGTAAAACCGAGTTGGAGCTTGTACCTCCCCATATATATGTATGGAATGGAGTTTGCAACTGAAAAGAAACTTTGTGTTCCCAACAAGCTAGGTGAAGTACGGCTTTCACACACACTTATCTCTCAGAACTGAGCAAGTGGAGAGACGTTCGTTCATCTAGCACCAAGGGAACGGGTTGCAGGAGATACTTTATCTCTGCTTTCTCAGTCTGTTTCCTAGTGCCGGTTTGAAGTTCCTGCAGTTTTTACTGTCAAACCGAGTTGGAGCTAGTACCTCCCCTTATATATGTATGGAATGGAGTTTGCAACTGAAAAGAAACTTTGTGTTCCCAACAAGCTAGGTGAAGGACGGCTTTCACACACACTTATCTCTCAGATCTGAGCAAGGGGAGAGACGTTCGTTCATCTAGCACCAAGGGAACGGGTTGCAGGAGACACTTTTTCTCTGCTTTCTCAGTCTGTTTCCTAGTGCCGGTTTGAAGTTCCTGCAGTTTTCACTGTCAAACCGAGTTGGAGCTAGGACCTCCCCATATATATGTATGGAATGGAGTTTGCAACTGAAAAGAATCTTTGTGTTCCCAACAAGCTAGGTGAAGGACGGCTTTCACACACACTTATCTCTCAGAACTGAGCAAGTGGAGAGACGTTCGTTCATCTAGCACCAAGGGAACGGGTTGCAGGTGACACTTTTTTTCTGCTTCCTCAGTCTGTTTCCTAGTGCCGGTTTGAAGTTCCTGCAGTTTTCACTGTAAAACCGAGTTGGAGCTTCTACCTCCCCATATATATGTATGGAATGGAGTTTGCAACTGAAAAGAAACTATGTGTTCCCAACAAGCTAGGTGAAGGACGGCTTTCACACACACTTATCTCTCAGAACTGAGCAAGTGGAGAGACGTTCGTTCATCTAGCACCAATGGAACGGGTTGCAAGAGAAACTTTTTCTCTGCTTTCTCAGTCTGTTTCCTAGTGCCGGTTGGAAGTTCCTGCAGTTTTCACTGTCAAACCGAGTTGGAGCTAGTACCTCCCCATATATATGTAAGGAATGGTGTTTGCAACTGAAAAGAAACTTTGTGTTCCCAACAAGCTAGGTGAAGGACGGCTTTCACACACACTTATCTCTCAGAACTGAGCAAGTGGAGAGACGTTCGTTCATCTAGCACCAAGGGAACGGGTTGCATGTGACACTTTTTTTCTGCTTCCTCAGTCTGTTTCCTAGTGCCGGTTTGAAGTTCCTGCAGTTTTCACTGTAAAACAGAGTTGGAGCTTGTACATCCCCATATATATGTATGGAATGGAGTTTGCAACTGAAAAGAAACTTTGTGTTCCCAACAAGCTAGGTGAAGGACGGCTTTCACACACACTTATCTCTCAGAACTGAGCAAGTGGAGAGACGTTCGTTCATCTAGCACCAAGGGAACGGGTTGCAGGAGACACTTTTTCTCTGCTTTCTCAGTCTGTTTCCTAGTGCCGGTTTGAAGTTCCTGCAGTTTTCACTGTCAAACCGAGTTGGAGCTTCTGCCTCCCAATATATATGTATGGAATGGAGTTTGCAACTGAAAAGAAACTTTGTGTTCCCAACAACCTAGGTGAAGGACGGCTTTCACACACACTTATCTCTCAGAACTGAGCAAGTGGAGAGACGTTCGTTCATCTAGCACCAAGGGAACGGGTTGCAGGGGACACTTTTTCTCTGCTTTCTCAGTCTGTTTCCTAGTGCCGGTTTGAAGTTCCTGCAGTTTTCACTGTCAAACAGAGTTGGAGCTAGTACCCCCCCATATATATGTAAGGAATGGAGTTTGCAACTGAAAAGAAACTTTGTGTTCCCAACAAGCTAGGTGAAGTACGGCTTTCACACACACTTATCCCTCAGAACAGAGCAAGTGGAGAGACGTTCGTTCATCTAGCACCAAGGGAACGGGTTGCAGGAGACACTTTTTCTCTGCTTTCTCAGTCTGTTTCCTAGTGCCGGTTTGAAGTTCCTGCAGTTTTCACCGTCAAACCGAGTTGGAGCTAGTACCTCCCCATATATATGTATGGAATGGAGTTTGCAACTGAAAAGAAACTTTGTGTTCCCAACAATCTAGTTGAAGGACGGCTTTCACAAACACTTATCTCTCAGAACAGACCAAGTGGAGAGACGTTCGTTCATCTAGCACCAAGGGAACGGGTTGCAGGAGACACTTTTTCTCTGCTTTCTCAGTCTGTTTCCAAGTGCCGGTTTGAAGTTCCTGCAGTTTTCACTGTAAAACCGAGTTGGAGCTTCTACCTCCCCATATATATGTATGGAATGGAGTTTGCAACTGAAAAGAAACTTTGTGTTCCCAACAAGCTATGTGAAGGACGGCTTTCACACACACTTATCTCTCAGAACTGAGCAAGTGGAGAGACGTTCGTTCATCTAGCACCAAGGGAACGGTTTGCAGGAGACACTTTATCTCTGCTTTCTCAGTCTGTTTCCTAGTGCCGGTTTGAAGTTTCTGCAGTTTTCACTGTCAAACCGATTTGGAGCTAGTATCTCCCCACATATATGTATGGAATGGAGTTTACAACTGAAAAGAAACGTTGTGTTCCCAACAAGCTATGTGAAGAGCGGCTTTCACACACACTTATCTCTCAGAACTGAGCAAGTGGAGAGACGTTCGTTCATCTAGCACCAAGGGAACGGGTTGCAGGAGACACTTTTTCTCTGCTTTCTCAGTCTGTTTCCTAGTGCCGTTTTGAAGTTCCTGCAGTTTTCACTGTAAAACCGAGTTGGAGCTAGGACCTCCCCATATATATGTATGGAATGGAGTTTGCAACTGAAAAGAAACTTTGTGTTCCCAACAAGCTAGTTGAAGGACGGCTTTCACACACACTTATCTCTCAGATCTGAGCAAGGGGAGAGACGTTCGTTCATCTAGCAACAAGGGAACGGGTTGCAGGAGACACTTTATGTCTGCTTTCTCAGTCTGTTTCCTAGTGCCGGTTTGAAGTTCCTGCAGTTTTCACTGTAAAACCGAGTTGGAGCTTGTACCTCCCCATATATATGTAAGGAATGGAGTTTGCAACTGAAAAGAATCTTTGTGTTCCCAACAAGCTAGGTGAAGAACGGCTTTCACACACAATTATCTCTCAGAACTGAGCAAGTGGAGAGACGTTCGTTCATCTAGCACAAAGGGAACGGGTTGCAGGTGACACTTTTTCTCTGCTTTCTCAGTCTGTTTCCTAGTGCCGGTTTGAAGTTCCTGCAGTTTTCACTGCAAACCGAGTTGGAGCTTCTACCTCCCCATATATATGTATGGAATGAAGTTTGCAACTGAAAAGAAACTTTGTGTTCCCAACAAGCTAGGTGAAGGACGGCTTTCACACACACTTATCTCTCAGAACTGAGCAAGTGGAGAGACGTTCGTTCATCTAGCACCAAGGGAACGGGTTGCAGGAGACCCTTTTTCTCTGCTTTCTCACTCTGTTTCCTAGTGCCGGTTTGAAGTTCCTGCAGTTTTCACTGTAAAACCGAGTTGGAGCTAGAACCTCCCCATATATAAGTATGGAATGGAGTTTGCAACTGAAAAGAAACTTTGTGTTCCCAACAAGCTAGGTGAAGGACGGCTTTCACACACACTTTTCTCTCAGATCTGAGCAAGGGGAGAGACGTTCGTTCATCTAGCACCAAGGGAACGGGTTGCAGGAGACACTTTATGTCTGCTTTCTCAGTCTGTTTCCTAGTGCCGGTTTGAAGTTCCTGCAGTTTTCACTGTAAAACCGAGTTGGAGCTTGTACCTCCGCATATATATGTAAGGAATGGAGTTTGCAACTGAAAAGAATCTTTGTGTTCCCAACAAGCTAGGTGAAGAAAGGCTTTCACAGACACTTATCTCTCAGAACTGAGCAAGTGGAGAGACGTTCTTTCATCTAGCACAAATGGAACGGGTTGCAGGAGACACTTTTTCTCTGCTTTCTCAGTCTGTTTCGTAGTGCCGGTTTGAAGTTCCTGCAGTTTTCACTGTCAAACCGAGTTGGAGCTAGTACCTCCCCATATATATGTAAGGAATGGAGTTTGCAACTGAAAAGAAACTTTGTGTTCCCAACAAGCTAGGTGAAGGACGGCTTTCACACACACTTATCTCTCAGAACTGAGCAAGTGGAGAGACGTTAGTTCATCTAGCACCAAGGGAACGGGTTGCAGGTGACACTTTTTTTCTGCTTCCTCAGTCTGTTTCCTAGTGCCGGTTTGAAGTTCCTGCAGTTTTCACTGTCAAACCGAGTTGGAGCTTGTACTTCCCCATATATATGTATAAAATGGAGTTTGCATCTGAAAAGAAACTTTGTGTTCCCAACAAGCTAGGTGAAGGACGGCTTTCACACACACTTATCTCTCAGAACTGAGCAAGTGGAGAGACGTTCGTTCATCTAGCACCAAGGGAACGGGTTGCAGGAGACACTTTTTCTCTGCTTTCTCAGTCTGTTTCCTAGTGCCGGTTTGAAGTTCCTGCAGTTTTCACTGTCAAACCGAGTTGGAGCTTCTACCTCCCCATATATATGTATGGAATGGAGTTTGCAACTGAAAAGAAACTTTGTGTTCCCAACAAGCTAGGTGAAGGACGGCTTTCACACACACTTATCTCTCAGAACTGAGCAAGTGGAGAGACGTTCGTTCATCTAGCACCAAGGGAACGGGTTGCAGGAGACACATTTTCTCTGCTTTCTCAGTATGTTTCCTAGTGCCGGTTTGAAGTTCCTGCAGTTTTCACTGTCAAACCGAGTTGGAGCTAGTACTTCCCCATATATATATATGGAATGGAGTTTGCAACTGAAAAGAAACTTTGTGTTCCCAACAAGCTAGGTGAAAGACAGCTTTCACACACACTTATCTCTCAGAACTGAGCAAGTGGAGAGACGTTCTTTCATCTAGCACCAAGGGAACGGGTTGCAGGAGACACTTTTTCTCTGCTTTCTCAGTCTGTTTCCTAGTGCCTGTTTGAAGTTCCTGCAGTTTTCACTGTAAACCGAGTTGGAGCTTCTACCTCCCCATATATATGTATGGAATGGAGTTTGCAACTGAAAAGAAACTTTGTGTTCCCAACAAGCTAGGTGAAGGACGGCTTTCACACACACTTATCTCTCAGATCTGAGCAAGGGGAGAGACGTTCTTTCATCTAGCACCAAGGGAACGGGTTGCAGGAGACACTTTTTCTCTGCTTTCTCAGTCTGTTTCCTAGTGCCGGTTTGAAGTTCCTGCAGTTTTCACTGTAAAACCGAGTTGGAGCTTGTAATTCCCCATATATATGTATGGAATGCAGTTTGCAACTGAAAAGAAACTTTGTGTTCCCAACAAGCTAGGTGAAGGACGGCTTTCACACACACTTATCTCTCAGAACTGAGCAAGTGGATAGACGTTCGTTCATCTAGCACCAAGGGAACGGGTTGCAGGAGACACTTTTTCTCTGCTTTCTCAGTCTGTTTCCTAGTGCCGGTTTGAAGTTCCTGCAGTTTTCACTGTAAAACCGAGTTGGAGCTTCTACCTCCCCATATATATGTATGGAATGGAGTTTGCAATTGAAAAGAAACTTTGTGTTCCCAACAAGCTAGGTGAAGGACGGCTTTCACACACACTTATCTCTCAGAACTGAGCAAGTGGAGAGACGTTCGTTCATCTAGCACCAAGGGAACGGGTTGCAGGAGACACTTTTTCTCTGCTTTCTCAGTCTGTTTCCTAGTGCCGGTTTGAAGTTCCTGCAGTTTTCACTGTCAAACCGAGTTGGAGCTAGTACTTCCCCATATATATGTATGGAATGGAGTTTGCAACTGAAAAGAAACTTTGTGTTCCCAACAAGCTAGGTGAAGGACGGCTTTCACACACACTTATCTCTCAGAACTGAGCAAGTGGAGAGACGTTCGTTCATCTAGCACCAAGGGAACGGGTTGCAGGAGACACTTTTTCTCTGCTTTCTCAGTCTGTTTCCTAGTGCCGGTTTGAAGTTCCTGCAGTTTTCACTGTAAAACCGAGTTGGAGCTAGTACCTCCCCATATATATGTATGGAATGGAGTTTGCAACTGAAAAGAAACTTTGTGTTCCCAACAAGCTAGGTGAAGGACGGCTTTCACACACACTTATCTCTCAGAACTGAGCAAGTGGAGAGACGTTCGTTCATCTAGCACCAAGGGAACGGGTTGCAGGAGACACTTTTTCTCTGCTTTCTCAGTCTGTTTCCTAGTGCCGGTTTGAAGTTCCTGCAGTTTTCACTGTCAAACCGAGTTGGAGCTAGTACCTCCCCATATATATGTATGGAATGGAGTTTGCAACTGAAAAGAAACTTTGTGTTCCCAACAAGCTAGGTGAAGGACGGCTTTCACACACACTTATCTCTCAGAACTGAGCAAGTGGAGAGACGTTCGTTCATCTAGCACCAAGGGAACGGGTTGCAGGAGACACTTTTTCTCTGCTTTCTCAGTCTGTTTCCCAGTGCCGGTTTGAAGTTCCTGCAGTTTTCACTGTCAAACCGAGTTGGAGCTAGTACCTCCCCATATATATGTATGGAATGGAGTTTGCAACTGAAAAGAAACTTTGTGTTCCCAACAAGCTAGGTGAAGGACGGCTTTCACACACACTTATCTCTCAGAACTGAGCAAGTGGAGAGACGTTCGTTCATCTAGCACCAAGGGAACGGGTTGCAGGAAACACTTTTTCTCTGCTTTCTCAGTCTGTTTCCTAGTGCCGGTTTGAAGTTACTGCAGTTTTCACTGTAAAACCGAGTTGGAGCTTCTACCTCCCCATATATATGTATGGAATGGAGTTTGCAACTGAAAAGAAACTTTGTGTTCCCAACAAGCTAGGTGAAGGACGGCTTTCACACACACTTATCTCTCAGAACTGAGCAAGTGGAGAGACGTTCGTTCATCTAGCACCAAGGGAACGGGTTGCAGGAGACACTTTTTCTCTGCTTTCTCAGTCTGTTTCCTAGTGCCGGTTTGAAGTTCCTGCAGTTTTCACTGTCAAACCGAGTTGGAGCTTGTCCCTCCCCATATATATGTATGGAATGGAGTTTGCAACTGAAAAGAAACTTTGTGTTCCCAACAAGCTAGTTGAAGGACGGCTTTCACAAACACTTATCTCTCAGAACAGACCAAGTGGAGAGACGTTCGTTCATCTAGCACCAAGGGAACGAGTTGCAGGAGACACATTTTCTCTGCTTTCTCAGTCTTTTTCCAAGTGCCGGTTTGAAGTTCCTGCAGTTTTCACTGTAAAACCGAGTTGGAGCTTGTACCTCCCCATATATATGTATGGAATGGAGTTTGCAACTGAAAAGAAACTTTGTGTTCCCAACAAGCTAGGTGAAGGACGGCTTTCACACACACTTATCTCTCAGAACTGAGCAAGTGGAGAGACGTTCGTTCATCTAGCACCAAGGGAACGGGTTGCAGGAGATACTTTATCTCTGCTTTCTCAGTCTGTTTCCTAGTGCCGGTTTGAAGTTCCTGCAGTTTTTACTGTAAAACCGAGTTGGAGCTAGTACCTCCCCATATATATGTATGGAATGGAGTTTGCAACTGGAAAGAAACTTTGTGTTCCCAACAAGCTAGGTGAAGGACGGCTTTCACACACACTTATCTCTCAGATCTGAGCAAGGGGAGAGACGTTCGTTCATCTAGCACCAAGGGAACGGGTTGCAGGAGACACTTTTTCTCTGCTTTCTCAGTCTGTTTCCTAGTGCCGGTTTGAAGTTCCTGCAGTTTTCACTGTCAAACCGAGTTGGAGCTAGTACCACCCCATATATATGTATGGAATGGAGTTTGCAACTGAAAAGAATCTTTGTGTTCCCAACAAGCTAGGTGAAGGACGGCTTTCACACACACTTATCTCTCAGAACTGAGCAAGTGGAGAGACGTTCGTTCATCTAGCACCAAGGGAACGGGTTGCAGGTGACACTTTTTTTCTGCTTCCTCAGTCTGTTTCCTAGTGCCGGTTTGAAGTTCCTGCAGTTTTCACTGTAAAACCGAGTTGGAGCTTCTACCTCCCCATATATATGTATGGAATGGAGTTTGCAACTGAAAAGAAACTATGTGTTCCCAACAAGCTAGGTGAAGGACGGCTTTCACACACACTTATCTCTCAGAACTGAGCAAGTGAAGAGACGTTCGTTCATCTAGCACCAATGGAACGGGTTGCAGGAGAAACTTTTTCTCTGCTTTCTCAGTCTGTTTCCTAGTGCCGGTTGGAAGTTCCTGCAGTTTTCACTGTCAAACCGAGTTGGAGCTAGTACCTCCCCATATATATGTAAGGAATGGTGTTTGCAACTGAAAAGAAACTTTGTGTTCCCAACAAGCTAGGTGAAGGACGGCTTTCACACACACTTATCTCTCAGAACTGAGCAAGTGGAGAGACGTTCGTTCATCTAGCACCAAGGGAACGGGTTGCAGGTGACACTTTTTTTCTGCTTCCTCAGTCTGTTTCCTAGTGCCGGTTTGAAGTTCCTGCAGTTTTCACTGTAAAACCGAGTTGGAGCTTGTACATCCCCATATAAATGTATGGAATGGAGTTTGCAACTGAAAAGAAACTTTGTGTTCCCAACAAGCTAGGTGAAGGACGGCTTTCACACACACTTATCTCTCAGAACTGAGCAAGTGGAGAGACGTTCGTTCATCTAGCACCAAAGGAACGGGTTGCAGGAGACACTTTTTCTCTGCTTTCTCAGTCTGTTTCCTAGTGCCGGTTTGAAGTTCCTGCAGTTTTCACTGTCAAACCGAGTTGGAGCTTCTGCCTTCCAATATATATGTATGGAATGGAGTTTGCAACTGAAAAGAAACTTTGTGTTCCCAACAAGCTAGGTGAAGGACGGCTTTCACACACACTTATCTCTCAGAACTGAGCAAGTGGAGAGACGTTCGTTCATCTAGCACCAAGGGAACGGGTTGCAGGGGACACTTTTTCTCTGCTTTCTCAGTCTGTTTCCTAGTGCCGGTTTGAAGTTCCTGCAGTTTTCACTGTCAAACAGAGTTGGAGCTAGTACCCCCCCATATATATGTAAGGAATGGAGTTTGCAACTGAAAAGAAACTTTGTGTTCCCAACAAGCTAGGTGAAGTACGGCTTTCACACACACATATCTCTCAGAACAGAGCAAGTGGAGAGACGTTCGTTCATCTAGCACCAAGGGAACGGGTTGCAGGAGACACTTTTTCTCTGCTTTCTCAGTCTGTTTCCTAGTGCCGGTTTGAAGTTCCTGCAGTTTTCACCGTCAAACCGAGTTGGAGCTAGTACCTCCCCATATATATGTATGGAATGGAGTTTGCAACTGAAAAGAAACTTTGTGTTCCCAACAATCTAGTTGAAGGACGGCTTTCACAAACACTTATCTCTCAGAACAGACCAAGTGGAGAGACGTTCGTTCATCTAGCACCAAGGGAACGGGTTGCAGGAGACACTTTTTCTCTGCTTTCTCAGTCTGTTTCCAAGTGCCGGTTTGAAGTTCCTGCAGTTTTCACTGTAAAACCGAGTTGGAGCTAGGACCTCCCCATATATATGTATGGAATGGAGTTTGCAACTGAAAAGAAACTTTGTGTTCCCAACAAGCTAGTTGAAGGACGGCTTTCACACACACTTATCTCTCTGATCTGAGCAAGGGGAGAGACGTTCGTTCATCTAGCACCAAGGGAACGGGTTGCAGGAGACACTTTATGTCTGCTTTCTCAGTCTGTTTCCTAGTGCCGGTTTGAAGTTCCTGCAGTTTTCACTGTAAAACCGAGTTGGAGCTTGTACCTCCCCATATATATGTAAGGAATGGAGTTTGCAACTGAAAAGAATCTTTGTGTTCCCAACAAGCTAGGTGAAGGACGGCTTTCACACACACTTATCTCTCAGAACTGAGCAAGTGGAGAGACGTTAGTTCATCTAGCACCAAGGGAACGGGTTGCAGGTGACACTTTTTTTCTGCTTCCTCAGTCTGTTTCCTAGTGCCGGTTTGAAGTTCCTGCAGTTTTCACTGTAAAACCGAGTTGGAGCTTGTACCTCCCCATATATATGTATAAAATGGAGTTTGCATCTGAAAAGAAACTTTGTGTTCCCAACAAGCTAGGTGAAGGACGGCTTTCACACACACTTATCTCTCAGAACTGAGCAAGTGGAGAGACGTTCGTTCATCTAGCACCAAGGGAACGGGTTGCAGGAGACACTTTTTCTCTGCTTTCTCAGTCTGTTTCCTAGTGCCGGTTTGAAGTTCCTGCAGTTTTCACTGTAAAACCGAGTTGGAGCTTGTAATTCCCCATATATATGTATGGAATGCAGTTTGCAACTGAAAAGAAACTTTGTGTTCCCAACAAGCTAGGTGAAGGACGGCTTTCACACACACTTATCTCTCAGAACTGAGCAAGTGGATAGACGTTCGTTCATCTAGCACCAAGGGAACGGGTTGCAGGAGACACTTTTTCTCTGCTTTCTCAGTCTGTTTCCTAGTGCCGGTTTGAAGTTCCTGCAGTTTTCACTGTAAAACCGAGTTGGAGCTTCTACCTCCCCATATATATGTATGGAATGGAGTTTGCAATTGAAAAGAAACTTTGTGTTCCCAACAAGCTAGGTGAAGGACGGCTTTCACACACACTTATCTCTCAGAACTGAGCAAGTGGAGAGACGTTCGTTCATCTAGCACCAAGGGAACGGGTTGCAGGAGACACTTTTTCTCTGCTTTCTCAGTCTGTTTCCTAGTGCCGTTTTGAAGTTCCTGCAGTTTTCACAGTCAAACAGAGTTTGAGCTTCTACCTCCCCATATATATGTATGGAATGGAGTTTGCAACTTAAAAGAAACTTTGTGTTCCCAACAAGCTAGGTGAAGGACGGCTTTCACACACACTTATCTCTCAGAACTGAGCAAGTGGAGAGACGTTCGTTCATCTAGCACCAAGGGAACGGGTTGCAGGAGACACTTTTTCTCTGCTTTCTCAGTCTGTTTCCTAGTGCCGGTTTGAAGTTCCTGCAGTTTTCACTGTAAAACCGAGTTGGAGTTTCTACCTCCCCTTATATATGTATGGAATGGAGTTTGCAACTGAAAAGCAACTTTGTGTTCCCAACAAGCTAGGTGAAATACGGCTTTCACACACACATATCTCTCAGAACTGAGCAAGTGGAGAGACGTTCGTTCATCTAGCACCAAGGGAACGGGTTGCAGGAGACACTTTTTCTCTGCTTCCTCAGTCTGTTTCCTAGTGCCGGTTTGAAGTTCCTGCAGTTTTCACTGTAAAACCGAGTTGGAGCTTCTACCTCCCCATATATATGTATGGAATGGAGTTTGCAACTGAAAAGAAACTTTGTGTTCCCAACAAGCTAGGTGAAGGACGGCTTTCACACACACTTATCTCTCAGAACTGAGCAAGTGGAGAGACGTTCGTTTATCTAGCAACAAGGGAACGGGTTGCAGGAGACACTTTTTCTCTGCTTTCTCAGTCTGTTTCCTAGTGCCGGTTTGAAGTTCCTGCAGTTTTCACTGTCAAACCGATTTGGAGCTCGTACCTCCCCATATATATATATGGAATGGAGTTTCCAACTGAAAACAAACTTTGTGTTCCCAACAAGCTAGGTGAAGGACGGCTTTCACACACACTTATCTCTCAGAACTGAGCAAGTGGAGAGACGTTCGTTCATCTAGCACCAAGGGAACGGGTTGCAGGAGACACATTTTCTCTGTTTCTCAGTCTGTTTCCTAGTGCCGTTTTGAAGTTCCTGCAGTTTTCACTTTCAAACAGAGTTGGAGCTTCTACCTCCAAATATATATGTATGGAATGGAGTTTGCAACTGAAAATAAACTTTGTGTTCCCAACAAGCTATTTGAAGGACGGCTTTCACACACACTTATCTCTCAGAACTGAGCAAGTGGACAGACGTTCGTTCATCTAGCACCAAGGGAACGGGTTGCAGGAGACACTTTTTCTCTGATTTCTCAGTCTGTTTCCTAGTGCCGGTTTGAAGTTCCTGCAGTTTTCACTGTTAAAACGAGTTGGAGCTAGTACATCCCCATATATATTTATGGAATGGAGTTTGCAACTGAAAAGAAACTTTGTGTTCCCAACAAGCTAGGTGAAGGACGGCTTTCACACACACTTATCTCTCCGAACTGAGCAAGTGGAGAGAAGTTCGTTCATCTAGCACCAAGGGAACGGGTTGCAGGAGACACTTTTTCTCTGCTTTCTCGGTCTGTTTCCTAGTGCCGGTTTGAAGTTCCTGCTGTTTTCACTGTAAAACCTAGTTGGAGCTTCTACCTCCCCATATATATTTATGGAATGGAGTTTGCAACTGAAAAGAAACTTTGTGTTCCCAACAAGATAGGTGAAGGACGGCTTTCACACACACTTATCTCTCAGAAATGAGCAAGTGGAGAGACGTTCATTCATCTAGAACCAAGGGAACGGGATGCAGGAGACACTTTTTCTCTGCTTCCTCAGTCTGTTTCCTAGTGCCGGTTTGAAGTTCCTGCAGTTTTCTCTGTCAAACCTAGTTGGAGCTAGTACCTCCCCATATATATGTATAGAATGGAGTTTGCAACTGAAAAGAAACTTTTTGTTCCCAACAAGCTAGGTGAAGGACGGCTTTCACACACACTTATCTCTCAGAACTGAGCAAGTGGACAGACGTTCGTTCAT
This sequence comes from Camelus dromedarius, assembly GCF_036321535.1. Taxonomy (NCBI): domain Eukaryota; kingdom Metazoa; phylum Chordata; class Mammalia; order Artiodactyla; family Camelidae; genus Camelus; species Camelus dromedarius. The sequence goes on along the minus strand of NC_087450.1, from coordinate 3,382,341 downwards.
CTAGCACCAAGGGAACGGGTTGCAGGAGACACTTTTTCTCTGCTTTCTCAGTCTGTTTCCTAGTGCCGGTTTGAAGTTCCTGCAGTTTTCACTGTCAAACCGAGTTGGAGCTAGTACCTCCCCATATATATGTATGGAATGGAGTTTGCAACTGAAAAGAAACTTTGTGTTCCCAACAAGCTAGGTGAAAGACGGCTTTCACACACACTTATCTCTCAGAACTGAGCAAGTGGAGAGACGTTCGTTCATCTAGCACAAAGGGAACGGGTTGCAGGAGACACATTTTCTCTGCATTCTCAGTCTGTTAACTAGTGCCGGTTTGAAGTTCCTGCAGTTTTCACAGTAAAACCGAGTTAGAGCTTCTACCTCCCCTTATATATGTATGGAATGGAGTTTGCAACTGAAAAGAAACTTTGTGTTCCCAACAAGCTAGGTGAAGGACGGCTTTCACACACACTTATCTCTCAGAACTGAGCAAGTGGAGAGACGTTCGTTCATCTAGCACCAAGGGAACGGGTTGCAGGAGACACTTTTTCTCTGCTTTCTCAGTCTGTTTCCTAGTGCCGGTTTGAAGTTCCTGCAGTTTTCACTTTCAAACAGAGTTGGAGCTTCTACCTCCCCATATATATGTATGGAATGGAGTTTGCAACTGAAAAGAAACTTTGTTTTCCCAACAAGCTAGGTGAAGGACGGCTTTCACACACACTTATCTCTCAGAACTGAGCAAGTGGAGAGACGTTCGTTCATCTAGCACTAAGGGAACGGGTTGCAGGAGACACATTTTCTCTGCTTTCTCAGATTGTTTCCTAGTGCCGGTTTGAAGTTCCTGCAGTTTTCACTGTCAAACCGAGTTGGAGCTTGTACCTCCCCATATATATGTATGGAATGGAGTTTGCAACTGAAAAGAAACTTTGTGTTCCCAACAAGCTAGGTGAAGGACGGCTTTCACACACACTTATCTCTCAGAACTGAGCAAGTGGAGAGACGTTCGTTCATCTAGCACCAAGGGAACGGGTTGCAGGAGACACTTTTTCTATGCTTTCTCAGTCTTTTTCCAAGTGCCGGTTTGAAGTTCCTGCAGTTTTCTCTGTCAAACCTAGTTGGAGCTTGTACCTCCCCATATATATGTATGGAATGGAGTTTGCAACTGAAAAGAAACTTTGTGTTCCCAACAAGCTAGGTGAAGGACGGCATTCACACACACTTATCTCTCAGAACTGAGCAAGTGGACAGAAGTTCGTTCATGTAGCACCAAGGGAACGGGTTGCAGGAGACAATTTTTCTCTGCTTTCTCAGTCTGTTTCCTAGTGCCGGTTTGAAGTTCCAGCAGTTTTCACTGTAATACCGAGTTGGAGCTAGTACCTCCCCATATATATGTATGGAATGGAGTTTGCAACTGAAAAGAATCTTTGTGTTCCCAACAAGCTAGGTGAAGGACGGCTTTCACACACAATTATCTCTCGGAACTGAGCAAGTGGAGAGACGTTCGTTCATCTAGCACCAAGGGAACCGGTTGCAGGAGAAACTTTTTCTCTGCTTTCTCAGTCTGTTTCCTAGTGCCGGTTTGAATTTCCTGCAGTTTTCACTGTCAAACCGAGTTGGAGCTTCTACCTCCCCATATATATGTATGGAATGGAGTTTGCAACTGAAAAGAAACTTTGTGTTCCCAACAAGCTAGGTGAAGGACGGCTTTCACACACACTTATCTCTCAGAACTGAGCAAGTGGAGAGACGTTCGTTCATCTAGCACCAAGGGAACGGGTTGCAGGAGACACATTTTCTCTGCTTTCTCAGTCTGTTTCCTAGTGCCGGTTTGAAGTTCCTGCAGTTTTCACTGTCAAACCGAGGTGGAGCTTGTACCTCCCCATATATATGTATGGAATGGAGTTTGCAACTGAAAAGAAACTTTGTGTTCCCAACAAGCTAGGTGAAGGACGGCTTTCACACACACATATCTCTCAGAACTGAGCAAGTGGAGAGACGTTCGTTCATCTAGCACCAAGGGAACGGGTTGCAGGAGACACTTTTTCTCTGCTTTCTCAGTCTGTTTCCTAGTGCCGGTTTGAAGTTCCTGCAGTTTTCACTGTCAAACCGAGTTGGAGCTCGTACCTCCCCATATATATGTATGGAATGGAGTTTGCAACTGAAAAGAAACTTTGTGTTCCCAACAAGCTAGGTGAAGGACGGCATTCAAACACACTTATCTCTCAGAACTGAGCAAGTGGACAGACGTTCGTTCATCTAGCACCAAGGGAACGGGTTGCAGGAGACACTTTTTCTCTGCTTTCTCAGTCTGTTTCCTAGTGCCGGTTTGAAGTTCCTGCAGTTTTCACTGTAAAACCGAGTTGGAGCTAGTACCTCCCCATATATATGTATGGAATGGAGTTTGCAAATGAAAAGAAACTTTGTGTTCCCAAGAAGCTAGTTGAAGGACGGCTTTCACACACAATTATCTCTCGGAACTGAGCAAGTGGAGAGACGTTCGTTCATCTAGCACCAAGGGAACGGGTTGCAGGAGACACTTTTTCTCTGCTTCCTCAGTCTGTTTCCTAGTGCCGGTTTGAAGTTCCTGCAGTTTTCACTGTAAAACCGAGTTGGAGCTAGTACCTCCCAATATGTATGTATGGAATGGAGTTTGCAACTGAAAAGAAACTTTGTGTTCCCAAAAAGATAGGTGATGGACGGCTTTCACACACACTTATCTCTCAGAACTGAGCAATTGGAGAGACGTTCGTTCATCTAGCACCAAGGGAACGGGCTGCAGTAGATACGTTTTCTCTGCTTTCTCAGTCTGTTTCCTAGTGCCGGTTTGAATTTCCTGCAGTTTTCACTGTAAAACCGAGTTGGAGCTAGTACCTACCCATATATATGTATGGAATGGAATTTGCAACTGAAAAGAAACTTTGTGTTCCCAACAAGCTAGGTGAAGGACGGCTTTCACACACACTAAACTCTCAGAACTGAGCAAGTGGAGAGACGTTCGTTCATCTAGCACCAAGGGAACGGGTTGCAGGAGACACATTTTCTCTGCTTTCTCAGTCTGTTTCCTAGTGCCGGTTTGAAGTTCCTGCAGTTTTCACTGTAAAACCGAGTTGGAGCTAGTACCTCCCAATATGTATGTATGGAATGGAGTTTGCAACTGAAAAGAAACTTTGTGTTCCCAAAAAGATAGGTGATGGACGGCTTTCACACACACTTATCTCTCAGAACTGAGCAATTGGAGAGACGTTCGTTCATCTAGCACCAAGGGAACGGGCTGCAGTAGATACGTTTTCTCTGCTTTCTCAGTCTGTTTCCTAGTGCCGGTTTGAATTTCCTGCAGTTTTCACTGTAAAACCGAGTTGGAGCTAGTACCTCCCCATACATATGTATGGAATGGAGTTTGCAAGTGAAAAGAAACTTTGTGTTCCCAACAAGCTAGGTGAAGGACGGCTTTCACACACAATTATCTCTCGGAACTGAGCAAGTGGAGAGACGTTCGTTCATCTAGCACCAAGGGAACGGGTTGCAGGAGAAACTTTTTCTCTGCTTTCTCAGTCTGTTTCCTAGTGCCGGTTTGAATTTCCTGCAGTTTTCACTGTCAAACCGAGTTGGAGCTTCTACCTCCCCATATATATGTATGGAATGGAGTTTGCAACTGAAAAGAAACTTTGTGTTCCCAACATGCTAGGTGAAGGACGGCTTTCACACACACTTATCTCTCAGAACTGAGCAAGTGGAGAGACGTTCGTTCATCTAGCACCAAGGGAACGGGTTGCAGGAGACACATTTTCTCTGCTTTCTCAGTCTGTTTCCTAGTGCCGGTTTGAAGTTCCTGCAGTTTTCACTGTCAAACCGAGGTGGAGCTAGTACCTCCCCATATATATGTATGGAATGGAGTTTGCAACTGAAAAGAAACTTTGTGTTCCCAACAAGCTAGGTGAAGGACGGCTTTCACACACACTTATCTCTCAGAACTGAGCAAGTGGAGAGACTTTCGTTCATCTAGCACCAAGGGAACGGGTTGCAGGAGACACTTTTTCTCTGCTTTCTCAGTCTGTTTCCTAGTGCCGGTTTGAAGTTCCTGCAGTTTTCACTGTCAAACCGAGGTGGAGCTAGTACCTCCCCATATATATGTATGGAATGGAGTTTGCAACTGAAAAGAAACTTTGTGTTCCCAACAAGCTAGGTGAAGGACGGCTTTCACACACACTTATCTCTCAGAACTGAGCAAGTGGAGAGACTTTCGTTCATCTAGCACCAAGGGAACGGGTTGCAGGAGACACTTTTTCTCTGCTTTCTCAGTCTGTTTCCTAGTGCCGGTTTGAAGTTCCTGCAGTTTTATCTGTCAAACCTAGTTGGAGCTTGTAGCTCCCCATATATATGTATGGAATGGAGTTTGCAACTGAAAAGAAACTTTGTGTTCCCAACAAGCTAGGTGAAGGACGGCATTCACACACACTTATCTCTCAGAACTGAGCAAGTGGACAGACGTTCGTTCATCTAGCACCAAGGGAACGGGTTGCAGGAGACACTTTTTCTCTGCTTTCTCAGTCTGTTTCCTAGTGCCGGTTTGAAGTTCCTGCAGTTTTCACTGTAAAACCGTGTTGGAGCTAGTACCTCCCTATATATATGTATGGAATGGAGTTTGCAAATTAAAAGAAACTTTGTGTTCCCAAGAAGCTAGTTGAAGGACGGCTTTCACACACAATTATCTCTCGGAACTGAGCAAGTGGAGAGACGTTCGTTCATCTAGCACCAAGGGAACGGGTTGCAGGAGACACTTTTTCTCTGCTTCCTCAGTCTGTTTCCTAGTGCCGGTTTGAAGTTCCTGCAGTTTTCACTGTAAAACCGAGTTGGAGCTAGTACCTCCCAATATGTATGTATGGAATGGAGTTTGCAACTGAAAAGAAACTTTGTGTTCCCAAAAAGATAGGTGATGGACGGCTTTCACACACACTTATCTCTCAGAACTGAGCAATTGGAGAGACGTTCGTTCATCTAGCACCAAGGGAACGGGCTGCAGTAGATACGTTTTCTCTGCTTTCTCAGTCTGTTTCCTAGTGCCGGTTTGAATTTCCTGCAGTTTTCACTGTAAAACCGAGTTGGAGCTAGTACCTACCCATATATATGTATGGAATGGAGTTTGCAACTGAAAAGAAACTTTGTGTTCCCAACAAGCTAGGTGAAGGACGGCTTTCACACACACTAAACTCTCAGAACTGAGCAAGTGGAGAGACGTTCGTTCATCTAGCACCAAGGGAACGGGTTTCAGGAGACACATTTTCTCTGCTTTCTCAGTCTGTTTCCTAGTGCCGGTTTGAAGTTCCTGCAGTTTTCACTGTAAAACCGAGTTGGAGCTTCTACCTCCCCATATATATGTATGGAATGGAGTTTGCAACTGAAAAGAAACTTTGTGTTCCCAACAAGCTAGGTGAAGGACGGCTTTCACACACACTTATCTCTCAGAACTGAGCAAGTGGAGAGACGTTCGTTCATCTAGCACCAAGGGAACGGGTTGCAGGATACACTTTTTCTCTGCTTTCTCAGTCTGTTTCCTAGTGCCGGTTTGAAGTTCCTGCAGTTTTCACTGTCAAACCGAGTTGGAGCTAGTACCTCCCCATATATATGTATGGAATGGAGTTTGCAACTGAAAAGAAACTTTGTGTTCCCAACAAGCTAGGTGAAGGACGGCTTTCACACAAACTTATCTCTCAGAACTGAGCAAGTGGAGAGACGTTCATTCATTTAGCACCAAGGGAACGGGTTGCAGGAGACACATTTTCTCTGCTTTCTCAGTCTGTTTCCTAGTGCCGTTTTGAAGTTCCTGCAGTTTTCTCAATCAAACAGAGTTGGAGCTTCTACCTCCCCATATATATGTATGGAATGGAGTTTGCAACTGAAAAGAAACTTTGTGTTCCCAACAAGCTAGGTGAAGGACGGCTTTCACACACACTAAACTCTCAGAACTGAGCAAGTGGAGAGACGTTCGTTCATCTAGCACCAAGGGAACGGGTTTCAGGAGACACATTTTCTCTGCTTTCTCAGTCTGTTTCCTAGTGCCGGTTTGAAGTTCCTGCAGTTTTCACTGTAAAACCGAGTTGGAGCTTCTACCTCCCCATATATATGTATGGAATGGAGTTTGCAACTGAAAAGAAACTTTGTGTTCCCAACAAGCTAGGTGAAATACGGCTTTCACACACACTTATCTCTCAGAACTGAGCAAGTGGAGAGACGTTCGTTCATCTAGCACCAAGGGAACGGGTTTCAGGAGACACATTTTCTCTGCTTTCTCAGTCTGTTTCCTAGTGCCGGTTTGAAGTTCCTGCAGTTTTCACTGTAAAACCGAGTTGGAGCTTCTACCTCCCCATATATATGTATGGAATGGAGTTTGCAACTGAAAAGAAACTTTGTGTTCCCAACAAGCTAGGTGAAGGACGGCTTTCACACACACTTATCTCTCAGAACTGAGCAAGTGGAGAGACGTTCGTTCATCTAGCACCAAGGGAACGGGTTGCAGGATACACTTTTTCTCTGCTTTCTCAGTCTGTTTCCTAGTGCCGGTTTGAAGTTCCTGCAGTTTTCACTGTCAAACCGAGTTGGAGCTAGTACCTCCCCATATATATGTATGGAATGGAGTTTGCAACTGAAAAGAAACTTTGTGTTCCCAACAAGCTAGGTGAAGGACGGCTTTCACACAAACTTATCTCTCAGAACTGAGCAAGTGGAGAGACGTTCATTCATTTAGCACCAAGGGAACGGGTTGCAGGAGACACATTTTCTCTGCTTTCTCAGTCTGTTTCCTAGTGCCGTTTTGAAGTTCCTGCAGTTTTCTCAATCAAACAGAGTTGGAGCTTCTACCTCCCCATATATATGTATGGAATGGAGTTTGCAACTTAAAAGAAACTTTGTGTTCCCAACAATCTAGGTGAAGGACGGCTTTCACACACACTTATCTCTCAGAACTGAGCAAGTGGAGAGACGTTCGTTCATCTAGCACCAAGGGAACGGGTTGCAGGAGACACTTTTTCTCTGCTTTCTCAGTCTGTTTCCTAGTGCCGGTTTGAAGTTCCTGCAGTTTTCACTGTAAAACCGAGTTGGAGTTTCTACCTCCCCTTATATATGTATGGAATGGAGTTAGCAACTGAAAAGCAACTTTGTGTTCCCAAGAAGCAAGGTGAAATACGGCTTTCACACACACTTATCTCTCAGAACTGAGCAAGTGGAGAGACGTTCGTTCATCTAGCACCAAGGGATCGGGTTGCAGGAGACACATTTTCTCTGCTTCCTCAGTCTGTTTCCTAGTGCCGGTTTGAAGTTCCTGCAGTTTTCACTGTAAAACCGAGTTGGAGCTTGTACCTCCCCATATATATGTATGGAATGGAGTTTGCAACTGAAAAGAAACTTTGTGTTCCCAACAAGCTAGGTGAAGGACGGCTTTCACACACACTTATCTCTCAGAACTGAGCAAGTGGAGAGACGTTCGTTCATCTAGCAACAAGGGAACGGGTTGCAGGAGACACTTTTTCTCTGCTTTCTCAGTCTGTTTCCTAGTGCCGGTTTGAAGTTCCTGCAGTTTTCACTGTCAAACCGATTTGGAGCTCGTACCTCCCCATATATATATATGGAATGGAGTTTGCAACTGAAAACAAACTTTGTGTTCCCAACAAGCTAGGTGAAGGACGGCTTTCACACACACTTATCTCTCAGAACTGAGCAAGTGGAGAGACGTTCGTTCATCTAGCACCAAGGGAACGGGTTGCAGGAGACACATTTTCTCTGTTTCTCAGTCTGTTTCCTAGTGCCGTTTTGAAGTTCCTGCAGTTTTCACTGTAAAACCGAGTTGGAACTTCTACCTCCCCATATATATGTATGGAATGGAATTTGCAACTGAAAATAAACTTTGTGTTCCCAAGAAGCTACTTGAAGGACGGCTTTCACACACACTTATCTCTCAGAACTGAGCAAGTGGACAGACGTTCGTTCATCTAGCACCAAGGGAACGGGTTGCAGGAGACACTTTTTCTCTGCTTTCTCAGTCTGTTTCCTAGTGCCGGTTTGAAGTTCCTGCAGTTTTCACTGTTAAAACGAGTTGGAGCTAGTACATCCCCATATATATGTATGGAATGGAGTTTGCATCTGAAAAGAAACTTTGTGTTCCCAAAAAGCTAGGTGAAGGACGGCTTTCACACACATTTATCTCTCCGAACTGAGCAAGTGGAGAGAAGTTCGTTCATCTAGCACCAAGGGAACGGGTTGCAGGAGACACATTTTCTCTGTTTCTCAGTCTGTTTCCTAGTGCCGGTTTGAAGTTCCTGCTGTTTTAACTGTAAAACCTAGTTGGAGCTTCTACCTCCCCATATATATGTATGGAATGGAGTTTGCAACTGAAAAGAAACTTTGTGTTCAAAACAAGCTAGGTGAAGGACGGCTTTCACACACACCTATCTCTCAGAACTGAGCAAGTGGAGAGACGTTCGTTCATCTAGCACCAAGGGAACGGTTTGCAGGAGACACTTTTTCTCTGCTTTCTCAGTCTGTTTCCTAGTGTCGGTTTGAAGTTTCTACAGTTTTCACTGTCAAACCGAGTTGGAGCTTGTACCTCCCCATATATATGTATGGAATGGAGTTTGCAATTGAAAAGAAACTTTGTGTTCCCAAAAAGATAGGTGAAGGACGGCTTTCACACACACTTATCTCTCAGAAATGAGCAAGTGGAGAGATGTTCGTTCATCTAGAACCAAGGGAACGGGATGCAGGAGACACTTTTTCTCTGCTTTCTCAGTCTGTTTCCTAGTGCCGGTTTGAAGTTCCTGCAGTTTTCACTGTCAAACCGAGTTGGAGCTAGTACCTCCCCATATATATGTATGGAATGGAGTTTGCAACTGAAAAGAAACTTTGTGTTCCCAACAAGCTAGGTGAAGGACGGCTTTCACACAAACTTATCTCTCAGAACTGAGCAAGTGGAGAGACGTTCATTCATTTAGCACCAAGGGAACGGGTTGCAGGAGACACATTTTCTCTGCTTTCTCAGTCTGTTTCCTAGTGCCGTTTTGAAGTTCCTGCAGTTTTCTCAATCAAACAGAGTTGGAGCTTCTACCTCCCCATATATATGTATGGAATGGAGTTTGCAACTGAAAAGAAACTTTGTGTTCCCAACAAGCTAGGTGAAGGACGGCTTTCACACACACTAAACTCTCAGAACTGAGCAAGTGGAGAGACGTTCGTTCATCTAGCACCAAGGGAACGGGTTTCAGGAGACACATTTTCTCTGCTTTCTCAGTCTGTTTCCTAGTGCCGGTTTGAAGTTCCTGCAGTTTTCACTGTAAAACCGAGTTGGAGCTTCTACCTCCCCATATATATGTATGGAATGGAGTTTGCAACTGAAAAGAAACTTTGTGTTCCCAACAAGCTAGGTGAAGGACGGCTTTCACACACACTTATCTCTCAGAACTGAGCAAGTGGAGAGACGTTCGTTCATCTAGCACCAAGGGAACGGGTTTCAGGAGACACATTTTCTCTGCTTTCTCAGTCTGTTTCCTAGTGCCGGTTTGAAGTTCCTGCAGTTTTCACTGTAAAACCGAGTTGGAGCTTCTACCTCCCCATATATATGTATGGAATGGAGTTTGCAACTGAAAAGAAACTTTGTGTTCCCAACAAGCTAGGTGAAGGACGGCTTTCACACACACTTATCTCTCAGAACTGAGCAAGTGGAGAGACGTTCGTTCATCTAGCACCAAGGGAACGGGTTGCAGGATACACTTTTTCTCTGCTTTCTCAGTCTGTTTCCTAGTGCCGGTTTGAAGTTCCTGCAGTTTTCACTGTCAAACCGAGTTGGAGCTAGTACCTCCCCATATATATGTATGGAATGGAGTTTGCAACTGAAAAGAAACTTTGTGTTCCCAACAAGCTAGGTGAAGGACGGCTTTCACACAAACTTATCTCTCAGAACTGAGCAAGTGGAGAGACGTTCATTCATTTAGCACCAAGGGAACGGGTTGCAGGAGACACATTTTCTCTGCTTTCTCAGTCTGTTTCCTAGTGCCGTTTTGAAGTTCCTGCAGTTTTCTCAATCAAACAGAGTTGGAGCTTCTACCTCCCCATATATATGTATGGAATGGAGTTTGCAACTTAAAAGAAACTTTGTGTTCCCAACAATCTAGGTGAAGGACGGCTTTCACACACACTTATCTCTCAGAACTGAGCAAGTGGAGAGACGTTCGTTCATCTAGCACCAAGGGAACGGGTTGCAGGAGACACTTTTTCTCTGCTTTCTCAGTCTGTTTCCTAGTGCCGGTTTGAAGTTCCTGCAGTTTTCACTGTAAAACCGAGTTGGAGTTTCTACCTCCCCTTATATATGTATGGAATGGAGTTAGCAACTGAAAAGCAACTTTGTGTTCCCAAGAAGCAAGGTGAAATACGGCTTTCACACACACTTATCTCTCAGAACTGAGCAAGTGGAGAGACGTTCGTTCATCTAGCACCAAGGGATCGGGTTGCAGGAGACACATTTTCTCTGCTTCCTCAGTCTGTTTCCTAGTGCCGGTTTGAAGTTCCTGCAGTTTTCACTGTAAAACCGAGTTGGAGCTTGTACCTCCCCATATATATGTATGGAATGGAGTTTGCAACTGAAAAGAAACTTTGTGTTCCCAACAAGCTAGGTGAAGGACGGCTTTCACACACACTTATCTCTCAGAACTGAGCAAGTGGAGAGACGTTCGTTCATCTAGCAACAAGGGAACGGGTTGCAGGAGACACTTTTTCTCTGCTTTCTCAGTCTGTTTCCTAGTGCCGGTTTGAAGTTCCTGCAGTTTTCACTGTCAAACCGATTTGGAGCTCGTACCTCCCCATATATATATATGGAATGGAGTTTGCAACTGAAAACAAACTTTGTGTTCCCAACAAGCTAGGTGAAGGACGGCTTTCACACACACTTATCTCTCAGAACTGAGCAAGTGGAGAGACGTTCGTTCATCTAGCACCAAGGGAACGGGTTGCAGGAGACACATTTTCTCTGTTTCTCAGTCTGTTTCCTAGTGCCGTTTTGAAGTTCCTGCAGTTTTCACTGTAAAACCGAGTTGGAACTTCTACCTCCCCATATATATGTATGGAATGGAATTTGCAACTGAAAATAAACTTTGTGTTCCCAAGAAGCTACTTGAAGGACGGCTTTCACACACACTTATCTCTCAGAACTGAGCAAGTGGACAGACGTTCGTTCATCTAGCACCAAGGGAACGGGTTGCAGGAGACACTTTTTCTCTGCTTTCTCAGTCTGTTTCCTAGTGCCGGTTTGAAGTTCCTGCAGTTTTCACTGTTAAAACGAGTTGGAGCTAGTACATCCCCATATATATGTATGGAATGGAGTTTGCATCTGAAAAGAAACTTTGTGTTCCCAAAAAGCTAGGTGAAGGACGGCTTTCACACA